>NC_090379.1:67338643-68015310 GCF_036365525.1 Heterodontus francisci
GAAGGTAATGGTCTGCAGGTGCGTGCAAGGCTTTTACTGGCCAGAGTTAGACTGGTGGCAGATGCCAAGGCCAAGAGAAAAATGGCTCTTCTCGCTGACTAGTTGAACAAAATTCATCAGTTTTACCTTCATTTGGCCACCAACTACAAGAGACTTGTGCACCAGAACCAACAACTGGAAGGACACACTATGTGGCAGTATGAGATGCATGTTTAAAGCATTAGAAGTCTGGAAAAATGAACAGTTCTACAAAATGAACATGTAACTTCCATGAATGCATTTTAGCAATCCATAAATTGCCAATCTCTCTGTCGGAAGCAAAAAAATTAGGTATTCATTTTTCTTTTATGCCATTTAGTAGCAGGAGGCATTCAGGAATATGAAACGCAAAAGCAGGAGAGGAAAACACTCTGAAAGACAGGAGGAATAGATTTTTGACTGATTCTTAAAGTAGATTTTTACTGTCAATGATTTATAAAAACTTTATAACATCAGTTGGAGATGTTCTTTCAGGATTGATAGTCAGCCCTCTCATACTTTATCAGATTGCTCAGCTGGAGCCTGGGGGTTTTACATTTGTGAGGAAATCTCAAGTTGGTATGCTCAACCCTGAGAGAGCTCCCTCCCACTGTTTCTATAAAATTATATTCCAATTCTGAAATGCTTTTTTGATGCCTTGTGTAAAACAACTTCTAAGACAAATCATAGTACTTCACTCGATGCTACTACATCATTTGGAACATTTTTGGATTTTTAAAACCCTTTTTAAAGCTATAAACCCCCGAAAGTCTACTAATTGCTATTCATTCAGTGGAGATCGCATTGGCAATTTATTGCATCCAATCTGGTAATATTCTAAGGTCAGGTAAATGTTCATCTGCTTTTTTATGAAAAACTGATATTTATGCTGACAGTTCCTACTAGAAGTGTGTGATAACCACCGATCATTCACAGATGCATGGCATAATGGAACTAACTCATTCATCCAAAAATGAGATTTTAAACAAATTATGCAAACCAATCACTTGTTATGGTTCAAAAATACTGACTAAAATATTGCTATTTTCTTTAAATTACTACCAAAACATCAAGATCATAGCAAAAGTATCTGTGCAAAGCATCTGAATGATAATGAAAACAAAAATGTTGGAAATTAACAAATGATCAGTCAGTATTTGTAAGGAGTAAAAACAAGGTAATGTTTTAGATGTAACTATTTGTCAGGACTGAATACTGTTCAGATGCTATCTGTTCTGCTGTATAATTCCAGCATTGTCTGTTTTGTTTCAGATTTCCAATATTTGCAGTTTTGTTTTCTGTTTGAATTAAAACAACAATGTTTCAGAAGCCCAACTTTATTTAATATATAACAAGGACCCCTGATCCTGCCTTAGAATTAGCCATAGGTTCTGAAAAAACACTTGATGGATAAGTGAAGTGGATGCTGTATAGAATATGCTCTGACTACTTTTTTCCTTCATTGGATATATTTGCATTCATTGGCCTGAATTTTGCAGTAGTAATGATAGCAAAACTATTAACGTTCTTATACATTCCTATTCTGAAACTGACAGCAAATTTTGGAATCTGCACATGTGTAGTTAATGCAGAAATCTAGAAGGTGCGATCAGTGATTCTACGTTTCCCCAAAAGGTGTGCTATTGAAGTTCCCACAGACCGCAATCAGTAGAAATTACTGAACTAATGAGAACTTGCTTTTTTATGCTCTTACTCTATTAGTCTCACTGTAAAAACTGTTCAAAACATTATATCTTATTGAATGAAATGTAACTGGGTTTCTAACTGTATACTATGTTCATAATTACTGCTGAACAACCTCTCTTGCCTTGCAAAACTCATTTTATATTTGTGGAATGTCAATATGAGAACACGATTCAAATTTTAAATATTTTTTAAAGTTTGTTTTTGATATTTCAGCTTGCGTATGTCCCAATCATTTGTTTTGTTCTCTGTATATTTTAACAAAAAGTGAAACATTCATTGCATTTTACTTCCTGGTTTGCTGTCCATGAAAATACTTCAATATGATGGGCTGCTTACCTGCTCGATGATATCACTGTTGCTGAACACCTGGAGATCCCCTTGACGTGGTGCCTGATTCAAACTGACATCCAGAAAGTCTGCCCCAAGGAGATACTAGATCTTTGTGGGCAGCTTTCTTCGAGGTTAGCGGTGAGCACCCTCGCTTAGCCACTGACTACGAATATCAGACCAATGTCCCTGTGGCACCTTACAATTTGCTTCTGAATTTGTTGAGTTTAATGAAAAGTAGGAGGTAGGATACCATTGGACCAATTGCTATTTACCCTGAATTATGAAAACACTGTTAATTTTTCATAGATTATGTCATGGGGGACAGAAGCTGACAATCAATCCAATTTCATTATTTGCAAATTAAGTTTTGTCGCATACTGGCCAAGTTCTTTTTGTTTCTCCCCACTTGCAGAGATCAGCAAATATGGTTAAGATGCTGGCCTGTAAGACCAACTATAGTTAGTTATTGACTATTGACTTTGGACCCCATCCCATAGGATCTTAGGGATACCCTTTCTTTTAAGTGGTGTTTAATTTTTAATTTGATGATGGGTGGTAGCAGCTGATCAATCAGTGATGTTCAAATATCAAGGTATCAATATTATCCCTGAAGGACTTTGGATGAAATAAGTATTCCAATAATATTAGTAGCTCTTACAAAACAGTGAATCAGTAGTTTGACTCATGTACTTGTTCAAGAAAGGAAACACCCTTAAAATAGTTATATTAATATGGGTATTTCTTTTAGTGATTGTCCATTCTCATGCTGCCCAATAATATGAACTTGGTCAGCAACTGTTGGACAAGCAGAAACTCTCCTGGTTCCACATTTCTCTTCAGACTTCAAAATTCCCATCGCCACTAAGTTGCCACATTGTCAGGAGTAGGAATTAAAATACTGCAAGCAGGGAAGAACACTTTCAATCATGCCTAGACACCTAGATAGACCATGCATCACCATAATCAATAAATGGAAAGTCAAATTAACATCACTGCCTGCAGATATGCTTCAATCTTATGAACAGTGATACTAACTAAACCAAGGTTAGCAAGCTGCGCATGAAATTCAAGGGTATAGTTACAGTGTGGATTTCCTTGTTTAATTTTTATTTAGAGGATGGGAGCTGGCTGCTGATCAATATGTCAAAGAGAATACTTTGAACCTGGAGCAAGGTGTGTTCATTGCTTTGAACTGTGTATATTCAATATAAATAACAAAGTTTTCTGCATTCTAAAAGATCTTATTATTGTCCATTGCAAATCGCTAACACTTAACTAAAACTCATTTGTCTGGAAGAATATGACTGGAGTAGGAGCTTCAGAAACAAAATCATACTTCCTTCAGGATAATATGCAAATTGAAATGTAATTCAAATATGTACAACTGTATAAATTTAGATATTTGTGTTTGTTGAATTTTTGCTTGTTTAAAGACGTGCCTTCAAAGAAATTAAGTGAATAAAACTGTGGACCTTCTCAGGTCTACAGTTCTGATGATCTTAGTTGCATGAGCAGAGGCAAGATTCACTTTTACCCTGTCTACTCAAGGAAGACAGATGAGTATTTGTTTTGTGCTTCACATCTGCATTTAATTGTAAGTAGCTATTTCAGTTGTAATAGTCTGTCTGCCTTAGTAGCAGCCATTCCAATGTAAATATGGTAAGGAAGCGCAAGGCTGCATTTATTCTAATAAGAAAATGGCTACACGTAAAGGTCAAGAAAAATTGCAAGGATAGATTGCATTAGAAATACAGCTTCCAGATCAAAGGCATATCACAAGGTTAGCCGATGAAAATTGCTGGTAAACAGTAGTACATAGGCATAGATTTTGCGACAGGAATAATGATGAAGCTAACACTGATATAAAGGAGTAAATCGGGCAGCAACCTCAGGAGTATGCAAATTTGCAGTTAAACGTGGAAATTCGGAAGCTACTTTCGGAGATTCCCACTTGTCTACAGCATGTGCTATAACAGTCCTGCCCGATAGACTTGACATTGAAATTAATCCAATGGTGAGAACTTGGAGTACTTGCCCACGAGTTCCTCACTAAAGACACCAGAAAAGGTTAAGGCTGGTGCATTCAGCATAAAAGTGATCATTACTGCCAAACCTCTCAGGCCCTCAAAATTTAATTTTATGTGTGTGAATTTTCCAGATGAAATGAAAGACTGTTTATGTGGATATAAAGAATTTCAAAGCATCATTCAAAGAAAAAAAGGATGTTCTGCTGTCCTGGCCAATATCTAACTCTTCCCCGCTCCCCACACTACACCCCCCACCCCCTCCGCAACACCCCCCCCCCACTGCCCAACAATCCTGTGAAAGCAGATTATCAGGTTATTTATCTCATTGATATATATGGGGCCTTGCTGTGTTCCACTAGCCCCTGCATTTGTTTACATTACACTTGGGAAGTCCCAAGGATGTGGAAGGCATATACTAATGGACTATATTAATGCATGCATTTTTTTCTTTCTTGATGTGTCAGTGCACTTCTCTGCAATACAAATATACAGCAGCTTTGTAAAATATATATGTGAATGTACACTTACATAAAATATATACACAACATACACTTTTCAGAAATCAATTAAAAAAAAAGTCAAAAACTGGCTTGCTGGATTATTTTGTTTTGCACCCTATGAACCCATTCCAAAATATCTCCTCTTGCGGATAACATTTTGGCAGAGGTCAACAGATGAGGTAGATTTTGAGTCAATCTTCTGGAAATATGATTCGATCTTTGCCTGACTATGTATTATGATTTATACGATTTGCAGCATTTTATATATTCCTTTAGTATACCATCATCATTTTCTTTCTTTTTTCTTTTTCCTGTTAGTCTTGCCTAGAGCTCTTTCTGCTCTAGCATGTACTGTCCCAAAGCCTTGCATTTGTCTATTGTTACTTTTTGCTTTAGCCTTTATTATGATATCAAATCAAAACACACAATGAATCCTAGAATCCAAGTGCCCAACAATTTTCAGGTTATTAAATACTTCCGCTAACCTGCTAAATATGGAGTCCAACTACACTTTTATACAGTGAAATTGACTTTACAAATTGTGTTCTGTGTAAAAAAGCAGTCACCAATCACCTCTCTGAAATTCTTTATATGTTCCCCTCTCCCTCTGATTTTCCCTAATCTATCCATTTTGCCTTTGAGATTTTGGAATCCCCATGATCATTCTAGCCTACAGCTTTTTTGTAAAAATAACTTACCAGAGAATAGCAACTATGAGGTTCATACACATTCCACCCAAGTCAGTAACAGGGAATGCTATTCACTAAAGACAATGCATGCTGACAACAATCCTTTTTAAAGTTCAAAATCTCAAATGTACGAAATAATCTCTGCCAAACAAATATAGGCTTTTTGCTGCGATTGGTTCTTTATTTATTCTAATTTCAGCTGGTATTACATTTACAATGTCAACTGGAATGAAATGACACTAAAGTATGTTACTTAATGGGGAGGGAGATGGCGGTGTCGTGGTAATGTGACTGAAATAGTAATCCAGAGGCCCAGACTAATGCACTGGGGACACAGGTTCAAATCCCAATGACAGCTGGTGGAATTTAAATTCAATTAATTAATAAAAATCTGGAATTTAAAGCTAATCTTAGTAATGGTGCCATGAAACTATTGTCAATTGTTGTAAAAATCCATCTGGTTCACTAATGTCCTTTAGAAAAAGAAATCTGCCATCCTTACCTGGTCTGGCCTACACGTGATTCCAGACCCTCAGCAATGTGGTTGACACTTAAATGCCCTCTGAAATGGCCTAGCAAGCCATTCAGTTGTCAAAGGCAATTAGGGATGGGCAACAAATACTCGCCTTCCCAGTGACGTCCACATCCCGTGAAAGAATAATAAAAAACTAATAAGGTGTCAGTCTTGGCTCAGTAGTAATGCTCTTGCTTCCAATGTAGTTCAATCTTCACTCTGGAGATCTGAGAACAAAATCTAGGCTGCCACTTCAATGCAGTATGATAAAAGTGTTGCACTGTCAGAGGTGCCATGTTTTGGATGAAATGTCAAATCATGACCCAATCTGCCATCTCAGGTGGTTGCAAAATATCCCTGGAATATTTGAAGAAGAGTAGGGAAGATCTGCTGGTGTTCTGGCTAACATTTATCGCTGTATCGATATCACTAAATCAGATTAATTGGTTGCTTATCTCATGCTTTTTGTGGGAACTTGCTGTCTACAATTTGACTACCATATTTCCCCACATTACAATAGTGACTGCACTCTAAAAGGAATTTATGGCTGTGAAGTAATTTAGGACATCTCAAGGTCATGAATATGCCACAAAATGCATTTTTCTTTCTTGATGTACTGAACCATATTGACAGTTGAATATTTCGCAAGTCAATGCACCTCTGCTTGGATTAGAAAAGTTAATATGGGAGAGTGACATTTCAAACATGCATTAACATTGACATGGCAACTACATTTCATTCCTTTCACTGAGTCCTAAATATTCAGCAACAACAACAACTTGTATTTATCTATCACCTTTAACATAATAAAATATCCCACGGCACTCCACAGGAGTATTATAAAGAAAAATTTGACACCGAGCCACATGAAGTGATTCTAGGGCAGATGGCCAAATGCTTGGTCAAAGAGGTAGGTTTTAAGGAGCATCTTCATAGAATCATAGAATGATTACAGCACAGAAGGAGGCCATTCGGCCCATCATGTCTGTGCCAGCTTTCTGCAAGAGCAACTCTGCTATTCCCACTCTCCTGCTTTTCCCCCGCAGCCCTGCAATTTTTTTCTCTTAAGGTCTCAATTGAATCTTCCTCCACCACACTCTCAGGCAGTGCATTCCAGATTCTAACCACTCGCTGCATAAATTTTTTTTCTATGTATCCCTGTTGCTTCTTTTGCCAATCACTGTAAATCGGTGTCCTCTGGTTCTGGATCTTCCTCCAATGGGAACAGTTTCTCCCTATCTACTCTGACTAGACCCCTCATGATTTTGAACACCTCTATCAAATCTCCTGAATCTTCTCTTCTCCAAGGAGAACAGCTCCATCTTCTCCAACCATCCATGTAACTGAAGTTCCTTATCCCTGGAACCATTCACATAAATCTTTTATGCACCCTCTCTAATGCCTTAACGTCCTTCTGAAAATGTGAGGCCTAGAACTGGACACAATATTCCAGTTGAGGCCAAAATAGTGTTTTATACATTTTTATCATAACGTCCTTGTTTTTGGACTCTATGACCCTATTTATAAAGCCCAGGATCCCATATGCTTTATTAACCACTCTCTCAACCTGCCCTTCAACCTTTAATAATTTGTGCACATACACCAGCCCCCCAGTTCCTGCACCCACTTTAGAATTATACCCTTTATTTTATATTGCCACTCCTCATTCTTACTACCAAAATGAATCACTTCACACTTTTCTGCATTAAATTTCATCTGTCACTTGTCCACCCATTCCACCAGCCTGTCTATGTCCTCTTGAAGTTTATCACCATCCTCCTCACAGTTCATAATACTTCCATGTTTTGTGTGATCCACAAATTTTAAAATTATGCCCTGCCCCCAATTCCAGGTCATTAATATATATCAAGAAAAGCAGGGGTCCTAACACCAACCCCTGGGGAACCCCACTATATTCCTTCCTCCAGTGTGAAAAACAACTGTTCACAACTATTCTCTGTTTCCTGTCACTCAGCCAATTTCATATCGATGCTGCTTTTATCCCTTTTATTCTATGGGCTCCAACATTGCTGACAAGCCTGTTATGTGGGACATTATCAAATGCCCTTTGGAAGACCATGTATGGAGGCCTCATGGGGCCCCCAGGCTAGCCGCCAGCAAGTCGCCTCCAGCCATCTGCCAGGCCTGCCCCTCAGTGGGGGGCCTGTCCACTGCCAGGAAGATCCCAGCAGCAATTCCATTAACCCACAAATGGGCACTTAATTATGGAGATTGGCTAGCTGTCACTGCCTGGCAGGTAGCCTATGCCTCTGGAAGAAGACCACCCAGAGGCGGGAAAACATTGGGTGGCAGACCCGACACATCTTTCTCAGAAATTCTTCCCAGTCCTGCCTTGAAGCCCGTGGGCCGAGAGAACTTATTTTATACAGAGAAAACATTTCTATTTCTGATAATTAGTGAACACAACTTTTAAATGATTTAGAATTCTGAATCTGAACCGAAAATACAGAAAACAGCTGCTATGAATGAATATTGCAAATGTTTTTAAAAATGAACACAATGGAAAAGATCATGTTATTGTGTAATTTTAACCAAAACATTTATAATTAAGCTTTATTCTGAACAATTAGCGCTTTATGTGGAACTACGAGTAGAATCTGCAATATCCAATTAATTTTTAAAACAAATGCATATTGCATCAAGCAATAACTTTTTTGGGCTAAATTATGAATGTATTTAAATATAATACTAAGTGAACTTAAGTAAAAACAATCAGTCTGAAAAAATAGTAATTACAGATTGAATGGGAAGTTTAATTTCAAATTAATTCAGTGTGGCCAAATCACTGTTAAAATTAGATAATGAAATTTACAATAAAAACTGCTAACCTGAATTCATAAACAATTAAATAATATATAATTTAATGGTGTTTTGCTGCAAGACGATACAGCATAATTCTAGATACATTGGATACATATTTAATTAGTTGATATCAGCGGGACTGAAAAAGACAACTGCCATTAATTTTTAAGTGTGAACACCACTCTGCAAGCCAATATTAGAAGATATTTTAAATTTAGTAACTTTCCTCATGTGTGATAGTGGCAGTTTGCAAGGATAGTGGGGTAAAGGGTTGGCTTTTTGAGGAGAGGCATGATGACGGCAAATTTGAAGGAGAGAGGGACAGTACCTGAAGGGAGAGAACTGTGAACAGTACCAATTAAGGCAGGGACCAGAAAGGGAAGGTGAGTGGTTAGCAGCTTAGTGGGAAAAGGATCAAGGCAGCAATGTGTACCATCTACAAGATGTACTGCAGCAACTCAACAAGCCTTCTTCCACAGCACGTTCCGAACCCATGATCTCTACCAGCGAGAAGAACAAGGGCAGCAAATAAATGAGAACACCACCACTTGCAAGCTCCCCTCTAAGTCACACACTAGTCTTTCACCATCGCTGGGTCAAAAACCTAGTACTCCTTCCCGAATGGCACTGTGGGTATACCTTCACCATATGGACTGCAGTGGTTCAAAAAGGCAGTTCACCACCATCTTTTCAAGGGCAATTAGGGATGGGCAATAAATGCTGGCTTTGCCAGCAATGCTCACATCCCATGAAAAATAAAAAAAATGCTGCTACATCTACAGGGATTCCTGCATTTTTCATAGGAAATAAAGCGCATGAAGTTAAACTGGGCAAGAAAATTAAATCACATTTAATTTTTCCTTTTTATAGCTATCTGGTTCTGCACAATTCTAACTTTTCGAGAAATAGACAATCTGGGTTGATAAAAGGTCTGGAACCTTTTTACTAATTTGACCTAGAAATTGGATCATGCCCAAAAACTGGCCCATGTTGGTCGTTGTGGGGGGAGGGGGGCTGGGGGGGCGGGTGCACGCATGCTACACATGCCCAATCGCCTGGGCCCGGGCAGCATGTTAAATTTGTCCTGGGACCTCATTAAAATGATTCTGGCATGTAGCCAGTGCTACCAGTGCTATTCACTAACTGTTTGGGGAATGGGAAATCTGATACCATTTAAAGGCATCCAACACCTCTTAAAAGGAGGGTCACTGTTCCTGCAGACAGCAGGGAAACTGATGAAAACATCCTAAATATTCACTCCGTTCAGCTTCCAGCTGGTTTTCTGTGCTAAGGAATAATAGTTAATAAATAAATGTTCGTAAGGATTACCATCCGAAGATTATGTTGAAATTTGCTTCAAATGAGATGAGTTTGTTTTCAGAAGGGTAAAGGTTAATTCTGCCACAATGAGATGAAATTTCTTTCTTAATATAATAAAAAATAAAGCTACTGGTACACAAACTATATAACATAATACCTGTAATCCATTTTGGGCCATTTCTCAATTTAAAATTTTGATACTGTGAAAATATATGGCAATATGAATAGAAATGCATTTGTGTTAAAAATCTAACTTCAAATAAATAGATGCTTCATTTAAGGTAAACACCTCTCAAAACCAAATGTAATATGCATTTAAAAACTGTTATTTTATAAATGCCACAAACATGTTTAGTGTTTTTGCAAATTTAAGGCAATTAATGAAAATTCGACAAATTGTTAGTGTGGAGCATTTTTTTTAAGTTCCATTCTGAAGCAAGCACACTTTTATGGTTAATAAAGTCAGATCCTTAAACACAAGAGAAATGTCACTCAGTAGTTATTTATTTTTCCACTATTCTTATATCACATATCATTTTTTCTTGCTTTTATAGTCGCTTCATTCAATTTCCCTTTTCTATCTTTGAAGTTCTCCATTTTCCTACATCATTCTTTCCTACTTTATTTTGCCCTCTGATGGATACAAGAATTCCAAGAAATGGCACTGTTGGGAACAATAAAGTCATGTTTGAAATAGAAATTATTTGTAATCTAGTCTTGCTACAAGCTACAAATAAAGAACAGAAACATAAATTGTATTATTTATCAGAGTTTATTGAGTGGCTGGCAAATTCATCAATCTCTATATCAATCAGCAACAGAACAATCTTACAGTAATTGTAGGTGCATTGGGTGCAGAAGATGATTAACTTTATCTGCGCATCACACAAACTTGTTAGCCAACAATTAGAGCATATTACTAAAAAAAGAGGCATTGGGGAAGGTAGATATATACATGAGGGAGGAAAATAGAAGGAAATTTTGATGGGGGAGATGATATAAGGTGGTAGGAGGCTCATTTGGAGCATAAGCAAAATGTTAGACAACATTACAGTATATTACAAAAAGGATATAGAGGTACTGGGGATGCTACAAACAATATTTACAAGGATGATATCAGATCTGAGAGGTTATAACTTTCAGGAAAGATTGGACAGGCTGGGTTTCTTTACTCTAGAAAAGAGGGGTCAGTCATGAGAGGTGACCTGATAAAGGGCTATAAGATTAGGAAAGAGTTTGATAGGGTGGGAATAGAGATGTTACCACTGGTGGAGGAGTCCAAAACTAGGGCCATAAAAGATAGTCACCAATAAATCCAATAAGGAATTCAGAAGGTTCTTTACCCAGAGAGTAGTTGGAGTGTGGAACTCGGTGCCACATAGAAAAATTGAGGCAAATGGCATAGATGCATTTCAGAAAAAGCTAGATAAGTACATGAGGGGAAAAAAACCAGAAGGGTATGTTGATAGGGTGAGGTGATGTAAGGTGGGAGGAAGCTCATGTGGAACATGAACACCATCATAAACCTGATGGGTCAAATGGCCTATTTCTATAATAAAAACAGAAAGTGCTGGAAATACTCAGCAGGTCAGAGGATTGGAGGTCTGCGAACATTATATCATTGTTTTAAAATGGGTGCGAGGGATAGGCCAAATAATTATAGGCCGGTCAGTCTGACCTCGGTGTTGGGTAAATTATTGGAATCAATTCTGAGAGACAGGATAAACTGTCACTTAGAAAGGCACGGATTAATCAGGGATAGTCAACATGGATTTGTTAAGGGAAGGTCATGTCTTACTAACTTGATAGAATTTTTTGAGGAAGTAACAAGGAGGATTGATGAGAGCAGTGCCGTGGATGTGGTCTACATGGATTTTAGTAAGGCATTTGACAAGGTCCTGCCTGGCAGACTGGTCAGAAAAATGAAAGCTCATGGGATACAGGGGAATGTGACAGGTTGGATCCAAAATTGGCTCAGGGACAGAAAACAAACGGTAGTACTCGACGGATGTCCTTGCGAATAGAAAGCTCAGTGTTGGGTCCCTTGCTGTTTGTCGTATATATTAATGATTTGGACTTAAATGTAGGAGGTATGATTGGGAAATTTGCTGATGACATAAAAACTGGATGTGTAGTTGATAGTGAAGAGGATAGATATAGACTCCAGAATGATATCAATGGTTTGGTTGAGTGGGCGGAAAAGTGGCAAATAGAATTCAAATCAGAGAAGTGTGACGTAATGCATTTGGGGAGGACAAACAAAGCAAGGGAATACACAATAAACTGGAGGAAATTGAGAGGGATAGAAGAAGTGAGAGACCTTGGAGTGCATGTCCAAGGTCCCGGAAGGTGGCAAGACAGGTAGATAGAGTGGTGAAGAAGGCATACATAATGCTTTCCTTTATTGGCCAAGGTATAGAATACAAAAGCAGGGATGTAATGCTGGAACTGTATAAAATGATGGTTAGGCCACAGCTGGAGTATTGCGTACAGTTCTGGTCACCACACTACAAGAAGGACATAATTGCTCTGGAGATTTACAAGAATGTTGTCAGGGCTTGAAAGTTGCAGCTATGAGGAAAGATTGGATCGGTTAGAGTTGTTTTCCTTCGAACAGAGAAGGCTGAGGTGTGTCTTAATTAAGGTGTACAAAATTATGAGGGGCTTAGATAGAGTAGACAGGAAGGACCTATTTCCCCTAGCAGAGAGGTCAATTACCAGGGGGCACAGATTTAAGGTGGCAGGTAGAAGGATTAGAGGGGACACGAAGAAAAACCTTTTCACCCAGAGGGTAGTGGGTGTCTGGAATTCACTGCCAGGAATGATGGTGGAGGCAGAAACCCTCAACTCATTTAAAAGGTACCTGGCCCTGCAACTGAAGTACTGTAACCTGCAAGGCTACGGACTAAGTGCTGGAAGGTGGGATTAGATTGGGCAGCTACTTTTTTTTTGACCGGCTTCCTTCTGTGCAATATTTTTTCTATGGTTCAATGGTTTCTATGATTCAGGCAGCATCTGTGGAGAGAGAAGCAGAGTTAACATTTCAGGTCTATGACATCTCACCAGTTTCTGTGCTGTACATACTATATAGGGCTGGATTTTATGTTGCTGCTGCCGAATATGGCTCATTAACATGGCTGGAGTGAACTGCTCCCCCCCACCCCGATGACGCGTAGGTGGCGGGCGAGCCATCCCCAGAAACAGCGTCCGGCACCACTGCGCACGCGCCGGTGCCATTTTTAAAGGGCTTCAAGCCCTTAGAAGAAATTTTAATTTTTAAAGGGACCAAAGTGTTAAAATTTAATTTACACATTACATTACATCTGCACTCCCCTCACCCACACCCCAAGGGATAACCGAGTCATTAATAGGCCATTCCCTCCAAACAAACTTTGAGTCAGATCACAACCTTTCCCCCCGACTTTTAATAACTTTAACCCTCAACCCCTTCCCACCACCCCCCACCAATCCAAAGAGTTTGACCCGGCTCACACCAACCCTCCCCCAACCCCCGCACTGAGATACCAACTCCTCCCCACTCCCCACAGGCGTTGTGCCTTGTTTTCCCGGATGGGGATTCGAAGGCGCGGCAGTGCCGGCCGCTGGGATGAAGATCGTGGTGGCATTGGAATGTCATTAATGTAGGTGAGTTAATATATTTGAATATTCAAATCCAGGTCCTGCCGTTGAGCAGTGGCAGGGCTGCCATGAGGCCTTGCCGCTGCTGGCAATATCGGGACGGGCAATCCCTCCACCCCGCCACGGATCCCAACATCGTGGCTCTATCAAATCCAGCCCATAATGTAACTCTATACAGGCAGTCATCCTGTTCCATCTCACTGAAATATTACTATTTCGTTTATCTTACAGAATCACCTTTTCTCATATTTAGCAACTTTCTTTCAATATAAGTAATTAGTTTATATAATCCTGGTAATGTGTTACTGGTTCATTTCTCTATTTTATGTGAGGGAAGTGTCAAAGAGCTAGGTAACACTCTCCACTAATCTGCAGAAGTGTGCTAAGGGATATACAACTAACAGGGCATTAGAACTGAGTAAGGTAAAAACCAGGAAAGACTATTTTAATGATGCAATTTATCGTGTTATTTACAGCCATGCACAGAACCCACTGATGCCATTTTATTTACCCATTGCAAACAGCAAGTCCAGATCTTTCTACTTCCTGTTCATTTCTTTCAACAGATTCTGCATTTATCAATCTGTTTTGCCGCCTATTCCATATATTAACAATTGTGAGGTACATTATTTACATGTGCAACATCATAATTTTTTTAATTTCACACTTTGTACAGCTTTTGCTGGAATAGTTATCTTCCATGACAAATAGGAAAAAAAATCTTAATATTGTAATGGCCCTATTCTCTTCATTTTGAGTCCAAAAGTAGTTACTTATCTTCCTCTTTGAAGTCAATTGAACAACATCTCGCATTTAACTTGTAACTGGACAAAATGGATGACATGCCAAGGAAGAAGATATGAGGAGGGTTGAGTAAAAGCTTGGTCAAATAAGTGGGTTTTAAGAAGGGCATCACAGAGGTAGGTTAAGTAGAGGCAGAAAGGTTGAGGGAAGTCCAGAACATAAGCCCCAGATGGCGAAATGCACAGCCATCAATAGTGGAGTAAATGGAATGGGGAATGTACATTTAGTTAAAGTATTTTTTAATAAGCCCTGCTCTTTTGTAGTCAAGTATTAAAAATCAAGAAATATGTGAGGTAAATGCGTTTTTCAGCTCAGAACAAAGTAACCTATAAGCAGTGTAACATTTATCTGAGATAAATAATATTTTCTGAGGGACATTTTAGGAAATTCCTAAACAGGATATGGCTAAATTTCTGAGGTGTACAGCCAAGGGTCCCTGATGCAAAGTCAGAAAATTTTCTTCACAAGTATGAACATTTGCACTTCAAAAAACAATCAACAAAAATATTTTAGAAATTGTGTATGCAAGGAGAGATGGAGGTTGAGCGAACATCAAACTGTGACATATTCTGATGTAGTAGGCAAGATTTTTGCTTTTGGATTGGAACCCGAACATAGGGGTCAAATTGAGGTCATGACCACACACTGGGCTGGATTTTACCACCTCCCCGATGTTGGTGGGGGGGGGCCCGGAAAATACCTCTGGGAGAGGCCTGCCACAGGCCTCGACACCGGGAAGGTCCCACCCCATTTTACTGGCAATGGCGAGGCCTCGTGGCAGTCCCCCACCGCTCAGCGACAGGAGCTTCATTAAAATATTTAAATCTATTTAAATTAATGAATAAATACTCACCTCGCCACGATGGCCGTCCTGCTGTGATATTCTGGCCGGTTGCCGGAACTCCCGCACCTTTGGATCTCTGTTTGGACATGCGAGGCGGGACATTGGTTGGGAGGGGGGGGAGCAGGTAAGTTTTCAGGGTGGGTGGGGGGTAGTGGGGAAAACCACTGCGATTGATGGAGGGGATAGTGGGAAGGGGTTGAAGGTTAAAGGCTCTAAACCTTGTGGGGGGGGAGGGTCGGGATCGTGAGATTGATTTTTTTGGTATACAGGGAAATTAATAAATTGATTAATCATTGGGGGGATGGTGAGATAGGGGATTGAAATTTTGAATAAATTTTCCTTTTAATCTTTCAGGTTATGTTACTTTAAACTTTCAAATTTAAATGAAGGGCTGGAAGCCCTTTAAAAATAGTGCTGGAGCCTGTGCAATGGCGCCCGACGCTGTTGCCTGGGATGGAGCACCCGCCCCCTCTACATCAATGGGGTGGTCAGACTGCCCTGGCCGTGTAAATGAGCCACCATGCTAAATATCGCGTGGCTCCGCGGTACACATCGTGCGCGCATACCACACCATTTTTGAAGCTCACCGCCAATTCGATGTTGCTGGCAAACTGGGCCTGCCACCTCACTCGCTCCCATATGGGGGTGAACATTCAGCCCAGCACTTCAATCAATGTTGGATTGTACAAACTAAGGTGGAAACAACTTTCGGCCAAATTTTCTTTACATTACTCCGTGCTGCTAAAACTTCAACGAGGAAAACCCAAATGAAAGACAAAGAAATGGTGACTGCATGCCAACAAGACTCATTCTATTTTTGATAAATGACATTATTTCTGCTACATCATTTTAGATATGATTGGCAAGTCAAAATTGACACATCCTCCTGGAACTACTGAAGTGGAAGTCAAGTTGATTAATAAGCATAAAATATGCACTATTTTTCTCCATTCGTCACACATTGACCGAATTATATTTAACTCCACATAGAGTACAAAGAGTAGCATTTACAGAATATCTGTACAAATGATAGCTTTAAATAGCAAGCCTTACGAATGCATTCAGATTTTACTTTATTTATTCTGTGGAGATCACTATGATTTTGAATAAACATTGCTATTGGTGTTAATGGGTATCTTTCCAGAGGGAGGTAACTTAAACTCCCTTGACCTGGAAGAAATAGGTAATACCTCAGTTAAGAACAAAGTGGTTCACATACCACACTTTTCCTGACCTGCGCGATCTTAAAGCCAACTGTAAATTTATGCTAATTGTGGTCTTATTTTACAAATTGGACAGAAAAACTACTTTTACAGCTTACACAATGGATGCATCATGCTCTGTAGAACCTACTGAACCAGAGGCAGAGGCCCCTCCAAGGTATCTTTTTTTAAAAAAAATAAAGCCTTTTGCTGTGCCAGGAGGTGCAGGAGTTCTCCTACACTACCCACAAAGATAGTTAGGTTTCTGCCACTGCTCCGCATTCCTAAAACCTTTTCAACCCCATGACTTACTGTTATGCTAGGCCCCCACCTGCCAAGAATGAGGCACATTAATTTTGTCATGAATATTGATTTTAAATTGTTACTGTAGTGAAGAAAGGACTTGTTAAACAGATCAGCCGTGGCTGGAAAGGACATTTGCATATTAACAGACAGTGCTTAGAAGGACAAAGCAGCCATCCCCTGACACCTTCAACCCACAACGGACTTTTGATCACCTGACATTGAAGGTGGGGGAGCTTGCATTCCAGGTTGACTGCTAAGGTGGCCAAATACACAAACGAACATGGTCAAAGCAGCTAGTCGCGTGACTAACCTGCAAACCTGAGTTTTCTGAATTTGTACAAACAATTTGGAGAGAGTGTCTGTTTGCTCCTGGACTGAGAAGATCTCTCTTCTGTCTACTCCCATCTCTTTCTCACAAGCCTCTGAATCTACTGAAGACACATGAACCACAAGAGAGAAAAGTCTCCTATAGCGAACAAGAAAACTGGACCTCAAGAAAAAGCAAGATCTACCTACAATCAAGGACTCTAGAGTGAGCTCGAGGAACTGTAACAACAACTCTTCAGATATTGCCTCAAACTTTTCCACTTTATTTTTCTTCTGCTCTTTTCTGTCTCTATTTGCGTATGTGTGTATCGCGTATGCATGCTAATGTGGGGTGCATCATGTATCTGTAGGCGTTAACCGAATTAGAGTTTAAGTTTAAGTTTAAGTTTAATAAATTTCAACTTTTCTTCTTTAAATCTGAAAAAGCCTGTTTGTGCTGGTTTCTTTGCTTTAAAATCCGAAAGTGGTGAACAAGGATTCACCAAGGGGCAGCTAAAAACACGGTGTGTTTAAAATTAAACCCTGTTACAGTAAGACCAGGTGGAGGCTGAGAGGGACCCTTAGACACCTTTCTTACCTGGTCGTAACACTTACCTTTACATTGCCAAATATTGCGCCTGCCTAAACCCAGGGAGCTGCCTCTGGACACCAGTTTATAGTGGACAGTTGAGCAGGTCCTTTTAAATAAGGCCTGGCCACTAAAACTGACCAAGCCGCCCACTGCACCTCCTGGACCATCATTCCACCAGCTAACACCCAGGAGTTAAGAGTTCCCCCAGTATCTCTATAAATACTACACATGAAGAGCTAGACTTGCTCTGAATACTAAACTGCTGGGATATCAAAAGTTCAGCAAGGCCTATTAGTTTAAGATGATTTTCATCACTGAAGCATTTACTCTAGCAACTATTGAATTGTAAGTGACATTTTTCTCCACAGTATCTGTTTTGCTAGCCAGTATATCTGTTGTAATATTGGGGGTGAAATTTCTCTTGGTTGGTAGTGGAAACTATATTTTAATAGGCCTTTCGATTTTCTTTTCCATTGAAGTCAATTGAAAAGAAATTCAGAAGGGTGGGTGTAAAAACATAAAGCTGCTGATTTGCTATTGCCTGTTTTACTCTACTGCCCAAGACCAATTTCACCCCCATCTTGTCAAAAAGTTACAAAGATTCACAAATGTTATGCCTGTAAATGATCATTCATGCATGGCTTTGAGGGAAACAGAAAACAGCTTCTGTAGAGAAATGAAATGCTCTTACGGCACCTATTTTAGTAATATCCTCTCAAAGGAGCTATATGCATGAACAAATGAGATTATTTCTTCCCATGTGACCCTACAACAATGTAGTGAACGGTGCAGTTTGTGATATGGTTAACATCAGTTGTTGAATGCTGGTCAGGTTTCCATACAATCACACACGGTGCAATCAAGAGTGAAAGGTATCATCTGTAATATTTTGATCAGCTGTCATCTTTTGATAGAGATTCATAACCATCTGCAATGCAGAAAACTACAAATCAACCTCTTTGGTCACTCAACTAAACAAGGCACAAATATGAAATCAGCAACCAGAAAGTTAGAAATCAGATGATAATTTTCTCAGGCAATTAAGAATTAAGAAAGAATCACATGAAGTATAAGCCATAATTTTAACAGTAATTAAGACTTGCCAATTCCACACGGAGAATTGCACCACTTTTATACTAATGGAAAATGAGTTGCTCGTGCTTATTAAACGAGAATTTCATGGCTCAACCACAATAGAACACAGAGATGTTGCTGTGAATGGTGCCATGTGGAGGGAGGTGGTGATGCCACTTAATGCCAACTGTTTCACCCTCAGGACTCCAGACCAGGGCCTGAAGGCAGGCAGGGCTGAACATTTATTTGCCTGTTTTTTGAGTGTGAGGTTGCGATTTGCAACCTACCCGCGCCAGTTCTGTTGGAGATGGGCAGCTTGCAAACTCGATGATGCCACCTCATTTATGTGATTTCAACCTGGGGCTAAGTGGCTTCCTCGCTGCTGCCTGCCTTTGCACTCAGCAGAAGGCCAAACAGCACTGAGGGCACATGGTGCAGTGAGCACTCTGTTCTTTAAGGCAGGTGAGGTATATGTAATAGCTGAGCATTTTGTTATACTGCCCTCTCTATGGCTGTTTGCACTGTGAGACCTCAGGTTAGACTAACTTAGTGAATACACAGCAGAAAGATGGCGACGAGATGCAATTCAATTTTTTTTTACATTTCATTCGAGAGATTATGGTCTGAAGAACATTGTGTTCAGATAGAACTCAGTGGGCTGGATTTTATTTGTGCGCTGCACTCCACGGCGGCACATTTGAACTCAGTGGCATTTCGACATGGAAGTGCTGCTGCACAGTCCCCGCAATATTACGCGCAGGGGGATGATTTAAATAGAGGGGGTGAAGCGGTCATCCCTGATGACGTAGAAGGGGCAGCCGCCGCATCCCCGGCAATGGCGTCCGGTGCCCCACCGTAAAGCCCTTTATAAAGGGCTTCAAGCCTTAGCAAAGATTTAAGTTTTTAAAGGTGCAGTATGCTTTTTTTTAAACAAATAATAATGATATGGAGGCCCTTCCCCAACCCCCCCCAATGGTCATTTCATTGCCCGATACCAACAAAACCTGCCTAATTCCCTAACTGAAATTTCCCCCCCAACCTTCTAATTTTTGCCCTTCAACCCCTTCCCACCATCCCCACAGCCAATAAACAGTGTTTGCCCCACTCCCCAAACTCTCCCGCCCTGAAAATGTTATTCCTCCCCCCTCCCCACCAGGTTCTCGCCTCGGAACTCCGTATGGAGTTCCAAAGGCGCGCGAGGTACCAACGGCAGCTGTAAAATTGGTGCGGGGCGGCTGCCACCTGCAGTTAAGTCCATTTACAGGTCATTATTGTGCATTTAAATATTTAGATGAAGGGCCCGCTGCCAATAATATGCGGAGGGCCCTTCTTGACGTCAGGGGTCGAGGCGGGCCTCTCCTGAAAGAAATTTACTCCCCCCCCCACCCCACCCCCCGCCATGACCCGTGGCATTGAGGGGCTGGTAAAGTTCAGCCCAGTGAGTCAGCACAGTAAGCAATTGAAAAAAATGGCACTGAAGTCATATTTTGTGACAATGGGGAATTCAACACTAACAAAGAAAAATGGTGTAATTATGAATGAAGATTACACATTTGGCTAAAAGCTAACATTATAGGGGATGAGGATAAAGTAAATGTTTCCTTACCATGATGGGCCAGATGCTTCTGAGGTGGTATTTCTCCAATATTGCCAGTGAGACACCAGTACAATGGACTATTCTGAAATTAATGACATTCCGTACACATATTATGGCACATCTAAGAATAGATTGCACTGCGAATTGCATTCCATGAAAGGAAGTAGTTGTCAAGTGAGTCTGTTTCAGATTATATTCTTGAATTAAAGAAACTCTTGTCACTGTGATTATGCGGCGAACTTAGAAGTCAACCTTAGAGACCATTCGTTGGAGATCTAAAGAACAGTAAAATCCAGGCCATGTTTTTGTGTAAAGGCAATAAGCTGATGTGGCAGGAGGCCTGCGATGAAGCCACAGACTTGGAAATGGCAGGAAGGGATAGTTGCAGATTGCCAGGTAGTTCTTTTCCTGAGCTGGTAGGGAAGGTCCACTGGATTTCAGCGGGAACTGGGCCACAGCAGCCAAGTTCACAGAGTCAGAATCAGAAATTTAAATGCTTTCATTGCCGTGGTAACCACCAACCATCTGAATGCCCCCATTCCCAGTCAAAGTGCTATGCCTGTGGAAAAGTCAGCCATATCCAGACGGCATGCAGGAGTAAACAGTAATGCTTCAGGTCGGGGTAAAGCTCCAGGTCACAGCAATGCACCAGGTTGAGATTGTGGTAGACCTAAAGCTAGTTCAATAGCCTGGAAGTCCTCAAATGCACACATGATAGATACAGAAATGGAAGCTGATGTTATTGAGCAGGAAGATCAAGAGTTGTATTCAGTAAGACAGCAAGAAAAACAGCGCATGGAAGATGAGAGAAAAATGGCTGAAAATATAATTCCAGCGCCCACAGTAAAAATGAAAGTCAGAGATTCACAACTTACTTTTACTGATACAGCTGCAGCTGTGTCTATTATCTCGGAGGAAGAGTAGAAGAAGTCCCTAAGTCACATTTCCTTATGCAAAACTGGTGTGAAACTGACTAGTTATTCCAATAACAGTATTCCAGTGTTAGGTGAAGTTAGTGTTACGGTGGAATATGATGAAGCATCCTATTACTTGCCGCTGATAGTAGGAGGAGCGAACAAAGTCTCCCTGATGGGAAGAAATTGGTCTAAGAAAATACGGTTAAACAAGTTATTTACAGTAGGGATCAGTAAGAATATGTCTGACATTGAGGAAGTGCTAAGAGAGCACAAAGTGGTCTTTGAGCAGGGAGGACCAAATGATAAAATTAGGCATCACAAGGCCGAAGTCAAGATAAAGGACAACATACAGCCGACATGTTGCAAAGCTAGACCCGTGCCTTATACAGAGTTAGAAGCAGTAAGTAAAGAGCTGGATAGATTAGAAAAAACTGGGGAATTTAAAAAGGTGAAGAGCAGTAAATCGGCCGCACCCATTGCGATTGTTCAAAAAGCAGATGGGTCCTTTTGGATTTGTGGAAATTATAAATAAGGTGATTGAAAATGATATTTACCCACTGCCTACTAGTGATGATTTGTTTTCTAAATTAGAAAATGGGAAGGTGTTCAGTAAGATAAATCTGTCAAATGCATATTTGCAATTAGAATTAACTGACAACAACAAGGAATTGCTTACCATTCATAAACACAAAGGGTTGCGTAAGTACAAAAGGTTATCATTTAGGGTGTGTACTACTCCTGCAGTGTTCCAGAACATCATGGATCAGTACTAAGTGGGATGAAAGGAGCGCTCTGCTTCTTGGATGACATTTTAATTAGTAGTAAGACAGAGAAAGAGCACATTGTAAAGTTGAAGGAAGTACTGGATCGACTTCAAGAGTATCGCATCAAAGCATAAAAGCACAGGTGTTGCTTCATGATGTCAAGTGTAACATACCTGGGTCACCAAATAGATAGTGAAGGTATCCACCCACTGCAGGAGAAGGTTGAGGGGATTTTGAAAGCAAAGAGACGAGAGAACAAAGACGAACTTAGAACATTCATAGAAATTGTTGTGTATAGTTCTAAGTTCATTCCCTATTTAGCGAATACATTCACTCCATTATATCAAAGATGGAATAGATTGGGAGTGGTCTGCAGAGTGTCAGAAAGCATTTGAAGAAGTGAAGAAAGTACTGTCTAATGATGCCGTTTTGACCCACTATGATCCCAAGAAACCGTTGGTTTTAGCGTGTGATGCCGCACCACAGGGGTTAGATGTGGTGCTTTCTCACATAATGGAAGATGGTGTGGAGAAGTCTGAAGCATTTGCTTCTCCTGCTTTAATGAAATCAAAGCAAAATTACTCAAGTTGAGAAAGGGGCAATAGCGATCATATATAGTGCTACAAAGTTCCATTAGTACCTGTGCGTTAGAAAGTTCATTGTGTTAACTAACCACCAAGTCCCTACGATCATATTTGATTCGAAGAAGGGAGTACCATCTATAGCAGCAGAACAGCTTCAGAGGTGGGCATTGATTTTGATGGCCCATCAGTGCGATATTAAATATCATAAATCAGCAGATCATGCAAATGGAGATGTTCTTTCGAGATTTCCCATGAAGCCGATTCATGTTTAGCCAATGAGTTACCTATGAATTACTTTACATAGGCAAATGAAATGTCAGTGTCTGCCAGTGAAATTTCTAAAGAAACTCAGAAGGATGTGGTTCTCAGTAAAGTATTCAATTATGTCATGAATGGTTGGTCTAAAGAGTGTGATAATGAAAAATTGCAGAAGTATTTTGCACATAGAAATGAACTGAGTGTAGAGCAAGGTTGGCTCCTGTGGGGTTTAATAGTCATTATTCCACTAATGTATAGAGAGAGAATATTAGAGGAACTTCATCAAGAGTACACAGGGATAGTCTGTATGAAAGCAATAGCAAGAAGCTATTTTTGATGAAAAGTTATGTCTCAAAGAGAAATGATACAACCAAGGTTCCTTTCATTCCATGGTCAAACACAAGAAAACCATGGGAAGGAGTACATGGAAGGGAAAGAGTATTTTGTTTTGGTTGCTAGCTATAGCAAGCTATTGCAATGTTGAATCTATACCCAATACAACAAGTGCCAAAACTATTGAGGTTTTGAGAAGTTGTTTTGCAATTTATGAAATGCCAGAAGTGTTGGTGTCAGATAATGGTTCACAGTTTATGTCAGAAGAGTTTTAAATATTTCTGAGTAAGAATGGAGTCAAACATACTCTAATACCACCATATCACCCAGCATCGACTAGTGCTGCAGAAATAAGTGTACAAATTGTGAAGAGGGCTTTGTAGAGGTATTTGTTTGTTGACAAGCTAGGCAGTAATTTCCATGTTTTTCTTCAACATAGGCTAGACAATTTTCTACAATAAAAACATAAAGTGCTGGAAATACTCAGCAGGTGAGGCAGCATCTGTGGAGAGAGAAGCAGAGTTAATGTTTCAGATCTGTGACATTTCATCAGAACTGGCAAAGGTTAGAAAAGAAGACAATTTTCCATTCTCTTAAAGAATAACCCTACAGTCTACAACAGGTTGCTCACCTTATGGCTTAGTGCTTAAATATGCTCCGAGGACAAGGTTTAGTTTGCTTAAGCTGGACATCAATAGCAAAGTAAGAGAAAAGCAAGACAAAGTGAAGATGAGTCATGATACTCGAGGCATGAAGCTTAGAGAGTTCAGTGCTGGTGAAAAGGTCATGGTTAAATACTACAAAAGTTGATAAGGAGAAGTATGCGTTTGGGGTTTTTATAAAAAGACCAGGTGCATTCCTATATCTAGTGAAGGTTGGAAAGAGACTCCATCTGTGTCATATAGATCACTTTTTGAAAGAGGAAATCTGAAAAAGGAGAGCATGAGAAACCTCCTATAGTCCAAATTCTGACAGAACCAAGTGAAAGTCAGAAAGAAAGTACAAGTGACAAAGAAACTGAATGTTTGCTGGTATCACAGAATCAGTAAAGCAAAGTGAGTCAGGGTCTTTGATTAAGACTACTCAATCAATTTCACAGTCCCAACCATTAAGTGTAGTTGGTAGTCAAAGTCAAGGTTCAGATCTAGAACAGTCTTAGATGTTGAAAGAGCAGAGTGAAGCTAATGGAAATGGAAGACGATGCCCAGACTGAAAGCAAAAGAAGCCAGATAGGTTAATTGAAAGTATGTAGGAAGTGTTACAACCACATGGTGTGGCATGGGTGGTTCCCACTGTTCAACTCCCCACCTGACTGCAGCAAGTGCCTTTGTATTAGAGTTTAGCACCTTGGTGTTTTGTTTTTCAAATAACAGACAGCAACAGGTTTTCTTGTAGGTTTTTAAAAAAACAGAAAGTCAATTGTTTATTGATCAATACGCCTTATCCAGAAATTGTCGCAACCGCATCCACTCACACATTCACTTGCACACACACAAAAAAATCATATAGAGAAGGAAAAAAGGAAAGTAATTTTTAGTGGGGGGATGGTTATGATAAACCTGTTGAATTCCGTTGGGAAAAAAGTTCTCAGTGGATGCAGGCCTGGGATTATTGTAGATTTCTCTCTTGATTGAAGGTTCCATTGAAGACGGTGGGTTACCTCTAGTTCTCACTGCTGTAAAATGTTGATGTAGGGTTCTGCAGCAGGGTACGTGTTTTTTTTGGTTTGGCCGGAACACAAGCTGTTAGGACGTTTCTTCTTTCTCTCTCTCTCTCTCTCTCTCTCTCTGGCTCTCTTTTTTTTAGGTAAAGCTGTGATCTCTCACTTCCTGTTAGGAGACGCTCAGGTCTCTTCCTCATGGTGATCACACAATGGGCCAGTACTTGGCTATTTCACAACTTCTTTGTTTCAGAAGACAATCAATTCTGGAATGTTTTCGTTTAGGTGTAGATTGGGTTCAATTGACACATATTAGCTTTGAAGTTTTGTCTTTTATCTTTGTCAGACAGTTTGAACGCATGAAAGGCCAATCCCTTTTTCTTCAGTGGCCATTTTGGAGCATTGTTAATTTTTTAGAATAAAGGTACATTTTTTAAAGTCAAAGTCCGTTTTTCATGAATCAGAGTTAGTTCATGATTGTTGTATCATTGCACTTCCAGTGTGCATGATGGAAGGAAGATGCAAAAATTTGTTCTTTTCATTACTTCTTGTCAAATGATGATATTTTTGTTAAAGCCATACTAGTGTTAAGGATTTTTTTTTACATATGAATAATTGGTCATATATGTTTTAGTTGTGATTGCAGTAACAGCAAGCATGCAATCCAACCTGTTAAATTTCAGGTACTGTTATTGTGTTCTAGGAAATTATGTACATGTACCTTTTACATTTAATGTGTGTTTTTTTAAGTGGGGAGGGAGTGTGGTATATTGTAATAGCTGAACATTTTGTTATGCTGCTCTCTGTTGGGGAGTTCAACAATAGCTTCTTGCATTGTGAGACCTCATATTAGACTAACTCAGTGAATACACAAAAGTGCCTCTAAAAGGGAAGCTGCACTGAATAATATTACTGCGATTTAAAACATGGAAAGTGGAACACCAGGGCAAAAAGGGGATTTCAGAGTGACAGATGGGGTGCTGGAGACATTAGTAGTGCAGGTGAGCAGAAGGAATGAAGTCATGGTTCCGCCGGGGGCCAGGAGGCCCTCAAGGTCCACCTTCAGAAGGGTGGGGGCAAGTGGCCAGGGAGGTCAATCCCAGAGTCGGGACCCAAGGACCTGGCAACAGTGCCACAAGAAGTCTAATGACCTCATATGAGTGCACAAATCTTCACATGACATCTCCTACCCAGCACACCACCAACCTCTCATGCTGCTCATTGCACTACACCCCATCACTCACCAAGCAACACTCCCTGGTACTCAGGGTTCAGTCCTAACATCCAGATATTCCACCTCACCCTCACACACCTTCCAATGATGCCAGCCTCACATCCACCTCTCACTGCATCCATATACTTCCAGCTATTCAGCTCTTCAGCCATGTCATGCACATCACCCTACTGTAGTGCTACACAATCACTGGCATTTTTCCCTCTCTCTTGCAGGACAACACAAGGCAGCAGAGCAGAACTGGAGGGAAACAAACAAGCCTGTAACTCCTGAGCGCCATGGAGAAGATGGTTTTCAACATCATGGGGCCAGCTGCAATGGAGCCTGTGGCATCAGACATAGCTGAGAAAATTGAGGATGTTCCTTCTCAACTCCCAGCTCACCCTCATCCTGCTATCTGGCATTATAAGCAAGCAGCTCATGGTGTGGCCATGAACCACTTGTTTCCCACCCCAACAGTCTTTTCTCATACCATTCTGATTTCCTGCTTTTAGACACCCGAGCACTTCCACCTGCCCATCCACAGCAACCCCAGGAGGGAGAGATATTTGCAGCCTCCAGTTCAGCTTCTGCCAGTGCATGTATTTTGAACGCTAGTACAGATTTGGGAACAGCATGTGGTGAGTCATCCGGGCACAAGGGGGCTGCAACCAGGCCAGGATGAAAGGATGGTTCCTTTGCCAGTTCACTGGAGGGCAAGGTTGCAAACAAGTTCTGCTACAGTGGACTCAGGTGAGGACCTCGATGTGGGCGGCATAAAGGAGAACACTGATGGGCATGCACACCGAGATGCTGGCTGCATTGGCTGGCCTGCCAGATACACTTCTAACACTGGCAAGCAGCATGGAATCTGACTCCAACTTGGCAGAGGGTATCACCCAGAGCTTGACCTCTCTGCAACTTCTGCTCCATCTTCTTGTCGTTCTGCAGACCTGGATTCACTGCCACTGCTGCCCCAATACCTGTTGCAACCTTTGACATATCACTGACTCCTTTGCCTTCCCTGCGAGTATGCAGCAACATTCTCTGACAAATCCAGGAACTCAACAGCCCTCTAAAAACACTGCAGAGTATTTCAGAAACATTTGAAATAGCAGAAGTTCTTAAAAATGACCTTACCTGCAATTTGGGTGCTTGGCTCTTTAAGGAATGCTAGTACAGGTCCCATCTTGCAAGTTAATGCTTGTTGTTTGAAGAGTGACAAATGAATACGTTGAATCGACCTGCAAGGTCCAACTTGGGTAACATGGAGTTTCATCAGCTGGTTGGGCTGTGGGACGTCAGGATAGCACTCCTTTACAGCCTTCTGGTGCGTTGGGGATGCTAGTATGGGCGCCTTTCTCAAGACGGTGCATGACGTGGACTGCATTGGAATGAGCTAGCAGCACAGCACGTTTTAGCAGAACAGCACTATGCCTCTGTAGCTTCCCTAAAGGCAGCACTACAGAGATGAATTTCTCGCCCTTAATGTTCAATATGGAATTTTTAGGCCTAAGCCTATGTACTTCAAACAACAATGGTACAAAAAGCACATAGCTTCAATGTTTGTTTTCAAGGCTTTTTGTTTGACAAATAGATACATAACATTCTTTTTGAAATTCCAGCCCTTCTTTGAGAACTTGCAGAAATGATCTGATGGTATTAGCAAGGGCATAAGTGAAAGCTGATACCAAATAGCTGTATAATATCCAGCATATTATTGCTGTTACTTTAAGACTTTTTAACATTCCCTTGGTGCAGACACATTAAAGGTAAGCAAAGCTGAAGTTAAGCACAATCGTTGAGTAAAGAATGTAAACTACAAAGCTTACAGCCTCCATGCTATTTATTAATATTTTATTATAAAATGTATGCCCTGAGGGGTGTTACACAAGCTGGTAAAAAATGCAACAAATTAATGAATTAAGAGCTCAGAAGGTGTATATTTGCACTGTTTGAAAAAAAATATCTAGTACAATATCTATAGCCCTACAAATGTATCTGTAGCACTGACTTCAGCAGATCTTTTTTCTGTTGTCATTGCTGCAATATTGATTGAGGCCACATAGGAAATGATGACCTAAGTCAACAAGCAGTACAGAGACAAGCTTAGCAAGAACACTGAAGTAAAATGTTCATGGGACTGGGTGTGCTTTGATGAAAGAAATGGGGCTGAATTTTCCCAGCCTTATGCTGACAAGCTGGGAGGCGGGAGGAGTCAGAAAATTGTGATGAAAGGCGTTGGAATGGAACCTGACCTTACGTCACAACTCGATATTCCGAAGGGTGGCCGGCATGGCAGAAGGCCCTTGCCTGGCAGGAAGGTGATTAAGCTTGTTAAACAACTTCAATTTTACCAGCATTTTCAAATTTTTCAAAGAGTGCACAGGGCCTCAGAATATCATCAAGTATAAGGAGGTGGTGAGTTAGCGGGAGGTCAGTGCTGGCTCCAGACGACAGCCATTGTGAATGCTAGAGCAGCTTGGAAGGGATGATGGAACAGCGTAGGCATTGACAGAGGCAGTCAGGAGCAGGGACAAACTTGCCAGCACATCAGGGGCAAACCACTATAGTACCATCTCGGAAATGGCCCTTGTGTGAATATAATGGTGGGGGGGGGGGGGGGGTGTGGATGGTGGTGAGAGGCCCACAGCTTCCTGCCATGGCCCTCATTCACTCAGGCTTCAGGACCTCCAGTGAGGAGGAGCATCAGAGAGGGAGACAGCTGCAGCCACAGGCAGTGGGGCAGCAGCAAACTGAGGGCCACCAGGAGCTTCAACTCCAAAGTGGGGATTGCAGGAGGAGGGCACAGAGGGGCTTGCAACTAGTCTCCTGTGTACAGAAGAGGATATCCACCAAATACCATTCGAGGCTCAGACACCTTCAACTGTCAGAACAGCTGTGTCGCTGAAGACTGCGTCTCTCCAGGGAGGCCGTCACTGATCTGTGTGCGATGATGGAGGATGAGCTGAGTCCCATGGGAAGTGGTGGCCACCCTATGTCAGTGGTGCTCAAGGTCACCATGGCATTGAATTCATTGAATTTCTATGTCTCAGGACAATTCCAGGGATCCACTGGAGCTATGTGTGGGATCTCCCAGTCTGTGGCTCATTGATGCATCAACATGGTTACCAATGCCATCTTCAAGAGGGCCAGCCAATATGTACGCTTTTGTATCGGTCCAGGCAGTCAGGCTGAGAGGGTCATCGGATTAGGGGCCATCACTGGATTCCCCTAGGTGCAAGGTGTCATAGACTGCACACGTGTGGCCATCAAAACTTCCGGAGACAAGGCAGCAGTCTTCATCAACAGGAAGAGCTTCCACTCGCTCAATGTACAACTGGTCTGGGGCCACTGCAAATGGTGCCTGCAGTATGTTCATGGTTCCCAGGAAGCAGTCATGATGCCTACATACTTTTTTTTAATTCCTTTTTTTGTGGAATGTGGGCGTCACTGGCTAGGCCAGCATTAATTGCCCATTCCTAATTACCCTTGAACTGAGTGGCTTGCTAGGCCATTTCAGAGGGCATTTAAGAGTCAACCACATTGCTGTGGGTCTGGAGTCACATGTAGGCCAGACCAGGAAAGGACAGCAGATTTCCTTCCCTAAAGGACATTTGTGAACCTGATGGGTTTTTACAACAATCAACAATGGTTTCATAGTCACCATTAGACCAGCTTTTAATTCCAGATTTATTAAATGAATTCAAATTTCACCATCTGCCATGGTGGGATCCAAACCCATGTTCCCAATGCAGTTAACTGGGCTCTGTTTTACTAGTGCAGTGATATTACCACTACGCCACCATCTCTATGAACGTCCCAGGTGCCAGACCTCTTTAGACTCCCTGTACGCCTACATGGAGGGTGATAAGGGCTATCCACTGAAGATGTGGCTACTGATATCTGTGAGGGACCCAAGCACCAATGCAATGGAGAGGTACAATACCTGTCACAGTACAACTCGAGCGACCATCAAGCAGGCTATAGGATTTTTGAAATGAGGTTCAGGTGCCGAGATCGAACCCGTGGCGCCTTTCAGTGGGCTCCAGCAAGGGTCTCGCACATCGTGGTGGTGTGCTGTGATCTACACAACCTGGCACTGCAGAGGGGAGAGGCTTTGAACCATGAGGTTATCATGGAGCGGGAACTAAAGAACCCTCGGGACCACAGGCAACACGCAATGAGATACATCTCGAAATGTGCTAATATAGGCACATATCAAATGATCCTTACTAACAGATCCATGCAATCCAATAAAGGTATAGCTTTCTGCAGTCCTGTTGCTGCTGACTTGCATTTACCATGTACCTGCACCCAGTAAGACATTAGACTGTGGCATAGATTTCACACAGTGTGGTCCCTCCCATCACAACCATTGAGGGAGCCGGGGTACTGCTGAAGGCCCAGTGGCCCACAACAAATGTAAATATTATTCTTGTCTTGCCACATTCCATATTTATTGGAGAACAAAAAGATTTCAAGGCAGCATTCTTCTGCAAAATATCAACCCATGAAACCCGAGTTTAGTTAGGGGAGTTCATTCTTGTGCCCCCCACCACTACCACCCCACCCCTGTGCAGTCAGCTGAGTTGGAGGCAGGCTGCTGACCTTTCTACCCTGTGGCTTGGGATGACCTTGGCCATTGTTCTCTGGTTGCCTGAGGCTTGGAGGGCCCTGGCATATCAAGTGCCTCCTGCACAGGTACAGGAGCCTCCTCTGTCATCGTGGCTGAGTGAGGCACGGGTGTCACTGATAGAGAGGGTGAGGGGCCGCTTTCCACACCAGGAGCACCCTGAGAGGAGTCCCCTGATGCTTCAGGTAGCTGTTTCTCCCTCCTTTCAAGGCACACCTGTACTTCCTTGCTCACATGAGGAGTGTGAGGACCTGGAAGTGATTCAAGATGCCTTGCCCTCCTCTCGCCCATCCATTGCTGCACAAGGCTCATGCAGTTCCACGGGCATCTCCGGCATCCACTGAGTGGTCTGCTGTATCAGGCTGTCCATGAGGGTCACCAACCTTCGATGAAGGAAACCAAATGTGGACATGCCAGAGACATTTGCACACATGGCCTGGATGGACTTTTCCATAGTCTGTGCCAGGATACGCAATGCCTCTGGAGGCTCCACCAGATGTCCATGCACCTCTTGCTGTAGCTTCGGCATCTGCCGCCTTACCGACAACCCAAGAGGCGTGTCAGCAGTACGAGGTTCAGCATCATACTGGCCTCCCACAGTCCTCTGAGTGTCAGTGGCCTTTGCTATCACAGCCTCCATCAGCTGCTTGGGAGCATCTTTGCTGTGCTCACCAGGTTGTGACCCCAAATCTACTCATGAGCAGATACCCACTGATGTAGGAGTATCTGCGCTGATAGAAGGTGCAGGGGAATGATGTGAAGGTACAGTCTCTGAGATTCCCTCCTCCTCCTCAAAGGTGGACCGTTATCCCCGGTCACTGGAGCTGTCTAGTCTTGTCTTTGACCTGCTCAAGAGAGAATATTAATTAGTGGGTAATGCGCATTCCATCACGTCCTTCTTCCTAATGTGGAGCTGCATGTGACCAGTGATGGACACAGGAGCACTCTGCCTCGTCTGCTCCAGTGGCTCTCTTGTGCCCATCCATTAGGCCTCTCACACTCTCCTGTTTTCACTCCCATCTCACCATCTGAAATGAAACAGCCCCCATGCTGCCCTCCAAGTTTGAGAGCCTTCTCTGCCATTGAGGTCAGGATGGCAAGGTATGGGACCCCACCATAGGTCTTGGTCCTTTCTTTGACATTGTGCGCGGTCTTCTCCTCCAAGCACATAAATAACCATTGTTAATCGCTGCCAAAGACAAGCTTAACGCCTATGCTGGTGGCAGCCTGATTGTCCATGCTGGTGCCACAGGAATGTCTACTGTACGCGGCCACTCAGAAGTGGTAATGTAGGAGTCAACTCTGAATGACTGGGGTCATTCACTGAGAGGCTGCCATGCCTCTGACAGGCAATACTGATGCCTGGCCATTGCCACAGACTGAGATTCTACCAATCCCACCCTCAAGCATATTCACGTATGAGGCTGTAAGGAAAGCAATGTGTGAAGCACTCACCTTGGCAGATGGCATGAGGTCATTAACCCGCTTGCGGCACTGCAAGCAGGTTCGGGGGACAGCCCCACAGCTACTGACCTCCTCTGTGATTTCCATCCAGGCTTGTTTAGTCTGGTGGGCAGGTTTCCTCTTCCTGTCCTCGGAGAAGAGGACCTCCCTCCTTGCTGAGCAGCCCGGAGGAGAGCATGTGAGGAGGCATCACTGAACTGTGGGGCCATCTGGGATCTTTCTTCTGCCATTCCTTCACAATTCTTCTTCCTCGGAGCTTCAATAGGTGCAGTCTTAGTGGGAGGAATGATTTGAGAGAGTGCTGGCAGCCCTGTAAATATGGCGCCAGCTCTTCCAGTGGCGTAACCTCATGCTGCCACCGCCGCCTGACTGGACGCCTCCACTGCCTCCCGGCAGTTCACTGGCCATCGCCACAGAATTCCATTCTCCAGCATACCCCCACCCCCCATCTGAGCAGCAGAGACTCCTGCTTCTGGTCCCAAAATGGGACTTCAGGTCTTGGCGCAAAATTCAGCCCATGGATTTCAGTTTCTCTAGTGTTTCCTAAGGGCTTGTTTCAAGGTCATTCAGCCAATATTTATGGCTCAAAGCACCTTTATGAGAAACAGAATAGATTATACACTTATAACTAGCATATAATAAAGGGTATTCTATTAATGTGTTTATTGTTTCTCAGGCAAATACGAATTTTTTGCTGTTAATTCAATATGTTTAATGAGCATGGGGGTGAATTTGGACATCGTACAGAACAGGCAACCTGTTTTATATCCTGCCCAATTTTCTTTTCATTGAATTGGAAAGGGTGTAAGGCGGGCTGCCCATTCAACAATTATGAAACTGAACAGTTCCTGCTCCAGTAGAAAATACCCCAACTCAAAAACACTCATGCTCATTCTGGAATCATAAATATATTTTCAAATGAACTTTTGAACTCCACAAATTATTGCCTAGAATTAAGTGTTATTTGATGCCAACTAATCATCTTAGCACTCCTATAAGTGGCTTTAATTATCTTCAACTGGTTTTATTCTTGCCCTTATATTTATGCAAATTGAACTTTTTAATAGATGGCTCAGATTTTGCATTGAGAATAATGGTGAGGCTAACAGTTCTCAGCATTATTATGGAGTAAATTGGACAGCAACATCCAGAGTCTGCACGTGCTCAGCTAGAAGTTGGGATCTGAGTTTCCCTGCACCTCCACAGGCTGCACTATAACAGTCCTCGCTGATAGAGTCAGCATTGAAACCCATGTAAGGCGTGAAGTCATTGTTCTTACTCACTCACTCCCCACTAAACATGCCAGTAAAGTTAGGGAAGAGCAAGAGCTGTTCCTTTGCCACTGACTGAAAAATGTGAGACCACTTCTTTATGAACACTCCTATTTAGTCATTCAGACTTCAGTACACATCGAAATTTCCACTTTTCCCTCGGATATATTCAGCACTGATTAAAAATAATGCATTTTAATTCTGTATCACAGTTATCATTATCCAGCAGCATGTCCCAATAGACCTTCCCTGAATATCTCCTCATGCGTGATAGTTTAGTCCCACTGAATTATGTGCGAATATTCTTTGGATCAATCTTTTCAAAAGGAGGTTAAAGGTTGTAGTAATATTAACACTGCTTTATTTTTTTTTCAGGGGAGAAATTCAGGGGTTAAAAATCGAATGTACCTGTTCCTGGGGTGCACTGGGAGCACATCACAAAATTGTATACCCCCAAACTATTGATTTCCATCCATTAGTGTTAATAAACAGAAAATCGTAGGCTATGAATGTACTATTTTGTGATACATGCCGACAGTTTATGCCATTGGAAATGTTACCCCTTTTTTATGTTCTTAAGACTGATACTAGTGCTAGACATGAGCTGTAAAGGGAGGCATAGTGCTAATCAAACAGCTGGGGCAAAACAAGAAACAGGAATGAAGATTCTTACGATTGCGGACTTCGCATTAACCTTACGTTTAAGAGAAAGACAAGCTGCAGTTTTGATGATGAACAGAATGGATTTATGAGGTTGAATCAAATATAGTTTCACAAACCCTAAATTAACTCTGGCTAATTCTACTGTCAGAAATAGAAGAGTTTTTGACACCTGAAGACAAGATGGTGATATTGCAGTGTTATCAAAAAATCCAAATATTTGTTTAGTCATACAGATCTGGAAAGTCCCATGTTTAGTTCCTGGTCTGTATAAGCAAAGTTATCTCAGTTGTGCAGCGAAAGGGGTTTCAGTGACCCTGAGTTAAGAAAGGGGACAAAAAGTAGCCAGAATTCAGCACGTGATTCTCATCCTACAATTCCAGATTCAGTGCATGTGTGTGGACATAGGATGAGGATAGAATTGGTCTTGACATCCCTTCGCATCGAATAGCCAAATAGCCATCCCAGTGCAGCATGCTGAATTGAGGTCCCAGTATTGGGTTGCCGCGGTCACCAGGAAGGTAAGTGTGGGCTGGTGGGGGAGCGGCTGTGGTTTGTCGTGATTGTGGTAGTGGGGTTGCCAGGTTATTGTTGTGGAGACCGAAGGAGCACACCTACTCTGCCGGGACGCACAAAAATAATTCCAAACCTACCTTGACTAGGCCTCTTCAGCTCCATGGCCTGTGGAACTGGTTGGAACATGCACATTGCATACTCTGACCAGCTCCACCCTAAGATGGCAATCAGGGTCATCGGAGCCTGATTTATATATTAAAATAACGTACTGCCTTAGACAGGCAGGCACTCCAGGCATCTTGCTGTCGGCTTCTATCAAAATATTGCTGGTATTGGTGGGGCTCATTTTGAGGCTGTTCCTGTCCTGTTTATGCCAGACACTACAAGTGAAAATTGAGCCCAATGACTTCAGGGGAAGAGTGAAGAAAGACAGGAAGAATAAAAAAAAACTCCAACGTTAGAAGTATCAAAATCTTGAAACAAACTACAGAGTGGTAAACGTAATTAAGCTATTTATTTCTGTAGCTACTAAATTCATAAAGTATCCGAGCAAGCTTCAATAGACTATGGCATTGCACGGAGCTAACTATGCACCATTGTCTATTGATCCAGCTCAAGGCAAAATAAACAGTTACATTTCAAAAACAATTTCATACAGTGTTTGTACACATAATGCCACATTAAAACAATTCCCATATTTCATAATAACCTTGCACAGAAAAAGGTGATATTAGTTTTATTTGTCTTTATTTCCTTTCCACCCACACTACATGCAAGTGAAGGAACCTTGTCTTTTATTCAACAGATGAAAACCAGTAAACTAGATACTAGATAAAGGGGAAAATATTCAATCGCTCCAGTTTCGCAAATCATGATTTTCCCTGGTTCAGTTCCATTGAGGCTGGCAGTACACAACTCAAGGCTGGGAATTCTGTAGCAAGTAACTCAGCTCCTGAGTCCCAAAAGCCTGTCCACCATCTACAAGGTACAAGTCAGGAGTGTGATGGAATACTCTTCACTTGTCTGGATGGGTGCAGCTCCAACAACAGTCAAGAAACTCAACACCATCCAGGACAAAGCAGCCCACTTGACTGGCACCCCATCCACCACTTTCAACATTCTCTTCCTGCACCACTGATATACAGTGGCAGCAGTGTGTACCCTCTACAAGATGGACTGCAGCAACTCACCAAGACTCCTTAGACAGCGCCTTCCAAACCTACGACCTCTACCGCCTAGAAGGACAAGGGCAGCAGATTCATGGGACCACCACCTGCATGTTCCCATCCAAGCCACGCACTGTCCTGACTTGGAACTATATTGCCGATCGTTCACTGTTGCTGGGTCAAAATCCTGGAACTCTCTTCCTAAGAGCACTGTGGGTGTACCTACACCACATGGGCTGCAGAGGTTCAAGAAGGCAGCTCACCACCACCTTCCCAAGGGCAATTAGGGATGGGCAATAAATGCTGTCCTAGCCAGCGACACTCACATCCTGTGAAAGAATTTTTAAAAGTGCCTCATACATTGCTCCTGGTTGAGACGGAAATAGAAGTGCTCCTTGAAAACTTTTGAGGGTTGCGGCCTTCTATTATCCTCCTCCCTCTATGCACAGCTTCCCCTCTCTGCAGCCTGTGCTGCAGGTCCCTAGGAGGGATTGTAATGATACCCCCAATTAATGATAGCAAGCTTTCTGAACATGGGGCGGAAAACTCTTCCAACCTCCCTATTAGGATACAGCAACAGTCCCCTCAAAATTGAACAATTCACCAAAACACCTCCTAGAACACATCACAGTACTTCCACCAGCTTTACAGGGGCAAAAGTAGGTCAAAAACATTTCATCTGCGTGTTGGAGGGCTGGCCCTTTAAATAATGTTTGTGGGTCTTCCATGAAGCTGTATGCATGTTCAGTTGGGAGTGTTTAGGATGGAGCGTTACTGGACCTGTGCGGGTCCAAATGGCAAAACATGCATTAAATCAGGCTGAGAGGCTGTTTGAGATCACTATCTGGTCACTGTGAAAGCTGCCGGCACATGCAAGGCACGTCCGCACTAATGTCCTTATCAGCATGACGCACTGCATGGCAAAAGTGGCCAGAAGTATTGCAGTTTTTTATGGCAACCCAAATATTTCATCCATAGTCTTTCACAACCTTGTAAACTCTGCTATATCATATAATACCGGTACTTCATCTATAATTACATAATTCATAACCAAGCTGTTGGACTTATGAACAATTTTTTCAATAGTAAACAAAATGAAACATATATCCAGAGAATATCCCAAGCAGAGGAATATCACAGAACACATTTGTAAATGGCATATGCAACATAAAACGAGATTAGACTGAAAATTCACTCCAACAACATCAACTACTTTACTACATAGTAAAACATCCGAAGGCACTTCGCAGGCATGGAATGACAGAAAAAAAATGGCACTAAGCCAAAGGAGGAGTAAATACAGTCAATTAACAAAATATATCTCAAGGCACATCTTACATGAACTAAAGGAGAACTTGAGGGTAGCTCTACTGATCCTTAAACAATGCCACACTGCAGTTCAGACACAGTTACACAGAAATCCAAGCAAAGTGGATCAATATTGATTTCAACGCCCCACATGGGACAAAAACTACAGTGGAAGAGTCTTGTGGAGAGTACCATTCAAATCTACTCTAAAGAAGATTTAATTAAAATTGAACTGGAAATAATGCAGATATCCATGGCAATAGGTGTATCAAAGCTCTCTGATAAATGTAAATTGAAACTCCAGGAGAAATTGTGAAGCAAACAGAAAACCCCAAAAACCCATTCTGTAAAATTCAGATTCAGATACAAAGAAAAAGAAGTGTCAAAATCCAGGATCCTCAAACCATATTCACAAAGTGGAAGCACAAAATTGCAGTTATAATCACAAGATACATGTGGCTGTAATCCTGAAGAATCTAATGGGCTGCATTCTACCTTCCAAAATGAGGACCGCCCATCACGGAACCGCCGTGATATTGATCGCAGCGGCTCATTTAATTGGCTGGGGTGGATGGCCCCTCCCCCTCGCCCCCAACCACCCTGATGGCATGGAGGGGGCGGGCACTTCGTCCCCGGCAATGGCATCCAGCTTCACTGCGCAGGCGCTGGCACCATTTTTAAAGGGCTTAGAGCCCTAAATGACAAGTTAAATTTTAAAAGGAACAGTTAATTGAAAATTATTAAAATTAATTAAAAAAATCGTTCCAGCCCCTCTCTCCTCACCCCCCAATAGGCTTACATGTCATTCCTGCCCTCTCCCCCCACAAAATACTTACCTTCAGTACCTGACCTTCCCCCCCCCCCCGACAATGTTCAGAAACTGTTACCTTTACCCTTTCCCATCACCCCCTCAACCATTCGGAATCATAGAGTCATAAAGTCATAGGGTCATAGAGTCGTACAGCATAGAAACAGGCCCTGCGGCCCACCACGTCCATGCCGACCCTAATGCCTATCTATACTAATCCCACCTGCCTGCATTAATTTCATATCCCTCTCTGCCTTGCTCGTTCAAGTATCTGTCCAGATGCCTCTTAAATGTCGCTACTGTTCCTGCCTCCACCACCTCCTCAGGCAGCTCATTCCAGATACCCACTATTCTTTGTGTGAAAAATTTACCCATTTGATCCCCTTTAAACCACCTCCCTCTCACCTTAAATTTGTGCCCTCTAGTTTTAGTCACCCCTACCATGGGAAACAGACTCTGGCTATCTATGCCTCTCATAATTTTATATACCTCTATCGTGTCCCCTCTCAGCCTCCTTCGCTCCAGGGAAAACAGACCCAGCCTATCCAATCTCTCTTTATAACTCATGCCCTCCAAACTAGGCAACATCCTTGTGAATCTTTTCTGCATCCTCTCTAGCTTAATCACATCTTTCCTGTAGTGCGGCGACCAGAACTGCACACAAAACTCCAAGTGCGGCCTAACCAACGTTATGTACAACTGTAACATGACGTCCCAACTCTTGTACTCAATGCCACGGCCAATGAAGGCGAGCATGCCATATGCCTTCTTCACCACCCTGTCCACTTGTGTTGCCACTTTCAGGGAACTATGTACTTGCACCCCAAGGTCTCTCTGCTCAACAACACTCCCCAGGGCCCTGCCATTCACTGTATACATCCCGCCCAGGTTTAACGAACCAAAATGCATCACTTTGCACTTGTCTGTGTTAAATTTCATTTGCCAATCCCTTGCCCACCTTCCCAGTTGATCTATATCCTGTTGTAACCTTGGACAACTTTCTTCACTGTCCACTACACCACCAATTTTGGTGTCATCTGCAAACTTACTAATCATGCCCCCTACATTCACATCCAAGTCATTAATATATATGACAAACAACAGAGGCCCCAGCACCGATCCCTGCGGCACACCAGTGGTCACCGGCCTCCAATCTGAAAAACAACCCTCCACTATCACCCTCTGCCTGCTATCACCAAGCCAATTTTGTATCCAATTGGCTAGCTCACCTTGGATCCCATTTGTTCGAACCTTGCGGACCAGCCTACCTTGCAGGACCTTGTCAAAGACCTTGCTAAAGTCCATGCAGACAACATCCACTGCCCTGCCCTCGTCAATCCTCTTGGTCACCTCCTCAAAAAACTCAATCAAATTCGTGAGACATGATTTCCCACGCACAAAGCCATGCTGACTATCCCTAATCAGACTTTGCCTTTCCAAATGCATATAAATCCTGTTTCTCAGAATCCCTTCCAATAACTTTCCCACCAGTGATGTAAGGTTCACCGGCCTGTATTTCCCTGGCTTATCCCTGCAGCTCTTCTTAAATAAAGGCACAACATTAGCTATCCTCCTGTCTTCCGGTACCTCACCTGTGGCTAACGATGATACAAAAATCTCTGCCAGGGCCCCAGCAATCTCCTCTCTTGCTTCCCATAGCATCCAAGGATACAACTGGTCAGGCCCTGGGGATTTATCCACCTTAATGCGCTTCAAAACCTCCAACACCTCCTCCTTTGTAATGTTGATATGCTCCAGGATACCGCTGTTCCCTCCCTTGAACTCACTAGCTCCATGACTTTCTCCACAGTAAATACGGACGAAAAGTATTCATTTAAGACCTCGCCCATTTCCCGTGGCTCCACACATAGATTACCACACTGATCCTTAAGGGGACCTACTCTCTCCCTCGCTACCCTTTTACTCTTAATATACTTACAGAATCTTTTAGGATTCTCTATCTTATCGGCAGGGAAATCTCATGGCCCCTTTTCGCCCTCCTAATTTCCTTCTTAAGTGTACTCCTACATCCCTTATACTCCTCGAGGGACTCGCGTGATCCCAGCTGCCTATACCTGACATATGCCTCCTTCTTTGTCCTGACCAGACCCTCAATATCCCTTGTCAACCAAGGTTCCCTCAACTTGCCAGCCTTGCCCTTCAATCTAACAGGAACATGCCAGCCCTGAACTCTTCCGATCTCACTTTTAAAAGCCTCCCACTTTCCAGGCATCCCTTTACCCGTAAACAGCCTCTCCCATTCAACTTTTGAGAGTTCCTGTCTGATGCCATCAAAATTAGCCTTCCCCCAATTTAGGACTTCAACTTGAGGACCAGTCCTATCCTTTTCCGTAACTATCTTGAAGCTAATAGAGTTATGGTCACTGGTCCCAAAGTGCTCCCCCACTGACACATCAACCACCTGCCCAGCCTCATTTCCTAAGAGGAGGTCGAGTGTAGACCCTTCTCTAGTAGGGCCATCCACATACTGCTTCAGAAAACTATACTGGACACACTTAACAAATTCTCCCCCAGCTGATCCCTTAGCACTAAGGCAGTCCCAGTCAATATTAGGGAAGTTAAAATCACCTACTATTACAACCCAATAACTCCTACACCTATCTGTGATTTCCCTACACATATGCTCCTCCACTTCCCTCTGACTATTGGGGGGCCTATAGTATAATCCCATCAAAGTGATCACCCCTTTCTTATTTCTAAGTTCTACTCATATGGCCTCGCTGGACGTTCCCCCCGGGAAATCCTCTCCAAGTACTGCCGTGATGTCCTCTCTAATCAATAGTGCAACTCCCCCTCCTCTCTTACCTCCACCTCTGTCACACCGGGAGCATCAGTACCCCGGAACATTGAGCTGCCAGTCCTGCCCATCCCTCAACCACGTTTCCGTAATAGCTATAATATCACAATCCCATGTACCGATCCATGCTCTGAGTTCATCTGCCTTACCTGTAAGGCTTCTTGCATTAAAGTAAATGCAGTTTAGCCTACCAGATCTTCCACGCTCCCTGTCCTGCCCCTGCACCTGCCCAACCTGCCTACTGGACTTGCTTGCTTTAACCTCTACATTTGCCTCAACTATCTCATCGGAGAGACTACTACTTTGGGTCCCACCCCCCTGCAAGACTAGTTTAAACCCTCCCGAGAAGTACTACCAAACCTCCCCGCAAGGATATTCGTCCCCCTCCAGTTCAGATGCAACCTGTCCCTCTTGTGCAGGTCACCTCTGCACCGGAAGAGATCCCACTGATCCAAGTAGCTGAAGCCCTCCCGCCTACACCAGCTCTTCAGTCACGCATTCATTTGCCTTATCCTCCTATTCCTACCCTCACTAGCACGTGGCACAGGGAGTAATCCTGAGATTACAGCCGTCGAGGTCCTGCTTTTTAACCTTCTGCCTAACTCCCTATATTCACTTTGCAGGACCTCATCTCTCTTACTGCCTATGTTGTTGGTACCAATATGGACCACGACCTCTGGCTGCTCACCCTCCCCTTCCAGAATCTCCTGCAGCCGCTTCGAGATATCCTTGACCTTAGCACCAGGGAGGCAACATACCACCCTGGAGCCTCGTTTGCGGCCACAGAAACGGCTATCTGCACCGCTTGTGATAGAATCCCCTATCACTATAGCTCTTCCACCCCTTTTCTTCCCCTGCTGTGCAGCAGAGCCCTCCATGGTGCCACGAACTTGGCTGTTGCTGCTTTCCCCTGGGGGGTCATTCCCCCCAACAGTATCCAAAGCGGTATATCTGTTTGAGAGGGGGATGGCCACAGGGGACTCCTGCACTACCTGCCTGCGCCTACTATCTGGTGGTCACCCATCTCTTTTCTACCTGTGCAGCCATAACCTGCGGTGTGACCACCTCACTAATCGTGCTATGCACAACATCCTCAGCATCGTGGATGCTCCATAGCGAATCCACCCGCATTTCCAGCTCCGTAATGCGGGTAGCTAGTAGCTGCAGCTGGATACACTTCCTGCACACATGGTCACCAGGGACACTGGAAGCGTCCCTGATTTCCCACATAGTGCAGGAGGAGCATATCATGGGGCTGAGCTCTCCTGTCATGACTTACCCTTAGATTAATTAGTTACTCCCTGAATTAAAAAATACTAATTACACTAGGGGCCATGTTCTACCCAGTCCAATCTAAAGTCCTTAATAAGCTGCACTGAATTAAAAAAAACACTTTAGTAGTACTCACCTTATCACCAGAATCATTTAACCCCACTCCCTCCCTCCCGCTCTGAAAACATACCTGCTCCTCCTCCCCACCAGTGTTCCGATATTCTTCAGTGATTGGGGAGTGCCGGCCACTGACCTTAATATGGGAGCATGATGAGGTAAGTAATTATGGCTTAATTTTAATTAATTAATATATTGAAATGATGGTCCCGTCGTGAGCGGTGGGTGAGCCGCCATGAGGCCTGGCCGCAGCCAGTACTATGGGGTGGGGCCTTCCCAGCAACAAGGCCCGGGCAGGCCTCTCCCGGAGGCATTTTCCAGGCCTCCCACCACGATCCCCGACGTTGGGGGTTGGGGGGCGGGGGCGGTAAAATTCAGCCCAATAAATCTGTGTTGCTGCATATTTTTTTAGTTTTTTTTTAGAGATACAGCACTGAAACAGGCCCTTCGGCCCACCGAGTCTGTGCCGACCATCAACCACCCATTTATACTAATCCTACACTAATCCCATATTCCTATCACATCCCCACCTGTCCCTATATATTTCCCTACCACCTACCTATACTAGGGGCAATTTATAATGGCCAATTAACCTATCAACCTGCAAGTCTTTGGCATGTGGGAGGAAACCGGAGCACCCGGAGGAAACCCACGCAGACACAGGGAGAACTTGCAAACTCCGCACAGGCAGTACCCAGAATCGAACCCGGGTCCCTGGAGCTGTGAGGCTGCGGTGCTAACCACTGCGCCACTGAAAAATTAGCTATATTTAGAACGTTGCTTTTTTCCTAAGGAAAATTACACATTTATGTTAAATATGAAACCAATTATAACAAGTATAAAATTAAGATTCCTATTGCTTGTGTTATGACAGTGCTTCCATTTTCTGTTAAATTTTTGAGGTCTTATATTTAAATTATGGAAATGGATTCATTTTTTGGAATTTGAATATTTCATGGTTACTGGACTTTTTTCTTAAAATTCACAGAGGGAAACTTGGGATGTTGTTGTTGAGAACAATCTTATGCTGGAAATCATGTGATTTAAGATAAAGAAGCAACAGAAACCTTGGACTAAGGGGAGATGTTTACGGAGAAGCCACAAGGCAAGTCAGAAGGAAGGACTCGAAGAGAACGGTGATCCACCTGTGGATAACAAAGGAAGTTAATGAGAGTATCAAATCAAAAACAAAAGCGTACATTGCGGCAAAAATGAGTGGTAGGCCAGAGGATTGGGATTTTTTTAGAAATCAACAGCGGACGATTAAAAAACTAATAAAGAGGGAGAAAATTGATTATGAGAGTAAATTGGCAAGAAATATAAAAACAAACAGTAAGAGCTTCTATGGGTATATTGAAAGGAAGAGAGTAGCGAAAGTAAACGTGGGACCCTTAGAGGATGAGACTGGAGAATTAATAACAGGGGACAGGGAAATTGCAGATAATTTAAACCAATATTTTGCATTTGTCTTCACGGTAGAGACAGTGAGCATTGGTCATAATATACCAAAACTCACTGGATTCCGGTAGGGTACTAGCGGATTGGAAAACCGCTAATGTGACACCCCTATTCAAGAAAGGAGGGAGACAGAAAGCAGGAAACTACAGATCAGTTAGCTTAACATCTGTCATTGGGAAAATGTTAGAGTCCATTATTAAGGAAGAAATAGCAGGACATTTAGAAAAACATAATGCAATCAAACAGACTCAACATGGTTTTATGAAAGGGAAATCATGTTTGACAAATTTGTTAGAGTTCTTTGAGGATATAACAAGCAGAGTGGATAAAGAGGAACCAGTAGGTGTAGTGTATTTGGATTTTCAGAAGGCGTTTGATAAGGTGCCACATTGAAGGTTATTGCACAAAATAAGAGCTCAGGGTACTGGGGGTAACGTGTTGGCATGGATTGAAGATTGGCTAACACACAGAAGGCAGAGAGTCGAGATCAATGGGTCTTTTTCAGTTTGGAAAGACGTAACTAGTGGGGTGCCACAGGGATCAGTCCTTGGGCCTCAACTATTTACTATCTATACTAATGACTTAGAGGAAGGGACAGAGTGTAGTGTATCCAAATTTGCTGACGATATAAAAATAGGTGGGAAGACATGTTGTGATGAGGCCACAAAGAATCTGCAAGGGGATATAGATAGGTTAAGTGAGTGGGCAAAAACTTGGCAGATTGTGTTCAATGTGGGAAAGTGTGAGGTAATCCACTTTGGTATGAAGAATAAAAAGGCAGATTATTATTTAGACAGAGAAAGACTACAACATACTGCAATACAAAGGGATTTGGGTGCTCTTGTGCATGAAACACAAAAGGTTAGCATGCAGGTGCAGCAAGTAATTAGGAAGGCAAATGGAATTTTGACCTTTATTGCTAGGGGTTTAGAGTTTAAAAATCCGTAAGTCTTGTTACAACTGTGCAGGGTGTTGGTGAGGCCACACCTGGAGTAGTGCGTACAGTTTTGGTCCCCGTATTTAAAGAAGGATATACTAGTATTGGAGGCAGTTCAGAAAAGGTTCACTAGGCTGATTCCTGGGATGAAGGGGTTGTCTTATCAAGAATGGCTAAACAGGTTAGGCCTTTTTTCATTGGAGTTCAGAAGAATGAGAGGTGATCTTATTGAAACATATAAGATTTTAAGGAGGCTTGACTGGGTAGATGTTGAGAAGATGTTTCCACTAGCGGGGGAGTCTCAAACTAGGGGACATAGTTACCGAATAAGGGGGCACACATTTAAAACTGAGATGCGAAGGAATTTCTTGTCTCAGAAGGTGGTGAATCTCTGGAATTCTCTGCCTCAGAGAGTTGTGCAGGCTCGGTCACTAAATGTATTTAAGGAAAAAGTAGATCGATTTTTGAAATTCCGGAGAGTCCAGGGTTAGGCGGAGCAGGCTCGAAAGAGGAGTTGAGGCCTGGGACAGATCAGCCATGATCTTACTGAATGGTGGGGCAGGCTTGAGGGACTGAATGGCCTACTCCTGCTCCTATTTCTTATGTAAGGCAAGATTTAGGAGGGTCAGGGGGTTTTTAACCTGCTGTTTGGAGTTTCGCTTTTGAAGAGAATGCTTTTGGCTTCGCTTTGTACAGAGTTGGGGGTGTGGACAGTGTTTAAAAAAAAAGTTGGAGAAAACTTACCAAGGGAGCAAACCCCAACTCAGCTTGTTCAATCTCTTTAAAAAGCCTGCCAGCTTTTTCATCTCTTTAAGAAGCCCTGAGAAGCAAGTGTAAGAAACAGACTGAAACTGTTGCCATATTTTCCTGAAAGGCCTGCCAAACCGATCCTCAACGTCGCCTGAAAAGAACTGTTCTTGGAAGATCCTAGTGACAGCTGATAGGTGTAATTGGGATGCCAGATAAAAAGGGACAACTGACATCTTTCCATATTTTTTTTTTCTTCCAGAATTAACAAGTATTTGGCCAAAGTATTTTTTTGTAACAAACCTCTACAGAGAAATTGAGTGTGAGTGTGTGAGGGGCTAATTTAAAAAAGAGAACTTACATCTTTCCATCTGTATCTTACTGCTTTGCTTCATTACTAGATAAGTCATGCTTTCATAATAAATGGATAATTTTGTTGTTTATTAAAGAAACCTGGTTGGTGTATTTTATTCTGGGATAAAGAGTAGAGTATATGATTGACTGCATCGTTATCTGGGTAAATATTTAAATAAATGTGGTGACCTATGGGGAAGTGGAATTAGAAAATGACAATACACTCCTCCCACCTTGGTTGTAACACTTGTTATTTTGTATTTTTTTTTAACTATTGCGCTTTTACCCAGTGCAGAGTTTGTCATTCATATCTCGCATGGGAAAGACTTCATGGGAATGTGGTCAATAATTCTAAACGACTGTGGAGCAAATTTTGACACTCTCTGAATATTTCTGGTGGGTCTGATTCTGGGTCCAGTAAAGTTCTATATATTCAGATCAACAACACACAAGATAGCTGGGGAGTGAAATGTAAATAGAAAATGCGAGAATTACTCAGTAGATCAGGCAGTGTCTGTGGAGAAAGAAATAGAGTTATCGTTTCAGATCAATGACCTTTCATCAGATCTCAATGACTAGCTGGGAAGGGTCTCTCTGATCCATTACCTATGTTCCAATCTTCAACGGGTATCCGAGGTTCCATGAAGGAAGGCCAGTGTGCACCAGAAGAGATTGATTCAAATGACCAAGTTGCTACTTAGATTTATTGCCACCCCTGTTTTTAATAACATGAGAACTAGGAGAACTAATAGGCCATATAGCCCCTCAAGCCTGCTCCTCCATTCAATAAGATCATGGCTGAACTTCTAAACAATTTCATTTTCCACCCTATCTCCATATTCCTTTACTCTCTTACTGCCCAAAAACCTAACGATCTCAGTCTTGAATATACTCAATGACTGAGCATCCACAGTCTTCTGAGGAAGAGAAATCTCATAATTCTCTGGATGGACATTTTCCTCATCTCAGTCCTAAATGGCTGACCCTATATACCCCAGTTCTACACACTCCATCCAGGGAAAACAGTTTCTCAGCATCTGTCAAGCCCTTCAAGAATTTGATATGTTTTTATGAGATCACCTCTTCTTTTAAATTCCACAGAATAGATGCGCATTCTAATCAATCTCTCCTCATTGGACAGCCCCTCTCACCTAGGAATCAATCTAGTGAACCTTCATTGCACCACCTCTAAGGCAAGTGTATACTTCCCAAGGTAAAGAAACAGTACTCTGGGTTAAAGAGTGGCTACCCGACCCAACCCCCAACCAGACCCGATGACATGCGTCGAGTTCGGGTCAGGTTGGGACTCTCTTCCGGGTCCAGCATTCTAGCTCGGGTCTGGCTGGACATGGACAGTGCTGCCTTGCTCCGGGAAGTAATCTTCAAATGAACATTCAGGACATCAAGGCGGGAAACGTGCAGTCCGGATTCCGCACTCTGCAGTAAAGCCTGGCTATCCGACCAAACCCAACTACATGTGTCGGGTTCGAGTTGGGTTGGACATTTATGAGTTAAAGGACTTGGGCCCAGGTCGGGTTCAGGTTGGCTGTTGTCGGGTTGGGCCCAGGTTGGTTTTTAATTTTATACCCGAGCCAGGCTTTACTCTGGGTATGGTCTCACCAAAGCTCTAAATAATTTCAGCAAGACTTCCTGGACTAAAATATTGTTTTCTCCTCTTTTCAGGCTCAAAGGCCACTATAGCACAGGTCACAAGATCCATGTTTGCAGGCTCAGACTGCTGCTATCTTGGCTGCGGATCCCAATGCTTAAAAGGCAAATAGGACACCTGCAATAACACCCGTACTCCATAGATTGGGATGAAGTACCCTTCATCTATTCAAGTCAATCCAGGACATCTGAGAAAATAATCGATCCTTTAGCATGCTTTCTGGCTTAAACATGTGTTTTTAAACATGATAAGCAACACGTCAGAATGCAAGTGTACAAGATATTTAATATTCCACAAAATGCTAGTGAATGGGTAATTGTTGAGTAAGTTAAGATTAAAAAAACTGTTTTGTTTCTTAAGTAGACAATATTGTAAAAATCTGTAATATTCTTGACTGCGTCGATCATAGTTTAAGTGAAATTTGTGGTTGAGGGGCAGGGGTGGTGGGAGGGGGCTGGTGAAGTGGAGGTGCGGGGAGCATCAATAGTTCAGATAAAAGGCGCAGTGCTTTTTGCTTCAGCCAGGTGTCAGGCTATTTTTTTCCATAGGTAAAGAAAAGCCATTGATCTGTGATGTCAACCATGACATGTTTAGTAAGAGGCCCAAGGATTGTAAAATAAAGAGCCATACTTCAAAACTGTATTTTGCTTTGATGCAAAGTTAGATCCTTGGTGAAAATTTGGGATGGATTTTAAGAGCCCGCTGCTGCTTTCGGCGGCGGGCTCCAAGAACCACCGCACTATCCCATGTGGCAGTTCATTTAAATAGCCGGGGAGGCCCGCTCAATCACGTGGCGGCGGTGGGCAGTCTGTCGCAGGCAATGGTGTCAGCTGCCTGTGCGCAGCTGCTGGTGCCATTTTTAAAGGGCAGCCAGCCCTGCTGGCATATTTGAATTTTTAAAGTGAATCTGCCCAAAATTTACAAAATAAAATGATAATGCCCCTTTCCAATCCCCCAATAAAATTACTTAGGTATTTGCCCTTTCATCCCGAGGACACTTACCTTTTAAGTCTGGCCATCACGCCATGAATGTTGGTAAGTTCATTTAAATTTATTCATGTCATTGATTTAAATATTAAAATTGAGGCCCCATTGCTCAGCAGTGGAGGGGGGGGGCACCATGGAGCCTTGCCGCTGTGGGGAAGATTGGGTAGGGGCCTCCCAGCGCGGCCTCCATGGCAGATCTCTGCCGCAACCATTTCCGACCCCTCCACCACGGAGCCTGATGTCGTGGACTTGGTAAAATCCAGCCCTTTATGTTTTGGTAAGTTGGATAAGAAATGAAACTGGATGAAGCCAAAATGTTGGTTCCAGGGGTTTATAAAACAACAACAGAGATTTAACAAATTTAAGTCGTGTAAAGTTTACTTGAAAGTTAAAAGAAGATAACACAAGCTGACATTGATTGATGATGTCAGGATTTGTCTTCTTTTGAAAAGCAAAGAGGTTCAGCTATGTGTGTTTTACTGTGCTTCCTGATATCAGTTAAACTTGTTTATTTTATTCACTGAGCACCAACTTGGATGACGTCAGTAATTTGAGGGACTCTGATTGTTTAATTATCTTGCTTGTCCTGGAATATGTGTGACCAACAAAAGAAGCTGCTGCTGTGTATGCTGCTAATGAAAGAAAGATATCTGCAGTATCTAAGAGTGATGGAAAATTACTGAAGGATGTTTAAAACAGATGTACAACATCAGGCAGACTCTAGCATCCTGGTTTGAACAAAGAATTAGACGGCGCATTGGACAATTGTAACTGAAGGCGGATTTTGATAGGACAGTACAAAGTTGTCAATGGAAAATCCTGCCCACCTTAGAAAGATGGGTATAAAGGTCATTGTAAGAAGTGATTTGATGCTGCAGCCAAGCAACTTGGTCAATTGCTAAAGAGTATGATCAATGGGAAGTGACCATTCACCGGGTGATGGTGTGCATAACTCCTTGTAACCTATTTGTGACTAATAGGTGTATTGCTACTGGGTGAATTGCTAATGGGTGTATTGTATTGTTAACTTGGATTCCTACCTTTTGTTTCAGCAGCTTTTCCTGAAGCAGCGATAGTGCGAGCGAGGTGGCAGCTGGGAAGGTGAGTTTCAGTTTAAAATAACTTACCTTTTGTTTCGGCGGACACGGGGACTGCTGGGTAAGTAAACTTATATATTCGGGCGGTGGCTAAACCTGAAACACTACACGTGTAGTGTCTCCCACCCATCCTCCTCCTCTAACCAAAAAAAAAGGCCTCTTGTGTGGAGGGTTTGGTAAGGTAAAGTTTTCCTTTTTTTAAATTCTCTGTTGTCAATTTAGTGCAGAGGGGATGGAAGCGAGGGCAGTTGCATGCTCCTCTTGCAGGATGTGGGAGGTGAGGGTCACCACTGGTGTCCCTGCTGACTTCACCTGTGAGAAGTGCACCCAACTCCAGCTCCTCGCAGACCGCGTTAGGGAACTGGAGCTGGAGCTGGATGAACTTTGGATCATTCAGGATGCTGAGGGGGTGATAGAGAACAGTTATAGGGAAGTAGTGACACCTAAATTACAGGATAAAGGTAGCTGGGTGACCGTCAGGGGAGGGAAAGGGAATAGGCGCACAGTGCAGGGATCCCCTGTGGCCGTCCCCCTCAATAATAAGTATACCGTTTTGGATACGGTTGAGGGGGACGACCTACCAGGGGAAAGCCACATTGGCCAGGTCTCTGGCACTGAGCCTGGCCCAGTGGCTCAGAAGGGAAGGGGGGAGAATAGGACAGCGATAGTGATAGGAGATTCAGTGGTTAGAGGAACAGACAGGAGATTCTGTGGTCGCGAACGAGACTCCCGGATGGTATGTTGCCTCCTGGGTGCCAGGGTCAGGGATGTCTCGGATCGAGTCTACAGGATTCTTAAGGGGGAGGGGGAGCAGCCAGAAGTCGTGGTACATATCGGTACCAATGACATAGCTAGGAAAAGGGATGAGGACCTGAAAAGCGAATATAGGGAGTTAGGTTGGAAGCTGAAAGGCAGGACAAGCAGAGTAGTATTCTCAGGATTGTTACCGGTGCCACGTGCTAGTGAGGCTAGAAACAGGGAGCGAGTGCAGCTGAACACGTGGCTACAGAACTGGTGCAGGAGGGAAGGATTCAGATATGTAGATCATTGGGATACCTTCTGGGGAAGGTGGGACCTGTACAAGAAGGACGGGTTGCATCTGAACTGGAGGGGCACCAATATCCTGGGCGGGAGGTTTGCTAGAGCTCTTCGGGAGGGTTTAAACTAGTTTGGCAGGGGGATGGGAACCGCAGCCACGGAGCAGTGGATGGGGTAGCTGTTGAACAGGCAGATACCGAGTGCATAGAGTCTGTGAAGAAGGTTAGACAGTTGACAGGGCAAAGTTGCAGCCAGTATGATAGGTTGAAGTGTGTCTATTTTAACGCAAGAAGTGTCAGGAATAAGGGTGATGAACTTAGAGCATGGATCAGCACTTGGAGCTACGATGTTGTGGCCATTACGGAGTCTTGGATATCACAGGGGCAGGAATGGATGTTGGATGTTCTGGGGTTTAGATGTTTCAAAAGGAATAGGGAGGGAGGTAAAAGAGGTGGGGGAGTGGCATTGTTAATCAGGGATAGTATCACAGCTGCAGAAAGGGAGGTCGTCGAGGAGGGTTTGTCGACTGAGTCATTATGGGTGGAAGTCAGAAACAGGAAAGGAGCAGTCACTTTGTTGGGAGTTTTCTATAGACCCCCCCAATAGCAACAGAGACATGGAGGAACAGATTGGGAGGCAGATTTTGGAAAGGTGCAGAAGTAACAGGGTTGTTGTCATGGGTGAATTCAACTTCCCTAATATTGATTGGTACCTCCTTAGTGCAAATAGTTTGAATGGAGCAGTTTTTGTCAGGTGTGTCCAGGAAGCTTTTCTGACTCAATATGTAGATAGGCCGACTAGAGGGGAGGCTATGTTGGACTTGGTGCTTGGCAATGAACCAGGCCAGGTGGCAGATCTCTCGGTGGGAGAGCATTTCGGTGATAGTGATCACAACTCCCTGACCTTTACTATAGTCATGGAGAGGGACAGGAGCAGACGGGATGGAAAATATTTAATTGGGGGAGGGGGAATTACAATGCTATTAGGCAGGAACTGGGGTGCTTAAATTGGGAACAGATGTTCTCAGGGAAATGCACGACAGAAATGTGGAGGTTGTTTAGGGAGCACATGCTGCGACTGCTGGATAGGTTTGTCCCGATAAGGCAGGGAAGGGATGGTAGGGTGAAGGAACCTTGGATGACAAGAGATGTGGAACGGCGAGTCAAGAGGAAGAAGGAAGCTTACTTAAGGTTGAGGAAGCAAGGATCAGACAGGGCTCTAGAGAGTTACAAGGTAGCCAGGAAGGAACTGAAGAATGGATTTAGGAGAGCAAGAAGGGGACATGAAAAAGTCTTGGCGGGTAGGATTAAGGAAAATCCCAAGGCCGTCTACACTTATGTGAGGAACAAGAGGATGGCCAGAGTGAGGGTAGGGCCAATCAGGGATAGTGGAGGGAACTTGTGCCTGGAGTCGGAGGAGGTCGGGGAGGTCCTAAATGAATACTTTGCTTCTGTATTCACTCGGCGGACTGGAGAATTGCTAATGTTGTCCCCTTGTTTAAGAAGGGTAGCAGGGAAAATCCAGGAATTATAGACCAGTGAGCCTGACGTCAGTGGTAGGGAAACTGCTGGAGAAGATACTGAGGGATAGGATCTATTCCGATTTGGAAGAAAATGGGCATATCAATGATAGGCAACATGGTTTTGTGCAGGGAAGGTCATGTCTTACCAACTTAATAGAAATCTTTGAGGAAATGACAAAGTTGATTGATGAGGGAAGGGCTGTAGATGTCATATGCATGGACTTCAGTAAGGCGTTTGATAAGGTTCCCCATGGTAGGCTGGTGGAGAAAGTGAAGTCGCATGGGGTCCAGGGTGTATTAGCCAGATGGTTAAAGAACTGGCTGGGCAACAGGAGACAGAGAGTAGTAGTGGAAGGGAGTTTCTCAAAATGGAGACGTGTGACCAGTGGTGTTCCACAGGGATCGGTGCTGGGACCACTGTTGTTTGTGATATACATAAATGATTTGGAGGAAAGTATAGGCGGTCTGATTAGCAAGTTTGCAGACGACACTAAGATTGGTGGAGTAACAGATAGTGAAGGGGACTGTCAGAGAATACAGCAGAATATAGATAGATTGGAGAGTTGGGCAGAGAAATGGCAGATGGAGTTCAATCAGGGCAAATGCAAGGTGATGCATTTTGGAAGATCCAATTCAAGAGTGAACTATACAGTAAATGGAAAAGTCCTGGGGAAAATTGATGTACAGAGAGATTTGGGTGTTCAGGTCCATTGTTCCCTGAAGGTGGCAACGCAGGTCAATACAGTGGTCAAGAAGGCATACGGCATGCTTTCCTTCATCGGACGGGGTATTGAGTACAAGAGTTGGCAGGTCATGTTACAGTTGTATAAGACTTTGGTTCGGCCACATTTGGAATACTGCGTGCAGTTCTGGTCGCCACATTACCAAAAGGATGTGGATGCTTTGGAGAGGGTGCAGAGGAGGTTCACCAGGATGTTGCCTGGTATGGAGGGCGCTAGCTATGAAGAGAGGTTGAGTAGATTAGGATTATTTTCATTAGAAAGACGGAGGTTGAGGGGGGACCTGATTGAGGTGTACAAAATCATGAGAGGTATAGACAGGGTGGATAGCAAGAAGCTTTTGCCCAGAGTGGGGGATTTAATTACTAGGGGTCACGAGTTCAAAGTGAGAGGGGAAAAGTTTAGGGGGGATATGCGTGGAAAGTTCTTTACTCAGAGGGTGGTGGGTGCCTGGAATGCGTTGCCAGCGGAGGTGGTAGACGCGGGCACGATAGCGTCTTTTAAGATGTATCTAGACAGATACATGAATGGGCAGGAAGCAAAGAGATACAGACCCTTAGAAAATAGGCGACAGGTTTAGATAGAGGATCTGGATCGGCACAGGCTTGGAGGGCCGAAGGGCCTGTTCCTGTGCTGTAATTTTCTTTGTTCTTTTTGTTCTTTGTTTGTGAGGACAGCGTGGAACAGGCTGATATGCTCGAACAGGTTGAGGTTAAGAGGGAGGATGTGCTGGAAATTTTGTATGATATGAGGACAGAGAAGTCCCCGGGGCCAGTCGGGATATACCCAAGGATATTACGGGAAGTGAGGGAAGAGATTGCTGTGCCTTTGGCGATGACCTTTGCGTCTTCACTGTCCACTGGAGTAGTACCGGATGATTGGAGGGTGGCAAATGTTGTTCCCTTGTTCAAGAAAGGGAATAGGGATAACCCTGGGAATTATAGACCAGTCAGTCTTACGTCGGTAGTGGGCAAATTATTGGAGAGGATTCTGAGAGACAGGATTTATGATTATTTGGAAAAGCATGGTTTGATTAGAGACAGTCAGCATGGCTTTGTGAGGGGCAGGTCATGCCTCACAAACCTTATTGAATTCTTTGAAGATGTGACAAAACACATTGATGAAGGAAGAGCAGTGGATGTGGTGTATATGGATTTTAGCAAGGTGTTTGATAAGGTTCCCCATGGTAGGCTCATTCAGAAAGTGAGGAGGCATGGGATTCAAGGAAAATTGGCTGTCTGGATACAAAATTGGCTGGCCCATAGAAGTCAGAGGGTGGTAGTAGATGGAAAGTATTCAGCATGGAGCTCGGTGACCAGTGGTGTTCCACAAGGATCTGTTCTGGGACCTCTCCTCTTTGTGATTTTTATAAATGACTTGGATGAGGAAGTGGAAGGCTGGGTTAGCAAGTTTGCCAATGACACGAAGGTTGCTGGAGTTGTGGATAGTGTGGAAGGCTGTTGTAGGTTGCAACGGGACATTGACAGGATGCAGAGCTGGGCTGAGAAGTGGCAGATGGAGTTCAACCTGGAAAAGTGTGAAGTGATTCATTTTGGAAGGTCTAATTTGAATGCGGAATACAGGCTTAAAGACAGGATTCTTGGTAGTGTGGAGGAACAGAGGGATCTTGGGGTCCATGTCCATAGATCACTCAAAGTTGCCACCCAAGTTGATAGGGTTGTTAAGAAGGCGTATGGTGTGTTGGCTTTCATTAACGGGGGATTGAGTTTAAGAGCCGCGAGGTTATGCTGCAGCTCTATAAGGCCCTGATTTGACCACACTTGGAATATTGTGTTCAGTTCTGGTCGCCTCATTATCGGAAGGATGTGGAAGCTTTAGAGAGGGTGCAGAGGAGATTTGGCAGGATGCTGCCTGGACTGGAGGGCATGTCCTATGAAGAAAGATTGAGGGAGCTAGGGCTTTTCTCATTGGAGCGAAGAAGGATGAGAGGTGACTTGATAGAGGGGTACAAGATGATGAGAGGCATAGATAGAGTGGACAGCCAGAGACTTTTTCCCAGGGTGGAAAGGGCTATCACCAGGGGGCATAATTTTAAGGTGATTGGAGGAAGGTTTTGGGGAGATGTCAGAGGTAGGTTCTTTACACAGAGAGTGGTGGGTGCGTGGAATGCACTGCCAGCGGTGGTGGTAGAAGCAGATACATTAGGGGCATTTAAGCGACTCTTGGATGGGTACATGGATGATAGTAGAATGAAGGGTAGGTAGTTAGTTTGATGTTAGAGTAGGTTAAAGTTTCGGCACAACATCGTGGGCCTGTACTGTGCTGTACTGTTCTATGTTCTATGTTCTACCAAACCTAGAAAAGACAGTAGTGTTTAATTTGGGCTTTGATTGCTGTCTCATTATTTCTCTTAATTCTTGTGTCCAAACCACTTGTCAAGGGTAGAAGGTTTCGTCTTACAAAATTGACCAACAATTCGATATATCCAGCAATGGCTTCCCTTTCTGCCCCCAACACCATTACCTCTGGAGTTCTCCAAGGATCCATCCTTGTCCCCCTCATCTTCCTTACCAACATCCTGACTCTTGGCAATGTCATCCAAAGACATGGGGCTGGATTTTGTTGAGGTCTCAACGTCGGGATCCGTGGCGGTGCAAGCTGGAAGATTCTACCGGCAACGGCCCACCACAGAGACCGACGCCGGGAATGCCGGGCTCGATTTTCCCGCCAGTGGCGCGGCTCCGTGCGGCCAGCCCACCGTTGAACTCAAGAGGTGAGGTGAAAGTGACTGCCCTTGACATCAAGGCAACATTTGAACAAGTATAGCATTAAGGAGCCCTAGCAAAACTGAGGTTAATGGGAATCAGGGGGAAAACCCTCTGTTGGTTGGAGTCATACCTAGTGCAAAGGAAGATGGTTGTGGTTGTTGGAGGTCAATCATCTGAGCTCCTGGACATCAGTGCAGGAGTTCCTCAGGTTAGTGTCCGAGGCCCAACCATCTTCAGCTGCTTCATCAATGACCTTCCTTCAATCATAAAGTCAGAAGTGAGGATGTTCGCTGATGATTACACAAAGTTCAGCACCATTCATGACTCCTCAGATACTGAAGCAGTCTGTGTAGAAATGCAGCAAGACTTGGACAATATCCAGGCTTGGGCTGCTAGGTGGCAAGTAACATTTATGCCACACAAGTGCCGGGTAATGACCATCTCCAACAAGAGAGAATCTAACCATCTCCCTTTGAGATTTAATGGCATTACCATCGCTGAATCCCCCACTATCAACATCCTAGGGGCTACCATTAACCAGAAACTGAACTGGAGTAGCCATATAAATACCGTGGTTACAAGAGCAGGTCAGAGGCTGGGAATCCTGCGGTGAGTAACTCACCTCCAGACTCCCCAAAGCCTATCCACCATCTACAAGGCACAAGTCAGGTGTGTGATGGAATACTCTCCACTTGCCTGGATGGGTGCAGCTCCAATAACACTCAAGAAGCTCGACACCATCCAGGACAAAGCAGCCCGCTTGATTGGCACCCCATCTACAGACATTCACTCCCTCCACCACCGATGCACAGTGGCAGCAGTGTGTACCATCTACAAGATGGACTGCAGCAACGCACCAAGGCTCCTTAGACAGCACCTTCCAAACCCCTGACCTCTACCAACTCGAAGGACAAGGGCAACAAATGCATGGGAACACCACCACCTGCAAGTTCCCCTCCAAGTCACACACCATCCTGACTTGGAACTATATCGCCGTTCCTTCACCTTCACTGGGTCAAAATCCTGGAACTCCCTTCCTAACAGCACTGTGGGTGTACCTACCCCACATGGACTGCAGCGGTTCAAGAAGGCAGCTCACCACCACCTTCTCAAGGGCAATTAGGGATGGGCAATAAATGCTGGCCTGGCCAGCAACGCCCACATCCCATGAATGAATAAAATAAAAACTGACTTTGAATATTTAAACTAAGAAAATGAATATATTTAAATAAAATTGTCAGCGATCTCACCTGCTGCCTGTGATCTTCCAAGTGGGGCCGGCACTCATGCGCCTTCACTTTCCCGTCCAGGGAGACCTGGCGTCACCGAGGTGGGGAAGGGAGTGTACTTCGGATTTTCAGTGTAGTGGGAGCGGGGGGTGGGGGGGGGTGGGGAGGGGGGGTGGTATGGGGGTCAAATGTGCATTAATTGTGTTGGAGAGGGAGCGAAGGGGTGACCTCTGTACTTTGAACAATTTGAGGACGGGGGGGGATGATCAAGTCTTGCAGAGAAGTCTTTTGGTGCGAGAGAGAGGGCAACTATTATCTGTAAGTGTTCCTGGGGGGGGCGGGTGGGGTGAAGGGGTGATATTTTTTATTGCGGTGTACTGGGTGGGATATGATTTTAAATATTTAAATTTAGCAACAAGTCTGGCTGTCCTTGAAAATGGCACCAGAGCCTGCGAACAGGCAACTGACGCCGTTGACTGAGTCGCAGAGACCGCCCCCATCTCATGATTGGGGGGGAGGGGGCGGCCCGATTGTCATATTATCTTGAGCCGCCGCATGGTAGATCGTGGCGGCATGGCGGCGCCTGGCCCACACATCTGGGCCACCATTTTCTTCACCAAAATTCAGCCTATGGGTTCAGCTTCCAAATACCTACAGTGTCAGACTGCTTGTTCAACATCCAGTCTTGGATGAGTCATGACTTCTTCAGGTTAACCTCTGGGAAGCCTGAAGCCATTGTTATCAGCTCCCACCATAACCATCAGTTCATCCTAAGCTCTGATGCTCTGATGACACCCCTCCACAAATTCCCAACTGCTGACAACTGTTTTTCAGGCGTGAACAGATGGCTTGAGTTGAATTTTTCTCCCTCCTGTTACCTTCAGTAAAGATGCTATATAAATGCAAGTTATTGTGATATTGCTGGTTATGTATCCAAATAGGGGTCTGTTATTTCCCCACATTGTCAGGCAATTAACATAAATAAGATCTAAATGGAATTGTGAATTGGTGAGATCTGATTATGTCCAATGAATGACAGCTGCAGATAGTATGACAGCGCCATTTCCAGCCAGAATGGAGTTGATTGGATGATTCCCCTGTCAATCATGGCTAGAAGTGACTGTGATTGATTTTACATCTACAATTTAGATGTAACTGTCCTCCACTCACTGCATTTTACTGGAAAAATCACCCTGCTTTTATCGGGAGAAGCTGCTGTTGTTTCACTCATGAGTTCGGTTCCCTCTAATTCGTAGAGAATCGTTTTAAGTAGATTTTTACAGGCTCGAGGGACCGAATGGCCTATTCCTACTCCTATATTTCTTATGTTCTTATTTTCTTAAATTAAAAAAAAACAGGACAGCAGTGTATTATTTAACCTGAGCTGAACTGAACCATGCAACTGCACTCCTTGCGATTAAACATATAGCAAGTACTGTCAATATGGATACAGTCTTGTGCTTTAGTACATGAAGAGTATAAGTTAAAACATATAATTTGAGAATTAAAGGTTTTGAGTATTAGTTAGGACATTGGGAATTATTTTAGATGTCTTCTCCCAAATTGAAAGCATTAGGTGATCAGGGGTAATTTTAAACGAATCTGCTCAGCAGTGAACTGATGCAATCCCACATGGTCACCCGTTTCACACTGACTTCAGTAAAAAGCATAATCGTGTGGGGTTTAAAACAGGCAGCCAATCTGATTGCACCTGAGTGGATTAGATTAAAATTGCCGGCAATGTTTATTTCTAAGAAGGAAAATGCCCAAAAATAAGACATGCATTATTATTTGAAAACCATTTTCCATTATATCGTCTCCGTATAATCAATTAGTCAAGTTTATATCATCTTTAAATCTTATCTGCTTATGAAACTTTAGCATAGATTTATGAATGTATAATCTTATATAGGTAAATCATTTTGAGCAATTGAGACTAATTTCATAAAAAAGAACCAGAAATAGAAAACTAGAGAAAAGCCTTCAACACTGTTCAAACAGCATCCTTGTGTAAAAACTCAAGGAGTTTTTAGTTGTGAACTAGTAACCTTTTTCAATTACACCTGATATAGTCCACTCCATATGCATAATCTGGGAAGGAAGTCATATTTACTGTCAAAAGACAAACATAAACAAAACATTCACCTGGACAAGATGGAAATGAGCTAGAGATTAATGAGAATAATTATACAAATTAGCTCTCTGAATCCTACTTGTCACTGCTAATAGTAACACCTTTTTTAAAATAATGAGCCATCATTTATATTCTTTAATGTTCTGGGATTACATTGCTGTTGGCATGACTCAGAAAGTGCCCCATTAAAAAGGTAGTGATGGTGCAGCTTGACCAGAGGGGTACATGTTTAACCTACAGATAAAATATTTTCCTCCATGTGTTGTTTAACAAAACTATAAACCTATTCTTTCTTACAAAATGAAATCTTCTCTGAACTTTGTTATCTTATCTTTCTCAGCACTTGATTGGCTCAAATATGTTTTGATTTAAAATACTTTGCAATTGTACAACATTAACTGATTCTCATATTCCTGATTGGTTAATATTTACATTATTTAGCATATTTGCAGTACTCATCCTCAATTTCCCAACATATTTGTGGGATGGATAATTTATAACCTTGCTTGGATTTCCCTCTCAGCAATCTAAACCCCACATGTAACGTCGCATACCATGCAAAAGGGATTATTGTACATTCTAGTGCTGTGTGATCTTCATTTCTATGCCATCATCCCCTGAAGGGATTCTGCTTGACACATTGTTTTTTTTATACAAACATTCCTAGCAGAAGACCTGTATTCAAGCTTTTCACTTTAAACTATTGAAGACTCCAGGTGGTAAAGTGTACGTTCCAAGCAGATTCAGCAGTGCTTCAAGGATGTCCTGTGTATTCATTCTGCAACCATCATGTCTGTGTATCACAAGCATCTACAGCAGCAGAGGTCAGAGGCCCATTTTCTCCATCTGAAACTGTTGAAATAAGCTAATTCAAGCGATGCCTCAATTTTAAAATTCTCATCCTTGTTTTCAAATCCTCCATGGCTTTGTCCCTCCCTATCTCTGAAATCTCCTCCAGCCACACAACCCTCCGAGCCTTCTGCGCTCCTTAAAACTTATCTCTTTCACCAAGCTATTGGTCATCTGCCCTAATATCTCTTTATATGACTCAGTGTCAAAGTTAGATTGAGAACACTCCTGTAAAGCACCTTGGGATGTTTCATTATGTTAATGGCACTATATAAATACAGATGCTGTTGTAATAGTGGCATTTTTTAATCTACCTGGTACAATTCAGTTGCCCAGAGCAGAGGGCAGAGAGATTGAGGAATCGCTAGTTGATGTAACTCCATACGTCTTGTCTGGTTCTCAAGTCTAGCACATAGAATGGCACCGTCAGGGATATGTTAAACTGTTTGTCCAGTAAGGTCAAAAGATGCATCTGGATAACCCTATGGCACAAATATACAAAATCCATTGATTCATTCAAAACTATAGTGACCTGTGAGAACTGAAAGACACACTTGGCACTGTATGGTAGTTATCATCTCAATTTGTTGTTTTGACAAACATCTCCGCTCCCTCTCCCCATACTGCCACTACTCCCCCTCACAACTCCCACCCCACCTTCCCAGCCCCCACCATATATCTTCTAATGTACTTCCTGGTACTTTTGTAGAGTTCCTGATAATAAATAAATCATTTCTAAAACAGAAGCAAGGTTAATTAAAACCTCCTGCATGTGGCTGAAACTAAGGGAAAATATTCAGGCTTAGGCATGTTAGTAAAAAGCTCTCTGCCAATTTCAGCTCCCTGAAGAAATTAGGCGGTTTCTTTTGTGTACTTGAACTTGGACCATGAAATATTTTCATATTCAAAATCAATACTATTTGCACATAATTTATTTAAAAACTTGTCATTATCAAAAGCCACCTTCAAATATAGAGCTTGTATAGATGTATACTGCTGAGAATTTGTGTATTTTGTGTTGATTTGGAAATTCAGCATTGTCGAAGCTGACTACACATTATCTAAATACTATACCTTGTAAAAATACAAACTCTGCAAATACTTGGAAGACAGTTCAATGTAATTTATAATTGAAACTATTAATTCTACTGTTCTTCCTCGATACATGAATGCAGTTGCTCCTTTCAAATTCTGTGGTTAGGGGCTCATGGGCTTAACAAACTTAGCTCACTGAAAATAAATTCTTTAAAAAGATGTCTTGCTTGTTACAAGACAAATTTGATAAATATGCTGTAAATATGGTGCAACCTTTTATCCAATTCCAAGCATAAAGGGCTGGACTTTGCCATCGTCTTCGGGATCCCGACATTGAGAGAAAATGGGAATCCTGAGCCTGCACTTGCTGGCAATGAGATCTGCACAGCAATCTTCTGGGAGGCAGCCTTCTCATTGGCCGCCTCCATGTCCGCCATCCTCTTAAGGACAGCAGGCGGCTTTTGGTCCAATCGAAGGGCTGGCAGGTCTAAAGCCTCAGTAGCCCCACTGGGGAGGGTGGGCACTGCTGAGGCTGGTCAGGGACCAAGAGAGCGCCTCAACATGAATGCGTCCTCACTGGGCTGCGCAACAGAGCAGAAGCAAACAGAATCTAGGCTGGCAGGTCCATAAGGATGGAGATGAAACCCCTCCACTGGTTTGGGCTCGGCAGTGATTACATGCTAGCTCTGACTATTCCCCAGCCTGCCACAGGGAGGCCACCTCAACTGAGCTGGCAGCCTCCGCATGTGGCGGGGTGGGGGCCGCTCTGCTGGAGGCAAAATGCTGACGAGACCACAAAATTTTCCTTAATCAGGGCCTTAACAAGTGTAATTGGCTGCCTGACTCCATGGAGTGGGCAGATGATCCACTTCCCATCTTGCCCCTGTAAACATTCCCTGGTGGGGGGAATGCATCGGGGGAGATCCTGGTGCAGCTCCCCTCCAATTTTTCCGGCTCCCTCACCTCCAAGCCCGCCATCACAGTGCCAGGGAAATTCAGCCCAAAGTCACTTGGATACCGTTGTGCCGTGAGATTGCTATCTCCATTTCATCAGTTTTGATAGAATTCCACAGTATTCCATTGCTCTGGGAAGAACTGCCTTTTATCAGCAACTGGGAATATTGAATAAAACAATCACATATTCTGTCCCATGAGTCAACAGCATATGAGCTGTTCTCAGTATATGAAGGCAGTAGGTTTCTAGCTATTTCATTTTTGCAGCAAGGTCATTATTGGCAATACCAGTGATAAGTAACACAGTTCCAACATCAACTGCATAAATGCTGTAAATACTGATGGTAGATTTGTTGTTTTCCACAGCAGTAATTCCAATAAATACAAACAAAAATGAGTGGCATAAAATATTTAAATATCTTTCATCTTTTATTTAAACATTGGACCTAAAAAAAAAGCTTTACTTTCTCAGCAACTGTTACACTGGTTAAGAGCTCTCTGAAGATCATAACAGGGAACTTCAATCTATACAACTCAAATAATGTCTCACATGGTTATTACTGATCAATCAGAATTACTGTGCTGCAACAACAATCCCATCTGTGCTACAGTAACTGAGAAAAGAGAGATGTGAATCAGAGGCAGTTTTGCTGTCATCTTCACCATAGTCCAGTGTCCCTGAAGGATACCGTTGTGCACAAATTCAACCAATTTTGAGTTTATTGGACTATTCAAAGTCAAATTCTGGTCTATGATAAAAAATTATGATTCTCAGCAAAAGATCCTGCTAGCAGTTTCTGGCATATAGTCCAGAATGGTCACATTATCTCTTTATGTTGCAAATTAGAAGATGCAGGAAGCCGAAAACAGAAGTATTCCTTCTAAACATACTGAACAAAAGTTTTTACCTACTGCTCCATCTGTTGATCTGCTGGATTTGCATGATAATTATTACAGTTGCTGCGATTGGGGTTTTGAATGCAAATGTATTGAGCCTGATTTTATATTTGCTTCATAGTGTTGCTTAAGATAACATAAAGACTCTCATGACAATTACTATTGATGATCGTGTGATAAAATTGTCACTCACATTACTGTGTTTTATGTTGATTTGTTGGCCTGGAGTTTCTGCCCAATTGCATTGGTTTTCTCAGTGCAATTCAGCCAAAATTGGCATACCATGCAAAAGATCACGGAATTTGAAACACAATTTGTGTTCACTGCAACTCCGGTTTCCATTAGTTTGAAAAACTTCGTTCTGGAAGAAGGCCCCACCCACAAAATTAGCCACATCTCCAGAATAGGTGAATTAACATTGGAAGTTTCCATTAATTGTGCTTGTTTACGGGCCTTCAGGGAGGCTTTAAAAATGAAGCTGGTTCCTTTGGATGAAAAGACGCTAACATGTTAAAAGCTTTCACATGTAATTTAAAATGGTGCTAATCAGAAGGAGTGGATCGACACTGTGATTAAAAATGCTTATTTTTTATGATATATCTACTTTGAGCTGTTTTAATCAAACTTTACCAAGTTACCTCCTTTAAGTAGATGAAGGAAATGTTTTAAAAGCAACATTTTTACAAAGGTTTTAAAACAGTGTTTGATTGTGCTGGTTCATGGCAGATCTTGCTTTCAGTGATATGTAAATATGTTTTAATGGAAACTCAGGTAGAAAAATACATTTCAGAATGGGTGCAATTGTGTATGCAGTTTGTGCCAGAATCAGCAATTGCATCCAAAGAGGAAAGTAGACTCCTTTATGCGAACTTCAAGAGGTCTTTCTGGCAAGTTGCCACAAAAACGTGCTATGTTGAAAAATATTTTGTTAATCCACCAGCTGGAAACCTGAATATTAAACTGGAGGAGATGAACCTCTCAAACATTGCAAGCTTCGAACTCTGCCTGCTGACCATGATCACCAAGGCATATTCCCTGCTGCAGCCTGTAGTGTTCAGTGGTTTAATTAATTTGTGTTTGATTGTGTTAGTCAGCTCACCGATAGATGTTCACTGTGCTTCATTACTTAAGCCTGAGATGGAGCTAGAACAGACAGAGCCCTCCCTTGAAGGAAATCAGTTGCATAGCTGTCTCCTGGAGAACCACCAAATCAGCCGTCCACATCTTCAAACCGGAAGCCTCAGGACCACCAAAGGGAAGTCGCGTGACCACCAAATTCAGCTTGAAGCAAGCAGAGTCACCAACTTCCGTAGACTGTATATCACTTTTATTTCTCTGGACTCTTATTCGACCAATCTATTGTTCCCCACTCTGTAACCTATTTGTGTGTGCATGTGAAGGTTGGAACGTATTTTATTATCTTACTTATATCATTTTAAGTACAATAAAGCCAACCTCATTCTTTGTTAAACCCAAGAAAACCTGTCCAATTGGTTCTTTTTATGATCATGGTGCACAAACAGTTAAACAGTGAGATGAGAGTGACTGCCTTTGACATCAAGGCAGCATTTGACTGAGTATGGCATCAAGGAGCCCTAGCAAAACCGGAGTCAATGGGAATCAGGGGGAAAACTCTCCGCTGGTTGTAGTCATACCTAGCACAAAGGAAGATGGTTGTGATTGTTGGAGGTCAATCATCTTAGTCCCAGGACATTACTGCAGGAGTTCCTCAGAGTAGTGTCCTTGGCCCCACCACCTTCAGCTGCTTCATCAATGATCTTCCTACCATCATAAGGTCAGAAGTGGGGATGTTGGCTGATGATTGCACAATGTTCAGCACCATTAGCGACTCCTCAGATACTGAAGCAGCCCGTGTCCATATGTAGCAAGACCTGGACAATATCTAGGCTTGGGCTGATAAGTGTCAAGTTACATTCATGCCACACAAGTGCCTGGCAAAGATCATCTCAAACAAGAGAGACTCTAACCGTCTCCCCTTGACGTTCAATGGCATTACTATCACTGAATCCCCCACTATCAACATCTGGGCTGGGTCACTATTGACCAGAAACTGAACTGGATCAGCCACATAAATGCTGTGGTGACAAGAGCAGGTCAGAGGCTGGGAATTCTGCGGTGAGTAACTCACCTCCTGACTCCCCAGTGTCTGTCCACCTTACAAGGCATAAGTCAGGAGTGTGATGGAATACTCTCCACTTGCCTGGATGGGTGCAGCTCCAACAACACTCAAGACGCTCAACACCATCCAGGACAAAGCAGCCTGCTTGACTGGCACCCCATCCACAACCTTCATCATTCTCTCCCTCCACCACCGATGCACAGTGGCAGCAGTATGTACCATCTACAAGATGCACTGCGGCAACTCACCAAGGAACCTTCTACAGCAGCTTCCAAACCTGTGACCTCTACCACCTAGAAAGACAAGGCCAGCAGATGCAGGGGAACATCACCTCCTGCAAGTTTCCCTCCAAGCCACACACCATCCTGACTTGGAACTATAGCGCTGTTCCTTCACTGTCGCTGGGTCAAAATCCTGGAACTCCCTTCCTAACAGCACAAGGTACCTCCCTCACCTGGACTGCCGTGGTTCAAGAAGGCAGCTCACCACCACCTTCTCAAGGGCAATTAGGGATGGGCAATAAATGCTGGCCTGGACAATGATAGCCACATCCCCCAAATGAATAAAAAAAAATTTGCTGAATTGGCAAGTATATGCACTTCAAAAAGAAACAATCCTGTTGTGGTCAAACAAGGAGAAGGAAAAGAGGGGAGCCCTTTGACCCCTCCTCACCTGATCATAACAAAGTAGAGTTTTGGAACTGGCTGCCAATAGATGTGATGGAATAGCTCAAGGTTGACTACAGTTTGATTTTTGTTCTTTCACACATTGTCCATTGATTGTCAATTCCTAAGATACATAATTCATGCAGAATAGTGGGCCTGGAGCCATGATGTACATTGATAAATTGTAACATTCAGCTGCTTAATTAACTTAACCCTTAATTTACTTAGGTCCTAATTTTAATCCTGTCTCGCTAGTAGGAACAGGATGGGGAGGTCATTAAAATGACAGTCAGGCAATTCCCTGTGGGATCCTGATGAGCTCCTGCATGAAGCCGAATTAACCACAATGTTTTGTTGATCACAGGATAGCCTCCCACTACACGCCAGACTGTGATGCCAATTGAACTGCTGATGACAGCAATGTCAGACTGGGAGCAGGGCAGCACAGGGAAATCTTGATCCTCCCCTATCTGGGGCTTCCCTCTCCCTTCCCCCTGCAATCTCATCAAATTCCACTTTCTCCACTTTCAGCACTTACTTAGTGCCAGGAACCATTCCCTATGGTACTCACTAGCAGTCTCCTACTATGCAAAATCCTGCTTGTGCCTGCAGGCACCGAGTGTTGCCCCTCAGGTTCAGGAAGGAATATATCCTGAAGCACGGTATTGAGGCACAAGAGTTAAGGCACCACACTGGCACTGCTATCTATGGGAGCTTCCCATCCATCCCAGGCCCCACACCAACACATTCCCTTACATAAAATTGATCTTTAATCTTCCTATCTGTTGACATTCACCATAATATAAAGAAAAACAATGTAAAAATATAGAGACAATACTATAAAATATTACGATTATGATTTGGAAAAATTGAAAGGATGACAACAATCACATTAAATTCCAGCTACTTTGCCTACATGATAGAACATTGCTTACAGCAAATTTTAAACAGCAGCACTTAAAAAGAAATCTAATTCCCATGACAGTAACAATACAGCAATGCTGAGACTGTATTTTTCTCAGGCAAATATTTTGGCACCTTGAACACTGAGACGTACAAGCATGTGGAAATGAGCAGGGGACTGTGACAGAGTAGTCATATCAAATTTTATGTAAATCATTTCTTTACTATTTTAAAAAAAAGTAGGGTATTGAGAAATCGGGATTATGCCAGGAGGAATTCGGCATATCTCTTACACACTGCAGTACAAAGCAATCAGCAGCACAAACTTCAAGATGAAAACAAATTTCGTTCCAATTAAATAATTCTGGACGTCTGCCAAACACTATTTACTGATCCCGTCTTTTCAAGATTGCTTACAGCCCACAGGAGTGACTGGAGTTTGAATTCTTCTATTTTCCGTGAGCAGAGCTCATTGGCACTAAAATGTATCAAATGTTGTGTGTTAACTCAGTTGGTAACATTTAATTTCTGACTTCCATGTAAATAGTATTTTAAGGATGCAGCATTCTAACATATTCTTTTCCTATTTCGATAAAAGCAGCCTGAGTTCCAAGGCCACAGAAGTAGCCAGGAACCAGAAACCATGTGACATCCTGCATCATTCATTCCACCTGTCGCAAGCACCAAGCAGGTATACCCAAGTCAGGGGTTTTAAAATGGTGAGTGTGAGGAGGGAGTAGTAGCTGAATCACTGAGCATGACTGAGAAGAAGTAACTGACCTCAGGGTTTCCTTACAGAAGAGTGTTACCATCTGAGCATAATCTGAAGATGTCCAAAGTACCCAGCATGGTGGACAGCACCAATTATGGAGGCATTTACTTGCCACTTCTGTTCAATCAGATAGAGAGGCTTCTCAGCAATGAAGTCCTCCACAGATTATGTGACAACTCCACAGGCATCTACAATGGAGAGGTCCTGCACATATCTTTTGTGAATGCTCAACCTGCATCTAGGGAATTTTTGAGCTCCACTATCCAAGATGCTCTCTGCCATGTTTCAACATACTATGGGATCAGAGGGAGAAAGCCATAAGACATGCTTTCGCCAAATTCATTACTGCCCTAAGGCTTGTTCCTACACAGATCAGTAGACATGCTATTGTACTGCAGGGGCATGGATGCAGTAGACACAAATGAGGTTATTGTCTTTCAACGTGATGTTATATCCAGACCATTTAGCCTGCCAGCTCAAATTACAATAGATATGCCAATAAGTGAGCATTAGCAGCCAAGCAGTGATGTGGCAAAAGCAATTGCCAGGTCAACTCATGATCTAGTACGAGAGGTCGGGGTGAGCCTGAATCCAATATGTTCCACCTGATACACAGCAGTCAACACCTAGCAGCAACTAAAAGGAAAATAATTCATGGTAGATGAGGTACTGTAGATGTCTTCTCTATGAGACAATTGCATATTGCACTGACAGATTGAAATAGTTTTTCCACAACAATATCCTAAGAGTCATCATCATTTTCCTGAACGTATTTTGCCTACGGCTAGACTTTATGGGCCGAATTTTACCAGCCCCTTGACGTCAGGGGTTGTGGTGGGGGCACCCGTAAAATGCTTGCAAGAGAGGCCGCCACGACCTCTGCGCCAAAAAGGCCGGCCGCATTTTACCGGCGGCGGTGAGGCTTCAGTGCGGCCCCCTGCTGCCAAGCAGTGGGGCCTTCATTTGCCTACTTAAACTTATTTTAAAAAACACTAATGAACTTACCTGGACCGGGCGGCCGTCCCACGCGACATTGCGGCCGGTGGCCGGGGGTTCCATGCCTTCCGAACCCCGTTTGGGAATTCAAGGCGAGACACTGGTGGGGATGGGGGAGGAGTGAAATTATCAGGGCGGGGGGGAGCAGGAGAAACACTTTCTATTGGCTGTGGGGATGGTGGGAAGGGGTTGAAGGGCAAACGTGACAAGGTTTAGGGGAAAGTTCGGGTTGGGAATAAAATAAATTTCTGACATATAGGCCAATAAGACAACCATTGAGGGGGGGTGGGAAAGGGCCTCCAGCTTTTAATTTTTTTTAAGAAAATGAATAATAATATAACTTTAAAAATTCAAATTTTTGCTAAGGGCTTGAAGCTCTTTAAAAATGGCGCCGGACGCCATTTCTGGGGACAAAGTGGCCACCCCCTCTATGTCATTGGGGGCAGCTGCTCCGCCCCTTCCATTTAAATAAGCCCCGCGCGAAATATCACGGGGGCTCAGCGGCGACAAATCTGTTCCTGAAGGCCGCCGACTTTAAAGCGATTTGCGGTGCACTAATAAAATTCAGCCCTGTATCTTAGAAATTATTCTTTAAGAATGCCTTATCCTTCAAATAAACAAGAGGATTGACTTAAAATAATTTTTAAAAAGTGACTTGCCTTGAAGTGTATGATGCTGGTCACTGTGGCCAGGAGTGTATTAGAATAGTCAAGTCTAGAAGTAGCCTAGGTTTAGATGAGGGTTTCAGTAGCAAACTTGCTGAGGCAGAGTCAGAGATAGGTAATGTTATGCAGGGGGAAGCAGGCAATTTTGGTGATGGATTAGATATGTGGTCGGAATTTTGCCAGGATCCTGGTGGTGTTTTCATTGCTGCCAGGTCACCCATCTCTGGTGGAGGAAAGGGAAATGTCTGCAGCATCTGCCACTAGTGGACAGGCAGTCCTGACAGAAGCTCTAAATTTGTTTTAATAATCGGGCATCGCCGGAAAAAATGCACCTAGAGGCCAAATGTGGTAGGTGGCATGTGCATGCTCACTCCATGCCAAAAGTGCACCACTGACCACATCAGTCTCTCTGTAGGCATCCAGAACACCTGGAACAACATGGAAGTCATGGATCTGTGTTTGGCAGGCAGAAAGACAGTAGCATTTCCTAGGTTTTAAAGAATATTGAATATATGAAAGAATTACAGTGCTATTTCGTTCTGCTATTGTTTTTTCCATCAGATGAACATTGAAGGTATTTGTCTTGGTGAACAAGGTATCAGTGATCTGCTTCATGTACCTGTGCACTGACATAGTAGATGTATCAGTTGTAACTTGGAAGGAACCGCAACATCAAAGTTCGTGGTAGTGGTCACTTGGAGAGCTACGAGCAATATTGTCCCTAAAGTGGAAGTTGTCTGCAGGTCAAGGCCTTCCTGATAAACCTAAGTCTGTATGCATGCCTCTCTGGATAATGATGGTTGGGATTAGTCTACCTCTGCAGCAATCCTTCTAATTCTATTTTTCAAAGTTCAAAAAACTGAAGGATAGAGCAGTGCTCAATTTAATGCCCATGTTGCGAATTTCAGTTTCAGCAATCAAGAGTGGAGCAGCTAGCCTTTGAGGAATGGCTTCTTGAAAGATCAGAACATAACTGACTTTTAATTCCTATAATATATGCTGGACTGAGAGCTGCAAGGTTAACTTGTGAAAAAGAGGATGTTACTTGGGGATTTATTGACATGCCAGTTAATATAATAGTAGGAAATAGAAAATCTTAGGCATGATGAGTGTTGTACTCTGCAGGATGAAATCATATCTGTAAACTAAAAGGTGCTAGTCTATAATGAAGATTGTAATGGTCCCAGTCTCAGAGCCTAAATGTTTTGTCTTCTTGTGCTAAGTGTGTTCTGTTTATGGGTGGAATGTGCCACTGGGCTGGATTTTACTAGTGCGCTGCAAGTCGCGGTGGCACACTTCGAAGTTGGCGGTCTAACCACGTGCAGTGGCCGCCACTTACAGGTCTGTGACCAAGTTCACAGACCTAAAAGTTAACTCTGCTTCTCTCTCCAGAGATGCTGCCTGACCTGCTGAGTTTCCCCAGCACTTTCTGCTTTGCTGCCACATCCTTACCCTGCTGTGTGCCACTGTCCTGTGAAATTATGATCCTCTTCTTCCACTTAAGCATAACATTCCTACTTGTAGGCATGCTGCACCTGGGTGAATAATCTTCAATTTTCACATACCAGGCCGTGAGACTTAAATGTAGCATAAAAGGCAAATACACAATAGAAATAAAACCATAACTGAAGAATATCTACATACTATGGGCTTCTAATCATCTGACTGTGAAAGGCCACAGACTAATATGCATTTGGAATCTGTATTCATTTCTCTGCTAAAAACCATGACAACAGCACAGATTTCCTCACTAGTCCTGCATTTGTTTTCAAACATGTGCAAGACAAACCTTGCAGCCAGAAGTTAGAGCAGTTACATAGTGGAGTCACCTTTGCATTTATAGAACCACATCAAAAACCGAGGAAGGCAGAGGGGTGCTGTAGGGTGGCCCCAACGTTCAGCGAAGCCTCCCTGGTCGCTCTCCTCCAGGCTGTACGGGCAAGGCGGGAGGTTCTTTTCCCCAACCATGGTAAGAAGAGGCTGTCCCACCTGACTAAGGCAGCCTAGTTAGAGATGGCAGAGGAGGTGAGTATCCAAGTGGCCATCCAGTGTCAAAGGGTCAAATGCCGGAAGAGGATGAACGATCACTCCCCCAGCCAGCTGGGGCACTCTAGGCCTCATGCACACAGGATACGACCGTCAAAGTCATCCACAGCCAACAGTCAGGCTGCTAGCGAAGAAGTGGCACTGTGTAGGAGCATCCGCAAGAATTTCCAAAAAGCACCTTGACACAAATGGGTCTGCATGGGTGACACAACAATGTAGAAATATTGCAGAACTCACTGGATTCTGGGAGGGTCCTAACGGATTGGAAAACCACTAATGTGATGCCCCTGTTCAAGAAGAGAGGGAGACAAAAAGCAGGAAACTATAGGCCACTCAGCCTAACATCGGTCATTGGGAAAATGCTAGAGTCCATTATTAAGGAAGAAATAGCAGGACATTTAGAAAAGCTTAACGCAATCAAACAGAGTCAACATGGTTTTGTGAAAGGGACATCATGTTTGATAAATTTGCTAGAGTTCCTTGAGGATATAACAAGCAGAGTTGATAAAGAGGAACCAGTAGATGTAGTGTATTTGGATTTCCAGAAGGCGTTTGATAAGGTGCCACATAAAACATTATTGCACAAGATAGGAGCTCACGGTATTGGGGGTAATGTATTAGCATGGATTGAGGATTGGTTAACTCAAAGAGGACAGAGAGTCAGGATTAATGGGTCTTTTTCAGGTTGGAAAGATGTAACTAGTGGAGTGTCACAAGGATCAGTCCTAGTGCTTCAATTATTTACTATCTATATTAATGACTTGGTGGAGGGGGCAGAGTGTAATATATCCAAATTTGCTGACGATACAAAAATAGGTGGGAGGGCATGTTGTGATAAGGACATAAGGAATCTGCAAGGGGATATAGATAGGTTGAGTGAGTGGGCAAAAACTTGGCAGATGGAGTTTAATGTAGGAAAGTGTGTAGTCATGCACTTTGGTAGGAAGAATCAAAAGGTAGACTATTATTTAAATGGAGAGAGACTCCAAAAAAGTGCAGCACAGAGGGATCTGGGTGTTCTTGTGCATGAAACACAAAAAGTTAGCATGCAGATGCAGCAAGTAATTAAGAAGGCAAATGGAATTTTGGCCTTTATTGCTAGGGGGTTGGAGTTTAAAAATAGGGAAGTCTTGTTACAACTATACAGGGTGTTGGTGAGGCCGCACCTGGAGTACTGTGTATAGTTTTGGTCCCTGTATTTAAGAAAGGATATACTGGCATTGGAAGCAGTTCAAGAGATTCACTAGGCTGATTCCTGGGATGAAGGGGTTGACTTATCAAGAACAGCTAAACAGGTTAGCCCTTTATTCAATAGAGTTTAGAAGAATGAGGGGTGATCTTATTGAAACGTACAAGATTCGGAGGGGGCTTGACAGGGTAGACGTTGAGAAGATGTTTCCACTAGTGGGAGAATCTCAAACTAGGGGACATAGTTACAGAATAAGGGGACACTCATTTAAAACTGAGATGCGAAGGAATTTATTCTCTCAGAGGATAGTGAATGTCTGGAATTCTCTAACCCAGAGAGTTGTGGAGGCTAGATCACTGAAAGTATTTAAAGAGGAAGTTGAAAGATTTTTGAAATATCGGGGAGTTGAGGGCACAAAAGAGGAGTTGAGGTCTGGGGCAGATCAGCCAAGATCTTATTGAATGGCGGGGCAGGCTTGAGGGGCCGAATGGCCTACTCCTGCTCCTATTTCTTGTGTTCGTATGTTCTTAGAAAGGCTGAAATCAAAATCTTCTTCACTAACGTGTGCGTTGCTTTTACTGTGTGAATGAAGTGTGCCAACATGTACCGATCGTGTCTCCTCCCATTACATCATTGGCCTTTCAGAACTGCCAATGTATGGAATAACATCATTGCCATGCCAGTATCACTGATGTGTGTCTCCATGGATGCAGAGACAATGTCTCAGTCTGTTGCTGCCAGTAATGGTGGACGCAAAGATGTTGCATATGCGGACTGCTGCACAACAGGTGAATGAGGGTGCTGAGTGGCTTGCAGAGCCCACGATGGTTCCCATGTCATGGAGAACCTTTCATCAATGAGCCGCTGCCATGCATCCCTAGCTCACTGCTCGCCCTGTATGCGGCGCCTGGATGCTTTCTGTCCTTCCATGTGCCTTCCCTGCTGTAAGTCCTCAGCTTCCTCATCGTCCGAGGATGAGTCCTGCTCATGTCTCTCTTCATCCTGCAAGGCCTCCCCCCTATTGAGTGTGTAGCTGTGCAGAGCACAGCAGACAGCGATAATGCGTGCTACCCTTTCCCGTTCTTACTGCAGGGCACCACCCGATCTATCCAAGCAGCGGAATCGCATTTTCAGCATGCCGATCGCCTGCTCATTGGTGGCTCTTGTAGCTCCATAGCTGGCGTTGTATCTCTCTTCTGCAGCAGTGGTGGGGTGTCTCATTGGTGTCAGGAGCAATGTATACCAGGGATAGCCCTTGTCTCCAAGAAGCCACCCCTCCATCTGAGCCATTTCGATGAACAGTAACAGCAGCTGGGACTGACGCAGGATGAAGGCATCATGGAAGCTACCTGGAAAGCGGGTACAGATTTGCATGTATCATTTCCGGTGATCACATACAAGCTGCGCGTTGATTGAGTGGAAGCCTTTATGATTTACATATTCAGCCCAGCGAGAGCCTTGATGGCCATACGGGTGCAATCTATGACATCTTGCACCTGTGGGAATCCTGCAATGGAGCCAAATTTGATGGTCCTCTGGGCCTGGCTTTCAGGGTCCGTCCTGAAGCAGACATAGTCACCAGCCCTCCAGTGCAGGGCATTGGTGACCTCCCTGATGCAGCGGTGCACTGCTGACTGTGTGACCACACAAAGGTCTCCGGTAGGCCCCTGAAATGATACAGAGGTGTAAAAATTGAGAGCCGCTGTCACTTTGAGGGCCACAGGCATAGGTTGTCCCCCAAAGCCCCTGGGCTGCAGGTCATCATTCAGCAGGGCACAGAGATGTTTCACCGACTCTCTCGACATCCGCCTCGGACACTGGCGCTCTGACATCTGTAGGTATGTCATGTGGGACCTGTAGATGCACGGTGATGTGTAGTGGTGAGCTCTCCTTGGGGGCTGCTACTCATGACCGGGGGCCTCTGTATCGGCTGCAACTGCCTGTTGGTTTTGCCTGCAGCGCATAGGGATCCTCACAAGAAGCGGATCAATGAATATCGGGTGAACCACCCCCATCTCCAAGTTGCAATTAAACTTGGTTCCTTCACTTCTTTGAAGGTTCCTGACAGGGCAGAGATTGATGTTGACTGGTACATCAGGTGCTTTCATGCAGCAACTATGTGGCATGGCATGGTATTGCCCGTGTTAGCTTCCACTAAGAGTGTCACTGCATGACCACATAAAAATTGTACAAGCTGCAGCGATTGGTCCACCAGACATATATGCTTCACATGCCTACCGTTTCTGGCACTCTCCCCACATAAAGGGTGACTTGAGTGCCATTGCTCCTTCACTGACAGAGGAAATCAATGGCACAGAGCTGACAACTTTTATGGAGGGCGGAATCACAGTGGCTCCCTACACATCTGCAGATGTGACCCCTGTAATCCCATCCCCCCTCCCTCCTCCCTTCCAGTATGCAGAGTTCAGATCCCTGTATATTTGGACTTAACTTCACTGTCGAGTACTCCTGCTTCTGATGTCCCGTTGGCTTTTATGTTTATGAATGGGATGGCACGTGACGGCCGCCCATTCAACGTAAAATGCGGAAGTGTGGAGTGAGAGGTGGCGGGATGCGCAATCAGGAGGTAAGTAGTGCTTTACAGATGGTAATTGGGTGCCGACGCTGAGTAGCGGGGGGGTGCCGTACTGAGGTCCCTCCACAGCCGGTAATACGTGTTCTCGACATCAGGGGTCGAGGCGGGCCTCTCCCGGCAGAATTTTATGGGCCCCACCCCCGTCACGACCCCCAACATTGAGGGGCTGGTAAAATTCAGCCCACTATGTCATTAGATGTGTCCTTTACATTATGAACATTGCAGCATTTTGGATTTACCTTTTGCCTTCTGATGCAATTAATCAAAATTTCAATCATGCAGATAACAATTATCCAGATCAGTTTACCTCTCCCATATCCTTGAACAACAGTACTGTAGTCAGTTTTTACAACCTTCGAAGAGAGAAATACATTAATTAAATATTTATTTTGGTCTCTATTTAATTAGGATAATATTCATTGTGGTACAGTATTTTTATTTTTAATTGTTTTGTGATCATTTTCTCATCTTTTTTTTGCCCGTATTTAAAGTTACTGATACATATTAGCCATTCCAAATATACTCCCAATTAAAATTGTGTTATATTCAACCAATGAATTATCATAATTTTTTACATGAAATTCAATTTGCCTCCACATTTTACAAGTGTTATAGAAAAAATTCAAAGATAAAGATAAAGCAATAATTCAAATTCCCCTTTTGCCAGTAATCATATTGCAACTGGACTAGCTGCACCAATGTGAACTCTTAGCATTGTTATAAAGTTTTCCACCACCTAAATATAAACAGAAAATGATGGAAATACTCAGCAGGCCAAGCAGCATACATAGAGAAGGAAATAGAGTTAGCACACAAAAACGGGTGGGTTGAGTTCAGGTCAGATGTTAAAATTTTAAACATCTGAAACCTGACCCCAGTTCACCTCCAACCCAGCGACTTCCGGGTTTTAAATAGCTAGCACAGGGACAGGCAGCCAAACAGCTCCCAGGAGTCGGTTTGGCAATTTAAATATTTTAATAAAGTTGGCAGCCTCTGATTTAACCCAGAAGCTGAAGGGATGTGAGGACAGATCGGAAACCCCCACCCTGGTGTTGGGTTTCTCACTGCCCCCACACCCCCAGCAACACTGGGATCAGGATCGCCACCACCCATCCACCCCACCCCCCAATCAGGATCGGGCCTACATAGTCATGTAGCCTTCTCCAGAGAGCTCCCCACCCAATGAGAAGCTATGTCTGTCAATCAGGCTGATCCCTGTCAAGGCCAATAGACTCATGCCATGGAGTTAATATCCGAAACTCCGTGCACAACTCCCCTCTCCCATCACCACTAACACAGCGCCCTGCTTACATAACCCAACCATGTTAACATCCAGACCAACATTTCAGGTCGGTGACCTTTTGTCAGAACTGGAAAATGTTACAAACGTAACAGGTTTTAAGCAAGTACAAAGGCTAGAAAAGAGGGTGGAGGTGTGAAGAAAAAGGGTAGGTCCATGATAGGATGGAAGGCAGGAGAGATAAAGTGAATAACAGAATCATTACCTGCTGTCTGAAAACAATGGAAGCAGAGATTATGATATGAAATTGTTGAACTTGATGTTGAGTCTGAAAGGTTGTAAGCTTCCATTAAGCTTCTTGGAACAATGCAGGAGGCCGAGGACAGAGAGGTTAGATTGAGAGTGGAACGGAGAATTAAAAGGGCAAGCAACCGGAAGCTCAGGGCCACACTTGTGGACTGCACATAAATGTACAGAAAAGCAGGCACCCAATCTGCATTGTGGGAAGGGGAGTGGCTGTTGCAGTGATGGAAGAGTGGAGCAGGTTGTTGCAGAGGGAACAACAATATATATCCTGACTGTATTTTCAGAAATGATATTGCATTTTATCCTACCCGTAAACATACTATCAGCTTGCCTTTCTGTGCAATGCATTTTTTGAGAGGAAGCAAACTGACAAGAGAGGCTAAAGTGTGTTTATGCACATTGCTCTAGTTTACAATTCTGCAAACATATTTCATCTTCATTAATGGGCTCATCTCAATCTGTCTGAAGAACATCAACCTTTAAATATTTCACACCCATTTTGAAATTTGAAAACAAATAAGTGTGACAAGTATGAATGTTGCCTTTTTCCATCATTTTCTGCAGAGCCAGCAAATGTGATCTCATGCACTCCAAAATATAAAGGATGAAAATAACCAAGACCTTCAAAATGGAATAGGTTACCAGCTGATATCAGACATGATGCAATTTACGGACAAATAAATGCAGTCCCTCAGGCCAGCATCACAGCTAGTTCTGTCCCTAAATTCCATTCTGGTGAAGTGTGAATTTAAAAAAAACTGTATTTATCTCATCAGAGTGCATGGCAGAGATGTTACAATTGAAACAATATCAGATTTCCAAGCTCAGTGTTTCAAGGGCAGATAAAATCAAGAGATTCTGAAAGTGCAGATTCTGCTTCTCTTGCAGCAATTTACACTGAGACAGGCTGTATAACAATGCCCACACCACCCTCCTCACCTATTCCATTTCCAAAGATGATCTTTAAGGTAGCATCTCAAGATTTCTCGTGGGCACATTTTAAGTGGGAGGCAGTACATCAGATAGTATCGATCACTTCTAAATGTTACTATTGTGCAAATTTTTGGTAGAAATGTAGGGCCAAAAACTTGATAAGACTTGTTGCAGGTGAATGGATCACAATGCCTGATTGAGCTAAAGCTCAACACATCCTGGACAAAGCAGTCCACTGACTCCCCATCCACCAACTTAAAGATTCAGCCCATCTGCCACCAGTATTTTACCCGTCGCAAGCGGGCATGCTGGGGACGTGAAAGGCTGACCAGCGATAGCTGCCGGCCTATCTGCGTGCCGTGGGTGTGCTATGGCAGCAGGGCACAGGGTGCCCGATTGAGGGATGCCCCCGCCTCCCAACCCACCCCCGGGACCCAAGACGCCCCCCCGCCCCTCCCCCCCAAACAAGTACCCTTTCCTCGCCACCACGACTGACCCCCCTGATTGGCCAGCAGCTCACTGAGGCGGGACCTCCTCCCTCAGGCAGCTGGAAGTCCCGCCTCGGGACAATTAAAGTCCGGGGACCCATAACATGTGGGTCAGATTCCCGGGCTAGGCGTAGGCGAAGTTGTAAAATCCAGCCCCAGGACTCTCTTTACATCCTTTAGTTTAGTTTAGTTTAGTTTAGAGATACAGCACTGAAACAGGCCCTTCGGCCCACCGAGTCTGTGCCGACCATCAACCACCCATTTGTACTAATCCTACACTAATCCCATATTCCTACCACATCCCCACCTGTCCCTATATTTCCCTACCACCTACCTATACCAGGGGAAATTTATAATGGCCAATTAACCTACCAACCTGCAAGTCTTTGGCATGTGGGAGGAAACCGGAGCACCCGGAGGAAACCCACGCAGACACAGGGAGAACTTGCAAACTCCACACAGGCAGTACCCAGAATTGAACCCGGGTCACTGGAGCTGTGAGGCTGCGGTGCTAACCACTGCGCCACTGTGCCGCCTTTCTTGAATAAGGTTGTCACATTTGCTACCCTCCAATCCTCTGGCACATCCCTCATATCTATGGAAGATTGGAAGATTATGGCAAGCCCTTCCACTATCTTTACCCCTACTTCCTTTAGCAACCTATGTAAAACTCTTAAAATGGGAGTCTCATTTCTTGACTCCGTACTGAGTATCAATCGCATGAAACAAACTTTGGATACAATTTCCACTTTATGTAGAAACACCATTATTAACTCACCAAGTAATAGTATATACTTACAACACAAGTTGCTTAGTAGACCCGTGTACAGAAGCTTGTTCCCGGGTGGTCAGATCTGCTGAACGAATTTTTCCGCACGATTTCCTGCGACTGGCCAAGTCACACTTCCGGGCTTCTGCAACAATGCCCTTGTGAGCTGTGGCTTTATATCCCTTTCTGACCCTGGTCCCTTGACATATAAGATAACATCTCAAATTGGATCATCCAATTGGGTTTCAGTGCCTTATCAATCCCACCCTGGCTATGCATGTGGACATATCCTGCTCTCAGCAGGGCGGGGAGTTGGGAGGGGGGTGGGGGGTGTCTTAGTTGCACAACTACAATGGATGTGATATCTGTATCTTGATAAGGCAAGAAGGAAACCATTGCCACATATTTCAAGAGGCCATTGTCCATGAGAGTGGTTTTAGACAGACAGTTTGATTAGATTAGATTAGAGATACAGCACTGAAACAGGCCCTTCGGCCCACCGAGTCTGTGCTGACCATCAAACACCCATTTATACTAATCCTACACTAATCCCATATTCCTACCAAACATCCCCACCTGTCCCTATATTTCCCTACCACCTACCTATACTAGTGACAATTTATAATGGCCAATTTACCTATCAACCTGCAAGTCTTTTGGATTGTGGGAGGAAACCGGAGCACCCGGAGAAAACCCACGCAGACACAGGGAGAACTTGCAAACTCCACACAGGCAGTACCCAGAATCGAACCCGGGTCCCTGGAGCTGTGAGGCTGCAGTGCTAACCACTGCGCCACTGTGCCGCCCCCAGGGCTACCACTTTGATGGCATGTCTTGACTTGTCTATGTGTGTCCTTGTTCAGTTACACTATCTTAGTTTTAACAAGTCCAATATGAACCCCAGCAATGATGTCTTTGGTCAGAATTCTTCTCCTTTCATCCTGATGTCCTCTGCTTCCACGTTCTTACCACCCGGTGAGCTCTACACGCTGGTCCACACCACAACTGGTTACATTTTACTTATGAATAGAAATGCAAGAGATATTAATAAATGCCTCACAGCATAACAAAAGTACAAGAGGTATCCAAATGCCTTACATCTGGGATGCAAGCCACCATCCAGACCCTAAGCATTACTAGCCTTCCCATTACCATCTCCTTCTCAATTTTTTTGTCCATTACTCTCATCTCTTTGCTTCTACCAATATTTTGTGAGATTCCTCTTCCTTAGTAAACACTGATACAAAGTACTCATTAAGTATTCTAGCTTTGCCCTGTGCCTCTAAGCACATATTACCCTCTTCGTCCCGAATAGGCCCCACTCCACCTCTTACTACTCGCTTACTATTTACATATTGGTAGAAGATTTTTGGGTTCCTTTATTATGTTTACTGCCATTCTATTCTCATATTCTCTCTTTAACACTCCTATTTTCCTCTTCACCTCCCCTCTCAAATTATTGTATTTGGCCTGGTTCTCACTTGAAGAATTCACCTGACATGCATCATACACCATTTTTCTTGTTTCATTATAATCTCTATCTCCCTCGTCATCCAAGGAGCCCTGGATTTGGTTCCTCTACCTTTCACCCTTGTTGGAATGTTCCTAGCCTGTACCTGAAGCATCGCTTCCTTAAAGATAACCCATTGTTCTGTTACAGCTTTTCCTGTCAGTCTTTGGTTCCATTGTACCCTGGCTAGCGTTCTACCTAATAGCATTCCTTGCTTATCTGCATTACGAGTCTAAACCTTATGATACGATGGTCACTCTTACCTAAGTGCTCCCCAACAGACACTTTGTCCACTTGGACGACCTCATTTCCCTGCACCAGCTCCAGCAATGCCTCCTTTCTAGTTGAGCTGAGAACATACTGATCAAGGAAGTTCTCCTGAACACAATCCAGAAATTCCTCCCCCTCCTTACCCTTTACTCTAAAATTATCTCAATCGATATTTGGGTAATTAAAGCCCCCCAGTATCACCACTCTATAGTTCTTGCACATCTCTGTGATTTTCCTGCAGATTTGCTCCTCTATCTCTCTCTCACTATTTGGAGGCCTATAGAATAGCCCTAGTAGTGTGATCATACCCTTTTTGCTTCTCATCTCTAACCAAATGGATTCTGTCCTTGCCCCTTCAAGGACATTCCCTCTTTCCAACACTACAGTGTCTTCCCTAATCAGTACTGCCCACCTCCCTTTTCTATCTTTTCTGAACACTTTGTATCCTTGCAAATTAAGCGCCCAGTCCTCACCATTTTTAAGTCACGTTTTCGTTATTGCCACTACATCATATTCCCATACTGCTAGTTGTGTTTGTAACTCACCAACCTTATCATCACACTTTGTGCGTTTGCATAAATGCATTGTGACCCTGTCTCGTAGCCCTTCTCAGTCTGCTCCTATCTAATATGGAACTACTCCCTTCTCTAGTACTGTCTAACACTCTCACATTACGCACCTCATTCCTCTTTTCTACTTCTATAAGCTGGTGCCCATCCCTCTGCCAATTTAGTTTAAACCCTCCCCAACCACACGAGTGATTTTCACCATGTAGACATTGGTCCCAGTGCTGTTGAGATGCATCCTGTCCCTTTTGAATAGGTGCCTTCTGCTCCAGAACTGGTCCTAATGCTCCAAGAATCTGAAGCTCTCCCTCTTGCACCATGCTTCAAGCAATGCATTGATCCTCCCTATCTTCCTATTTCTACTTTTAGATTCTTTAGATTTAGAGATACAGCACTGAAACAGGCCCTTCGGCCCACCGAGTCTGTGCCGACCATCAACCACCCATTTATACTAATCCTACACTAATCCCATATTCCTACCACATCCCCACCTGTCCCTATATTTCCCTACCACCTACCTATACTAGGGGCAATTTATAATGGCCAATTTTCCTATCAACCTGCAAGTCTTTTGGCATGTGGGAGGAAACCGGAGCACCCGGAGGAAACCCACGCAGACACAGGGAGAACTTGCAAACTCCACACAGGCAGTACCCAGAATCGAACCCGGGTCGCTGGAGCTGTGAGGCTGCGGTGCTAACCACTGCGCCACTGTGATGCCCTGTGGGTGGGTGGCACTGGGATAAGCCAGAGATTACTACCTATGAAGTCCTACTCTTTAATTTCATCCCTAGCTCCTGAAGATCTGATCATAGGACCTCAATACCTGCTCTTATTATGTCTTTGGTACCAATCTGTACCACAACTTTTGGCTCACTCCCTACCCCGCCCAAAAAATATCCTGTACCCTCTCCGTGATGTTGTTTACCCTGGCTCCAGGGAAGCAACACACCATGTGGGACTCACAACGACGGTTACAGAAATGCCAGTCTGTCCCCATGACTATGGAATCTCCTGTAACAACTGCATTTCTCCACATAGCTGCTCCCTCCCGTACAGTCCCATGCCCATTGGTGCCATGGTCTAGACTGCACTCCTTCAGGATATCTTCGCTCCCAGCAGTCTCCAATGCTGAGTGCTTGTTTGGGAGTGGCACACACCCTGAAGACTCCTGCACCTCCTGCTTCTTCCTAGTCTTCCAGATGGCCACACATTTTCTCTCCTAAACTCTCACTGCCTGGGGGGTGAGCACCTCCTGTAAAGTATGATCCAGGAAACTCTCCTGCTCCCTGATGTTCCACAGTGACTTCAGCTGCCCCTCAAGCTCAGAAATCCTGAACTCGAGCTGAAGCAGCTGGAGACACTTCATATGCATGTGGTTGCCCAAGAGATGTGAACTGTCGTGGAGTTTCCACATGGTGCAGGAATTGTAAAAAACAGGTTGCAGCTGCTCATCCATGATCTAAAAAAACTCTATTCCCTCTTTTAGACGCAGTTTGTACATTGTTTAAAGTATTAATTTTAACTAATGCCTCTGGACCTGCTCTGTGCTGCTACTTGTTTTGATACCACTTTAATGGTCTGAGTAATTCACACATCGTCACAGGATGTGACATCAACCAACATGTGATAGCTTAGTTAGAGTTGTGTTGGTCCCCTAGTCACGAATGTACTATAGAGGTCTCTTGTAAACCTGTTTCTTAATAATAAAGAACCCACTCTTTATTTATCACTCAACTCAAGATTGTTTGATACCTTATTGCTGAAGAAGGCAATAACATAATATGGTAGCAGCTTGTGGTTTCTGAAGCTATTTAACTTCTGGGCACTCCATCCACATCTGGTAGCATTGAGGTGCACTTGAAGACCACAGCATGGAGGTAGCAGAATGCATCGAAGTCGCAGTGCAGCAGAGAGGCTCAGCAATGGTGTTCATCAGAAACAGTGATTTCTCCCGTTGAAGTCCATCGGAGGTAGTGGCGACGGCATGAAACTGTCAGGTTTGACGACCATGAGCAGAATTCAGTGCTCAAGAGTGTGTGAGTGCACAAAAGGGGGTTGGTATTTCGATGGTTGTCAGCGAGAAAAAGCATGAATCAGGCAGAATTGTGCTTGTGAAAAGTAGGCAGAGTCGGTTCACATTGAAGCAGTGGAGCGGCACCGCCACTGCGTGCTGTGTGTTTTCCTGCCATAACTGCTTTGTGGGCAGAGTCTCCCCAATCACAGGCTGAAAGTCCACGCTGCAGCCACTGAACACAGGGCGTGTCTGGTCTGATGCTGTGCACATGGGAGACCTGCATTTTCTTTCCCTTTCGGGAAAGCCTCAGAAAAAAAGAGGGAGTCATTTAGAGGGGAAAGCTCCAGCTGAGGCTTCCTGCAGGCAAGTAATTTGGCACTATGACTACCAAATACCTGTCAATGAATTGGAAAACCCAAGACCTTCTCCACGCATTTCAACCTTTTAGGCAATGCATGGAGTTGTATTTCTTGAATCTTGCTGTCACTGAGCTAGACAAGCAAGCGATCAAAATAAAAATCGCGATTGGCCATGAGGGGCTGCATCATATCAACATGTCGGGATTATCTGAAGCAGACCAGTGGGAGCCAGTGAAACTCTGGACTTCACTAGAAGACCAGTTAAAGTCAAGATTAATTTTAGAATCCATCGTTTGGAACTGATGGCATACAGACAGCAATCGAAGGAGATCATTGATCAATTCATAAGCCGATGCTGCAAGAAAAGAAAGGTCTGTGATTTCTTGGAAGTGGAGTTATCTGAAAGGATCATGGAATTGATCATTGCATTTACCTCGATAGAGGTTTTCAGCAAGAGCTACTAGACAAGGAAAAAGGGTATGACATCGAAAGCCTCCTGAGAGAAGGCAGACAGTACATATGAGTACTTGGAACAATGACCATAGACGAGGTACCCAGATCACCTCAGCAAGGCAAGTGCGGTCTGGTACACCAACTGAGGATTTGTCCCACTTACATGGATAACTGCAAGATGTGTGGCAAGGCAGGGCACTGGGCAAGGCTGTGCAAGAGGTCTGGGACTAGGAAACTGTTCAGATGTCAGTGCAGACCATGACTTGATGCTGAAACAAACACCACCTTGTCAGAGAAACAGGAATACATTCATAAGAGGCCAATCCAGATGCAGACATGTCCACAAGATTGACACAGATGTGTGTAACACAGAAACCACTATTGGTGAGCAACCTTTTCACACAGTAACAATTGTTACTTGGTTACTCAGCAGGAAGCATTCACCACCATTGACATTATTTGCCCAGAGAAAGCTGGACAGCACAAATTGCGACTCAAGATCGATACGGGTCAAGTGCAAATATTTTGCCACCGAGAATACTGAAGAACATATTCCTGGCAAGATGGGAAGCCATGATGCAACCTACAACCACACAACTCAATGCATACAATGGTACCTCAATTAAATGTATGGGAACACTAAAGTTGGAATGTAGTTATGGAACCTCTTGGTGATCACAGCAAACATCCTACATTGTCGATACTAAAGGTCCAGCAGTTGCAAGGCTACCGGCATGTATCGAGCTTTGAATGGTGGCAATCCATGAGGTCAGCAGCGTGTCAAAGACAGACATCCAAAACATGTGTGATCCCATTCAATCCATCCAGGACTTACAATAAATGTACCTGGATCATTTTGTTACAAGGGAGTGACCACTCTACGTGTGAGAGATGCTGCCATTCCTTCCATAGATCCACCAAGGAAGTGTAGCATCCATATTAAGGACAAACACAAAGCCAAGCTGGATACTATGGGGAAACAAGGAATTACAAGGTGCATTCAGCAGCACACAGATTGGTACAGCACTACAACAGCAATGATAAAAATCGTCATCAATATCATGGTATGCTTTGACCCTAGAAGGCTGAACCAGGCTTTAACATGATGTCCTTATAAAATCCTCACCTTGGAAGAACTGAATCCAAAGTTTGCAAGAGCTCGATTCTTTTCCAAGCTTGATGCAAAGTATGGTGAGTCCACCTCTCTGAATGTTTGCAAGAATTAATGACTTTCAGGACTCTGTTTGGACGTTATTATTTTGTGCACCCACCATTGGTTTATCAGTAAGCCAGGATTTATTTCAGCAACGTATGGATCATATCACAGAGAATGTTCCAAGGTGTGTCTGTATTGCTGACAATATAATGGTGATATGCAGCATGAAAGAGGAGCACGACAGGAATCTGCACATCCTCATGTAAACAACCAGAAAAGAAGGCCTTGTATTCAACAGCAAGATGTGTGCTGTGTATACAAATCACATCAATTTTTTCAGTTCCATTTACACAGATTCAGGCATAGAAGCGGATTCCAGCAAGGTAGAGGCTAACTAGTCCACGCCAAATCCACAAGACAAGGAAGACATACGGAGATGCCTCAGTCTATTTAATTTCTTTTCTCCCTACATCTCAAATTTTTCAGAGAAGTCCTCATCTCTATGGGAACTTATTAAAAAGGATACACCTTATCTGTGGCATGAGGACCACCAGGGTTCATTTGATTTGCTGAAGCAATGACTGTCGACAGAGACATGTTTAGAGTATTTTGACCCGAATAAGGATGTCGTTCTTGAAGTAGATGCTTAGTTGAAAGGTTTGGGAGCATGCGTACTCCGAGAGAGCCGTCCAATTGCTTTTGGATCAAAGAGCTTGTCTCCCACACAGGCAAGTTATTCCAACATAGAAAGAGAAACACTAGCTCTGGTATTCGGAATCACCAAGTTTAACACAACTTTTCGGCAAGCATTTCGTAATCGAGTCGGATCATAAATCACTGACAATGATATGGCTGAAACCGTTCACCAGTGCTCCACCCCGAACTACAATGGCTATTGATAAAAGTGCAAGGATATGACTGCAAGGTCAGATATAAGTGTAGGAATCTTATGGTGACCTCAGACACCTTTAGCAGTCGACCCAATCCCAGAAAGTGTGAAGACATTCTATTAGACAAAGGTTGACAAAGTCAACATAAAACTGGAAGATGTATACCAGATAGATTTGAGGAAGTTTGGATAAAGGAAGAGCGAGGAACTACTGGAAGAAACTTCCAGAGACCCAGTCTTAATGGAGCTCTGGCAACTCATTTTCAAAGAATGTCCTGACACAATACGAGTATTTCCTGAAGAACCTGGATACTTTTGGCCATACTGAGATGAGTTGGGGGTTTCTAGTGGCTTTGCCTTGACATTCTTTTGTAGTTACACCAAGGTCATATGGGGATAGAGAAATCCGGAAGACTTGCACGTAAAGCAGTCTACTGGCCGGGAATTATCAATGACATCGAGCGAGCAGTATTGTCATGTGATGCATGTCAAGAGCATCAACGAAGCTGACATAAGGAGCTACTTCTCCTGCACGAGGTTCTGCCACATTCTTGGATCTCTTCTCTATTAACCGTGACTATTATCTGTTGCTAACTTATTACTTCACCAAGTTCCCATAATCTGACAACTGAATGACATGCTGAACCAATCAGTTGCTAATGCTATCAGCGCAATATTCAGCTTATTTGGCCCTCCGGAGGAGATAATATTGGACAATGGACCACAGTGCACCTCCAAACTGTCTGGAGATATGTGTAAGAAATGGACAGTGAGCCATGTCACATCATCACCGCATTATTCTAGGTCCAAAGGCCTAGCTGCAAGAATGATATGCACAGTCAAATCACTGATTGTGAAGTGCCGAGAAATGAAACAGGATCTACATGTAGCCATGTTACACTTAAGGGCAACACCAATAGCACCCATGGAAATTATATTTGGAAGACAAATCAAGATGTCTCTACCAAGTCATCATTTCATGAAATTTTCATCAATGCAGGACAAACTGATAGAGAAACAAGAAAAGATGAAAGCTGTGCATGGCAAAAATGCAGGTGTAGAAAGTCAGAACGATTCATCTGGAAGAGAGAATGTGGTTTCCTGCAGAGGTGTCCAGAATCTGCAATGAACCAAGGTGTTATGAAGTTACCACCCTTAATGGAGCTGTACTAAGGACAAACTGATGCTTAGGGAACTAACTAACAGCCTTGTGCCTGAAAACCCTTTGAGAACACATTAACATTCCAATACATAGAACATAGCGAAGAAAAGTAACAAGTATAATGCTTAAGCACAGGATGACTGTCAGAACACCACACAGGTCAAGTTCTCAACCAAGCTACACAGTGACAAGATCAGGTCAAATCAGTAGATCATCTGTACATTTTAGAGAAACTTGACTAAAGGACATCAGAGTTGATGTATATGTAAATATTGTTCAAAATTGTTTTCTTTTTTCATGTACATAGTTTATCTCTTGTGTATTTCCATTTTAGGAAAAGGGGAGGTTGTGATACCACTTTAACAGGCTGAATACTTCACACAGGAAGTGACATCAACCAACATGTGACAGCTAAGTTGGAGTTGTGTTTGTCACCTTTTTTTAAAATTCATTCATTGGATGTGGGCGTCGCTGGCCAGGCCAGCATTTAATGCCCATCCCTAATTGCTCTTGAGAAGGTGTTGGTGAGCTGCCTTCTTGAACTGCTGCAGTCTATGTGGGGTAGGTACACCCACAGTGCTGTTAGGAAGGGAGTTCCAGGATTTAGACCCAGTGACAGTGAAGGAACAAGCGATATAGTTCCAAGTCAGGATGGTGTGTGACTTGGAGGGGAACTTGCAGGTGGTGGTGTTCCCATGCATTTGCTGCCCTTGTCTTTCTAGTTAGTAGAGGTCGTGGGTTTGGAAGGTGCTATCTAAGGAGCCTTGGTGTGTTGCTGCAGTGCATCTTGTAGATGGTACAAACTGCTGCCACTGTGCGTCGGTGGTGGAGGGAGTGAATGTTTGTGGATGGGGTGCCAATCAAGTGGGCTACTTTGTCCTGGATGGTGTTGAGTTTCTTGAGTGTTGTTGGAGCTGCACCCATCCAGGCAAGTGCAGAGTATTCCATCACACTCCTGACTTGTGCCTTGTAGATGGTGGACAGGCTTTGGGGAGTCAGGAGGTGAGTTACTCGATGCAGGATTCCTGGCCTCTGACCTGCTCTTGCAGCCATGGTATTGATATGGCTACTCCAGTTCAGTTTCTGGTCAATGGTAGCCCCTAGGATGTTGATAGTGGGGGATTCAGCGATGGTAATGCCAGGGGGAGATGGTTAGATTCTCTCTTCTTGGAAATGGTCATTACCTGGCACTTGTGTGGCGCGAATGTTACTTGCCACTTATCAGCCCAAGCCTGGATATTGTCCAAGTCTTGCTGCATTTCTACATGGACTGCTTCAGTATTTGAGGAGTTGCGAATGGTGCTGAACATTGCGCAATCATCAGCGAACATCCCCACTTCTGACTTTATGATTGAAGGAAGGTCATTGATGAAGCAGCTGAAGATGGTTGGGCCTAAGACACTACCCTGAGGAACTCCTGCAGTGATGTCCTGGAGCTCAGATGATTGGCCTCCAACAACCACAGCCATCTTCCTTTGCGTTAGGTATGATTCCAACCAGCGGAGAGTTTTCCCCTGATTCCCATTGACCTCAGTTTTGCTAGGGCTGCTTGATGCCATACTCGGTCAAATGCTGCTTTGATGTCAAGGGCAGTCACTCTCACCTCACCTCTTGAGTTCAGCTGTTTTGTCCATGTTTGAACCAAGGCTGTAATGAGGTCAGGAGCTGAGTGGCCCTCGCGGAACCCAAACTGAGCGTCACTAAGCAGGTTATTGCTGATCAAGTGCCGCTTCATAGCACTGTTGATGACACCTTCCATCACTTTACTGATGATTGAGAGCAGACTGATGGGCTAGTAATTGGCCGGGTTGGACTTGTCCTGCTTTTTGTGTACAGGACATACCTATAGTTACAACCATATTATAGAGCTCTCTTATAAACCTGTTACTTAATAATAAAGAACCCACTCCTTATTCACCACTCAACTCAAGATTGTTTGGTGCCTTATTGCTGAAGGAGGCATTCCATAACACTATCATTAATACACTCACTGCTGTACTCACCCTGATTGAGGTTATTCATTTCCCAGCCCCTAATTTGGAAGACTGCCCTAGTTTAGAGATAGAAAAAGATAAATACTTACCAGCCAATCATTTACTTACTTTCCTGGGACATCAGACTTTGATTTTTTTTTTCTTGGTTTCCTCTTGCAGTGCTTTCTCTCTCTCTTTCTGCTGGTGATTTATCTCCACTGTGCTCTTGCATCTTCCACTGTTCTCGCATTACGACAAATAGTAATTAACTTCCGAAGGAATGAAACTCCACACCTGTAAGATTACATTTTCAGGGCTGGAAAGGTTGTTGGGAAATACTTATCACATCGCACCATTAGAAATTCACTTACTCCTGAATGCACCAGCCATAACATTTACTGGCACCTTTAGTAAGTAACGAGCAGGCAATGCCCCAACCTCAAGCTTTACATTGATTTAAGTGGTGAATCTATCAGTGAGGGTTGTTACATCATACCCTGCAGAAGAGTGGGGTATTTCTGGTAGGGATTTCTGGATTTCTGCACTTAAATGTACATACAGGAATACCAGAGTTGCTATCCGAGTTACTCCATAATAACGTTGAGCACTGTTAGTTTCACCATTATCATCATTGCAAAATCTGGGCTAATGTCACTGACATGAAGGTTGGCTGAACAGTTTGACTGCCTTTAATGGCTGAAGGGAGTGGTGAAGGTGGTACAAGGATTGTTAATGTAGAGGGGCATTTTGTCAGTTTTCAAATGAGTGGATTGAACAGAACAACAGAGATCAATTGCTCCCTGGCTTGTCTGGCTGCCAGACATTATGATGCTCCCTCATTTTTACCCAATTATTCATCATTGGATGATGTCTCTTACCGTTGCTGTGCCTCTTTTGTCTACAGTGTATAGCAGTGAGCCCCAGCCTGATGAAGGCACTAGAACCTTCACATTACGATACCTATGATGTTCCTGGTGGACCCATGGCTATTATTGTACCTCTATAGCTCAGCTGCAGTAGGATTGCAGAGGATATCATCAGCCAGGTATGGAGAGGGTATCCATGATCTACTATCAACCATCCTCTGGCATTCCTGGAGGGGTGGAATAGTGGAGGGAAGGATAAGTGTCTAAGGATAAAAGTATCCTTGTCACTGCCAGAGGAACTGATCCTTAGGCTGTGAACACACACCAGCTGGACATTGATAGTGTGATACCCCTTTCTGTTGAGAAAAGCTCCTAATTTGTCCTTTGGTGCCCTGATAGCAACATGTGTTCAGTCAATAATGCCTTGTAAACAAGGGAAGCTGGCCACTGTTGCCATTCGTTGGGATTGACTCTGTTAGGAGGCATTGGCAACCTGCTTAATGCAGCTGTACACTATAGACCTGGAGATGCAGGTCCTGTCTCCAGTAGCAGCCTGGATCGATTCTGAGGCAAAAGCATTCAGGGCGGTAGTGACTTTGACAGCAACAGGCACAACATTGCCCCCGATCCAGCATTCGGATGCAAGAGGCTGCATAGATCAGTAACAATTTGCCTCATGAAGTGTAGCCTCCTGACCCATTGCTCCTGTGAGAGATGTCCAGGGAAATGATACTTGGCCTGTTGAACCTATGGGCTGAGTAAGGTCTTTAGTGAACAGTGCCTCTCACCTGCTGTACTCTAACAAACCTAGCTGCTCTTTCTGATTGTTGACATTGCTGCTGCTTTTCCTTCAACTGTTCATCCATCCAGAATAAAGAAGCTAAAAACTGACACCCAAGATAAACTGAAAATGTTTAGTTAGCATAAATAAGGCACACAAATCAAAAAGAAGCCATCTCTAAGTTCTGAAATGCTTCGGCAATTCACTAAGCACAAAAGCACAGAGATCCTAATGGTCCAAATGCCTGCAGTTATGCCCCTTAAAATAGTTCTTTCAGTCATGTCAATAGTTTCTGAGGTCAATCGCGTGCGGTTTCACTGAATGGATTGGTCGCTGGGCAGAATTGCGGTCCCATCCAGTTAAATAGCATCGCGATCTCAGTGAAATCATGGGATCCTGTTTTGCATACATTGATCATCAGACCACCTTAGACAGTTAAAATTGCAACCAGAGAGACTTAGCAGGAATGGAGCTGCAAATGGATTCCCATGATTTTAACCATTCATCTCAGCCCCATTCTGCCAGGCAAGTAGAGTTAATCTAGGGCCTACATGATCTAAGAAGAAAGCAGCAATGGAAGAAACTGGTAAAATATGAAAAAACTGTAGCTTGAAGGCATTTGTTTGCACGGTAGTCTCAGATCAAATCCTCACTTGAACTGACACTTGAATTAACAAGCCAAGAATATAGAGAATGCCTGTCTGCTCCAATTCACTCAATTTCTTTCCAAAGGGAAAATTTACCCAAGTTCACTGTTACTGATAAGAAATAGCATTGACTTTAGCAGTCAGTAGAGAGCTGAGACCTACTGATCCATAATCCCAGCTAAATATACTCAATTCAATTCTGAATATAATTTTCACTATTCTATACTGTTCCAATAAATAATCAAAGAGTAGAAGGGAATTGTCTAATGCTCAAAACAGCCTAATCAAGCCAACCAGAAGTAAAGGCATATGCCAATTAATCAGATGCTTTGGAACATAGGAACAGGAGTAGGCCATTCTGCCCTTCGAGCCTGCTCCACCATTCGATAAGATCTGATTCTTGAATAAAGGTGTTACATTTGCGATTTTCCAATCCACTAGGATCCTTTCAAAATCTAAAGAATTTTTGAATATTGTAACCAATGCCTCTACAATCTCTGCAACCACTTCTTTTAAGACCTAGGATGCAAGCCATCAGGTCATGGGGACTTGTCAGCCATTAGGTCTAACAATTTTCCCAGTATCTTTTCCTTGGTGATAGTAATTGTTTTAAGTTCCTCCCTCCCTTTTGCCTCTTGACTTTCAAGTATCTTTGAGAAGTTTTCTAAGTCTTCTACAATGAAGACAGACACAAAATTCCTGTTCAGCACTTCCTCTATTTCCTTGGTTTCCATTATTAATTCCCCAGACTCACTCTCGAGATGACCAACGCTCTTTTTAAGTTACTCTTTTCCTTTTTAAATACTTGTAGAAACTCTTACTATCTGTCATAAGATTTCTAGCTAGCTTTCTCTCAGTCTAATTTCTCCCTCTTTTTATTTTGTCATACTTTGCTGGTTGTTAAAATCTGTCCAATCCTCTGGCTTGCCACTAATCTTCGCAGAATTGTAAAGTGTTTCTTTCAATTTGATACTATCCTTAACTTTCTTATTTAGCCATAGATGATGCATCTTTTTCAAAGAGTCTTTCTTTCTCACTGGGATAAATCTTTGCTGAGAGTTATTAAATATCTCCTTAAAGACCTGCCACTGCATCTCTACTGTCCTACCTTTTAGCCTAGTTTCCCAGTTCACTTTAGCCAATTTTGCCTTCATACCCTTATAATTATCTTTATTTAGATTTAAAACACTAGTCTTGGACCCACACTTCTCACCTTCAAATTGAAGGTGAAATTCTGTCATGTTATGATTGCAGTTGCCTAGAGGCTCCTTTACTATGAGTTTATTGATTAATCCACATATTAATAGGCACTATATACACATTAGGAAAAGGCCATTTTGACAGGAGGGAAAGAAACACCGTAGAGAGTTTTAACACCCACAACCTGTGGAAACTTGGCCTGGGGGTGTGGTGGTGGCATGGTAAAATGGAACAGGAGGCTTACCCTTTGGCCTATCATCCTGATCTGGCCAACTGTAATTTTAAATTGCAGGTACCAAAGACATCTTGTCCCAATGGCAGCCTGACTGCAATCTTAACCTTGAATCTGCATGGGGAGCCCCAGCCAAGTTAAACCTGTCGGGAAGTGGTTTTAGGGCCCGAAGAGACCTAGACAGATAAGTCCTTAAATATTTATTTGTTTTTTTGTGTGAGCCAGGAGTGCTTCTCTGAGCCTCACAAGGAAGCCTGAGGTTCTCCTCCTTCAGGCTTCTTTTCCATTCCCCCAACCAATGTTTCCTCTAGACCTCCCTAACCATCTACCTGAGTGCCAGAAACCATTCCTTCGGGCTCCCAACAACAGCCTCCTGCCACACCAAAATAAGTCGCCTATTAAGGGCCTCTTCCCGCCACCACTGGAATCTTACCAGTGGTAGGGGGTGCCTCCGCCTTGTGGGGAGAGTGCCTTGTAAAATGAGGTGCACTCTCTATAGGCTCAGTTGGGGGGTGGGTCCCTGCTTCATGGACAATCTGTGGTCCATGGAGGACCCCTGCCAGGAAACACTTCCCCCCTCCCCCCGAGACCTACCTCCTCCTGAACTGTATGACCACTCCCCACCCCTCCCCCCACCACCTTCTGGACTGGCCATGATGACCCTGCCTCACTTATCTGGGGTCTGAGGTTCCAGCACTGGGTCTGGGTCCGAGGCCTCAACGGCACCGGCAGTGGCCACCACTCTCGGTGGCACTGCTGATACTGCTGAGCTGTCAGCTCTCTGATTGGCTGGCAGCTCTTGGAGCTAGAATCCCCATCTTTAAAGGGACGGGGATTCCTGCTCGTGAAACTTAGATGTAAAAAGACCGGAGGATCGTGCCGGAGGTGCACAAAAAAGGCTGAAGTCGGGATCCCCCTGTCTTTTCGACCAGACACCAGAAACCCCGCCTCCTATAACAAATCCAGCCCAGAGTAGTTGAGGCGACTAGAATAGAAGCATTTAAAGAGAAGCCAAGAAAGTACATGAGGGAGAAAATAATAGAAGCATATGCTGATAGGGTGAGATGAAGTAGGGTGGGAGGAGGCTCCAGCATAGATCAATTGGGCCAAAGGCCTGTTTCTGTGCTGTAACTTCTATGTAATTCTCTGAATTGCTCTCTAATTTCAGTTAATAATTAAATGGCTTAGATTTTGTGATAGAAATAACAGTAAGAATATTGATAGTGATGTCACCAATATTAAAGTGTAAATCAACAGCGATTTCCAACGATCACAAATGCACAGTTGAACACAGAAATTGGGAAATTGTTCTCTCAGTTGGCCTGTTCCTCCTAAAGCTTCACTATATCAGTATCTCACTGACTCAGCATTCAAACACATGGAATGGCATGAAGTTGCTCTACTTACATGATAGGTGTTGACTAAACTTGCCGGAAAAAGTTAGGGCTCATTCATTCCAATGGAAGTAAATTTTTGATGCAATGATAAGTCTTAAATACTGCCAAATAAAGCCTCTGGTACTAAAAAATTAACTTTTCTAAGTATGGTGTCTCATTTCTTCAGATTTTAATTATTGTTGGAGATTCCAAAAGCAAAATAAATTATTTTTTATACTTTTTCTTTGTTTTTTTCTGTCTCTTTATTTCACTTTCTGTACATGATTTGACATTGAATTAAATATTTTAAATTACACTTTCTGGTTCTGACTCTGCACTGCTCCATGAGAATGCTTCAACCTGATTGCTTTAGGAGACCATTTGGGCTGAATTTTACCAGCCCTTTGGGTATGGGCTGGGTGGCCGAAAGCTGGCAAAATGGCATGGGAAGACATCGGGTGGTGTGCCCAATGTCTTCCCGCCACCATGCTATTTTGCCAGTGGCAGGAAAGCTGGTAGAGGGCCCACCCACCCGGATCCCAATTGAACCACTTAAGTGACCAATTAAGGGCCTCTTCCCACCTCTGCTGGCATTTTACCAATGGCTGGAGTGTCCCCCAATGCATGGAGAGACCACCAGGTAACTCTGACAGCCTCCCAATGGGATCTGGGGGGGAGCGGGCAGGCCCTCCTTTTTGGGCACTCTTTGGCCCAAGGAGGGCCTCCGCAGTGGTAATGGCCTCCCCACAGCAATGATGAACCTGCCCTCCATGACCCTGCCTGCCCCTCACCGGGGCCTGCCTGACTGGGCCCAGTGGCCCCAGACCCCACTTACCTGACTTTGAGGACACAAGGCCATCAATGCGCCCTCATCCTCCAGGTGCAGCCCCAGCAATGGCCATCACTAGCAGTGGCACTGCTGAGAACAGCTGGCACTCTGATTGGGCAGGCAGCTTTTGAGGGCCAGCCACTATCCTTAATAGGGATAGCAGCCACTTCTGCTGCTTCTGCTAAATCCAGCCCTTGGTTGCTTGCCCTGTTCACACATGTCCCTGATCCTTGTAAAGGGCACTGTGCTGAAATGACTTTATAATCACCGCAAGTTTCAATGCAAAAGCCCATGGAGAGTCTGTGGGCAATTGTAAATGTAATGAACAACTAGTGCCATCCAAACCCCACTGACTGCAAATTCCAGGCTGGTATCAACCACAGTTTGTATTCATAACATAGGAAAATGTCCCAAAGCGTTTTGTAGAGAAGTAATCAAAAAAATTGCAGCTGAATTTGAAATATTACAGTAATATCCAGCAGTGGCAATATCATAAAAGCAAACTATTCCATGGGTGAATGCTTGTATTACTATAACTTGCAATGTAACTGTCAATATCTACAACAGCAAAATTGATGAAGATTGTGAAATTCTGCTGTTACAGGTCAAGGACTATGACATGAAATATTGCGAGAAAACGTTAAGAGCCTCCTTTAATTCTTAAAAATATTGTATGTTTCAGACTAAGTACAAGACAGAAAGGTCATCAAAAGAGATTCTATATAAAGTCCATTAATTGCTGTAACTACAGCAGCATTTTAGAGTATGATCTGACATTCTTAATTAAATGATTGTGCTGCCACTCCATTTGCTCAATATTTAATTCTGTATCTATTTACTGCAAAGTTGTTTTTTTTTATTTGGGCCCTGATTTATACTGTTAATTCTGTTCTACATGGTGTTTAGCTTTCCCCTAAAATATTTGCCAAATTTTGGAAGCAGATATCGAATGACACAAACAATATTCTTGGTTTATAGCAGCCTTCCAGGTTACTGAGATCATATTCTGAAAAGTATCGGTGTTGTTTATATCATAAAACTGATCATTTGACAGATATTCAACACTATTGACTGGTGTTAGATACAATGCCATGCCTTTGCAACAATGCATATATTTGACATTGGCCCAATAACAGGTCGCTACAATATTGTTTGCCTGCCCATCCGACATTATACGGTGTATTAATTGTCCATGGTTTCTTTGTATAAATAGGCATGCATATTTTTTCACACAAAAGCTTTGTGCTGCTGGAGTCCAAAATAATACTTAATGCTACTGTAAAAACAGCCTACATAATACATGAGAAAGGCTGTGTATCTGCCTCTCGAGACTAGTCATTGAATCCAGGACATGAAGAATGAACAACTAAATGACCTTTTGTACTAAAGACTTCATAAATGTTGCAACCTCTTAAAGATTTCAAGATTTTTGTATTTACAAATTTATCTCCACTTTCACCAGGAACCTCTTGGATGATTTAAAGGCATTAAAATACACTCAGATCTATAATGATTATGGTGATAGAGCTGAGCTGTAGGTGGTGCTGTGAATCACTGAAGATATACTGGTAGATATAGCACTCCTCTATCCTATTATCATGATCACAATAACACATTGCTATATACCATTATAACCTCCAACAATATATGCATTATTGTGGTCCCTTCACAATTACTTTTCTACACCATCTTTCATTTGTGCATTTTTCTTTTTATGGCTCCTGCTCAGAGTGTCATAAATTCTACTTCATTTATTAATGAATTCACTTTAAAGCAGACAGAGGGACCAAAGCCTTTGACAGGGAGCAACCAATCTTTGGAAAATTTAGATAATAAAATATAAAATGCAATTCTCTGTTCTTCATATCTGCATTTGTCCTTGTATTACCACTGTATTTGTAAATGTAACGAGTCATGTTACGCAAGTGTTGTAATCAGCAGCAGTGACCTTTCAGTGCTTTATATGTGTGCCTGGATAGTGTTAGTGAGATATTTAACTGTGGAAATGTGAGTGTAATCACAGCTGAAATTGATCTTTAGGCCTATCATGTATCACCATAAGAGCCACTGCCATAGACAGTCACTGGATTCTGATCAGAAGCAGAGTGTTTGTTTGTTCTTTTTCCCCTTCCCCCCATCCACCGCCCCCCCCCCGCCGCCCTCCACATTCCAAACATGCTGAGGCCAATTGACTAACTTACCACAGACTAGGACTGAATCGAGGACATTACTGGCCTGAATGCTCAGTGGGCTGAATCAGGGGTCCTGGCAGTAGGTCAGAACGTGGGGGGAGACCCTGCCTTTTGTTGGACACCCATTTCTATTTCACAGTGGGTAGGCAATTAACTGCCGTTGGGGACGCCATCCCTTTAAGGGACGAGCTCCTGCCTCCAAGAGCTGCTGGGCAATCTGAAGACTGGCAACTCTGCAGTACTGGCAGTGCCAAAGGAGGGACAACCCCCCGACCCTGCGAGGGGGCCACTGGGTTTTACCTGGTGGTGTCGCCCCATGGTGGAGGTGGGAAGATGCCCTTAAGTAGCCATTAATTGGCCACTTAAGGACCTCAATTGGCTTGGATGGGAAGGCCATTCTCAGCCTTCGCCACCCAGACCAAATTAGAAGGTGTCGGGAAGGTAACATGCATTCCACTCCCTGCCTTTCAAAGCAATTGTATGCCCCCACCACCCCCATCTCTGTTTCCATTCCTAGGAAGTCCATAAAATCTAGCCTCATGTACTTACTGTGCCACCAGGGACACTAGTTACGTGTTCTTTGCCCTTAAACCATTTATTTTGAAAAGTTTGTAACCCAACATTGAGAAGTACAAATAAAAGAAATAAATAACAGAATCACATGCTAGAAATATAGAGCAGAGAATTGTCAGAACAATTGGACCATTCAGAACAACAGCACAGAGTACACCTGAGGTGTTAATGGTCAGGATTTTCTACTCCTGTCCTCCCCAACCATGCTTTTCTGCTTATTAAAAAGAATGCACTGGCAAAGATGCATAGTAGCCTTGAATACATGAAAAAAACCCACTAAAAGAGAAAGTAATAAAGCCTTTAACATGTAGGCCCAGAACACCCTCTTATGAGGCATGTCAAAAACCTCCTCAAGTAACAATCTGAAGCCTCATCAAAGCCAAAATAATAGAAAAAACACAACCAAAACATTTGACCCAAAAAGGAAGGCTCTGTTGGAGGGAAGTAAAGTAGAAGAGTAGGGGAAATATACTTGTTAATGGTCAACGTCAGCACCCTTGAATCCACAATACAAATCTAGTGTTGTCAATCTTGTACTGGAGAGCCAGTGTTGCATTATAACTCTCCGTCTTGCAAAATTGCAATTTTATTCTCCTCAGCATCATTAGCTCTCAACTCTTCCAGTTGAAGACAAGCAGTAAAGCTTTTTTGTAAATGTAATAGTATTGTAGGAACATTTTCCTTAAAAAAGTCTTATTTATTGAGAATGCTGTGATTTCTATAATTCGTGATCTATGTATCAATCAATTCTGTATGTTAAAGAATGTAGAGCATGTTAAGAAATCAGATATTCTCAATTTACCTCATGCACATCTAGAACAGACTTATTTTCAAAGATCGTTGCTTGGATTATGCATGGTTGAGTTAAAATTAGGTTATAATTCAACAAGGGATAAATTTGAAATTATAATGGCTGCACAAAATGTCGATGAAATCTGTTAAAGTCTGCATTTGAAAAGTGCATGTCATATTCATCAACAATGTTGTACCTAACATGTGCAGCTTCATTTCAAGTAATTACACAGGTTCAAGTTCAGTTTTGCACAGATGTATCTATGAATCTTTCTGATAGCTAACATTTCTCTGGATTTAGATTTGGCATTTACTTGGATTATTTCCAAGCTTTTTATGTGAAATGATGAGTATTCTCCCATGAGAGAGACAAGCTTTTCCATAATACAGTTTTTAGCAGAGGGTCACAATACAATGAAACTTTCTAAATTAGTCCTTAACCTTCTCAAATTTTTTTAAAACGTCTACTAATAAAAGCATGCTTATTGATTTATTGCAAGACTCGAGTTTTAGGTAACTTATTTTTCCTAGTGTAACTTATTTTATTATTTAGGCAGTTGATCTCCTTGCAAATGGTAAGTCAGAGATTATGGCCACTCTCTACAGTTATGAAGGGGTTTGATAGGGTAAATGTCGAGAAGATGTTTCCACTTGTGGAAAAGGCTGTTGTGTGATTGCCTTTAAGAGTGATGTCCCTTTAAGATCTTAGTATGCTAATGAGCTAAGTACCAGGACATGGTCATGTGACTAAGTGCCAGTCCCACTCTGTACCTGTAACACCAAGAGGCAGCTTCTGTAAATAGCTCTGTGCTGTATGTAATAGTTAGCTGTTAATAAACCTGTTTAAAATCTTCAATCAATTGAACTCCATGCATCTCATTTATGTTGCATCAGACAACATAAAAAGCTTCTCATTACATGATGGCAGCTGTGGTGAGAAGACAGAATGCAAGATTGAAGACCACAGGAAAACAACTTTGGAAACTGCCCACAGCTAAAAGAGAGAAAGTTGAAAGAAACACTGGCCCAAACAATTGTTCATTCACTCAGCCGAAGCTTTTAAAAAACCCATAAAACCACTCAAGCAAGAAGAATTGCCTATTGAATGGCTGTATAAACAAATAGATTAGATTCTGGAAGCTAGACAAACAAAAAGCACTTACAAACACCTGCTGCTGTCAATCAAAGGAGCCTAGTGAGTTTCTTAAAGAGGAAACAAGTGCAGAGTCATAAAGCAAGTTCTTAAATCAAGTAGTAAAGAAAAAGAACAGCAGAATGATGGATACCAATTTTCCCAGCATGAACAGGAAAGCCTTGGATATCCTTTCTGAAGTCAAACTTTTCCAACAGAGAATGCAATTATGCTTTACAGACCAAGTAATTGTAGAACCAGAAAAACAGGCTGTAAAAACAATGATAGCAATTTGAAATGAGGGATTGCACAGAATCAATACCTCTGGATTATCTGAACAGGACCAGAAAGAACCTGCAAAGATATGGAAAGTGCTGTAAGATCAACTCCAATTGAGAGTGAATTTTTGAATTCACCACCTAGAATTGATGTCCTACAAGAAACAGCCAGAGGAATCAATAGGCCAGTTCATCAGTAGATAATGAAGTAAGGGGCAATGAATGCAATTTCTCAGAAGCTGAGCTGTCAGACTGAATAATGGAGTTGATGATTGTATCAACACCCACTGAAGCATTCCAGAAGGACCTCTTGGGGAAAAAGAAAGGTCACAGCATTGACACACTGCTGGAAGATGACAAAAAATATGAAGCCATTGTTGCTGGACAACAGCTCCTTCAAGCACTAGGTGCAACCAACAATATCGGCACCATATCTAGGTCAAAAAGGGCATGCAAGCTGTTTGGTAAGTGTGGTTGGTCCCACTCACAGCAAAGTTGTCCTGCATTTCATGACCTGTGCAAGGCATGCGGTGCAAAAGGACACTGGGCCTGTCTATGCCGGAATTCTGGCTCCAAAGACGCAGCCAGCAGTAGGTCAGATGCAAACGAACAGACAACAGGGCAACAGAAGCAAGGAAAGCACCACAGACTGGCATAAACGCAAGCCGATACATGAAATCCACAGTGAAACAGACCCGAGACAAGAGCCAAAGAGAAGTAATCTTCAGCCAGAAGACAAACAGGCATTTCACATTGTGAACCTGACACGTCATGTTGATGAAGTCAAACAATTGAAAGCTTTTGCTACAATTAACATCATGTGCCCAAAGAAAGTTGGCAAACATGCACTCAGGGTCAAGATTGACACTGGAGCTCATGAAAATATCCTACCAGTCTGAATCCTCAAAGATATGTACATGAGTCGCTGGAAGCCAATAATACAGCCGTCAACTGCCAAGTTATCTGCATATAATGAATCACCCTCCCGTACAGTGGCACATTAACAATGCAATGCAGATATGGCAAGTCGGCATGGAAACCACAAATGTTCTACCTAGGAGACCCGAGCGGACCAGCAGTGGCAGGACTACCAGTGTGTAAGGACCTCAACATCATAACTATCCACCAGAGCATTGCCAAGGGGAAATTCAATGACTGGAACGTGCTCGCAGACTCTGACCAGTATCAAACGGTGCAGTCTGGAAACCCAGCAACAGAACAACTAAGCCGCACATTCACATCTGCTCTCTAGAGAACCGCCAGTGCCACAATGAGCCAGAAGAGACAAGTATCTCCATTAGACCAAGTACGCTTCCCCAACAAGTCCTTGACCTTGAGGCCCAAGCCTTCTGACGTGGAGGATGAGGAGCGGTGAAGGACACACAATGCCATGAAGAGGCAGAGGAGGAATATGTTGAAGCAATGTCGATTGGCTCTTCGAGATGAGGTGACAGAACTTTCAAAGAATGACAAGGCCCCAAAAGTGGTCATCTTGAGATAAGCAACACAGTATGTTAGTAGGCTGAAGGCAGAGCAACAGAAACTGAATACAGAGAGGGAGAAACTTCAGAAAGAACAGCAACAGATGAGACACAATTTCCCCAAGCAAGAGGTGTCAAACCACCAAAACGATGTATGGACTCCTAAGCCTCTATATTTCTAAAGTTCATAATTTCTACCCATGTGTAAATAATTCTGATGCTAACTAATTTCATATGTTTGTACTTTTAGCATAAGAGACTTTTCTTCAGAAAGAAGGGGGATGTTGCGTGATTGCCTTTAAGAGTGATTTCCCTTTAAGATCTTAGTATGATAATGAGCTAAATACCAGAACATGGTTATGTGACAATGTGCCAGTCTCACTCTGTAACTGTAAAACCAAGAGCCAGCTTCTGTAAATAGTTAGCTCTGTGCTGTATATAATAGTTAGCTGTTAATAAACCTGTTTGAAATCTTCAATCAACTGAACTCCACACATTTTTCTTTTTAGAACATTACAGCGTAGTACAGGCCCTTCGGCCCTCGATGTTGCGCCGACCTGTGAAACCATCTGACCTACACTATTCCATTTTCATCCATATGTCTATCCAATGACCACTTAAATGCCCTTAAAGTTGGCGAGTCTACTACTGTTGCAGGCAAGGCGTTCCACGCCCCTACTACCCACTGAGTAAAGAAACTACCTCTAACATCTGTCCTATATCTATCACCCCTCAACTTAAAGCTATGTCCCCTCGTGTTTGCCATCACCATCCGAGGAAAAAGACTCTCACTATCCACCCTATCTAACCCTCTGATTATCTTATATGTCTCTATTAAGTCACCTCTCCTCCTCCTTCTCTCCAATGAAAACAACCTCAAGTCCCTCAGCCTTTCCTCGTAAGACCTTCCCTCCATACCAGGCAACATCCTAGTAAATCTCCTCTGCACCCTTTCCAAAGCTTCCACATCCTTTCTATAATGCGGTGGCCAGAACTGCACGCAATACTCCAGGTGCGGTCTCACCAGAGTTTTGTACAGCTGCAGCATGACCTCGTGGCTCCGAAACTCAATCCCCCTACTAATAAAAGCTAACACACCACATGCCTTCTTAACAGCCCTATTAACCTGGGTAGCAACTTTCAGGTATTTATGTACCTGGACACCAAGATCTCTCTGTTCATCTACACTACCAAGAATCTTCCCATTAGCCCAGTACTCTGCATTCCTGTTACTCCTTCCAAAGTGAATCACCTCACACTTTTCTGCATTAAACTCCATTTGCCATCTCTCAGCCCAGCTCTGCAGCCTATCTATGTCCCTCTGTACCCTACAACATCCTTCGGCACTATCCACAACTCCACCGACCTTCGTGTCATCCGCAAATTTACTACACCCTCTTCCAGGTCATTTATAAAAATGACAAACAGCAGTGGCCCCAAGACAGATCCTTGTGGTACACCACTAGTAACTAAACTCCAGGATGAACATTTGCCATCAACCACCACCCTCTGTCTTCTTTCAGCTAGCCAATTTCTGATCCAAAGCTCTAAATCACCTTCAACCCCATACTTCCGTATTTTCTGCAATAGCCTACCGTGGGGAACCTTATCAAACGCCTTACTGAAATCCATATACACCACATCCACTGCTTTACCCTCATCCACCTGTTTGCTCACCTTCTCGAAAAACTCAATAAGGTTTGTGAGGCACGACCTACCCTTCACAAAACCGTGCTGACTATCGCTAATGAACTTATTCTTTTCAAGATGATTATAAATCCTGTCTCTTATAACCTTTTCCAACATTTTACCCACAACCGAAGTAAGACTCACAGGTCTATAATTACCAGGGCTGTCTCTACTCCCCTTCTTGAACAAGGCGACAACATTTGCTATCTTCCAGTCTTCCGGCACTATTCCTGTCGACAATGATGACATAAAGATCAAGGACAAAGGCTCTGCAATCTCCTCCCTGGCTTCCCAGTGAATCCTAGGATAAATCCCATCTGGCCCAGGGAACTTACCTATTTTCACACTTTCCAAAATTGCTAACACCTCCTCCTTGTGAACCTCAATCCCATCTAGCCTAGTAGTCTGAATCTCAGTATTCTACATCTCATTCATGTTGCATCAGACAATATAAAAAGTTTCTCATTACAAAGGCTAAAATTAGGGGTCATAAATATAAGATAGTTACTAATATATACAATAAAGAGTTTAGGAGAAACTTTTTTACCCACAGAGTAGTAAGAATGTGGAGATCTGTACCACATGAAGTAGTTGAGGTGAATAGCTTGAATGCCTTTAAAGGGAAGATGGGAGGATATGCTGATAGGATTAGATAGAATTACACAATGAGCTACACAAAAAGGATGCATAGAACAAACAATGCAAGATGAAATTTAATGCAGACAAATGAAAATACAACATATAAAAAGGAAAACTGGGCAATAGTTTAGAATGAAGTTGAGAGTGTTATGATCCTGTATTTTTTTTTCCCTGGGAATATGCGGTTTGCCTTTAAAGAATGCAAAGGATCAGTACTGCTTTAAGAACCAGCAAGTGTCAGGAGTTGGAGAAAGTGCATTTTTGGTTGCTGTTGGATACAGCCATTTGGAGACTGTGATTCAAAGGGTGCATTCTCGTTACCTTGGATGCAGCCTCTTGGACCGAACATCAAGCGATACATTTGAAACAATTTAATTTTGAACTGGCTTTTTAGTTGAAGACAGTCTGTTCCAACAGAACACAGACAGACAGCTGGTGTTAGCACCTGAAAGACGAGCTATCTGTCATTTAAACTGAAGGAAGAGAATTTAGTCTGTTTAATTATTATTATCTCTCAAAATTCTAAAAACAAGTCAAGCCAAAAAAGAGATCTCTGGTAATTTAAACTGAAGGAAGAGAAGTTAGACTGTGACAATCTTTTATCCCTCAAAAACTCTAAAGACAGATTGATTCTATTGAAAGTGTTTGCAAGTTGTTAATTGTTGAACTCCATCGCTGAAGGAAGGAAAGCTGAAAGTAGACAAAGGACTGTTCTACTGTGGAAGAACCTTTTTTCCTCATTGGGCAGCTGTGAGGACTTCAAGCAAAATTGGACTGTAAGTTTGCAAAGACTCGAATTGTTTTCTTTTTTAAATGTTGTTTATATCTTCATAGTGTTTAAGAATATAGCTTTTCTAATTAAACAGTTAATTTGTTGATCTAAAGACACCTGGTTTGGTTAGCCTCATTCAGGGGTTAATAGATGGTACAATTTGGTTGGGCACTTTCTTTCATTTGGAAAATTTAAAATGACACAGATTAGGCGATCTGTGGAGAGACGGGATTGAATTAACAATGTGTTTCTCCCACCACAATCAGAATCGTATATTTTGATTGGGGGCTTCGACTGGAGTGGTTGGTCATCACAAGTGGCATAAGAATCTTAGTAGATCTTATGCTCAGCATATCTGAACAATGCAAAGCATTAATCAACAAAGGCAATTGAACTACATCGCCAAAATAGCAGGATGCAAGTTATAGGAAGTTGTGATCCAACTGTACAGTACACTGGTAAGACCACACCTTATGTACTATTTTTGGTTCCAGTTGCCAAGAAACCAGGGAGATATTCAAGTACTTGAGGTGCTTTGAAGAGTTGCGGTGCTAATCTCCCTGGAACGAAGAAATCTAACAGTCAATCCTCTAAAAGGGTATAAAATATGAAATCCCAAAGAATGGGTTAATAGCAACAACAGCAATGAAACTGGCACTTGTATAGTGCTGTTAAGATAGCAAAACATCCCAATGTGCTTCACAGGAGTCTAATCAGACAAAGATTGATAGCCAAAGAACGAGACATGAGAACAGTTGACCAGACATTTGGTCAATGCAAGACAAAGAGGTTTGAGGAAGGAAGTTCAGGACTTAGATGGCTGAAGACATGGCCACCAACTGTGGGGCAAAGGAAGTGGGGGAAACACAAGAGGCCAGAGTTGAAGGAACAGAGGAGTTCTAGAACAGAGAACATAGAACAGTACAGCGCAGTACAGGCCCTTCGGCCCATGATGTTGTGCCGAAACTTTAACCTACTCTAAGATCAAACTACCTACATACCCTTCATTCTACTATCATCCATGTACCTATCCAAGAGTCGCTTAAATGTCCCTAATGTATCTGCTTCTACTACCACCGCTGGCAGTGCATTCCATGCACCCACCACTCTCTGTGTAAAGAACCTACCTCTGAAACCTCCCCGAAACCTTCCTCCAATCACCTTAAAATTATGCCCCCTAGTGATAGCCCTTTCCGCCCTGGGAAAAGGTCTCTGGCTATCCACTCTATCTATGCCTATCATTATCTTGTACCCCTCTATCAAGTCACCTCTCATCCTTCTTCGTTCCAATGAGAAAAGCCCTAGCACCCTCAACCCTTCTTCGTAAGACATGCCCTCCAGTCCAGGCAGCATCCTGGTAAATCTCCTCTGCACCCTCTCTAAAGTTTCCACATCCTTCCTATAATGAGGCGACCAGAACTGAACACAATATTCCAAGTGTGGTCTAACCAGGGCTTTATAGAGCTGCAGCATAACCTCGCGGCTCTTAAACTCAATCCCCCTGTTAATGAAAGCCAACACACCATACGCCTTCTTAACAACCCTATCAACTTGGGTGGCAACTTTGAGCGATCTATGGACATGGACCCCAAGATCCCTCTGTTCCTCCACACTACCAAGAATCCTGTCTTTAAGCCTGTATTCTGCATTCAAATTCGACCTTCCAAAATGAATCACTTCACACTTTTCCAGGTTCAACTCCATCTGCCACTTCTCAGCCCAGCTCTGCATCCTGTCAATGTCCCGTTTCAACCGACAACAGCCTTCCACACTATCCAGAACTCCAGCAACCTTCGTGTCATCGGCAAACTTGCTAACCCAGCCTTCCACTTCCTCATCCAAGTCATTTATAAAAATCACAAAGAGCAGAGGTCCCAGAACAGATCCCTGCGGAACACCACTGGTCACCGAGCTCCATGCTGAATACTTTCCATCTACTAACACCCTCTGTCTTCTATGGGCCAGCCAATTCTGTATCCAGACAGCCAACTTCCCCTGTATTCCATGCCTCCTCACTTTCTGAATGAGCCTACCATGGGGAACCTTATTAAACGCCTTGCTAAAATCCATATACACCACATCCACTGCTCTTCCTTCATCAATGTGTTTTGTCACATCTTCAAAGAATTCAATAAGGCTTGTGAGGCATGACCTGCCCCTCACAAAGCCATGGTGACTGTCTCTAATCAAACTATGCTTTTCCAAATAATCATAAATCCTGTTTCTCAGAATCCTCTCCAATAATTTGCCCACTACCGACATAAGACTGACTGGTCTATAATTCCCAGGGTTATCCCTATTCCCTTTCTTGAACAAGGAAATAACATTTGCCACCCTCCAATCATCTGGTACTACTCCAGTGGACAGTGAGGATGCAAAGATCATCGCCAAAGGCTCGGCAATCTCTTCCCTCGCTTCCTGTTATATCCTTGGGTATATCCCGTCTGGCCCTGGGGACTTATCTGTCCTCATGTCTTTCAGAATTTCCAGCACATCCTCCCTCTTAACATCAACCTGTTCGAGCATATCAGCCTGTTCCACGCTGTCCTCACAAACGAACAGGTCCCTCTCACTAGTGAATACTGAAGCAAAGTATTCATTTAGGACCTCCCCTACCTCTTCCGACTCCAGGCACAAGTTCCCTCCACTATCCCTGATCAGCCCTACTCTCACTCTGGCCATCCTCTTGTTCCTCACATAAGTGTAGAACGCCTTGGGATTTTCCTTAATCCTACCCGCCAAGACTTTTTCATGTCCCCTTCTAGCTTTCCTAAGTCCATTCTTTGGTTCCTTCCTGGCTACCTTGTAACCCTCTTGAGCCCTGCCTGATCCTTGCTTCCTCAACCTTAAGTAAGCTTCCTTCTTCCTCTTGACTAGCTGTTCCACATCTCTTGTCATCCAAGGTTCCTTCACCCTACCATCCCTTCCTTGCCTCATTGGGACAAACCTATCCAGCAGTCGCAGCAAGTACTCCCTAAACAACCTCCACATTTCTGTCGTGCATTTCCCTGAGAACATCTGTTCCCAATTTATGCTCCCCAGTTCCTGCCTAATCGCATTGTAATTCCCCCTCCCCCATTTAAATAGTTCTTGGTGGCTTGTAGGTCGGAAGAGAATTTTAAAATCATTGGTAGACCAGGAGCCATTGTAGTTCAGTGAGCGCAGGGATGAAGGGTGAACTAAATTAAGATTGCCCAACTATCTGCATGTAGCATGCTTACAGCTAGCAGAGAGCTTCTTTGCTTCCCTTCACTCTGGCTAGCGATACAAAGATAAGGTTTATGGCCCTCCCAAAGGCCAGAATTTTAACTGGCTGGGGGATTGGGGGTGGGGGAATGGGGGCAATTTCAGGTGCAGACGGTGGTTGAAATTACCAAAAAATGCCGACAAGTTGGAAGCCCAACATGATCCCACTCACCTTTAGGTATTCCTGCGGTGCATTTGGAGGTGTACAGGAAATGTTAGTGAATGCATCTGGTCTGTAATTTAAATATGTTAAAAGACAATTAGTTCTGCCTTTAACCCAGCATCCCGCCTTTAACAACCAGCACACAGGTTTCCTGGGCTGTCAGAGTCAACAGGGCAAGAGCACAACAGGATCAATGAACCTGGCAGTCTGGAAAGTCTTTAAAGAATGAAACTGCACAACCTCAGGCTTATGTTCACAGGACTTGTTTTGAGAATGTGCTTTCCCTGCTTCACAGGTGATTTCCAACTTTTTGTAAGTCTTTTCACCTACCCTGGACTTTACTCACCTTGATCTGATCTCCCCTGCTGCCAGTCATCACTGCAGCATGGGGGTAGCTTATGCAGCTCTACCTTGGACCTCTGATGAGAAACAAGAGGAGCAGCAACACCAAGACCAACAGCACCAGGACCAACATCAACATCAACAGCAACAGCAGCTGGATGCCTCTCTACAGGGCACAAGAACACAAGAAAACAAGAAGTCGGAGCAGGAGTAGACCATATGACCCATCGAGCCTGCTCCGCCACTCAATACGATCATGGCTGATTTTAGGCTTCAACTCCAATTGAAAGGAAGGGAGAACAAAACAGGAATTAGGATTATGCTGAGATAAGGTCGATGAGCGATGAAGAGCACCATCTCCAGGAGCAGAGGCAGACCCCTGGGCAACAGGGTGCAGGGGTCAGGAATGAGGGGCAGGAAGGCAACAAAAGCGAGACTCTTGACAGAGAGGTTCTACTGCCAACAACAACAACAAAAACTTATATTTATATAGTGCCTTTAAAGTAATAAAACAACCCAAGGCAGTTTGCAGGAGCATTAAAAGACAAGGTATGGTATCAAGCGGCAAAAGGAGATATTAGGACAGGTGACCAAAAGCTTAGTCAAAGTGGTAGGAGGAAAGCGAGGTGGAGAGACAGAGAGGTGTAGGGTGGGTATTGCAGAGCTCGGGGCCTAGGCAACTGAAGGAGTCGCAACCAATGATGGAGCAATTAAAATTAGACATGCAAAACAGGCCAGAATTAGAGGAGCACAGATATCTTGGAGAGCTATGTGGCTGAAGGAGATTACAGAGATCAGGAAGGGGGAGGCCAAGGATGAGAATTTTAAAATCAAGACATTGTTTGACTGGGAGCCAATGTATGTCAGCGAGCACAGGGGTGATAGGGGAAGAGGACTTGATTCGAGTTAAGACGGGGTAGCAGAGATTTGGATGACCTTAAGTTTAGAGAGGATAGAATGTGGAAGACCAACCAGGAGTGCATTGGAATAGTCAAGTCTAGAAGGTGATGCTCACGTAAAGTGCAGCAATTGAAACTACAAAAACTCAACCTGAAGAGTTATAAAAATTGACTTTTCTTTTAAAAAGGTGAACAATGTGCTCCAAAATGGCCACCGCAGGTTACAAATCCTAACTTTGTATATTCAAACTCTCTACTGTCTGGTACGAACAAAAGAACACATTTCAAGCTAAGAGGTGTCAATTGCACCCATCCTAAGCCCATCAAGAGTCATTTTTAAATTGAATGAGTTCTGAAACAAAGAAGGTGCGAAGGAGTCACATCCTGGGCTATTGTCAGTCATTACAGAGAGGAAAATCTCTGTCTCCCAACAGAGTCAAAGGTGTGAAACCATTTTTGACCTTAAAAGTAGTTCTCTGGAGAGAGAGGGAGACCCAGGAAGAACCATCATCAAAGCTTGACAAGCTGAGAGCTGGGAAGAAAATCCTCATCTTGGAGGTGCCCATGGGGGCTTCTCCACAGGCTGCTGTGCCTGCACCATTGCACGGGTAGCATCTATCGCAGGGCCTTGCAGCATGGATGGTTCTTGAGTTACAGTGGCCAAGGAGGTGAGGGATGGCACCAGTGCCTCCTGAGGGTTGACCCTCTCATCAGCCTCTTTAACTTCCTCATGCCTTTCATGGCGCCTATGCATGCCTAGCTGGGACGCAGCTGGCATCCACTCTAAGCATTTCTGCACCATCAGTGACACTGAGCAGTTAATGTCACAGAGAGTGTCATTCTTTCTGTGCATATCAGTGTGCTGCTCCTGCCTCCACTCAGAGTGGTGCTACATATGGCTCTCCAAGTGGTTGGCCACTCTCTCAATGGAGGAGCTCATGCGTTCAAAACCTTGAGTTATAACAGTGCACATGCGCTGCATGTACTCCTCCATTGCCTGCCCATGACTCCGCAATGCCTCATTATCCCTGACATTTGGGAACTTATCTGCCTCTGATGCTCCAGAAACCCTCCTTGCGTGCGACACCCAAGGTCCAGCATCTTCACCTAATGGAGCATAGATCTGTCTGTCCTCTGTCCTACGAGGGGGACAGATCATCCTTCCACTCATGTGTGATGTGCTGCTCACCCGGTGCTCTCTGTTCTAACCTTGATTGAGGTGCAACCAAGGTAGTGTGTCTGCACTGGAGGATGGTGTGGTGGAATGATGTTACAGTACAGACTCTGGAACATCTCCCCCTTGTCAAGGAGGCCGGCGACGACTGGGCTGAAACACTCTGATCTCTCTCCGCTACTAGCCCTGTGGGAAACACAAGAATGTGGTGATGAGAACTCGAGCTACTCAGCAGGTGCCTTAGCACAACCAAGAGCATAAATGACAGCGGATGTATAGCCACAGCACACATTGGCAGGAGCTTCCTCCATGTCCTTCACCTGAAGATAGGACTATCAAATGACCCTGCACTTCATTGCTTCCCATCTCACCATCGGCCACTATCGCGGTGGCACCCTCGCAATTTCCAGCACCACCTCCTCCATTGGGGTCAGAATGTGGAGGTCTGGCAGACCACCACCCATCCAAGACTTCTGGGAGTTGTGGGCTCTCTTATCCTGCAGGATGAGGAGATAATGATTTATGAGTAGGCTGCCCTCCCTCACCTATTCCAGCACAACATTCACATGAGCTAGTGCGCTCCTGAGTGATGCCCCCAGCTCAATGCACCCCACATGTGAGTGTTGCTCACATCTCAGTGATGCAACTGGGCACTTGATCTGACAATGTTAGGGAGAACTATGGGCACTCAGTCCGCTCAGCACGTTTGCCTGCTGCTGTATACAGAGTTGGAGACCTGTCACCTGGGTGTCGCTTGCCACTCACCTTTCCAGAGCTTATCAGGTCATTGAATCTTTTCCTTCACTGGACCCATGTCCTTCTGGTTATTCCTCAGCTTCTGACCTCTATCGTCATTTCCTTCCAGGCCGCCTTTGTGTCTCTAGTCGCATTTCCTCTTCCAATTGCTAGGAACACGTTCTCTCTCCTGCATCAGTTAAAGCTTCAAGGAAGACATCAGAGAACCTTGGTGCTGCCTGTGGATGCCTGCCTGTGCCAACCCTGACCTTCTGAGCAACCTGCTGCTCCATGTCAGAAAGTGAATGGCAAGCCCAGTCATTGCTGCCATTCGCCTTTCCAAAGGACCCTTGGTTACTGTGTCCCACCTCCAAGTCACTCCCGGCGCTTCTAATTGGGCATTGGACTTACCCCAGGCCAGTTAGGCCCTTTGCATCTGAAAATTGCATTGCATCAGTGACACTGATCGGGACCCAGAAATAATGCAGGTGTCAGGTTCCCAACCCTAGATTTAAAATCCAGTCCCAAGTATTTGGGAGACCCCATTTCTCTATCCCTACTGGCCAAGCAGTCCAGCATCCTGCCGATCTCCAATGCCACTACCTTCACAGTGGTCAGGGTGGCTCTCACAGGAGGCCACCCCCCACCCACCACTCCAGGTTCTCTGTCTCTCTCTGGAGTTGTGCACTGTCTTCTCCTGCAAGGAGTTGAAAGTAGAACTGTAGGACTGTGAGAAATGGATTGTGTGGAGAGGATGGAATGAGAACATTTGTGGAGGGTTACTGTAAAGGATAGGTGTGAGATAGCACAAAGATGAGGGTGAGTATGAGTTTTAGCTGTTCAGAGACGGGATGTGAGAAGGTGTCTGGAAAGAGGAATGAGTGGAGCTGCAAGGTGCGTTGATCTGAGGAGTGCTATACTAGAAAGTACTGAGGAAGTCAGAGTGTGGGGGTTGACATCTGAAACTTTTATGCCACTCAGCTTTCCTGCTTTCTTGAGGTCAATGAACATCTTGCGGCACTGAATCCAGGTTCGAGGGACCACACCTACTGCTGCTCACTTTCTCAGCCACTGTCATCCATGCCTGCTTAGTTTGAGATGCTGGCCTCTTCCTCTCATGTGTTGGAAACAGCACTTCACTGCAGTCGCTCACAGCTCACAGCAGGACCTTCAAGGAAGAGTCAGAGAACCAGGGCCAGCCTTCTCACTTCCATTTCTGTGGTTTCTGAAGTCTCAGGTAGCAATGTACAGTTCAGCCAATCTGACCCTTACCAGGGTCCCTTTAACTGGAAATTGACAGGTGTAGGATATCATCACGTCCACACTCTGTGATTTATTGGGAAACCTAGAAGCAGGTTGCTAATGCTGTAGCTGTGTTAAAGAGCTATGGCAAAACCCACTTCTCTGAGGAATGAGTTCCTGATCTGCTGCCAGTCCCCCACTGCGAGCATGTCTGTATGGTAAACATTCAGTACTAAATCTTATTGCCTCTGTTCTTCTCTTTCTGCCTTTAAGATGCTCCTTAAAACCTACCTCTTTGACCAAGCGTTTCATTATCTAGCCTAATATCTCCTTATGTGACTCAGTGTCAAATATTGTTTGATAATGTTTGTAAAGCTCCTTGGAAGGTTTTATTATGTTAAAGGTGCTAAATACAGGTTGTTATTGTTATTGTTGTTATATAAAATGCAAAGGAAATTTAATGGTGGCAGTGGGGGTGGGGGTAAGGAAAGTTAACTGTCCAAATGCCACTATATCAAGGGATGTCTCAGGGAATTCATAGGTTACCCCAGAATACGTCCAGTAGACACCTATAAGACCTCTGAGAGTCAATGTGAGTATCTCTGAGGCCCATGAAAAGCCTACAGAACTTAACTGGATAAAATAAATAAATCCATTTGGAAGTCTTCATTTTTCTTCGGCCCAAAGCTTTATCGGAGCATCTGTGAGATCCTTAGGCAGTTTTATCAGATGCATCAGATGCCCCCTAAAAAAAATAGACTTGCATTTATATAGCACCTTTCAAGACCACAGGGAATTTCAAAGTGTTTTATAGCCAATGAAGTACTACTGAAGTGTAACCACTGTTGTAAGAAATGTGGCAGCTAATTTGTGCGCAGGAGGCTCCAAGAAACAGCAATCTGATAATGACCAGATAATCTGTTTTTTATTATGTTGATTGAGGGATAAATATCAACCAGGACACTGGGGATAACTCCCCTGTTCTTCTTTGAAATAGTGTCATGGAATCTTTTATGTCTACCTGAAAGGGCAGACGGGGCCTTGTTTTAACATCTCATTCAAAAGATGGCACCTCTGACAGAGCAAGACTCCCTCAGTACTGCATTGGAAGATCAGCCGAGATTTTCTGACTCAGAGGCAAGAGTGCTACTCACTGAACTACAATGACACACAGGTGAAGACCAACTCTAACATGTAAATGACCTCATGTTAGGATTTGGAATGGGGTTTACAGAATTAGATTTGGACGGACAGAAGTTCTGCCCTGCAGAACCTGCTGTAGTACAGTGGCCCAATTGGAATTTCAGCCCCAAAATCTACATGTGAAGATTGGTACCATAGCAGGTGTATCTTTTGCTGCAATATAAGCTTATTCCTGTGATCAACATATCTACATCATAGCCCAGTTTTCAAGACAGGTAAAGATTGTCCAAGATCACACTATTGGGCCAATAATACCACCTTTAAATAAATGTTTATTTTGAAGGAAGGCTCAGTAGTACAGAGAAAAACAATAACTGTCAAAGATTCTGCCTTTTAACTGTGAAGGCCCATCTGTGGATGCAGCCAACGGCTCATGGCGATAGCAATGAGTGAGATGAATTCTGGTAGCTTCAGGTTAGTTCCTAGGAGACCTAACCCATACCACAAGAATCCAATTATGTGGATGCTACAGAGATCTGATTTAGAGATGTAGAAAATAGAAAATGCTCTGCATGTTTCTGTCGCATTCCTGCCATACTTTTATAATCCAATAGTACTTTAAAATACTATAGCAAATTTTCCTAACTCAGGAAGTGTGAATATTAAACAACAATAAAAATAATAATTTTGTGAAGTTTCAATTGAGGCAACGTCTGATTTTTTTCTTTTCAAAACCATTTCATGACTTTTGTAAATTTACATGTCACAGCATAGGTAACACTAATCGATAAAATTTACATCAACTTGACCTTGTGTCAGTTTACAAAGAGTGTGAGCTTTTATTTATACTGAAGATCTTATACTTGCTACTGAAGCATGCCACTTTCTATGAAAGGTACAATGCAATATGCTTACTTGCTTTGCTTAATCTGTGCCAGAACGCAAAATAGCAAGGGACTGCTGATGCAAATCCTATCTCACGTCCTCCTTAGTGAGGTGTAGAATTGTTAATTTCAGGCTCTATTCAAATTAAGTCAGTTAGCATGGTTTACAGGGCATTTCTCAAATTTGAATTAAGGATTAATTTGTGCTGAATGACAGTTGTAAATCAATGTGTAAACAAGCTGAAGATTCAGATCTTTCTGGAGTTCACCTTTTGTAGCTGACTGGAGACTTCATCATGTTGGCATTAGTATCATGAATTAATATAGCCAAGAATGTTTAATCTCCCAGCATCAGAACTTTTAGCTTGCTCATGCTCATTTTATTAAGTATTTATTGTTTTTAAATTGTTCATTGTAATATTTGGAGGTTCTTGACTTTGACATATTTAACTGCTTTAGTGTATCAACGTAAATCAGGCAGGTCAAGTATTTTTCACAATATTACCATCTACGTATTCTAAAAGAAATCATCTAATGTAATAAATTGTACTTGGATTTGTTGATCATTAACTTCCTGAAAGTAACAACAAATTGCAACAATATGACATAGGAGCAACATTAGGGAGAATTTTAACTCCCAGATGGTCGGCCAGCAGAACACATGGAGCTACTGCCGGAAAGTTGCTGCCAGAGGCCTGGTCAATCTTAATGATGTCTTTCACTTGGCAACGAGTCATGGCAAGCTGCTCACTCAAAACAGCATCCAGAGCCAGCTCACCAAGTATCAGTCAGTAATTATTGGTGCCTGGAGACTGCTTACCCTGCACTCAGAGTAAGTCCTCAAGGAGGGGGTTCTTTTTATGAAATAGAGGGGGCAGCTCCACGGCCCACACTTTCTTTGTGGGGCCCAGAGGAGCCCTCCTACTTTTCTGGCCCCATCAAAAATAATTTTTATACTTACCTATAAGGCCTTCCACTTGTTGCCCATCAGGTTTTACTATGGAAAGCATCCACAGCAGATGGTTCACCCAGGAGGCTTGTAAGATGGTTTTCAGACCCTAAGTACATCATAGAATCCCAATTTTTAAATATTCATGAGGCTGAGTCAGGTGGACTCCCTCTCCGCCCAAGAAAACAAGGGTGTTAAAATGGCCATAAGGTGGTAAACGAGCATAAGTGAACCACTTTGATTTTAATCCCATTCCATCTAGTTTTCACTGAGCAGAGAGAGTTAACCTCCCCTATTCTATAACCAAGCATTCATCCTTTTCACACAGAGAAAGTCATGCATGGAACTCAAACAGTTCAACAAGATGTCTTTTCACATACAGAGAGAAATTTTAGTTTCACATTTTAATTCAATCAAAGAAATGGCAAGTAATAGGATAAGGATATCCTCATACTGCAACTGTTTAAAAAAAAATTTGCTTCCATGTGCCTCATTTTAACAGGGAAGTTCATGTTGATGGCTGGTAGCAGACTAACAATTAAGTATCTGTCTGTCTTAATAATACATTCACTGTCAAACACTGATAATATCAACTCTGTTTTGTAAATTTGAGATTCAGAGCTCAACCACACATACTCCAAGACATAGTTTTTTAATGAAATATCTTATCAATCAACTCCGTGACACACACCACCACCACAACAAACTTTAGATGGTACAAATGTTCTGCCTCAAAGCTTGTCCAGCACAATTACTATCAATCAGATAGGAACCCAACTGCTCTCAAAGAATATATTAAAGAATTCAAATTAATCATTCTTATAACACTCACAGTTTCAAACAATTTTTTCTTCTTCTCTTCCTCTTCTGATCATAGAAATTATTAAACTTCTTTCACAATATTTCTCTGTCTTCACTGAGGAAGATGCAAAAAATTTCCCAGAATTAGAGATCCAAGGGATTAGGGGGAATGAGGAATTGAAGGAAATTATTATTAATAAGAAGGTTGTATTGCAGAAATTAATGGGGCTGAAGGTTGATAAGTCCCCAGGACCTGATATTCCACATCCCAGAGTGTTGAAAGAGGTAGCTATGGAGATAGTGGATGCATTGGTGATCATCTTCCAAAATTCTATGGATTCTGGAGATTGGAAGGTCACAAATGTCACCCCACTATTTAAGAAGGGAGGGAGAGAGAAAACAGGGAATTACAGACCTGTTAGCCTTACATCAGTCATTGGGAAAATGCTAGAATCTATTCGAAAGGATGTGATAAATGGACACTTGGATAATACTGATCTGATTGGGCATAGTCAACATAGATTTATGAATGGGAAACCATGTTTGACGAACCTATTGGAGTTTTTTGAGGATGTTATTAACAGAATTGATAAAGGGGAGTTGGTGGACGTGGTATACTTGGATTTTCAGAAGGCTTTTGATGAAGTCCCCCACAGGAGGTTGATTAGCAAAATTAAAGCAGATGGGATAGGAGATAATATACTGGCAGGGATTAAGGATTGGCTAGCAGGCAGAAAGCAGAGAGTAGGAATAAATGGGTCATTGTCATGTTGGCAGGCTGTGACTAGTGGGGTACCGCAGCGATCAGTGCTTGGGCCCCAGCTGTTCACAATATATATCAATGATTTGGATGTGGGGACCAAATGTAATATTTCCAAGTTCGCAGATGACACAAAACTAGGTGGGAATATGTGTTGTGAGGATGATGCAAAGTGGCTTCAAGGGGATTTGGACAGACTTAGTGAGTGGGAAAGAATGTGGCAGATGAAATAATGTGGAAAAATGTGAGGTTATCCACTTTGGTAGGAGGAATAGATATGCAGAGTATTTCTTAGATGGTAAGAGATTAGAAAGTGTAGATGTACAAAGGGACCTGGGTGTCCTTGTCAATAAGTCACTGAAAGCTAACATGCAGGTGCAGCAAGCAATTAGGAAGGCTAATGATATGTTACCCTTTATCACAAGAAGATTTGAGTACAGGAGTAGTGAGGTCTTGCTTCAATTATATAGAACCTTGGTTAGACTGCACTTGGCGTACTGTGTGCAGTTTTGATCATACTATCTTAGGAAGGATATTATTACCATAGAGGGAGTGCAACAAAGGCTCACCAAACTTGTTCCCGAGGTGGCGGGACTGTCCTATGAAGAGAGATTGGGAAACTGGGCCTGTATTCTCTAAAGTTTCGAAGAATGAGAGGTGATCTCATTGAAACTGACAAAATACTTAAAGGGATAGTTAGGGCAGACGCAGGTGAGATGTTTCCCCTGATTGGGGAGTCTAGAACCAGGGGACACAATTTCAAAATAAGGGGGAAGCCACTTAGGACAGAGATGAGGAGAAATTCTTTACTCAGAGGGTTGTGAATCTTTGGAATTCTCTACTCCAGAGGACTGTGGAAGCTCAGCCATTGAGTAGGTTTAAAGCAGAGATTGACAGATTTCTAAATACAAATGACATAAGGCGTTATGAGGATAGTGTGAGAAAAAGGCATTGAAGTGGATGATCAGCCATGATCATTTTGAATGGCGGGCAGGCTCGATCGGCTGAATGGTCTACTCCTGCTCCTATGTTCCAATATTCCTATAATATAAACCAAATATAGAATTAAGAATTTTGGAAAATAATGAACTAGCATTGATACCACCAAACATTTTATCAGTTCTGCTGAGAAAAGAGAGCTATGTTTAATGTTATTTTGTGAGATGAAGGTTTCCTTTCTGTATTAGCTATAAAGTTCTGAAATGAAATGAGCCTGAATTCCAGTAGGAGAAATGGCACCACATGAGAGATAAGAAAGAGGTCTGTATGCATACAAAATGAAGAACGGTGCTTGGGTTATGAGCATTGTTTTTGAAGTATGGGTTACAGTTGATGTTCGAAGTTATTGGACCAAAATAAAGAAGGGTAGATCTTCACATTGTGGAATACTATAAAATGGGTGACTGCAGCCTGAATTTTATGAGCTCTCTAGATACAGGCTGGGAGGTGGGAGGGCTGGTAAGATGGTGGCGTAAGGCTTCCGGTGGGGAGCCTGTCGTCTTCCCGCCATTACGGGATATTCCCAGAAGTGGGAACAGCAGCAGCTCAGGACCCTGTCAACCATGGGTGGGTGGTCAATTAATTCAATTAACTGGCCAATTAACAGCCATTGTCCCACGATGCTGGGATTTTACCAATGTTGACACAGGCACCCACTGCGTGGAGAGATCGCCAGGTAAACAGTGGCAGGCTCCCAGCAGCTTCCCCTGTGTGTGGGGACTGTCCTTTCTGGCCACTCCACAGCCCACAGATGGTCCCCCCACCTCCTACACACACTCCCTCCCCCCGTGGCTCAGACATCACCACTGGAGTGTTCACCCCTCCGATCTCCGAGGCATGCCTGCCTCACCCTGCACATAAAAAAAATTCTTACCCACCTTTTGAGGGTACCTCAATATGGAGGTGCCTCTCCTTCTCCCTGTAGCGGCCATCTCTATCGGTGGCGCTGCCAAGGCTGCCGAGCTGCTAGCCCTCTGACTGCGTCAGCAGCTCTGTGAGGTGGGCCGCCATCCTCCATTGCATGGCAGTCCCGGCAGCGATCTCTTTGTGTCTGCCACTGGTAAAATTGCCCGCATGGTCAGGCCGTCTGCCCATGCGGGCTCGGGACCTGCTTTCGGTCCCTGTGGTGGAACTTCCTTCCTGGAGGCAAAATTCAGCCCTGTGAGTTGGAAGCCTATTTTACATCTCCAGAATGGAAATAAAAATTGAGAGAGATGTAAAAAAAGGCTGCTGACTTACTATTGGCCATTTCGCAGTATGTAACTGTTCCCAAAAATTCAAGCTCTACCCCAGAGAGTTCCGCTCTGCATTTGAATGTGCTACACTTTGCTTGTAATCCTCGATGAAACAACGATCAAGGGATATTCTGTTCCACAACACTGAAATTCCTTACTTGATGAGCACAAAACATACAGAAGCCAATTAAACCAGTGCAACCACATTCAATCTATCAAAACGATGACTAAAGCCATAAGACATTATGCCAGTAGACTTAGTCCAATTAGCATCTAAATATCAAGTATACAAGATTCTTCAAATCAAGAAAAATCAGAGCAAACTATATTAGTTACATACTTCTGGGAAATAGGAATCTGGAATGTTTATTTTTCACACATTAAAGGAACCCTATAAAAATGTACACAATATCCCAAAATATCAATAACATTTAACTTAAGTCAATCATTATCCAACAACAGCTCAGATGATTAATAGCGCCAGTAAAGCATCTATTAGAATTTGTTACCTCCCATTCCCTTCATCCAATCATTAGCAGTCGTGCTTTCAGCCATCTGGACCCTAAGCTCTGCAATTTCATCCCAAAACCTCTGTGCCTCCCCATCTTTCTTTAAAACTCACCACAAACAGGACTGGATCCTGGGACCTTCTGCATACATGCCAATCAAATAATATCTGGATTTGTGTCTACTGACAAAAAAAATCAGCACAGGATTTATACTTCTCATGCTGTGCGGATCTCACCCTACTGCGGGGCAAAGCTCCGCTGGCAAATGCTCAGCCAGCATGATCAACTGTCTCCCATGCCCATGAAGAAATGTGATGCACCTAGCAGTGAGTGCAGATACACACAGCACTAGAAATGCTAACTAGAAGAAGCACATACAACTTTGAGGTATTTACAACAAAGGATGAGATTTAATTAGATTTGAGGTTTATTTTGCATGAAGCTTAAATGCAATCTCGGCGCAAGATAGAGGCCATTAGGCAAAATGACTAGACTCATTTATCATCCTTGATTTGTAAGACCAAATCACAAAAGATGCACAAACCCATAGTTAGCAGATGAGTTTAAACAAAACAATTCCCAGTTAACAGCTTTCACTTTTAACTACTTTCTCAGACCTATACTGCATATTAAAAACTTCAGTGCAAGAAATCACATCAATCACAATCACCTACTTTCATGTCTTTCAACTTCAAAAGGATTTTTTACTGTCAGATTTCCATAGTTAATTTTGAACCTACATATCATATTAATTGCACTATTAACTCACTATATGTCAACTGCCTATGTCCATCAGCATTTTGACCAGGTATCAACGTTGTTCACTCTTGTGACTCAAAATCAGTGCAGTCACTTTGAAACTGCTTCTACTGAAACCTTTGTGTTCTTGTACTCTGTATTGCCACTTTGTTACCTAATGCAGCTCCGTTTAAATGGACATGTGTCGTTTCTTGAGGTGACTCCTTGCTTGATTGGACAAATTGATGTGAAATTGGAATTGGACGGGTTAAAAGTGGACCAAAGCCTGAGTGGCAGTAAAGTCTATCTGGAACCTGATGTTGCAGAAATAACATCTGAGAGGTGTACTGAAAGGGTCACACACTTGGTGAGATGGTCAAAAGTCCTATTGGCATTTGATCTGAAGTGAAAATGCACCATGCAACAGGGTTTTGTGAGAAATATCTCTTGTGTGAAGTCCATTTTAGATGTCATTGTGATGGAAGTTTGCGTTGTAAGTTGCAACTTGAATCTGTATCTCCCACAGAATGGCCAATCAAGGAGCTGTATGATCCTTCAAGTGCTTTTCATGTGGCAGCAGTAAAAGAGTAACTTGGGGACAGCTGCTTGGTATAGCAAATAGCTGACCAGCATTACCTCAGCACCTTTTATATGCTGATCATGAGTTTTAATTAAGAACAGCCAAATAAGAAAAGTGAGCAGCATTTCCTGTATCTCAATGCCCCACCTGAATCATTCCCCAATCTGTCTATAAAACTACATAAAATGGTGGACATAGGCATCTCTATGCCATTTAGAAAGTAATTCAGGAGTTAATTTTTCATCAACTTACTTGATTCTGAAAAAAGCTGAATAAAACTTCCACAATCTTGAGCTTCATAACAATCCTCTTATATTATATAGAATAACATAAAATGTACAGCACAGAAACAAGGCATTCAACCCTTCTGGACTATACATTTTTTTATGTTCCACCTGCTCCTCCTCCCACCATACTTCACCTCATGCTATTAACATATCCTTTTATTCCTTTGTACCTCATGTACTTATCTAGATTCTCCTCAAACTGCATCTATGTTATTTGTCCCAATCACTGAAGTGAATACCACATTCTTACCATTCTCTTTGGTGCAGCGGCCTGCAAGCTCAATGAATAACGTACTACACTACTAAAGTAATATGTAGCACCTTCAATGACATGCAGGCTTACAAGTTGCCACACCCAGGCTCGTCTCACCTTGGCATTGTATCCACCTGTTCTGAGAATCCATCAGTGGGCCACAGCCAGTGTCCCTGAGACCGAAGAGCCACAAGCTGCATCAGGATATCTGCTTGGCATTTGCAGCTCACTTGGAAACTCAGATGAGTGGGATTTGCATCATTTTGAGCTATAATCGAGTTAACTACTTGTTGGCTGATTGAGAAGCATGAAACTGACCACCAGTATAGATATTCTGCAGACTGGACAGTTTCTCTCGGGCAAGACTTATGATTTGGAGTAGGGTGAAATCACATGGAAGAAATGCAGGAAACTTTGCCACTTTAATTGATATAATCAGAGAGGTGAATGCTTTCAGACTGAAAGTGGAAAACCTGCTCATTACATTTTACTCAATGGTTGTTTGATTTGCATCCTTTCAACTGTGAAAGAAGCTGGACATGCAGCAAACAATCCACTTCAGTGGGGTGTCCTCTCTTGGTGCACCGTTGCTGATGGCTGTGAAGGCCAATCCTTGAGAGGCAGGTTCTGCCACACGTGCTGAACGTGAAGCTGCCAAGTGAGATGTGAGTTAAAAACAGAATGGGCTGGAAATACTCAGCAGGTCTGGCAGCATCTGTGGAGAGTGAAGCAGAGTTAATGTTTCAGGTCAGTGACCTTTCATCAGAACTGGCAAAGGTTAGATATGTAATAGGTTTTAAGCAAATAAAGCGGGAGTGGGGGAAAAGAGAACAGAAGGGAAGGTGTGTGATAGGACAGAGGGACAGAGAGATTAACTGACAAGGAGGTCATGGGCAAAGGCAAAGAAAGTGTGTTAATGGAGTGGTGAAAGACAAAGCATTAGTGCAGAGGGAGTGTTAATGACAGAATAATGAGCAGCCCTAGCCAAAAGCACAAACATGAAAAAACCTGAAATGTTAACTCTGCTTCTCTCTCCATTGATGCTGTCAGACCTGCTGAGTATTTCCAGCACTTTCTGTTTTTATCTCAGATTTACAGCATCCATAGTATTTTTCTTTTATGGCACTGTGAGTTGTTGTTTTTGATGTTGGCACCTGTTGCTATGCTGCTGTAGCAGCTGGCCATTGTGGTAGTGCACACCAGTCCACAAGATGTGTCACCATTTCCCTCTTTTGCCAGCTAGTGACTCCTAGGTATGATAGTCAACACTTAGGGCCTTCATATCACGCTTGCAAGCATCCTTGAAGCGGAGCTTTGGGCGCCCCACTGGTCATCTGGCCCCAGCTACCTCACCATACAGAAGGTCCTTGGGTATGCGACCATCTTCCATCCTACGGACGTGTCTGATCCATCGAATCTGCCTCTGTTTAATTAGTGCCAGCACAGTTGGGAGCTCTGCCTTTGAGAAGTCTGCCACATTTGTGATTTTGTCCTGTCAAGATATACCCATAATGCGCCGCAGACAGCAAATATGGAAATTATTGAGCTCCTTTTCCTGGTACTTGTAAGTCACCCATGTTTCACAGCCATACAGCAAGGTGCTGAGAACACAGGCCTTATAAACCATCAGCTTGGTCTGAAGGGTCAGCTTGGTATTATTCCATGCGCGTTTCACACGTCAGCCAAAGGTGGTAGCTGCTTTCCCTTTGTATGTATCGAGCTCTGCATCAAGGGACAGATTGTCTGTCACCGTGGACCCAAGGTAGCGGAATTGGCTAATCACTTCCAGCGGGGTGTTATTTAGTTTGATCAGGGGCAGAGATGCAACACCTTGTCCTATGCCCACAGTTCTCTTGTTGCTTATAATCAAGGAGAACAAGCTACAGGCGTGGGAGAGACAGCCCATGAGTCTTTGTAGCTGAGTTTCCATGTGAGCGACTAGTGCATCATCAGTGATCAGGACGTGATGTGTTTCTGTCTTTGCTTTCATCCTTGATAGATTGTAGAGCTTGCCATCTGACCCAGTGTGCAAATAGACTCCTTCCATATCTGCAGGGAAGGCGAAGGTCAGGAACATGGAGAAGAAGATGCCAAACAGTGGGGGTAAGGATACAACCCTGTTTCACTCCATTCTTCACTCCGAAATTGTTGAAAGTGGAGCTATCAAACTGTACAGTGCGGTGTATGTTGTCATGGAAGGAGCTAAATAAACTGAGGAGCTTCAGTGGACAGCTATTTTTTGCAAAATCTTGTAGAGCCCTGATCTGCTGACGGTGTCGAATGCTTTAGTGAGATCTACGAAAGTAAGGCAAAGGGATGTACTCTGTTCACTACACTGGTCTTGTAGCCGGCGTATGGAGAAGGTCATGTCCACAGTAGATTTGCCAGCACAGAAATTGCACTTCGTGTCCAGATACACTCGGTCTGCAAGTAAATGGAGTATGAGTTTTAAGTATGACCTTAGCAATGGCCTTCCTCGTGACGCTAAGGACTGAGATACCGTATAGTTGTTGCAGTCTCCTCTGTCGCCTTTATTTTTGTATAGTGTGATGATTTTGGCATCACGCATCGTGTGTGGAACAGAGCATACTTTCCAGCAGAGAAGGTAAAGGTCATAAGGTGTAGCAATAGATGGGACTTTCCGTGCTTGAGCAGTTCGACTAGGATTCCATCCTTGCCTGGTGCCCTTCTGTTCACTCAGCGGTCTATGGCCTTCTCAAGCTCCAGTGACGAGGATTCTTCATCTAGCTCATCCATGACAGGAAGTTGTGGGAGAGCATTGAGCGCAGACTGGGAGATGTCCGAAGCACAGGAATACAGCTCACAGCAGTGTTCAGCCCAACAGGACATCTGTTTACTTCTGCCAGTGAGTACTTCACCATTTGTCAACTTCAGGGGAGCAGGTTTGGTGAAGGCAGGGCCAAGCGCCCTCTTGGTCCCTCTGTACATAGCTCGAAGATTTCCTTTGTCATATGCAGCTTGGGTTTCTTGACGTAAGCTGATCCAGTGTTTGTTTGCATAGTATTTCCCTTTCCTTTGCACGGATGTCTTGGCTACTTTCAGGTCATGCAAAATGCTTTCAACCTGCAAAATGATAAACGTTCCCATTACATTTTCCTCAATACACATTATTTTACTTATGTAGAGTTTGAAAAGCTTGGATTAAGCTTGTGGCTTTTGAAAATGCATCCAAAACATTGTTAATAGCAACATCTACTGCAGTCTGACCTTTTGGAAGCTTTCGTACAAAAAATTAACAGAAGTTGCTCAACAAGATTTTTTTCCCTGTACCATCAAGTTCAGACAGAGCAGTAAAATACTTCAATCTCACAGAAATGGCAAACGACCAACTACTATTATCCTCTTCTCTGCTGCTATACTTGCCATTAGTTTTACTAAGTGGTTCAATTGAATAAGATTCAGAACAACTAATATACTTGAGCTGCAAGCTCTTCATTTTAATTTGCACCATTAAACTAATCATATAAATCCAGGTATAAATTAAACTGGTAAAGCCTATACACAAAGAAATAATGAATAAATCCTCTTGAAACTAACACCAACTATAAAAGGAGATATGGACAATCAAAACAGGGAGGCAGAACAAATCCTATGAATGTTCCAGAAAGCTCTTGTAATATGTGCTGTATAGGTAGCATAACACGAAGCATATAATTAAATATAATTAAAATCAGTTGGATCTATTTCTGAAGCAATTGCTGTTTAAATTCCTTGTACATTACCTCGAGAACTTGAGTAATGAAAGGCCACAGCTTCATTTCGTGTCATACAAACAGTCCAAATAGCTTTACAAATGCAAAATAGAATTTGACCTGTCACCAAATCCTAGACTTTTCATGTGATAAGAGAAAAACTAAAACTTCGATATTAACCCTGCCACGATGGGCAGGAGAAGGTCAGGTTTGGGGGAGGGGGCAGGGGTGTGGGGGTTAACGACTTAACTACTGGGAACAGGTCCCCAATACACTGCGCATGTGCTCACCACCTTTTGTATGACGGTGGATATTGGGGCATCCAAGTGTCCTGTCTTCATTAACGAAGTGCAACTAGGAGCTTAATTCAAAATTCACTGTTGATGCATAGGTTTCCCAGGTTGGAAAACCAGCAGTGAAGGGAGACCAGAGCCGCTGGCTCCACAAGGTAAGTGCTTTCCTCAGCACCCCTTCTGGGCCAGGAGGAGCAGGCCTGTTCCCCTTGACCCTCAAGGAAGCCTTTGGCCTCCCCCTGCCAATCGCAGCCTTTCTCTTTCCCTGTGCCACCTTTGTCAACCTCCCCCTCCCACCCAGCTCCAATGACTTCGACCTCCCCCTGCCATTATCGCTGACCACCCCTTCGTCCAGCACTGATTGTCAATCTTCCCCCTTCCGAATGTCAGGGATTGTGCCCAACGGTCCCTGGCTATGCCCTCCGGTCACTGATTTTCTCCCCTGGCTGTGGCCAGGCTGTCAATTTGGTCAGCTGCCGTGTGGGAAATGGAACAAAAAATTATAACAAGTTTGTGCCGTTAAGCTCAGCAGGAACTCTCCAACTTTGGTCTTGCTGGGTTCTTCTGTCGTTATCAGACTCCCCCACACAATCTCTGCCTCCCCATAAATATTGGGGCCAAAGGCCCACAATTTGCTGTAAAAATAATGTTGAGTTCTCAGGTACAGTGCTCCAACTTTACACGGGATTTGTGCAAGAGAATTACCAATGCATATTAAGTGAGCTGACAGTTCATATTATGGCAGATTCAGCTTGGCAGAGTGTCAACAGGTGCAAATCCCCATTCATTTGCACAGAACTGTCACAATGACTGCATAGAGTTCCAGGCCTCAGTCTCAATTCACACATGTAGACTTTGTTCTGGGTGATTTACAATCAAGCTCTACGATTACAAAGTACTGTCTTGGTTTGAGCTCCTGCAATGACAATAGCAAAGGTTCAATGAGAAGCAGGATACCACCCCCCTCAATGATTGGATTCCCCCATCCATGATTGGACCCCCCCACCGCCCACCCCCCCCCCCCCACCAAGTGATTGGGCCCCTCCCGGTGAGATCGGAAATCCCCTCTTGCAATTGGGCTATCCCCAGGAAATCACTGACCAACACCTTGCAATCACTGACCCCCTCCCCGCCCCATCTCTGCCCCAATCTGTCTCTAAACCTCCTCCTACCCGATTCCCACCCCTCTGGGGACCCTCCAAACCACTTGTACCCACATTGGCACCCCGTGACATCCACACCAGCAGCAGGAAACCTACCTGCTCCTGGGTTGCAACCTCTGCTGTGCATTCCCCACATGATATGGAAGCAAGTATATCAATCAGGCTGAAGAAAAAGCACGTGTGCTATGGAGTTAAAACTCCACGGTATTACCAGGTCTCCTCCCTTCTGGTTTGGAAATCCTGCCGCAGTACAGATCAGGGCCAAGAAGTATGAAAAATGACCTGTGGTAACTAAGATCTCTCAGCACATGCAGTATTTTGACCTGCTCAGGGTAAATTCAAAAGCCTCACTTGCTTTCTAGGCAAAATAGATAAACTGAAATAGGTTATATCCATAACATAATGCACTATACATTTTCCCTATTATAAATAATTACACTGTAAAGGAATTACTTGCTTACAATGCTGAGTTTTAATATTTTATATCATCATATTATATTATTATAAAAGCCCTGTCAGTACTAATATTTCATTACATTATTTCAAAAGATCATTTGCACAGCAAAATGAATTTACAGTGAATTTATGGTTAATGCCCATGTTTTTGCCGAATAAAACAATTCAAATCATGTGTGACTTTAGAATGTGTATGCCTCGTTGCACCGTCGAGCTGAAGAGATGAAAGAGTACAGCTGTGCACTCTGTGTGATGCTGCCCTTTCAAGGATAACTCTGTGCAAACAATAGCTTTCAAAAATCTGATCAGATCCTCCAGTATCTACTTTTTACCTGAACTAAACTGCATGCACCTCTTTAATTTTCAAATCTACCGTAACCATTAACAGGTAGATTTTCTGATCATCATCACTGGTGAGGAACTCTCCCCATTGTATGCATTAAAAAAAAGATGAGAGCTTCATTTTAACATTGAAATATATCTCAACAAGCATATTTCCACAAACATAATTTCCAGTAATTCTCACCAGGTACGTGCTTTGCACTCAGCTTTGCCTGTATAAACTGTGAGAAAGGACCAGGCATATTCTGGGCTGACAGGAATTCAAACAGATAAAGCAGATAAAGGCAGACCTACTAGCCAATTTTAATGCCTCCCACCAAGTGTAAACAGGCACTTGCAGCCTGAAAGTGGCGTTGAGTCACTCACTGCTATTTTGGTGGGTCCTGAGAGGGGCAGCCAGATAACTCACTTGTTTCAGGTGGGTGGCCACTTGTGATATAAATATTGAGGTCCTGTGACATACAAGGACTCTGTTGGCAATTTGATGTATAAATGGATGGAGCGTCATTTTACTGGCAACAAATAGCTGAACCAGTGGTCCTCAAAGGGACCACAGGAAGATGCTCCAAAAACAGCCCAAAGGAATTTTTAATGTTTATTTTTGTGGGGAAAGGGGGAACAGAAATGCACCATCTGGCATGATAGAAATACTTGAGCCTACTGCTGGCTCTCTGCATGATTGCCTCTCCTCCCAGACTCCCACTGTTGGCTAGTTCCATGTAAGAATCGTCCAATTCTTCCTCCCGCCCAACCAACGAGGTGCCTTGGACAGCTTTCTTGGTGCATACAGGTTGCTAGCTGCATACCATAGATCTATAGAATAGTTACGGCACAGAAAGAGGCCATTCAGCCCATCGTATCTGAGCCGGCTGAAAAAACTAGCCGCCCATTTTAATCCCACCTTCCAGCACCTGGTCTGCAGCCTTGCAGGTTACAGCACTTCAGGGGCAGGTCCATGTACCTTTTAAATGAGTTGAGGGTTTCTCCATTACCAATCCAGCAGTGAATTTCAGACACCCATAACCGTCTGGGTGAAAAGGTTTTTCCTTACGTCCCCTCCAATGCTTCTACCAAGCACCTTAAATCTGTCTCCCTGGTAATTTATCTCTCCGCCAGGAGCAACAGGCCCTTCCTGTCTACTCTATCTAGGCCCCTTATAATTTTGTACACTTCAATTAAGTCACCCTTCAGCCTCCTCTATTCTAAGGAAACCAACCCTAGACTATACAATTGAGACCTGGGCCTTGAAGAGGGGAAGAGGATGAAAAGAGAGATACATGGGATGTCAAATTGATCAAAGATTGACCGCCTGCGCTCACCCTTACTCACAAAGCTGTATTTACAGACAGAGGCAAACGTACCCTGGAATGTCAGAGCAAAATCTTTTTTTGAAGATTCCACATCACTAGAGAGGCTGGTGACAGATTTCAACCATCTCCTAGAATTTGACTTCCACCCATACTCTACCACAGGTGTAACCCAGAGGATGGGAGGCTGTGACTTTCTTTGTGGGGATCAGAGTCTTGCTCCTCCTGGCCCCACAAATGAAAGTTTTACACTTACCTTGGATGTTTTTTTTCTGTCTTCAGACCTACATCACCCTTGAAAGCCACAGTGGCTTCCACATTCACATCCCAATTATAATGTTGTCGGAGTCCTATTAACATCCTAGGACCCTGATTAGCATTTATGCACAATGCTTCAGCCTGACTCCAGCAGGAGTTTCATCCATTACTAAAATCTGATGAAATTTTTGGGAAATGGAGCTACTCCATTTTAACTGCTTGGCTGCACCGTTCACACCCAGCAGAGCATGTTACAATTCTCCTGTGAGCGTTTTCAGGTGCTTGGGGGCACCAATAGAAAAATAAAACAATATATTAGAAGAGTGGCTGAAATGCTTATGTAGCTGAAGTGTGGCTAACTGGATGTATCCATGTGAGTGAGTGAGTGGAGGAAAATTAAGAAGAAAAACTTCATCTTACCCATAAGTTTCAGGCATGCCTCTAACTTCACCATAGTCCACTTCTTCTATGTTCTCAGCTTCAGTATGCCCTGCATGGGCTATTTATATTGATTGAGGGGATTAAAATGAGGGGGCTAGCCTGGGTCTGGTCTGCTCTCCGATATTACACACTGTTTTGTCCCATAAGCAGAGAGGAGGTGCTGTCATGTTGAATGATGAACGAACTTACATTATGCAGAAAGATTGTGTCAAAAGTTTGCTTTGTGAGGTCACTTTTCTACCTGCAGTCTTAAAGTGTACAATATGGTATGAGTAGGGATCTTGGAAATAACTGTCTTCTGAGGGCTTACTATATTGTCTATATGACTATATATAATTGCAGTCAGGGTGAAAGGAAACTGTTAGTAACCTGCAGCTGTGCCCATCCATCTGATTTAGTACAATGCTGACAAGCCTTATCTTGGCATGAAACAATTAACCTCCTGTCTTCATCAGCCCTTACATTGTTTGAACGTTAATCATTTTCGTTGACTATGGTAGCCACTTCTTACCAGATAGCTATGACAGCTTTTCTATAAAATGATCTTGTGGGATGCCAAGGAGCGAAATCTTACTATGCTGGACTTTTTCCCCATAATTCTCTCCAAGCATGCCATGAAAGATGGCAGTAATCTGTCTTTTGTCCAGCCATTTCTGCCTGTGTGGATAGCAAAAGGTGAAGCAGTCCTTTCAAACAGAAGCTGGAGCCTGCTAACAACAAGCTTACATAGGAAGGCCAGATCTGGGCCAGAAGCTTGCTATAAATAGGAAATCCCATGAGATCAGGCCAGCACAATTTTGGCAAGCATGCTCACTGTTCCAAGGTCCAGCCATTCCAGCAGCAGGACTGTGAGAAAATTTACCTTCGGGTTCCTCAAACTGGGCAAATAGCTCTTCCTGGACTTCAAAGGCCATGATAGCTTGCTGTTACCCTGTCCCAAGAGTCTTTGCAGTGCAAGCATCATCATGTGGAGATGATGACCACGTGTTTTGCTTATTTGAAACTGGACTATATGTAAATGATGTGTACTTAAGTTTCACAATAACATTAGGCAGGAGAAACCTAACAATATTGAACAGATCATGGACTGAAACTACTTGAATAACCTTTGAAGGAGCTGCATATAAATATTATACGTGACTTTGAGAAAAGTTTAAATTTTGTAAAGTGAAATACCGCAGTCAGCTTTTCTCTACCTTTGTGTGTTAGACGTTAGTTCTATTTTTCTTAAAAGCTTTTTTTTTTGGGTCAATCATCTTAAATTATAGATGTCCTTTCAACAGTTCTCTGGTACGGACATCTTGATTTTTTGTACCAGGGAATACACTTTAGAATTTTGTCAATTCTTTCATGAGTACATCTAAAATCAATACAGATAATTTCAGGTTTCTGCTGTGGATTCCATTTACATCATTTTACTGTTTGTGTGCAGTTAAAAAAAAAAATCATCTGTACAAGTCAAGTAGCTTGCATTCGAGAGCTACAATAGCAATCCTTGATATAAAAACAGAAAATGCTGGAAATACTCAGCAGGTCTAGCAGCATCTGTGGAGAGAGAAACAGAGTTAACGGGTGGAACCTTATGAGTGCCTCAGCATTCCTGACAGCAGGACTGGAAGTTGTTGTAACATCCGCTTCCGTCACAAATTCCGTTGCCCATGTGATTATATATTTAAATCAGCCGTGTGGTGACAGGCACAGGGGACACATGGGATCATGCACCAGGAGTGGCCTTTCATAGGTGAAACCCATCGTCACGGCACCATGATCACCACTGACATAAAATATTCTGTTCTTGCTGCCTCAAGGATCAGCAGCCTTCCTTTCATGTAAATACCTTCAGATTAACTTAAATTGAAGCTTTTACTTAAATCATGATGTTTTTCCTTCTCTGATATTGTGAAAGTCACTACCAACTTCATATCATTTATTTTCCCCACAGGCAAAGTGAATGACATGGCAGTCAGCAGGCAGTGTCCCGCCCCACAGTTCAGTGATGCCTGCCTGCAGGTTCTCCTCCAGGCCGTCAGGGAAAGGTGGGAGGTCCCCTTCCCTGAAAATGGAGTGTGAAGACCCTCCCGCCTCACCATGGTGGTCTGGTTGGAGGTAGAAGAGGACGTCTCAAACTGTGGGGCTACTCATAGAACATGGGTGCAGTGCCACAAGCGCATCAATGACTTGCCCAGATCAGCGAGGGTAAGCAATCCTGGCAAAGCTGTTCCATTGATTTCTTCTATGGCTCTGTGTCTTTACGGCAGAGGGTACGCAAGGAATGCAGTGGAATGTGTGAGCAGCCTTGGTGCCACTTACTAAATGATGTTGCGCCAAGATGAAGATTGGCATTATTTATGTGATTGGATGTGGTGTGCGAAAGCCAGTGCAAAATGAGTGTTGTTGATGCATGTATGCATTGGTTGTGATGCATTTTTGCCATGTCATTAAATCTGCACTGTCTACTGCAGGATAAACGAATCCACAACCAGTGTGTCTGTGCTAAGATGGGAGGAGGGGTCCCTCCTCTGCTGTTACGAATGCTTCAATTTTTTGTTAAATTTTGAGAATTTGTGTTTTAAAACTGAAAAGGAATTGATGGATGTGTTTTCTTTGCAAGGGTCACTGAGAGGTTTGAATTATTAACAGTTACTGGAAGGCACCCAGCAGGGGTTGTTTTTGACTTGGGGAACATGTTTACAGAGAAGTGACAGGTCAAGATATATAGAGGTCAGGAGACTTGACTTCCGGAATAAAAACAAAAAATGCTGGAAATACTCAGCAGGTCTGGCAGCATCTGTGGAGAGAGAAGAAAAGTTAACATTTCAGGCCTGTGACCTTTCATCAGAACTGGCAAAGGTTAGAAAAGAATTAGGTTTTAAGCAAGTGAAGGGGAGGGGAATGGGGAGAGAACAAAGGGGAAGGTGTTTGAAGGGGGAAGGGGAAGGCGGAGGGCAGGAGAGATTAAATAACAAAGCTGTCCTAGGCCAAAGGCAAAGAGTGTGTTAATGCTTATGATGAAAGACAAAGCATTTGTCCAGAGAGAGTGTTAATACCAGAATAATGAGCAGCTCTAACTACATGAAAAGCAGGCACATGGTTAAAAAGTAAAATATAAAAAAAGGCCAGTCATACTGTGAAGTTATTGAACTCAATGTTCAGTCGGCAAGGCTGTAGAGTGCCTAATCAAAATATCAGCTGCTGCTCCTCTCGCTTGCATTGATGTTCACTGGAACACTGGAGCAGGCCAAAGACAGAAATGTTGTCATGAGAGAAGGGGGAAGTGTTGAAATGACAAGCAACCAGAAGCTCGGGGTCATGCTTTCGGACTGAGCAGAGGTGTTCTGCAAAGTGGTCACCCAATCTGCGTTTGGTCTCCCCAATGTAGAGGAGCAAATACAGTATACTAAATTGAAAGTAGTACAAGTAAATTGCTGCTTTACCTGAAAAGAGTGTTTGGGGCCTTGGATAGTGAGGAGAGAGGAGGTAAAAGGGCAGTTATTACACCTCCTGTGATTGCATGGGAAGGTACTGTGGGAAGGGGACGAGGTGTTGGGGGTAATGGAGGAGTAGACCAGGGTGTCGCAGAGGGAACGATCCCTTCGGAATGCCGACAGGGGAGGTGAGCAAGGACTCACTGAGGGAAAGCTAAAAACATGGTGTTTTAAAAGTTAAACCCTGTTGCGGCCAAACCTGGAAAAGGCTGACAGGGGAGCCCTAGACCCCTTTCTCACCTGGTCGTAACAGTACCAGACAAATTGAGTGTACGAGACCCATGCTGTTGTGGCTTTTCTGAACAATAAGTAAGCAGAACATGGTGATTCAGCTCTCTGTTGACACTGAGCTGAAACATCGAAGCAATGAACAGCTCCCTTATCTCTACCTTCAAATTGCAGCCAGGTAGAAGACACACCCACTGTTGTTTGCCTCCTCCCACTCTCCTTGCAATTCTTGAGTGTCCATGTGGTTTCCATTATCGTTGGAGAAGATGGTGCGTGTGCAATTCAGGACAAATCTCCCCACCTTCCAACCTCCTCCTGCAACTTTCCAGCTTGAACCCATCACCCTTGACCCACCCAATGTTACTGTTACCCTTCCCTCTGTTACCATTGATCCTTCCCCGATTACCGTACGCGGTGTAATCAGCAATGCATTCATGTCATCCCTCCCTCCTGTAACTACTCACGTTACTATCAACATGTCGACTCTTACCCTTGAAACTCCTCGCATCGAATTGACCATTGCTGCCGAGTTCTGTTCCCTCTATATGAAGCTTTTAAATATCCACCCATTAGTCTTGACCTTTCCCCTACAGAATCCACTTGCCCCCATTGACTGACCGTTCCCTCTGCTAGCCAGTCCCCTCAATTTGCGTCACAGCTCCCCAATGTTGACAGCCCTCCCCTACTTCCCTGCCCTGCTCCTCCATGGTCCTGTTCAACTTCACCCTTCCCTCCCAGAATGCCCTCTCCTGCTCCTCCATGCACCCGATCAACCCACTCTTCCCTCCCTGACTATCCTCCCCTCCTCCTCCATGTTGCCTACAGCCAGGCCTTCACCACCAGGCTCTGAGATGATTTACCCTTGCTGGTGCCGAGCCTGGAGGTAAACATCCATTCCAATGCTGACATGGAGGTAAACATCGCATTCCGATGCTGGCATTAGTTTAGCAGATAAGTTAAAGAAAGAAGAGCACAGACCTGAGACTCAACTGCACAAATCTGACTGGTGCACGCCACATTGAAATATCTGTGAACTGGGTGGCATGGGAATTTCTCTCACCATTCACATAATCTGGCAGGTAGGACTAAATTGTAACTGTGCATTGGGTGATGAGTATTCATGTTATTTAATTGAATGCAAAGCTGCAATCTGCCACCGCGCTGGGGGAACCCCAGAATGCCGCAAATCCCCAACTGACTTAATTCTTCTAAAATATCCTGCCGTTGGGAATCCAAATAAGCACCTCCCACCTAATTATATTACCCCACATGCCGCCAAATTTGCCGTGGCGGACAACATTGAATTTCCCCCTACGTTTCAGGTCTGTGACTTTCTGATGAAACTCAGTTTCTCTTTCCACAGACGTTGCCAGACCTGCTGAGTATTTCCAGCAGTTTTTGTTTTTATTTCAGATTTTCAGTACCTGCAGTATTTTGCTTCCCTATATCGTTGAAACTTCATCTTGAGCTATGCAAATCCATAATATACCAGACACCCTGCTGGTTAGCCCAATTGTTCGAAATGGCAGGCAGCGTGCACCAGACCTATGACTGAAAGACTGCTAACGATACAACGCATCACAGTTATTCCAGAAATGCCTGGAAAAGATAGTCCATACCATCCCTGATGATGCAATCTTTGAAAAAGGTATTGGATAGGGAACAACTTGCATAAGCTGGGCTCACAGGTGAAGAATGGCCACCAGGGCAATGTAGCCGTGGCACTGTATCTCAGGAGGAGACAAAGGGGGTCATTTTTGCCTTCCCCATCTGTGCTGTAACCTCGCAGAGAGGATCACTTGCCCATTGGAGAACCTGCCTGATTTTCATTCCGACAAAAGTACTACAATGCACTGTTGTTTACTGATGTGCAATGCAGGCCTGAAGCTGCTCTGGCTGGCATCAAAATTCGTTCAGTCATCAGTGATTGTATAACCTGCATATTATTGGAATGACTGCCTGTTGCTTAGCAACCTGCAGGCACCAACTCAGCACCTACAGACTTAAAATGGTTGTTCTTCAATATTTAAAAAAAATACCCAGAAACTGCAGCAATGTAGTTGATTTATTCGTTATAAGATTATAAGGTTATGAAGAATAAATGGCACATTTAAAAAGCGATAATTTAAACAATTTTTAAGACATTAATTATCAATAATATCATTTTTTTATGGTGTAGCCTTGACTCTCCCTCACACAATAATTTCCCTCATAATGTAAATGAAGTGTGCTAAATAATGAAATATTGCCTCACTCTCTGTGCTGTTTTTATTCCCCTCAATGAGTGAACTTTGTAGACTATTTGAAGCAGGTCATTAAGGCTGGAGCTAGATGTAATTATCTGAGTCAGAACAGAAGAAATAAAAACAAATTTATTAACTCCCACAACACATATCCACACTCAGTGGTGTGAATGTGATGACCCATTTTGACATCCAGTTCATTGCACTGCCAATGAGTATTTTGCCCAATGGGTTTTTGAGACGGTTTGGTCCTGAGTGCTTGAATGAAGAAAGGATCCCTGGAGGTGATCGACTATAAAGCACAGTGATTGTACAAATAAAAAGAGAGAATATAGAAAAGGAAGAGAAACAAAGTGGAATACAAGGGAGATAAAATAAAGCAATGGTTTTACAAGTCAAATTTTATTTTGGATTTTCTAAAAAAAATAATGAGTATGACAGTAATAAGCTTCCAACAATCTCAGGGGTACTAAAACAGTGGAGTCATCTGATTCTTGAACTTTACAGTGTGTGAGATAAAGTTGGAAAACATCGCCCACCTAAGGAGCACAGAATTCCCTATAGATGTTGGCAATCAAAGAATTAATATATTATAATCAAGTAGAAATTGTAAAATTATTTGACAATTAAGACAGGTAAGATTGAATATAGCATGTCAGTAAAACAATGTGGGTATGATAGCATTGCGGTTATGTTACTGTACTAGTAATCCAGAAGCCTGGACTAATGAGTGGGTGATATTGTGCTGAATTGTACCGGCCCCCCTTTTATGGGAACAGAGGTGGGGGGGGCCAGCATTTGGGGGTGGGGGAATGTCTCGGGATGGTTCCCCATTGCTGCCCCACCACCAGGGAAGTTTCCAGCAGAGGGCAGGAGGTAGGCTGTGAAGCAGATGCTTCATGGAGATGACCTCCCCGCAGCAGGGAGGCAGCCGGGAAGATCCTGCCCCATATTACCAGCAGCAGCGAGGCCTTATGGCGGCCCCTCCTGCTGCACGGCACCGGAGACTTAATTTAAAGAGTAAAATAAATGTTAATTAATGACTAATGACTTACTTTATAGCAGTGGCTGTTGCACACCGATGTTCTAGCCGGTTTCTGGAACTCTCCTGCCTTCGGATCTCCGTTTGGAGATCTGAGGTGGAACACTGGAGGGAGGGGGGAGGAGTGAAGTTCGTAGGGTGGTGGGGAAAACTCTTCCTATTGGTTGCGGGGATGGTGGGAAGGGGTTGAGGGTCAAAGTTAGTAACGGATGGGGGGAAAGTTCAAGATCTGAGAAAACGTTTTTTGGGACGAGAGGGCAATTAACATATTGATTACTCATTGGGCGGGGGGTGGGAGAGGGGATTTAAAGTGCAATTAAAAGTTTCATTTTATTTTTTGGACAGCGGGACCTTTAAAAATGTAATTCTCACCAAAGAGCTTGAAGCCCTTTAAAAATGGCAGTGGCGTTTGCGTGGTGGCGCAGGACGCCATTGCTGGGGACGGAGCACCTGCCCCATCTACGTCATCGGGGGTGGGTACTCCACCCTCTCCATGTTAATGAGTTGCCGTGCAAAATATTGCGGTGGCTCCGTGATGCGCATCTCAGGCATGCGCCGCGCTGTTCTTGAGGTTCGCCGTCGAGATCGGCAGCAGCTTGAAAAATCCAGCCCTTTGTCTTTCATCCTATTCACTTATGAAGGCTGGAATTTTATGGGCCCCCTAGGGATGAAAGAAGAGGTATGGGGCTCATAAAATAGCAATCAGTGGAGTTCCCGTCACCTTCCTGTCACCATATGATATTTTCGGGGGCGGGAAAGGACGAAGATGGCCTTCCTGCCCAGAGACCAATTGAGGCCCTTAAGTGGCCAATTAATGGCTACTTAAGGGCCTCTTTCTGCCGCCGCTACTGCGGGGTTGCCTCTGCCATGTGAGAAAGTTGCCCAGTAAAACAAGGTGGACTCCCTGCAGGATTTGGCCGGGTAGTTGTGGAGGTGGGGGTGGGAGGGGGCTCCTCCATGGACAACTCACCTCCTGACTCTCCAATGCCTGTCCATCATCGACAAGGCACAAGTCAGGAGTGTGATGGAATACTCTCCACTTGCCTGGATGAGTGCAGCTCCAACAACACTCATCATCAGATCGACATCATCCAGGACAAAGCAGCCTGTTTGATCAGTGATCCATCAACCACCTAAACATTCACTCCCTCCACCACCGGCACACAGTGACAGCAGTGTGTACTGTTGTGTTTCCTTCTATCCTTCAACACAAACTCACTAATCACTCAGGTAGGACTGGTAAACTATATTGTGAGTTCTTTATTTGAAGATTAAAACGGTATATACACAATGATGGTGAGCTCTTACTGGTACATCTTGCTTGGTCAACCAACACAGTCCAACAACTGTGTCACCTGACAGATGACATCATATCTGCCTGACGATGAAGACAGATTATGGACATACCCATTTAATGACATATGACAATATGTCCTATCTACAAAATGCACTGCAGCAACTCCTCAAGGCTCCTTCAACAGCACCTTCCAAACCTGTCGCCTCTACCACCTAGAAGAACAAAGGCAGTAGATGCATGGGAACACCACCATCTGCAAGTTCCCCTCCAAGTCACATACCATCTTGACTTAGAACTATATCACTCGCTTCACTGTTGCGGGGTCAGAATCCTGTAAGTCCCTCCCGAACAACACTGTGGGTGTGCCTACACCACATGGACTGCAGCAGGGCTCAAGAAGGCAGTTCGTCACCATCTTCTCAGGGGCAATTAGGGAGGGGAAATAAATGCTGACCTTAGCAGTGATGCTCACATCCCAAGACCAAATACAAAAAAAAAACAACGGCAGAGGAAAAAGCCAATCATTTTCTCGCCTTGGCAACTGAATTCATCAACAAACTAAAGCTGGAGTGTGCTGACCACTCATCCACTAAGCAGCATCACATTAATTTAACTGCAATGATCACAAGAGAATTGTCTGACAAAAGCAATGGGCCTTTAAGATCATACTTGAAGCTACTATGGAGCAATTGAGAGGTTCCCAGGAGGTAAGTTATGATTCAATGAAATGAAGCGCCAGGAAAGTTATTCTAGAGATGGAGTGGGTTCAGCAAGTTCAAAGAGCAACAGTGCACCATAAAACTAATGTGATCCCAAAGGTTGAAAACTGTGATCATGGTCAAGGGGTTTATCTGGAAAAGTGGCAAAAGCAAACAATTCCAATCCACTCCAACAAACCCTTGAAGGCAGCCTCAGGATCAGCAATCATCAGCGAACATCCCCACTTCTGACCTTATTATGGAAGGAAGGTGATTGATGAAGCAACTGAAAATGCTTGGGCCTACACCACTACCCAGAGGAACTCCTGCAGTAATGTCCTAGGATTGAGATGATTGACCGCCAACAACCACGACCATCTTCCTTTGCGCTAGGTATGATTCCAACCAGCGGAGAGTTTTCCCCTTGATTCCCATTGACTCCAGTTTTGCTAGGGCTTCTTAATGCCATACTCGGTCAAATGCTGCCTCTCACCTCACATCTGTAGTTCAGCTCTTTTGTCCATGTTTGGGCCAAGGCTGTAATGAGGTCAGAAGCTGAGTGGCCATTGCAGAACCTAAACTGAGTGTCAGTGAGCAGGTTATTGCTAAGCAAGTACCATTTGATAGCATTGTCGACGACCCCTTCCATCACTTTGCTGATGATCGGGAGTAGACTGATAGGGAGGTAATTGGCCAGGTTGGATTTGTCCGACTTTTTGTGCGAAGAACATACCCGGGCAATTTTCCACATTGCCGGGTAGATGCCAGTGTTGTAGCTGTACTGGAACAGCTTGGCTATGGGCGCGGCTAGTTCTGGAGCACAAGTCTTCAGGACTATTGCTGGAATGTTGTCAGGATGCAGAGCCTTTGCAGTATCCAGTGCCTTCAGTCATTTCTTGATATCACATGGAGTGAATAGATTGGCTGAAGACTGGCATCTGTGATGCTGGGGACCTCAGGAGGAGGCCAAGATGGATCATCCACTTGACTCTTCTGGCTGAAGATAGATGCAAATGCTTCAGCCTTGTCTTTTGCACTGATGTGCTGGCTTCACCGTCATTTAGGGTATCTGTGGGACATCTGTGGAGCTTCCTCCTTCTGTCGGTTGTTTAATTGTCCACCATCATTTTTGAGTGGATGTGGCAGGACTGCAGAGCTTAGATCTGATCCGTTGGTTGTGGGATCGCTTAGCCCTTTCTATTGCATGCTGCTTCCGCTATTTGGTATGCAAGTAGTCCTGTGTTCTAGTTTCACCAGGCTGACACCTCATTTTAAGGTATGCCTGGTGCTGCTCCTGGCATGCCCTCCTACACGCTTCATTGAACCAGAGTTGGTCCCCCGGTTTGATGGTAATACTAGAGTGGAGGATACGCCGGGCCATGAGGTTACAGATTGTGATTGAATACAATTCTGCTGCTGCTGATGGCCAACAGCACCTCATGAATGCCCAGTTTTGAGTTGCGAGATCTGTTTGAAATCTATCCCATTTAGCATAGCGGTAGTGGCACGCAACATGATGGTGGTTACTGTCAGTGTGAAGATGGGATTTTGTCTCCACAAGGACTGTGAATTGGTCCCTCCTACCAACACCGTCATGGACAGATGCACCAGTGACAGGTAGATTGGTGAGGACGAGGTCAAGCAGGTTTTTTCCTCTTGTTGGTTCCCTCACCACCTGCTGCAGACCCAATCTAGCAGCTATGTCCTTTAGGAGTTGGCAAGCTCGGTCAGTAGTGGTGCTACCAAGGCACTCTTGGGGCTGAATTTTTATAGCTCGCCGTCGATATTGGCAGCAAGCTTCAAAAATGGCACAGCGCATGCGCAGGATGTGCACCGCGGAGCCATCACGATACTTTGCGCGGTGAATCATTAACATGGGGGGGGGTGGTGGCAGAACGCGTGCTCCTGATGTTCCGATGACATAGAGAGGGCGGGTGCTCTGTCCCGGGCAACGGTGTCCAGCACGACTCTGCAGGCGCTGGCACCATTTTTAAAAGGCTTCTGTCCCTACTGTTTCATTGAAATGTTTAAAGGCACAGGTTTGGAAAGAAATTAAAATAAAAATCTATTCACACTTCCCCTCTCTTCCCCCTCCAATGAATAACAATTTTATTATTTGTCCTCTCTCCCCAAAAAAGTAAATTCTCGATCCCGACCTCCACCCCCCCACCCCGAACTTTCTTTACTTTAACCTTCAACCACTTCCCACCATCCCCATCACTTCCCACCATCAATTTATTTGAATATTTAAATTGAGTGTCCGTCGCCAAGCGACCGGGTGTGGGGGGGGGGGGGGTGGGTAGGGTGCTGTTCCAAGGCCTCGACCCCTGGTAAAATGGTGCGGGACCTTCCCGGCATTGTGGCCCATGGTGGGCCTCTTCCAGAGGTATTTTTCGGAGATCCCTGACGTCAGGGGTCTGATAAAACCCAGCCCTTGGTGATGGACATTGAAATCCACCACCCAGAGTAGATTTTATGCCCTTGCTACCCTCAGTGTTTTTTCCAATTGGCATTCAGCATGGAGAAGCATTGATTCATCAGCTGAGGTGGTAGTGGTAGTTGGTAATCAGCAGGAGGTTTCTTTGCCCATGTTTGACCTGATGCCATGAGACGTCATGGGTCCAGAGTCAAATTTGAGGACTCCCAGGGCAACTCCCTCCCAACTGTATACCATTGTCTGCAAGATATGATTCCATGAGTATGACTATGTCAGGCTGTTCAGCATGGTGTTTCAGCACACCATTAACAAACACCCTATCTGTACTAATGCTTTGTCTCTCTGCACACCATTAACATATTGTTTGCCTTTGCTCCAGGCCTTCTGGTCAGCTAATAGAGTCATAGAGAGATACAGCACTGAAACAGGCCCTTCGGACCACTGAATCTGTGCTGACTATCAAACACCCATTTATACTAATCCTACATTAATCCCATTATTGGCCAGGGGCTGTAAGAAACACAGAATCAGTTACAAACTGCTGGGATTGTTTGACCTGTAGTAACCTAGAGCTCGGACACTGGCCTGTGCTGGTAAAAACCAGTTTGAACTAATTACTTTATGAGACAAGACAAAGGATCGATCACAGGAAAAGGGCCTTATTTGGACACGGTGTGATACAGGGGTTTTTGGGACTGGGCCAATTAAGAGAAGCTGTAAACAAGGTGAGCAGGCTTAAGCCAACCGGAAAGACACAGCTCAGATTTGGAGAGATCAGAGTGAGGATAAGAATAGAGCTTTTTGGGCATAGAGCCAGCGACAACTCTGGAGATCAACCATCGTGGAAGCGGAAGACCCTGCGTGAGCGACGCAACGACGACGTAGAAGAGAGAGAGAGAACGGAATGCCTGGCCAGCGTTAACTCTCCCTTTTTCGGGTAATATCCTTTGTATTCTGTGACTAGGTCAGGGAAAGGTCAGAGGAACCTAGTGGGTGTGCTTATGAATTCTAGCTAGTTTTGTTATTAACTGTATAACTCAGTGGGAGTTGTATGTTTTTGTCTAACTAAGTGTATAAGCCTTATTCTTACATTGTACAACAACGTGAATAAAGTAAATTGATAGTTAAAGAAAAGACTGAGTTCCTCCTCTTTGTACTAAACCAGTAATTGTAGCTGTGGATTAAGCTGGAGGGTGGCTCTCTTGAAACCTGATATCCCAAACACTCAGCCTGAGCCTGAATTAAGAGGACTTCAGTCCCACGTGACGGCCAGGATCAACTGTGTGCAGGAAATAAAGACTCCACGCCACGGTTTACACCATATTCTATATCACATTCCCACCTTCCCTCAATTCTCCTACCACCTACCTACACTAGGGGCAATTTACAATGGCCAATTTACCTATCAACCTGCAAGTATTTGGCTGTGGGAGGAAACCAGAGCACCTGGCAGAAACCCACGCGGTCAGAGGGAAAACTTACAAACTCCACATAGGCAGTACCCAGAACTGAACCCGGGCCGGCAGCTATGAGGCTGTGGTGCTAACCACTGCACCACTGTGCTGCCCTTCTGTGATCTTTTCCTATCAATACCTTCTCTTTTGTTATCTCTTGCCCCACCCCCGCTTTACTTGCTTAAAATATTTTACATTTCCTATATCTGCTGGTTCTGAAGAAGGGTCACTGACCTGAAACGTTAACTCTGCCTCTCTCTCCACAGATGCTGCCAGACCTACAGAGTTTTTCCAGCACTTTCTGTTTTTATTTCAGATTTCCAGCATCCACAGTATTTTGTTTTTATGTCAGGCTGTTACTTGATTAGTCTGTAGGACAGGTTTCCCAACTTTGGCACAAGCCCCCAGATGTTAGTCAAGAAGACTTTGCTGGGTCGACAGTATTGGATTTGCCATTGTCGTTTCCAGTGCCTAAGTCGATGCCGGGTTGTCCATCCGGTTTCATCTGTTTTCTTAGACTTTGTAGCGGTTTGATACAACCGTGTGGCTTACTAGGCCATTTCAGAGGACATTAAGAGTCAACCACATTTCTGTGAGTCTGGAGTCACATATAGGTCAGACCAGGTGAGGACATTAGTGAAGCAGATCGGTTTTTACAACAATCGACAATGGTTTCATGATCGCTACTAGACTAGCTTTTTTGTTTTCATTCCTGCGTTATTAATTGAATTCAAATTCCACCATCTGCCGTGGTGAGATTTGAACCTATCTCCCCAGAGCTTGGAGCTCTAGGCTACTAGTCTAGTGACATTGCCACTATGCCACTGCCTCCCCCGGGCCTTCCATGGCCTCGCTCCTCCCTATCTCTGTAACCTCCTCTGGTCCTACAACCCTCCAAGATCTTTCTTGCACATCTCCGAATTTAATTTCTCTACCATTAGTGTCCATGCGCTCAGCTTTAAGACCCTAGAATTCCCACCCCACACCCCTCCAAATCTCTACCTCTCTCCTCCTTTAAGATATGCCTTAAAATCTATATCTTTCACAAAGTTTTTAGTTACCTATCCAAATATCTCCTTATGTGATTTGGTGTAAAATTTTGTTTGATACCCCTCCTGTGAAGCACCTTCAGACACTTTAATATTGTAGCCTCTGTAGACTCACCCCCTCCCATCTTTGTAATCTCCTCCAGCCCCACAACCCTCCAAGATATCTGCACTCCCCTAATTTTGGCCTTTTGAGCATTCAGCTACCTCGGTCCTAAGCTTTGGATCAGAACCTCTCCACCTCTCTACCTCACTCTCTTCCATAAAGACGCTCCTTAAAACCTTCCTCTTTAACCAAGCTTTTAGTCATTTGCCCCAAAATCTCCTTTGTCATGCACACCAGAATTGGACTAACTTTGACGACGTATGAAAAACTGACTTTTGTCTTTCAAAAGTTAACCTTTATTTTAAAAAGTGAACAATGGTCCAAAATGGCCACCGAATGAAAAGAAACTGGCCTTTGTGTATTCAAACAGTCTGACAAAGACAAAGACAAATCTTCAAAGCTCAGAGATGTCAATTGCTCCCCCATCTTAAAACATTCCAGAATTGAATGCCTTCTCCTAAAACAAAGAAGGTGTGAAGTAGCCATGACCTGGACCATTGTGCAATCACCATGGGGAAGAGATGAGAATGTCTCCTACCAGGATGTGAGAAGTAACGCAGCTTTACCTTAAAAAAAGACAGCCTAGAGCCAGAGAGAGAAAGAGCAGCCGGTTTTCCAGGAAGCCAGAAGGATTGTGTCGTGCTGTAGAATCCTTCATCTACATTAGACAGCAGTGAACCAGAAGTGTCCCACCAGTTTTAACTGAACCTTCAATCAAGAGACAAATTTACAAGCATCTCAGACCTGCACCCTTCGAGAACTTGATTTCCAAGATAATTCAACAGGTTTATTGTGACCTCCCCGCAACTAAAAGTCACCTTCCTTTGTTTCCTCTTTATCTGTCTCTTCTTGTGTGTGTGTGCATGTGTGTGTGCATGTGTGTGTGTGTGTGTGTGTGTGTGTGTGTGTGTGTGCGTGTGTGTGTGCGTGTGTGTGTGTGCATGTGTATGTGTGTGTGTGTGTGTGTGCGCATGAAAGTGAAGGCATGAATGGATGCGGTTGGGACAATTTTGGGATAAAAGTGTATTGATCAGTAAACAATTGATTTTCTGTTTTTTAAAACCTACAAGAAAACCTGTTGCTGTCTGTTTATTTGAAAAGTAAAACACTAAGGGGTTAAATCCTAATAACAAAACACTTGCTGTGGTCAGGTGGGGAGTTAAACTGCGGCAACCACCCACATCGCACCACGTGGCTGTACCACCTTATATGGCTTGGTATCATATTTTGTTTTATAATGGCCCTGTGAAGCATCTTGGGATATTTTATTACATTAAAGACACTACTTAAATACAAGTTGTTGTTAATGATGCTATATAAATGCAAGTTTCTTTTGTTGCAAATCATAAAAAGGCTCAAAAGGACCCTGTCTAAATTTGCTTTAGTGACTTCTGTAAAGCTTCTGAGCTACTGCTTTATGTGGCCCTCATGGAAAACCTGGCAGCTATGGGAATGAAAGGGCAAGTCTTGGATTTGCTCCAAATTGTGTATTCCAGCCCCGGATTCACTGAACCTATCTCTCCAAAAAGACTGAAACATGGGTTGACTTCTGTCATCAATCTTATTTGATGTCTTCATCAATGATGCATTGGATAGCATTGTGTGAGATGGAATTGGAATGTCAATTGCACAGTTTTTTTTTGCACATATATTCTGCTCTTTTCCACAGATTGTGTCATTGGCATACTGACCTAGGATTCAATGTGCGTTACTCGGCATCTTGAGCAATGTGCTAACTATACAGTGGTGATGTATCCCAGGCTGGAACAGAAGGGCTATTTCCAGCCTAGGTCAAAGATACAGGGTCAAGCTATGAGGGACATATGTGGGTTATGAGGAAAGTGGCTGCAGGAAGGAAGGGCAGTCGACAATCTGTCATCAAAGTCACAGCAGGCATGCTTCATTGCCAAAATCTCTTATATAGGAGTCCAGATTAAATAGTTGATCATGAGTAAGCTTGATAGCTCAACATCTACAATACTACAATATCAAGTAGACTGGTATGACAGAAGCTACCCTATGTAGGTTCTTCAGCATGCTAGAGACAGATTTATGTCTTATGATGGGAAAACTCTGACTCTTGACATGATTGTCGAAAGTTGTCTTTCGAGGCAATGGGCTGAATTTTACACCCCCCAAAAAGCAGGATGGTGGCGGGGTGTGGAGCAAAATGGAGCAGGAGGCTCAGGGGGCCTTTCCCGCCCCCTCCCGCCTCCGCCGCCACTTTACGCAGGGCGGCAAAAAATGGCCCGCCCGCCCCAGACTAATGGCCACTTAAGGGCCTTTGCCCGCCTCCTTGCAGATTTTATGCATGGCAAGCAGGTGTCCTAGACCTGAGAAAAGCCGCCTGACAAAAGTGGAGGGGGGCCCTCCTGATCAGGCACCCTGCACCTGATGGAGTGCTGCTCCCGCTGCCCCAACCACCCCCAACACCCAACATGCCCCCGTCCCCCCGGTCGACCACCCTTGCTTCGCCAGGGTCCGATCGATCCTCCCCGGCGAGGAAGCAAAAACTTACCTTAGGTCCCAGGCTCCGCGACATCTCCTTCTGTTGTCTGGACTGCAGTCCCAGCAGTGGCTACTGCTTCTGGTAGCGCTGCTGGGACAGACAGCTGCTGGCCCCCTAATTGGCTGGCAGCTCTATTAGGCGGGACTTCCTACCTCTAGTGGATGGAAGTCCCGCCTCAGACCAATTAAAGCCTGGGGACCCACAAAATACGGGTTGGATTCCCAGGCCAGGTGCAAACGGGTTCACCGACAACTTTTCAGTCGGTGGATGGCTCCCATCTGCCTCGGATAAAATCCCAGCCAATGTATCGAAACATGTATTTATACATCTAGGGTTTGGTGCCTAGCATGATTGGGTTGCAGGGAAAACACCAGCTGCTGAAACTTTGCACTTCTAATTGGTGGCATTACCTTTCAACGAGGTATGGTATGCATCCATGCTGTAGCTATGATGGTGAATTGTGCTGCTCACCATGCTTTTCATACAGATCCCCTGCTATCTACTGACCTGACAAAGACAGAAACCCATGCTTGTCAGTTATCCATCACTCAACCAGTGACCATTCATTCTCCTTGGGGGAGCTAATTGTGGTCCCTTTAGAGTTGAGGTAACTCAAAGGTGACTTAGCTGCAAAAGAAAGTTACGAATCAAGTCAATTGTCAGTGTCAAACTTGACACCTGAGCAGATACTGAGCCAAACAGTTCTACAGTTATCTAGGGCAAATAGCCAAACTATCTCACTACTAGAACCTGTTGGATTCAATCTGTTATTCAGGGATGGGATTTTCCCAGTAGGCTCTAAATAATCCTGTAAGCCAAAGCCCTAATAGGCAAGATAGACATATTTGGACAAGTAGCAGAAAACCTATCATTTCCGTGCTCTGGAAAGTAGTGGTTTCATCTGATTAAACTCCATAAATACCCCTAAACATACTGATTCTTCCAACTTGTACCAAGCACTTTAGATTTAAGTACATGGAATGTGCCCCTACATGTCCCTACACAATATTTGGCAAACAGAAAACACACAGGTGTGTGAATCTTTCTCAGAGTTCTGAGTCAAAGTCTCTTAAACATGGCAATGATTTCTAATGCACATCAGGCCTGTAAAAACAACTGCCAATTTATGGAATTCACAGCCCATTGATATCGAAAAGCCCTCAGCATCAATAAAAATATAAATGCTTCATGCATGGTCACTTACTGTGGCATTTGTAACTGTGTTATTTTGCAGATAAAGAAAGACAAACATTTCCCATTAATTGTCATTTTTATACAATTTATGGCTTGCATTATTTCATTCTCTCTGTATGTCTTTGCATTATTTTTTTCTAACATTATACTTTTTATTAATGAGGCCCATCATGGTCTTTTAACAGGACCTCATTATATAACAACTATTTACAGCTGCTACCATTTTAAATAAATAATAACCAATTTATTTCCTATATTTGGTGCAAGGCAATAGTATTTCTTTAGACAATCACATTTGTTATGTTATTGATGTAATTATAAGTAATGGAGTTTTCTACTGGAAAATTGATTATGATCTTGCACTGCATAATGGCATGCATTATTTGAAGTGTGTATGCTGAAATATCTGAATTGAAATAATGCAGTATCTATGCATAATCTTCCACAGTGCTCTGGTAATCCAAATCATGTTGTAGTCAACAACAGGTAAATGTGATTGCACAGTAATTTCTATTCTGAAATATGAAAGTATTCAGTGAAAAAAGGCATATGACTCTTTTCCCACTTTATTAATACTCATAAATAGTTTGTGTAAATGCAGTAGATCTGGAATAACAAGCAAAGAATGAACAGTCCAGATAAGCTTTTGTGCTATCAATATTTACAGTATGTAGTGTGCAAATATGACATTCATTTTGATAAATCAATCAGATGTCCTTTAACAGCTTGCTACACTTCTGTAACTAAATGCTCTGGGGACCTGCAAAGATCGGTGTTCAGGTCATTGCTTTTTACGACCTTCAATAGTGACTTTTTCAATTCGTTCTTGGGATGTGTGTGTCATTGGCAATTATTGACTATCCCTATACAACTGAGTGGCTTGCTAGGTCATTTCAGGGGGCAATGACGAGTCAACCACATTGTGGTCTAGAGTCAAATAAAGGCCAGGCCAGGTAAGGATGGCGGATGTCCTTCTGTAAAGGATATTAGTGTTATTAAAATTTGGTAGTTTCATGGTTACCATTACTGATAGTAGCTTTTTATTCCAGATTGATTTCATTAACTGCATTTAAATTTCTCAGCTGCCCTTGTAGCATTTTAACTCATGTCTCTGGATCATTCGTCCAGGCCGCTGGATTACTAGTCCAGTAACTACTGTGCTACCTTAGGATGTAGGTGTTGCAGGAGCAGTGTGCAGGTTTTTGGATGATACAAAGATTTTTGGCGGGCCTTAGAACAGAGATGAAAATAAATTATTGGAAACAGATCTTGATGCAATGGGTTCATGTTTGGCAAATAGCATTTCACTTCGATAAATGTAGTGTTATGCACATGGGCAGGACTGACACTAAGTTATTTACACCTTAAAGGGTACAGAAGTTGAACTCTGTTCAGAAAGAAAAAGACCTTGGTGTTATAGTCCATAATTCTCCTAAGGTTCATGACCAGTGCTGTAAAATGATAAAGAAAGCAAATATTATAATTAATATAGAATATTCTAAAATATAGGAAAAAATTGATTATATTGCCAGGATAATTCTGTTTAAAACAAAACATATCATTTTGTCCTTTTATAAGACTTAGTTGAAGCCTCACTTACAATACTGCTTTGGTCCCCTCACCTGGTTCTATAAAGGCTTTGGAAAAAGTTCATGAGACCACAAGAATTATACACAGTTTAAAGTACCTTAGTTACAAAAATAGACTTAAAAAGCTGTGTCTACTTACTTAAAAGATGCAAAGGCTTCAAGTTTATGATGCAGTTGTTTAAAATAAATAAGGGATTAGACGGTGTTCATGTCAACAAATGATTTAATTAGATTCAACATAATGCTTAATTTCAGATTATACTAGAGAGAGAGAGATAGTACAAAGATCAAAGTATTAGATCAGAACAAAGTCAAGTATAAGGGAATGAGGAGTGAGCAAGGGAGGTAAACAGAAGAAAAATATTGACAGACAGAAAGATAGAACAATGGACCATACTTAAAGGAGAGGTCAATAAAGTTTAAGAGCAATATATTCCATTGAAGATAAGAACAAACTATCCAAGAATGAGATTCCATGAAATAATGAGCTATGGATAAAATTGAATCTAAAAAAAGGCATTCATGAAATACATAAATAATAAAGGAGAGGATGGCAGAAGGAAAATTAGGAAGGCAAAGAAGAAATATGAAATGAAAATATCGAAGAATATAAAAAATAGTAAAGTATCTTATAGGTACATACGTTAAAAAAAAAAGGAAAATTAAGATAGGGATTGAGCTACTAAAGGCTGAGCAACATAAACTCAAAGGTGATGATACTTTGAATCAATACTTACCTCAGGCTAACAAAGAGTAGTAGAAGGGATAAAGAGAAATTTTACAGCAGTTAAGACAAAAAGAAAGGAGCTATTAGATAAATTGGCCAAAGATAAGGAGGACAAAATTAAGGAGGACAAAGTGGGTCTTGTCTCCTGATGGATTGCACTCCGGCTACTCAAAGAAATAAACTCTAATGAATAAAGGCCTAACCTGTTTAGCCGTTCTTGACAAGTCAACCCCTTCATCCCAGGAATCGGCCTAGTGAATCTCTTTTGAACTTCCTCCAATGCCAGTATATCCTTTCTTAAATACAGGGACCAAAGCTGTACACAGTACTCCAGGTGCAGCCTTACCAACATCCTGTACAGTTGTAACAAGACTTCCCTATTTTTAAACTCCAACCTCCTAGCAATAAAGGCCAAAATTCCATTTGCCTTCTGAATTACGTGTTGCACCAGCATGTTAACATTTTGTGTTTCATGCACAAGAACACCCAGATCCCTCTTTTTTGAAGTCTCTCTCCTTTTAATAATAGTCTGCCTTTTGATACTTCCTACCAAAGTGCATGACTTCACACTTTCCTACATTAAACTCCATCTGCCAAATTTTTGCCCATTCACTCAACCTATCTATATCTCCTTGCAGATTCCTTATGTTCTCATCACAACATGCTCTCCCACCCATTTTTGTATCATCAGCAAATTTGGATATATTGCACTCTGCCCCCTCCTCCAAGTCATTGATATAGATAGTAAATAATTGAGGCCCTAGGACTGATCCTTGTGGCACTCCACTAGTTACGTCTTTCTAACCTGAAAAAGACCCATTAATCCCGACCCTCTGTCTTCTGTGAGTTAACCAATTCTCAATCCATGCTAATACATTACCCCCAATACCGTGAGCTCCTATCTTGTGCAATAATCTTTTATGTGGCACCTTATCGGATGCCTTCTGGAAATCCAAATACACTACATCTACTGGTTTCCCTTTAGCAACTCTGCTTGTTATATCCTCAAAGAACTCTAGCAAATTTATTAAATGTGATGTCTCTTTCACAAAACCATGTTGACTTTGTTTGATTGCGTTAAGCTTTTCTAAATGTCCTGCTATTTCTTCCTTAATAATGGACTCTCGCATTTTCCCAACAACCAATGTTAGGCTGACTGGCCTATAGTTTCCTGTTTTTTGTCTCCCTCCCTTGAACAGGGGCGTCGCATTAGCAGTTTTCTAATCCGCTGGGACCCTCCCAGAATCCAGTGAGCTCTGGAATATTTCGACCAATATCTCCACTATCTCTGCAGCCACTTCCTTTAAAATCCTTGGATGTAGGCCATCAGATCCTAGTGATATGTCTGCCTTTAGTCCCATTAGTTTGTCAAATACTTTGTCCCTTGTGATAGAAACTGTTAGAAGGTCTTTCCTCCCATTAGCTCCTTGCTTATCTAATATCCGTGGGATGTTTATAGGGTCCTCCATTGTAAAAACTGATGCAAAATATTGGTTTAAATTATCTGCCATTTCCCTGTTCCCCATTATCAATTCTCCAGTCGCATCCTCCAAGGGTCCCACGCTCACTTTAGCTACTCTCTTTTTATATACTCGTAGAAGCTCTTGCTGTTTGTTTTTATATTTCTTGCCAATTTAATTTCACAATCAATTTTCTCCCTCTTTATTAGCTTTTTAGTCATCTGCTGCTGCTTCCTAAAAAATTCCAAATCCTTTGGCCTACCACTATTTTTCGCCGCTTTATATGCCTTAGTTTTTGATTGGATACTCTCCTTGACCGCCTTTGTTAACCACGGGTGGTTCATCCTTCTCATCGAGTCCTTCTTTTTGACCGGGATAAATGTTTGCTGAATGTTATGAAATATCTGCTTAAATGTCTGCCACTGCTCATCCACTGATCTTGCCCTTAGTCTATCTGGACAACTCTTTCTTCATACCTCTGTAATTGCCCTTGTTTAAATTGAGGACCATTGGTTTGTGACCCGAGTTGCTCGCCCTTTAACTGAATTTGAAATTCTACCATGAAAGACTAATCAAGGGCAGTGTAGTAGATGTGGTTTATATGTGCTTTCAGAAGTTCCTCGATAAGGTGCTATACAAGAGATTCTTGAGAAAGGTCAGGGTGTCTGGATACAGGGACAAGTATCAGAATGAATTGAAAGATGGTTACAAAACAGAAAACAGAAGGTAGGAATTAAGGAAAGTTTTGCAAACTGCAGGATAATGGGAAGTGGTGTCCTGAAGTGATCCATGTTGGGATCACTTTTGTTTATCATATACATAAATGATTTTGACTCAGTAATTGGAAGAATGACATTATTATTTATGGATAATACCAAATTGAGGAGTTTAGTTAATAGGTGGAAAACTGCAGCAAAATGCCATACAACATAAACAAGCTGGCAAAGTGGGTAGATAAATGACAAATAAAATGTTGGCAGCTTGAAAAAAAGATAGTCTGAAATCCAACTTGAATAAATGGTGTAGAAAATATCAAAGACAGCAAACTGTGGCAATTTGTGCGAATGCAGGGTGTTAACAAGTTTTCAACAAGTTCCGAAGAAGGGTCACTGACCCCAAACGTTAACTCTGCTTCTCTTTGCACAGATGCTGCCAGACCTGCTGAGTGGTTCCAGCATTTCTTGTTTTTATTTCAACAAGCTACGATTGCCAAAGAAGAGAAATATAAACAGAGGAAAGAGTGTCCACCATCAACTACATTGCCTTTCATATGTCAGCTTTGTGGTAAAATATGTCTCTCTAGAATTGGTTTACAAAGCCATCGAAATGCTCACAAAAGGTGCAGCCAATGCGGTTAGCACCGCAGCCTCACAGCTCCAGGGACCCGGGTTCGATTCTGGGTACTGCCTGTGTGGAGTTTGCAAGTTCTCCCTGTGTCTGCGTGGGTTTTCGCCGGGTGCTCCGGTTTCCTCCCACATCCAAAAGACTTGCAGGTGATAGGTAAATTGGCCGTTGTAAATTACCCCTACTATAGGTAAGTGATAGGGAATATGTGATTACTGTAGGGTTAGTATAAATGGGTGGTTGTTGGTCGGCACAGACTCGGTGGGCCGAAGGGCCTGTTTCAGTGGTGTATCTCTAAATAAAATAAAAAATAAATAAAGCTCTGCTTTTTATTAATGCTGAGAAACAATCTTACTTGATTGCCAAAGGATTTCCAAGGAAGTTGTTTTACATTAAGGTTCCTATAAGACTTATGTTTTACAGACAAAGTTTATGGCTGGCACTGATGGCCAAAGGAGGAGTGCATTTACTAATGTCTGAAACACTTCAGCTAGGTTATATTGGTTTTGCACAATTGCATTCTCTGGCTCTGAAACATCTGTACATGACTTATTTTGGTCTGGTAGTTGTCCCTTTAAATCAGGTAAAATATATAAAATTTTAAGAAGCTCCTTGCAGCTTCATCTGATTTCATTACATATATTGTAAAGTTTGCTGTTATAGTCTCCCTAGTAACAGGTTTGAGAGTCAGTCAAACACATAATTTTCAGATAAATACAAACTTTCAGTTATGAATATGATAACCTATTATTTTTAAGTCAGCCTTGCAGTTGTCAATTTCTGACAAGCTTGCATAATAGGGCGAGGTCTTTAAATAGGATTGGTAGGTAACAAACAGAACCCACTAGTTAAAAAAGGAGGAACAAAAAAAATGGGGAACTATAGGCTAGTTAGTCTAGAAGGCAAAATGTTAGAATCTATTATTAAGGATGTGGTAACAGGAAACTTAGAAAATCATAATATGATTAAGCAGAGTCAACACAGATTTCTGAAAGGAAACTCCTGTTTAACAAATCTGTTTTTAGAGGATGTAACTAGCAAGATGGATAAAGAGGAACCAGTGTATATGGTGTGTTTGGATTTTCAAGAAACATTCAGTAAGGTTCCACACAAGAGGTTATTACACAAAATTAGGACTTGTGGGATTGGGGGTAATATATTAGCATGGATTAAGTATTGGTTAATGGACACAAACCAGAGTGTAGGAATAAATATGACATTTTTGGGTTGTCATGCTGTAATTAGCGGAGTACTGCAAGGATCAATACTTGGGCCATTGCTATTTAAAATCTATATTAATGACTTAGATGCGTGGACTGAGTGCAACTTATCCAAGTTTGCTGGTGATACAAAATTAGGTTGGAAGGTAAGCGGTGAAGAGAATGCATAGAGGCTGCAGAGGAATATAGACAAGTTGAGTGAGTGGACAAGAACATGGCAGATGGAATATAATGTGGTGAAGAGTGAAGTCATCCACTTTGGTGGGAAAAATAGAAATACGCAATATTTTTTGGATGGTGAGGGACTGAGAAATGTTTGCATTCAGAGGGACCTGGATGTCCTTGTACATGAATCACAGAAAGTTAACCTGCAAGTACAGCAAGCAATCAGAAAGGCAAATGGTATGTTAGGTTTTGTTACAAAGGGATTGGAGCAATTCTACATGGCAGTGGTGAAGCCACACGTGGAATACTGTCACCAGTTTTAGTCTCCTTACCTAAAGAGGGACATACTTGCCCTGGAGAGAGTGCAATGAAGGTTCACTAGACTGGTTCCTGGGATGAGGGATTTGTCCTATGAGGAAAGATTGAGTAGACAAAAATCACAGAATCACAGATTTGTTGCAGTGTAGAAGGAGACCATTTGGCCCATTGTGTCTGCACTGGCTCTCTAAATGAGCAATTCACCTAGTGCCATTCCCCCACCTCTCCCCATAACCTGCACATTCTTCTTTTTCATATAACTGTCTATTTCCCTTTTGAATGCCTCGATTGAACCTGCCTCCACCACACTTTCAGGCAGTGCATTCCAGATCCTAACCACATGCTGCATGAAAAAGTTTTCCTCATGTCGCTTTTGCTTCTTTTACCAATGACTTTAAATCTGTGCCCTCTCGTTCTCGATCCTTTCATGAGTGGGAATAGTTTCTCCCTATATATTCTGTCCTCATGATTTTGAATACCTCTATCCAATCTCCTCTCAACCTTCTCTTCTCCAAAGATAACAGTCCCATCTTCTCCAATCTACCTTCATAACTGAAGTTACTCATCCCTGGAACTATTCTCGTGAATCTTTTCTGCACCTTCTCTAATGCCTTCACATCCTTCCTAAAATGTGGTGCCCAGAATCGGACACAATACTCCAGCTGAGACCAAACTAGTGTCTTATACAAGTTCAATATAACTCCCTTGCTCTTGTACTCTATTACCCTATTAATAAAGCCCAGGATACTACATACTTTATTAACCACTCTCGCAACCTGTCCTGCCACCTTCAATGACTGAGGTACATACATACGCAGGTCCCTCTGATCCTGCACCCCCTTTAGAATTGTACCCTTTATTTTATATTGTCTCTCCTATGTTCTTCCTACCAAAATGTATTATTTCATATTTCTCTGCATTGAACAGCATCTACCAACTGTCCGCCCATTCCACCAACTTGTCCATGTCCTTTTGAAGTTCTACACTATCCTCCTCACAGTTCACAATGCTTCCATGGTTTGTATCATCTGCAAACTTTGAAATTGTGCCCTGTACACCAAGGTCTAGGTCATTAATATATATCAGGAAAAGCAAGGGTCCCAACACTGATCCCTGGGGAACTGCACTGCAAACCTTCCTCCAGCTCGAACACTTCCATTAACCACTACTCTTTCTTTCCTGTCATTCAGCAAATTCCATATCCATGTTGCTACTGTCCCATTTATTCCATGAGCTATAAATTTGCTCACATGTCTGTCGTGCAGAATGGTATCAAACGCCTTTTGAAAGTCCATGTACACCACATCAACTGCATTGCCCTCATCAACCCTCTCTGTTACCTCTGCAAAAACTCCAGCAAGTTAGTTGAACATGATTTTCCCTTAAGAAATCTATGCTTTCTTTCTTTAATTAACCTGCATTAGTCCATGTGACTAGTCCATTTTGTCCAGAATTATTCTTTCTAGAATTTTCCCCACTACTGAAGTTAAACTAACTGGCCTGTAATTGCTGGGCTTATCTTTACACCCTTTTTTGAACAAGGGTGTAGCGTTTGCAATTCTCCAATCCTCTGACACCACCCCTGAGTCTAAGAAAGACTGAAAAATTATGGCCAGTGCCTCTGCAATTTCCATTCTCACTTCCCTCAGTATCCTTGGATGCATCTCATCTGGTCCTGGTCCTGGTTCCTTATCCACTTTAAGTACAGCCAACCTATCCAATACCACCTCCTAATAAATTTTAAACCCTTCTCATTTATGAAATACCTCCTTTTTTACCATTCCCTGGGTTGCATCTTCATCCTTAGTAAAGACCGATGCAAAGTATTCATTTAATACCTCAGCTATGCCCTTGGCCTCCATGCACAAATCCCCTTTTTGGTCCCTAATCTGCCCTGCTCCTCCTTTTACCACTCTTTTACTATTTGCATGTCTATTGAAAACTTTGGGATTCCCTTTTATGTTAACTGCCAGTCTCTTTTCATACTTTCACTTTGCTTCTCTTATTTTCTTTTTCACTTCCCCTCTGAACCTTTTATATTCAGCATGGTTCTCAATAGTATTTTCGATCTGGCATGTCATAAGCGCAATTTTTCTTCTTTATCTTAATCTCTATCTCTTTTGTCATCCAGGGAGCACAGGATTTGTTTACCCTACCTTTCCCCTTTGAGGGAACATACCTTAACCATTCCAAATTATCTCTTCTTTGAAGGTAGCCCATTGCTCAGCTACTATTTTTCTTGCCAACCTGCCAACTAGGCTTATATTCCCTAGAATTTAGAAAAATGAGAGGTGATCTAATTGAAACATATAAAATTCTTAAGTGATTTGAAAGGGTAGATGCTGAGAAAATGTTTCCCCTTTCTGGAGAATCTAGACCACAGGGTCACCATCTCAGAATAAGGCGTTGGTCATTTAGGACTGAGATGAGGAGAAGTTTTTTCACTGAAAGGGTTGTGAATCTTTGGAATTCTCTACCCCGGAGAACTGTCGGTGCTCAGTCGTTGAGTATATGCAAGACAGAGGTCAATAGGTTTTTGAGTACTAAGGGAATTAAGGAATGTGGGGATAGTTTAGGAAGGTGGAGTTAGGGTAGAAGATCATACATGAACTTGTTGAATGACGGAGAAGGCTTGAAGGGCTCAGTGGTCTACTCTTGCTCCTATTTCTTATTTCTTTTGTTCTTTTGACAGACAATTATCCAAGGAGTGTAGCAGAACTGAAAAAATTGAGATGATCCATAGAGAGGCAGCTGATTATCAACTAGTGCATATGGTTCATAAGGAAACAAGAAGTAGTACTGTACAGATAGAAAACTGTTGTTTATGCAGTATTAATTACTTTCTCCATCTAGGAGTTAGAGAGTAGGATTTCTGCTACACAGTTTTGCACGTGACTTGATTTTAACTCCCATGTGGAAACACAGCAAATTGAGTGGCAGGGCCTTCTGGGAGCAGCAGCAGACAGGCTCGACTGATCTTAACAGTCAGGCCTCTTTATCATGCCTCTTGCCTACCAGAACAGTTGGAAAATTGGAAGGAAAGGGTCTGACCGACTATTAAAATGGAGGCCAATTCCAAGGACTCAGGGGTACGGTCCCTGGCACCAGGTAAGTGCAGGAAGAGGGAGGCGGAAGCCCGGGGCAGGGAGGCCCACAATTTCCTTGTGGCACTTGGAGCAGTACTGATGAAAGGGAAAGGAGTGGGTAAGTTCTCCACTTCATTTTAACTGACCTCCTGCTTGGTTTTTGTTAGACATGAGGAGTTAAAATCGAGCTGGAGAATTCTAGATCACCACTGCTGTCAAATTTAATATCACACAGCCTTTCCAGGTGCATACTACGAACTTAATAAGTGCTATTCCTGTTGCAAAATTAGTTTGCATGAAATTCCCCATTTGACAATCCTATACACCTGACATTTTATTTTCAGTTTTTTTTTAAAGTCAATAATTTTTTTCCAGATCAGGCTGCTTCATTCATTTCTTGCAGTAATAAGTACTATTTAACTCAACTGAATGCTGAAATATACAGAAGTAAAACAAAAATCAATGATGTTATATTCTAAGTAGATGCACACTAAAAAAAAGTTGCTGTCTACATTTGCAGCCACCAGAAAAAATATGATTAGCGTGAGAATATGTTGGATCAAAAATATGTAATGTCGGACCCAGAAAGATATTGGTGAATGGTTCAAATGCATCCATGACAGGAAAAATTCAGTTACTCTAATTACTGAGGAGTTATGTCATTTATTACACAGCATCATTTTTTTTAGTGACTGAATGCAGCTGCAGGTCAACTTTCAAACCTTCTATTATTGTGGCAATTTAAGCATTAATAAACAGACAATTTTCTGCATTATTTAGACCTGCAAAGTTTGCCTAAGGTTGGAAATACACATTACCTTTGAGATTTATAACATTTCTAAGTTAGGGAATATGACAAATCTTTATGGAATTTTTCACACAATTCTGCCAAAGATAGAAGCAGTGCTAATTGGACTGCAGATTACATTGTGAGTTCGCAGGAGTTGCTTCAAGCCGAGTTGTATTTAAGGGAACATTTATTAACAGAGGATTCATATATAATATGGATAAAATGCCATTTTTTATCTGATACTTAGCTTGTAAGAGCCAATGGGTTTAAATTCTACACAATATGCGATCTTAATTAGACAAGGACAATTAAAAGATAATCTTTCAAATAATGGTCTAGGTCTTTCTTTTCTTTTGGTAACCTACATTTAAAGGACCATCAAAACAGAAGAGTTTTTCAAGAGGGTGGCACAGTGGCGCAGTGGTTAGCACCGCAGCCTCACAGCTCCAGCGACCCGGGTTCAATTCTGGGTACTGCCTGTGTGGAGTTTGCAAGTTCTCCCTGTGTCTGCATGGGTTTCCTCCAGGTGCTCCGGTTTCCTCCCACGTGCCAAAAGACTTGCAGGTTGATAGGTAAATTGGCCATTATAAATTGCCCCTAGTATAGGTAGGTGGTAGGGAAATATAGGGACAGGTGGGTATGTGGTAGGAATCTGGGAATAGTGTAGGATTAGTATAAATGGGTGGTTGATGGTCGGCACAGACTCGGTGGGCTGAAGGGCCTGTTTCAGTGCTGTATCTCTAAAACTAAAAAACTAAACAACCTACATTACTAATTTATAGCCTTACTGCCACATATCTGTCCTTTATTTATAACATTCGAATTTCAAGGAATATAATGAGAGAGAAAATGGCAATGATACATGCAAGTAGTTCCTCAAGAGTCTAAGGCACCATCTGTACTGCCTCCTTTCAATCACAAAATCTCCACAGATTGTTCTGCTAGGCTGCAGTTCATTGTTGCTGAGCAGGTTTGTTTGATGTTTTGGCTGCACAGAGAGGGCAAAGAAAGTCAAGCTTCGAACAGCATGTCTTGTTAGAATGTAATGGGCAAAATAATCCACTAATGAGTCTTTGCAATGCAGACCAACTAATTTATTACTTACCATTACTGTTATTTTGTTCCCTCTACACTTATCAGATTAACTGTAAAAGATACAAAGCTCAAGACCTGGGAACTGGCAACAAAAGAGAGAGAATCAGGTTTGGCAAGAAGCTAGTAACTAATTCATACTGATGATAAAAGCTTCTCATGTAGTAAACAGAAGATTAATTAGCAAATATCAATTTAAATATGAGACATAAACTCTTTTATTACTGTGTCTGATGTCCTAGATGCATGTAATGAACAAAATGTATTGCTACAAGCAGTATTCAAATCCCTTTGGTAAGAATAAAACATGCTGTGGAAGTAAATTTCTTCATGGTGCTGCACTTCCTAATCATGATAAACAACTTTGGATCTGAGGCTTGTAACACAATGATAGTCTACTGCAGTTTTAATATACTGGATGCACTTTCAAGAACTTAGGTCTCCATTTTAATTAATTGTATTTTACTGCAATTAAGATCAAACTTTAGTAATAAGCCTTTAGCTTTATTTAGTATAGTTAATATGTTAATTAATTACAGAGCCAATGCTTAATATTCGAACCTATTGCTTTTTCTGACAGAAATGTAGATTACCAAACAATTTTTTATATAAAAATTTTAATTATATTTGCAAGGTGTTACGAACTTGGTGGGAAGAGTGCACTGTCTCTTCTAGTTCCACTTCTCCACAGGTAACAACATATATTTAAATATTTACCTAGTTACCGATACAGCCAATCATATACTCTTTATTTTCTCCTGCAATAAAATAAATCAACCAGGTTTCTTCAATAAACAACAAAATTATCAATTTATTATCAAACAAGAATTAACTAGTAATGAAGCAAAGCATTAACACACAGTAATAAAAGAGTTTATGTTTCATATTTAAATTGATATTTGCTAATTAATCTTCTGTTTAAAATATGAAAGTTCCCTTTTTAAAAATTCCCCAATTACACTCTCACACACACTGGGAAAATATGGAAATTCACTCTGCAGAGGTCTGTTACAAAAGGAGACAAAAAAAATTACTTTGGCCAAATACTTGCTAATTCTTGATGAAAAACAAAAGAAGATATAGAAGGAATAAAAAACAAAAAGTGGTGGAAATACTCAGCAGGTCTGGCAGCGTCTGTGGAGAGAGAAGCAGAGTTAATGTTTCAGGTCTGTGTCCTTTCATCAGAACTGGCAAAGGTTAGAAAAGAATTAGGTTTTAAGCAAGTGAAGGGGAGGGGGGTGGGGGAGAGAAAAAAGGGGAAGGTGTTTAATAGGACGGAGGGCAGGAGAGATTAAATAACAAAGCTGTCCTGAGACAAAGGCAAAGAGTGTGTTAATGCTTGTGGTGAAAGACAAAGCATTAGTCCAGAGAGAGTGCTAATACCAGAATAATGAGCAGCTCTTACAACATGAAAAAACAGGCACATGGTTAAAAAATAAAATATTTTTTTAAAAAGCCAGTCATGCTCTGAACTTATTGAACTCAATGTTCAGTCCGCAAGGCTGTGGAGTGCCTAATTGAAAGATCAGGTGCTGCTCCTTGAGCTTTTGTTGATGTTCACTGGAACACTGGAGCAGGCCAAATACAGAAATGTTGTCATGAGAGCAGGGGGGAGTGTTGAAATGACAAGCAATCGGAAGCTCGGGGTCATGCTTTCAGACTGAGTAGAGGTGTTCCGCAAAGTAGTCACCCAACCTATGTTTGGTTTCCCCAATGTAGAGGACACTGCATTGTGAGCAGCGAATACAGTATACTAAATTGAAAGAAGTACAAGTAAATCGCTGCTTCACCTGAAAGGAGTCTTTGGAACCTTAGATAGTGAGGAGAGAGGAGGTAAAAGGGCAGCTATTATACCTCCTGCAATTGCATGGGAATGTGCCGTGGGAAAGGGGCGAGGTGTTGGGGGTAATGGAGAAGTGGATCAGGGTTTAGCGGAGGGAATGATACCTTCAGAATGCTGACAGGGGAGGGGAAGATGCGTTTGGTGGTGGCATCACGCTGGAAGTGGCGGAAATAGCAGAGGATGATCCTTTGGATGTGGAGGCTGATGGGATGGAAAATGAGGAAAAGGGGAACCCTGTCATGATTCTGGGAGGGAGGGGAAAGGGTGAGGGCAGAAGTGTGGGAAATGGGCCGGACACGGTTGAAGGCACTGTCAACCACATTGGGGGGGCAATCCTCGATTGAGGAAAAAGGAAGACATATCAAAAGCGCTGTTGTGCTTTCAACACAGGTGGCTTTCAAACAACATCTTGTCTTGTTGGTGAACTTGGTAAAAAAAAACACATCCATGGATCGTTTCAGTTTTAACACAAGTTCTCAAAAAATAAAAATATTCAAAATAATGGAAGCATTTTCATAACAAAGGTATGACTATCTGAGGATGAATTGGTATGTGTAGGGACATATAACACTCACAAATATATTTTACAAATCTGCATATAAAAGATTTTATGGATTTTGTGCGTATTTGCATAGATGTTACGGGGTGATTTTCAGGTGACCAATTCCCTCAGTTTGCAGGCAGGCAGTGCAAGCTCTCTGCCTGCTCGATGAAGTCATTCCAAGGCTTGAGCAACTTTACAAACAGGTCTCATTTTGAATAATGACATCACTCACAGGTGGCCTTCTGGTTAGCGATGGGGATAAGAAATTGGGCGGTTCCTCTTCCAAGAAAATGTGGAAGTAAATAGTAAATGGAAGAAGTGATCATGAGATGCATTCATTAATGTTGACCACCTGCATGAGGTCATCAGACTTCTTGTAGCACTTTTGCCAGGTTCTCCTGTCCAGATGGGGGCTTGAATGGACCAGTTATAGGTCAGAAGATCTTATTGGGCTTGAAGGAGCATTGGCAGAGCTCAGAAACGCTATCCCCAATGACAGCTTCTTGTAGCTTCCCTACTACCAATGTCAAAGGTCAGGCCTGCAGTTATCTGGTTTCTCTCTGCCTCCCTTCTAAAATAATGGAGTGAGAATAGCAAATCTCCAATCTAATGGCACTATTTTCCAAGCAAAAGAGCTTTGAAACTATGGGTACAAAATTTATTTGGATAGCGCCAAAGGTGTACCTAGTTTTCCCAGGGGCAGTCTGTGCCACCAGCTGCTAATTGCATGACTCGTGCTGCTTTCTCCAAGGATATTGACCCACACAGCTGCATCCCCTGCATATGCCAGAACACAGTGATTTGGCATTATCCAGACATTACACAGCCCAATTGGCTGATTTGACGTCAGGATCCCAAATCTGATCAACACATGTAGTGCAATCCCTGCATAATCAACTAATTAAAAAAAATGCATGAAACAGCAAGATGGGCCCTGCAGTAGCATTATTTAAAGTTAAATTTTTGGAATTTTTTCTATTACATAGCATCTGAAAGTATAGTGGTGTGTTTTAGGAGGTTCTTTATTAAGTTCCTACATTTGCCAGAAAGCACTGCCTCATCCTCACAAGGACAGCAAACGTGCAGCTGTGCCAGTGCATCTGGTTCTGCAGAATGAGAAGGAGATGGAGCAGAGGCTTTAGAAACGGTAAGCTCTGTGTGATGCCCTTTGCCAATTTGGAGCTGGACTCCTCCATGCTCCTTGACAGTGACAGGAGGCTGTCTGACAGGCCAGCCAATTTACCCATTATCTCAATTTGCATGCCCATTCTATGTTCTCCTGTACACAACCCCATTGAGGCCCTTATCTGACTTCTTGTAACAGTACGTGTCTGCAACTTCACCCTGCAGTGACCTGGAAATTGAATTATGCTTTACTCCTGGCCCACTTGTACCTGGTGACTCATGTGCTAATCCCAAAACTATAAGCAAATAAGAGAAGCAAAGAGAGAGCATGAAAAAAGATTGGCAGCTAGCATTAAAGGGAATCCCAAAGTTTTCTATAGACATATTAATAGAAAAAGGGTGGTAAAAGGAGGAGTGGGGCCTATTAGGGACCATAAAGGGCATTTACACATGGTGGCAGAGGTCGTAGCTGAGGTATTAAATGAATACTTTGCATCTGTCTTTACCAAGAAAGAAGATGCAACACAGGCAATGGTGAAAGAGGAGGTAATTCAGACACTAGGAGGGCTTAAAATTGATAAAGAGGATGTATTAGACAGGCTGTCTGTACTTAAAGTGGATAAAACAACAGGACCAGATGAGATGCATCCAAGGATACTTAGGGAAGTGAGGGTGGAAATCGTGGAACCACTGGCCATAATTTTTCAGTCTTTCTTAGACTCGGGGGTGGTGCCAGAGAACTGGAGAATTGCAAACATTACACCCTTGTTTAGAAAGGGTGTAAAGATAAGCCCAGCAATTAAAAACCAGTCAGTTTAACTTTGGTGGTGGGGAAACGTCTAGAAAGAATAATTCGGGACAAAATTAATCATCACATGGATAAATGCAGGTTAATTAAGAAAAGCAAGCATGAATTTCTTAAGGGAAAATTATGTTTAACTAACTTGGTGAAGTTTTTTTGAGGCGGTAACAGAGAGGGTTGATGAGGACAATGCTGTTGATGTGGTGTACATGGACTTTCAAAAGGCATTTGATACAGTGCCACACAACAGACTTGTGAGCAAAATTATAGCTCATGGAATAAAAGGAACATAGCATCATGGATACGAAATTGCCTGAGTGACAGGAAACAAAGAGTAGTGGTTAATGGATGCGTTCGGGCTGGAGGAAGGTTTGTAGTGGAGTTCCCCAGAGATCAGTGTTGGGACCCTTGCTTTTCCTGATATATATAATGACCAAAACCTTGATGTACAGGGCACAATTTCAAAGTTTGCAGACGATATGAAACTTGGAAGCACTGTGAACTGTGAGGAAGATAGTGGAGAACTCCAAAAGGACATAGACAGATTGGTGGCATGGTGGCTGATGACGTTCAATGCAGAGAAATGTGAAGTGATTCATTTATTTAGGAAGAACATGGAGAGACAATATAAAATAAAGGGTACAATTCTAAAGGGGGTGCAGGAGCAAAGGGACCTGGGTATGTATGTGCATAAGTCATTGAAGGTGGCAGGACAGGTTGCAAGAGTGGTTAATAAAGCATACAGTATCCTGGGCTTTATTAATAGGGGCATCAAGTACAAGAGCAAGGAAGTTATATTGAAATTGTATAAGACACTAGTTCGCACTTCAGGAAAGACGTGAGGACATTGCAGAGAGTACAGAAAAGATTCACGAGAATGGTTCCAGAGATAAGAAACTTCAAGATAGATTGGAAAAGTTAGGGCTGTTTTCCTTGGAGAAGAGAAGGCTGAGAGGTGATTTAATAGAGGTATTCAAAATCATGAGGAGTCTGGACAGAGTAGATAGAGAGAAACTGTTCGCACTTATGAAAGGATCCACAGGGCACAGATTTAAAGTAAAATCAAAGCAAAATACTGCAGATGCTGGAAATCTGAAATAAAACAAGAAATGCTGTAAATACTCAGCAGGTCTGGCAGCATCTGTGCAGAAAGAAGCAGAGTTAACATTTCAGGTCAGAGACAGATTTAAAGTATTTGATAAAAGAAGCAAAAGTGACATGAGGAAAAACTTTTTCACACAGAGAGTGGTTAAGGTCTGGAATGCACTGCCTGAGAGTGTGGTAGAGGCAGGTTCAATTGGAGCATTCAAAAGGGAATTAGACAGTCACATGAAAAGGAAGAATGTGCAGGGGTATGGGGGGAAGGCGGGGGAATGGAACTGAGTGAATTGCTCTTTCGGAGAGCTGGTGCAGACACGAGGGATGAATGGCTTCCTTCTGTACTGTGACAATTCTGTGATTCTATACTAACCTGCAAGGTAAGTTCAGTGCCAGTGTCTGAACTTGTGGCTGTGAGTATCAGATCAATTGATGGAGTCTCTTCATCAGTGATGTGCTGTTTCTCCCTTTCTTCATCCTGAGGCTCCTGTGGCTGGCAGACACCAGTTCTTGGGTATCTGAAAGCAGGAGCCCAGAAGGGGAAAGTTGAGATGAGGGAAGGGGTTTGGGATGAAGAGCAAGAAGTCTATGGTCACACTTTCAGCATTTTGCTCATAATACCAGACAGCAGGCGGAGGGTGAGCTGGGAGTTGAGAAGGGGCAAACGGCAGGAAGATGCCAATATCTTCAATGTTCTTAGTGATGTGATGTCAGGTGCTATGGGCCCCATTGCAGCCAGCACCATGATGCAAAGAACTATCTCCTCTGTAAGGGCTTAGGAGATGCAGGCATCCTTGTACCCCACCACCTCTGCATTGGTCCCTTATATTGAGTACCACCTTGTCCTACAAAAGAGAGGACTGAATGTCAGTGGTGGTGCAGCACCATATTTGGGTGATCTGCCTACCGTAGCTGAATAGCTAGAGGTATGTGGAGGCAGTGAGATGTGCATGTGAGGCTGGCAGCATTGGTAGGTTTGTGAGTGTGAGGAGGAGTATATGGATGTTAGGTGTGCGTCTTCAGTGAGTGTGGTGCATTTAGCAGCATGAGTCTGATTTATAAAGGTGCATTCACTAATGTTGACCCCAGTGTGAGGTCATTAAACTTCTTGTAGCACTGCTGCCAGGTTCCCCAGTCCAGATCCCAGGAGTTGGTCCTGCTGGCCACCTGCTTCCACTCTCTTCTGAGGGTGCTCCTTGAGGATCTCCTGCTCCCCCCCCCCCCACTCCCTCCACCTCCCCCCCACCACCACAGTGTCTGTCCTCCTGCCCACCTGCACCACTAATGCCTCCAATACCAATTCTTCACTATGGATGCCTCTGTCTTCTCTGGTGTTCAGTTTCCAAGAACTTATATTGCAGCAATCTTTTTGTGCAGATTCCTTTAAGAGGTAGCCTGCCTTTAAGAAGAGCAAGCTGCCTGTACCACATGATTAGCAAACAACGCTTCTGCTGTGTGTGGAGCTTGTTGTCAGCATTCAGGAGCAGAGAGCAGCACTGGAGGCCCACCAGCTAGCACCACAATCAGTCAGATGAGGTGGGTACATGAATTTTGCATGTTGCCTACCTCGATCAGAGTGGGCACAGGCACGTAGTGAATCAAAAACCACAGATATGAAAATTGGGGTAAATGAATTTCTAGCTCATTATGACTAATGCTTCTGCAATTCCCTCATCTTCTTCCTTTAATTCCATGGGCTGGAAACAATCAGATCCTGGAGGTTTATTTATTTTAATCCCATTACTTTCTACATTATTATTTTGTTAATTATAGTGAATCCAATAAGTTGATTTATTTTTAGTTTCCGTTTTATCAATGGTATTTTATCCTCTCCCTCTTTTAAAACTCTTTTACATTAATTTTAATGAATCTGCAATTGCCTCGTTGTTTATTACATCATCACCAGCATCTGTTTCAATGGGCCCAGATCTCCGTCAGCTACTCTCTTACTGTTATATATTTATAAAATCTTTTACTATTAGGTTTTATATTATTTGCAAGTTTTCTCATATATCCCTTTTTGCAGCTGTTAATATTTTCTTTGTGTCCCTTTGCTGCTTTCTATATTTCTCCCATTTCACTGGATTACCACTTTCCTTGGCATTTATGGAAGCCATTTCCTGTAGTTTTATACTCTGTCTTACCACATAATTGACCATGGTTGCTTGACATGGATTTTGTTCCCAGTCCGACATCGGGTTCCGAGGCAGAGGGGTGCCGGAAAATCAGAGCAGGAGCGGGCGCCACGGAACCCGAAGCTGGGATTCTCAGGCCCGATCTTCCCGGCGGCGGGGAAGCTCCATGGCGGCCCCTCCGCTGCTCTGTGACGGGAGCTGAGTTAGCATATTTAAATAACACATTTGCATGAATTAAAATCTAAACTGCAGTGATCTTACCTTCAGTTTCCAATCCTCAGCATGATGAGCGGCAATCAGGCACCTTCACTTTCCTGTCCAGGGAAAGCTGGTACCATTGAGGTGGTGAAAGGGTGAACTCTGCACTCTGATGGCTGGGAGGGGATGGACTAAACTCTGCATTTTGTGTATAGGGAAGGAATGAAAAAGCTGAACTGTCTGCAGGGCTAACAACCTTTGAAAAATGGCATCAGCACTTGCTTCTGGATCGGTGACACCGTGAACAGTGTCGCCAATGCTAGGTGGGGCGGCCACCGTGAATATGTAAAATGGCCATCCACCGCGGAATCGTGGTGGCACGGCAGCGTGAGTCCTGTGGGGGATGGCCGCCATATTCTGTGCCCGTCGCTGCTCCTGGCAGTGTGACTACAAAATCCAGCACTGCAAGTGGAATTTCTGTTTTTAGGAATATGTATTGGTCTTGTACTGTACCAACTACTTTTTTAAATGTCAACTGCTCAGCCTAGCTTAGCATGTTCAGGTTACATCTCATTCTTTCAAATTGAGTCTTCTAAAATTTAAAATTTTAGTTTGTGTGTGACCTTAGTCCTTCTAACTTAATGTTAAACTCTATCATGTTATGGGACTAAATTTCAGGCCCCACCAAGGTCAGGAACAGTGGTGGACGAGGCCGGACAATTTCGAGGCTGGTTGGTGTGCCGGTTTCCCGAACCTATTCCTGACGTTGGCCCTTTTGACCAACGTGGGTTTGGACCCGGCAAGGCTGCTTGCCCGCACAAGGCGGGCAGGCAATTAGGCTAGTTAATAGCCTTATAAACCAGGACTAAGGAGACTGACAGGGATTTTCCACTCAGCCTCCAGTTTCCCAATGTGACGACAGGGATGGTGGGGGTGTAGTTTTACTAGCTGGAGCCAAGCATCCATTGGCATGCTGGAGTGCCAGCTCTCCAGGCAGGCCAACAGGCCCTCCCTGCCTGCCTGGGTGGGGGTGCTGACAAAGGTTGCCCTGTAGAGGGTTCCCCCACCCCCAACAGTGCTGGCTTGGTTGCTTTCTCTATTTTTGAATTAAACTTTTAAAAAGTGGCTGAGAGGCCACATTCCTGTTGAAGCACCCTCTAAGTTACTTACCATTTACTGCAGTCGGGTGCTTCTCTGAAGCTGAAAGGCTTTTGATTGGCCCTCCAGCTTTGAGAGCCTGCCTGCTGAGAACCTGTCTCCCTGCCAATAATGGAGAACCCCAGTCAAAATTCCAGCGAGAGACTGTTTTCCTCCCACAACCCCCCACAACCCTCCACTTCCTGCTTTCCCCCTACGCCTGGAGGCAGGTTCAGGACCTGGAAACAGTGCTGGCTCCTGTTTCCTGCATCTGAAGTGAAAATTCAGTCCCTGGTCACTGTTTACAACATGCTTCCTCTGTGTTAGATTATTAATTAATTCTGCCTTGTTACTCATCATTAAGTCTAGTATAGCTGGTTCTCCAATCAGTTCTAAAACATAGGTTTCAGAAAATTGCCCAGGTTACACTCTAGAAATTCATCATATTTGCAACTTGATCTGTTTTGCATTTCCCAGTCTCCGTGAAAATTAAAATCTCCGATTACAACTGTTTTGCAGGATAGGTATTTTGAACTCAGGAAGCTAGTGGCAGGATACGGATGATACGTGAAAGAAAATTTATACAGAATAGATTGCGGGAGGTAAAATTGTGGATAAATTGGTACGTATGTAGATGGTTTTAGGGCAGGTAATGGAGAGCATTGAAGGAGTCAATGTTGGAAGTGATGGAGGGACAGAGGCAGGCATAATCAAGAAGTGGATAAAGGTGACTTTGGTGATGGACCAGATGTGATAGAACATAGAACAGTACAGCACAGTACAGGCCCTTCGGCCCATGATGTTGTGCCGAACCTTTAACCTACTCTAAGATCAAACTAACTACCTTCCTTTCATTCTGCTATCATCCATGTACCTATCCAAGAGTCGCTTAAATGTCCCTAATGTATCTGCTTCTATTACCACCGCTGGCAGCGCATTCCATGCACCCAGCACTCTCTGTGTAAAGAACCTACCTCTGACATCTCCGCGAAAAATTCCTCCTATCACCTTAAAATTATGCCCCCTGGTGATAGCCCTTTCCACCCTGGGAAAAAATCTCTGGCTATCCACTCTATCTATGCCTCTCATCATCTTGTACACCTCTATCAAGTCACCTTTCATCCTTCTTCGCTCCAATCAGAAAAGCCCTAGCTGCCTCAGTCTTTCTTCGTAAGACATGCCCTCCAGTCCAGGCAGCATCCTGGTAAATCTCCTCTGCACGCTCTCTAAAGTTTCCACATCCTTCCTATAATGAGGCGACCAGATCTGAACACAATATTCCAAGTGTGGTCTAACCAGGGCTTTATAGAGCTGCAGCATAACCTCGCAGCTCTTAAACGCAATCCCCCTGTTAATGAAAGCCAACACACCATACGCCTTCTTAACAACCCTATCAACTTGGGTGGCAACTTTGAGCAATCTATGGACATGGACCCCAAGATCCCTCTGTTCCTCCGCACTACCAAGAATCCTGTCTTTAAGCCTGTATTCCGCATTCAAATTCGACCTTCCAAAATGAATCACTTCACACTTTTCCAGGTTGAACTCCATCTGCCACTTCTCAGCCCAGCTCTGCATCCCGTCAATGTCCCGTTGCAACCTACAACAGCCTTCCACACTATCCACAACTCCAGCAAACTTCGTGTCATCGGCAAACTTGCTAACCCAGCCTTCTACTTCCTCATCCAAGTCATTTATAAAAATCACAAAGAGCAGAGGTCCCAGAACAGATCCCTGTGGAACACCACTGGTCACCGAGCTCCATGCTGAATACTTTCCATCTACTACCACCCTCTGTCTTCTATGGGCGAGCCAATTTTGCATCCAGACACCCAACTTCCCCTATATCCCATGCCTCCTCACTTTCTGAATGAGCCTACCATGGGGAACCTTATCAAACGCCTTGCTAAAATCCATATACACCACATCCACTGCTCTTCCTTAATCAATGTGTTTTGTCACATCTTCAAAGAATTCAATAAGGCTTGTGAGGCATGACCTGCCCCTCACAAAGCCATGCTGACTGTTTCTAATCAAACCATGCTTTTCCAAATAATCATAAATCCTGTCTCTCAGAATCCTCTCCAATAATTTGCCCACTACCAACGTAAGACTGACTGGTCTGTAACTCCCAGAGTTATCCCTATTCCCTTTCTTGAACAAGGGAACAACATTTGCCACCCTCCAATCATCCGGTACTACTCCAGTGGACAGTGAGGACGCAACGATCATCGCCAAAGGCGCATCAATCTCTTCCCTCGCTTCCCGTAATATCCTTGGGTATATCCCGTCTGGCCCCGGGGACTTATCTGTCCTCATAGCATTCAAAATTTCCAGCACATCCTCCCTTTTAACCTCAACCTGTTCGAGCATATCAGCCTGTTCCACGCTGTCCTCACAAACGACCAGTTCCCTCTCACTAGTGAATACTGAAGCAAAGTATTCATTTAGGACCTCCCCTACCTCCTCTGACTCCAGGCACAAGTTCCCTCCACTATCCCTGATCGGCCCTACCCTCACTCTGGCCATCCTCTTGTTCCTCACATAAGTGTAGAACGCCTTGGGATTTTCCTTAATCCTACCCGCCAAGACTTTTTCATGTCCCCTTCTAGCTCTCCTAAGTCCATTCTTCAGTTCCTTCCTGGCTACCTTGTAATCCTCTAGAGCCCTGTCTGATCCTTGCTTCCTCAACCTTAAGTAAGCTTCCTTCTTCCTCTTGACTAGCTGTTCCATATCTCTTGTCATCCAAGGTTCCTTCACCCTACCATCCCTTCCTTGCCTTATCGGGACAAACCTATCCAGCAGTCACAGCAAGTGCTCCCGAAACAACCTCCACATTTCTGTCGTGCATTTCCCTGAGAACATCTGTTCCCAGTTTATGCTCCCTAGTTCTTGCCTAATAGCATTGTAATTCCCCCTCCCCCAATTAAATATTTTCCCATCCCGTCTGCTCCTGAACCTCTCCATGACTATAGCAAAGGTCAGGGAGTTGTGATCACTATCACCAAAATGCTCTCCCACCGAGAGATCTGCCACCTGGCCTGGTTCGTTGCCAAGCACCAAGTCCAACATAGCCTCCCCTCTAGTCGGCCTATCTACATATTGTGTCAGGAAACCTTCCTGGACACACCTGACAAAAACTGCTCCATCCAAACTATTTGCACTAAGGAGGTTCCAATCAATATTAGGGAAGTTGAAGTCACCCATGACAACAACCCTGTTACTTCTGCACCTTTCCAAAATCTGCCTCCCAATCTGTTCCTCCGTGTCTCTGTTGCTATTGGGGGTCAGTAGAAAACTCCCAACAAAGTGACTGCTCCTTTCCTGTTTCTGACTTCCACCCATAATGACTCAGTAGACAAACCCTCCTCGACGACCTCCCTTTCTGCAGCTGTGATACTATCCCTGATTAGCAATGCCACTCCCCCACCTCTTTTACCTCCCTCCCTATTCCTTTTGAAACATCTAAACCCTGGAACATCCAACATCCATTCCTGCCCCTGTGATATCCACGTCTCCGTAATGGCCACAACATCGTAGCTCCAAGTACTGATCCATGCTCTAAGTTCATCACCCTTATTCCTGACACTTCTTGCGTTAAAATAGACACACTTCAACCCATCATACTGGCTGCAACTTTGTCGTGTCAATTATCTAACCTTCCTCACAGACTCTCTGCACTCGGTATCTGCCTGTTCAACAGCTACCCCATCCACTGATCCGTAGCTCCGGTTCCCATCTCCCTGCCAAACTAGTTTCAACCCTCCCAAAGAGCGCTAGCAAACCTCCTGCCCAGGATATTGGTGCCCCTCCAGTTCAGATGCAACCCGTCCTTCTTGTACAGGTCCCACCTTCCCCAGAAGATATCCCAATGATCTACATATCTGAATCCCTCCCTCGTACACCAGTTCTGATGTGGGATCAAAAATGAAACCAAAATTGCATAGAATCAGAATAATATGTTTTTCTTTTTTCATGCAATGTGGGCATTGCTGGCAAGGCCAGCATTTGTTGCCCATTCCTAATTGCCTTTGAGAAGTGGTGATGAACCACTGCAGTCTTTCTGGTGTAGGTACACCCACATTGCTGTTAGGGAGGGAGCTGCAGGATTTTGATCTACCAACAGTAAAGGAACGGCGATATATTTCCAAGTCAGGATGGTGTGTGGCTTGGGGGGAGCTTGCAGATGGTGATGTTCCCACACATCTGCTGCCCTTGTTGTTCTAGGTGGAAGAGGTCACAGGTTCCGATGGTGCTGACAAAGGAGGCATGTTGAGTTGCTGCAGTGCATTTTGTCTATGGGGTACTGTGTGTCATTAGTGGAGGGAGTTAATGTTGAAGGTGGTGGATGGGGTGCCAATCAAGCGAACTGCTTTGTCCTGAATGGTGTCGAGCTTCCTGAGTGTTGTTGGAGCTGCGCTCATCCAGGCAAGTGGAGAATATTCCCTCACACTCCTGACCTGTGCCTTGTTGGACAGACTTTGGGGAGTCAGGAAGTGAGTTACTCACCACAAAATTCCCAGCCTCTGACCTGCACTTGTCGCCACTGTCCTTATGTGGCTGCTCCAGATCAGTTTCTGGTAAATGGTAACCCCCAGGAATAAAAACAAAAAGTGCTGGAAAAACTCAGCAGGTCTGACAGCATCTGTGGAGAGAGAAGCAAAGTTAGCATTTCAGGTCTGTGACCTTTCATCAGAACGGTAATGGTAACCCACCAGGATGTTGATAGTGGGGGATTCAGCAATGGATGTCAAGGGGAGATGGCTAGATTCTCTCTTGTTGGAGATCATCATTGCCCGGAACTTGTGTGGCACAAATGTGACTTGCCGCTTATCAGCGCAAGCCTGAATGTTGTCCGGGTCTTGCTGCATATGGACACGGACTGCTTCAGTATCTGAGCAGTCGTGAATGGTGCTGAACATTGTATAATCATTCGCAAACATCCCCCCATCTCATGTTGGAGGGAAGCACATTGATGAAGCAGCTGAAGATGGTTGGGTATAGGACACTACCCTGAGGAACTCCTGCAGCTATGTCTTGGGGCTGAGATGATTGGCCTCCAACAACCACAAACATGTTTCTTTGTGCTGGGTATGACTCCAACCAGTGGAGAGTTTTCCCCCGATTCCCATTGATTTCAATTTGGCTAGGGCTCCTTGATGCCACTCTCCATAAAATGCTGCCTTGAAATGAAGGGCAATCACTCTCATCTCACCTCTTGAGTTCAGCTCTTTTGTCCATGTTTGGACAAAGGCTGCAATGAGGTGAGGAGCTGAGTGGCCCTAACTGAGTGTTCGACAGCATATCGTTGTTGTTTCAGTGGCGCTTGGTAGCACTGTTGATGACACCTTCCCTCACTTTGCTGATGATCGAGAGTAGACAGGGCAGTAATTGCCCAGATTGGATTTGTCCTGCTTTTTGTGGGCAGGACATACCTGGGCAATTTTCCAGATTGTCGGGTAGATACGAATGTTGTAGCTGTACTGGAACAGCTCGGCTCAGGGCACGGCTAGATCTGCAGCACAATTCTTCAGTACTTCAGTACAACAGTGCTATGCATGGAGCCAGAGGAAATGGGCGAGGTGCTAAATGAGTACTTTGCATCAGTATTCACCAAGGAGAAGGACTTGGTGGATGATGAGCCGAGGGAAGGGAGTGCAAATAGTCTCAGTCATCTCATTGTCAAAAAGGAGGAGGTGTTGGGTGTCTTGCAAAGCATTAAGGTAGATAAGTCCCCAGGGCCTGATGGGATCTACCCCAGAATACTGAGGGAGGCAAGGGAAGAAATTGCTGGGGCCTTGACAGAAATCTTTGCATCCTCATTGGCTACAGGTGAGGTCCCTGAGGACAGGAGAATAGCCAATGTTGTTCCTTTCTTTAAGAAGGGTGGCAAGGATAATCCAGGAAATTATAGGCCAATGAGCCTTACGTCAGTGGTAGGGAAACTATTAGAGAGGATTCTTCGAGACAGGATTTACTCCCATTTGGAAATAAACGAACTTATTAGCGAGAGACAGCATGGTTTTGTGAAGGGGAGGTCGTGTCTTACTAATTTGATTGAGTTTTTTGAGGAAGTGACGAAGATGATTGATGAGGGAAGGGCAGTGGATGTTGTCTATTTGGACTTTAGTAAAGCCTTTGACAAGGTCCCGCATGGCAGACTGGTGCAAAAGGTGAAGTCACACAGGATCAGAGGTGAGCTGGCAAGATGGATACAGAACTGGCTCGGTCATAGAAGACAGAGGGTAACAGTGGATGGGTGTTTTTCTGAATGGAGGGATGTGACTAGTGGTGTTCCGCAGGGATCAGTGCTGGGACCTTTGCTGTTTGTAGTATATATAAATGATTTGGAGGAAAATGTAGCTGGTCTGATTAGTAAATTTGCGGACGACACAAAGGTTGGTGGAGTTGCGGACAATGATGAGGATTGTCAGAGGATACAGCAGGATATAGATCGGTTGGAGACTTGGGCGGAGAAATGGAAGATGGAGTTTAATCCGGACAAATGTGAGGTAATGCATTTTGGAAGGTCTAATACCGGTGGGAAGTATACAGTAAATGGCAGAACCCTTAGGAGTATTGACAGGCAGAGAGATCTGGGCGTACAGGTCCACAGGTCACTGAAAGTGGCAACGCAGGTGGATAAGGTAGTCAAGAAGGCATTCAGCATGCTTGCCTTCATCGGTTGGGGCATAGAGTATAAAAATTGGCAAGTCATGTTGCAGCTGTACAGAACCTTAGTTAGGCCACATTTAGAATATTGCGTGCAATTCTGGTCGCCACACTACCAGAAGGACGTGGAGGCTTTGGAGAGGGTACAGAGGAGGTTTACCAGGATGTTGCCTGGTCTGGAGGGTGTTAGCTATGAGGAGAGGTTGGAAAAACACGGATTGTTTTCACTGGAACGACGGAGGTGGAGGGGCGACATGATAGAGGTTTACAAAGTTATGAGCGGCATGGACAGAGTGGATAGTCAGAAGCTTTTTCCCAGGGTGGAAGAGTCAGTTACTAGGGGACATAGGTTTAAGGTGCGTGGGGCAAAGTTTAGAGAGGATGTGCGAGGCAAGTTTTTTACACAGAGGGTGGTGAGTGCCTGGAACTTGCTCCCAGGGGAGGTGGTGGAAGCAGATACGATAGCGACGTTTAAGAGGCATCTTGACAAATATATGAATAGGAAGGGAATAGAGGGATATGGGCCCCGGAAGTGCAGAAGGTGTTAGTTTCGGCAGGCATCAAGATCGGCGCAGGCTTGGAGGGCCGAATGGCCTGTTCCTGTGCTGTACTGTTCTTTGTTCTTTGTTCTTTGTACAGTCAGGATGTTGTCAGGACCCATAGTCTTTGAAGTATCCAGTGCCTTCAGTTGTTTCTTGATATCATGTGGAGTGAATCAGATTGGCCGAAGTCTGGCATCTGTGATGCTGGGAACCGCAGCAGGAGGCCGAGATGGATCATCCACTCGGCACTTCTGGCTAAAGATGGTCGCAAATGCTTCAGCCTTTTCTTTTGCACTGATCTGCTGGGCTGCTCCATCATTGAGGCTGGGGATATCTATGGAGCCTCCTCCTTCGGTTAGCTGTTTAATTGTCCACCACCATTCACGACTGGATGTGGCAGGACTGCAGAGTTTTGATCTGATCCGTTGGTTATGGGATCACTTAGCTCTGTCTATTGCATGCTGCTTCTGCTGTTTAGCATGCATGTACTCCTCTGTTGTTGCTTCACCAGGTTGACACCTCATTTTTGATATAATAAAAAGCAAAATACTGCGGATTCTGGAAATCTGAAATAAAAACAAGAAATGCTGGAAATACTCAGCAGGTCTGGCAGCATCTGTGGAGCGCGAAGCAGAGTTAATGTTTCAGGTCAGTGAGCCTTCTCCAGAACAAGCAAATATTAGAAATGAGAAATGTAAAGGGTTATAAGCAAGTAAAGCAGGGGTGGGGCAAGAGATAACAAAGGAGTAGGTGTAAATAGGACAAGGTCACAGAATAGCTGGCCAGAAGGTCGTGGAGCAAAGGCAAACAATATGTTAATGGTGTGTTGAAAGACAAAGCATTAGTACAGATAGGGTGGTAATGGACTGAAAATTGAATAGCCGCAAGTACAAACATGAAAAAAAACAGTGGGTCAGCAAACTGAACAAACTAAAATGAAATAAAATAAAATAAACAAACAAAAAAATATAAAAAAAGGAAAAGTAAAAAAATAACTAAAAATAAAAGTAAATCGGGGGGCCCGTCATGCTCTGAAATTATTGAACTCAATGTTCAGTTTTAGATATGTCTGGTTCTGCTCCTGGAATGCCCACCTGCACTCTTTATTGAACCCGGGTTGATCCCTTGGTTTGATGGTAATGGTGAGGGATGTGCTGGAGTATGAGGTTGCAGGTTGTGGTTGAATACAATTCTGCTGCTGCTGATGGTCCACAGTCCCTATTGGATGCCCAGTTTTGAGTTGCGAGATCTGTTTGAAATCTATCCCATTTAGCACAGGGGTGGTAATGCTACACAACATGCTGGTGGGTATCCTCAGTGTGAAGAAGAGACTTCGTTTCCACAAGGATTGTGTGGTGGTCATATCTACCAATACTGTTATGGACAGATGTATCTGCAACAGGTAGATTGGTGAGGAAAAGCTCTAGTAGGTTTTTCCCTCTTGTTGGTTTCCTTACCACCTGCCGCAGACCCAGTCTGGCAGCTATGTCCTTCAGGACTCAGTGGCTACTGAGCCACTTTTGGGAATGGACATGGAAGTCACCCACCCAAAGTACATTCTGTGCCCTCGCCACTCTCAATGCTTCTTCCAAGTCCTGTTCAACATGAGGGAGTACTGATTCATCGACTGAGAGACGGAAATAGGTGAAAATCAGCCAGAGGTTTCCTTGTCCATGGTTGTCCTGATGTCATGAGACTTCATGGGGTCCAGAGTCAATGTTGAGGACTTCCAAGTCAACTCCCTCCTGACTGTTTACCACTGTGCAGGTGGGACAGGACAGACCAAGGAATGGTGATGGTGGCGCCTGGGACATTGGATGTAAGGTATGTTTCCGTGAGTATGACTATGTCTGGCTGTTGCTTGACTGGTCTGTGGGACAGCTCTCCCAATTTTGGCACAAGCCCCCAGATGTTAGTAAGGTGGACTTTGCAGGGTCGACAGGGCTGGGTTTGCTGTTGTTGTTACAACCCATTAAGTAAATGCCAAGGTCGATGCCGAGTGTTCCGACCAGTTTTATTCCTTTTCAACTTTTGTGCAGCAGTTTTCTACAACTAGGCCATTTCAGAGGGCAGTTAAGAGTCAACCTCATTGGTGTGGGGCTGGAGTCACATAAAGACCAGACCAGATAAGGATGGTAGATTTCCTTCCCTGAAGTTAGTAAACCAAATACTTTTTGATCGTATTGATGGTAGTTTCATGGTCGCTATTACTGAGACTAGCTTTCATAGAGTCATTAACAGCACAGAAGAAGGGCATTTGGCCCATCGAATCCATGCCGGATTCAATTCCAGATTTTTATTAGTTAACAATTTAAATTCCACCAGCTGCCATGGTGGCATTTTAACCCATATCCCCCAGAGTATTAGAATTAGAATTAGAACATTACAGCGCAGTACAGGCCCTTCGGCCCTCGATGTTGCGCCGACCATTAGCCTGGGCCTCTGGATTACTAGTCCAATGACATTATCAATACGCCACCGCCTCCCCTGTGTGGGCATGGGAGGAAGAGTCATTTGACAGGAATATAACCATTTGATGGTGGTGTTGCAGGGCTGCAACACAAAAGAGAGGCAGTGGGAAACAACAGATTGGTAAATTGTATTGAAAGTCATGGAGAGGTCAAAGATAGATAACATATGCTGCTTTGCAATGTTTGACTTTCGTCAGAATTTTGGTTACAACCCATTAAGTAAATGGAACACATGGGACCCCCATTAAAATCTTTAAATAAATTAAAATTAATGAATTAATCATACTTATGCTGCAGCCTTCCATCCCGCTACGATCTTCCCGCTACTGGTTGGCACTCCCGTACCTTCGGATCCCCATCCGGGGAAACGAGGCAGAACACTTGTGGGAAGGGGGGAGGAGGTAAGTTTCTCAGTGCGGGGGCGGGGTGGGGGGGTGGGTGGCTGGAAAATGGGGTCAAAGTAAAATCATTGGTGTAGGGGATGATGGGAAAGGTTTTGGGTTAAAGTTTATGGACTTTGAGTGGGGGGAATGTCGGGTGGACAAGGTAAATGTTCTGGGGGGGACGAGGGCAAGTAATTTACTTGTTATTGGGGGGGTGGAAGAGGGGCAAAATAAATGTAATTAATTTTTTATTCATTTTTGCTTTAAATATTTAAATTTAATGGTAGGGCTCAAAGCCCTTTAAAAATGGCATCAGCTGCCTGCCCACAGGCAGCTAACGCCATTGCTGGGGACGGACAGCCTGTCCTCTCCATGTGTTCGGAGGGGGCGGCCTGCCCCGGCTGTTTAAATCAGCTGCCACGCGTAGAGACATGGCAGCTTCGCGACGTGCAGCCCACAAGGACAGGCCGCCATTGTTTTTGCCCACCACCGATTTCGACGGCGGGAATATAAAATTCAGCCCAATAATTCATTCATAATTTTATGAATTTAAGCAGAATTTAAGCAGAAGCCTGGAGACTAAATTATAGCCTAAAGTTCACTCCCAGAATTTATTTTGTCGTGCCATTGTTTTAAAATAATTTTTTTTAAATTTATTCATGGGATGTGGGCATCATTGGCTAGGCCAGAATTTATTACCCATCCTTAATTGCCCTTGAGAAGGTGGTGGTGAGCTGCCTTCTTGAACTGCTGCAGTCCATGTGGGGTAGGTACACCCACAGTGCTGTTAGGAAGGGAGTTCCAGGATTTTGACCCAGCGACAGTGAAGGAATGGCAATATAGTTCCAAGTCAGGATGGTGTGTGACTTGGATGGGAACTTGCAGGTGGTGGTGTTCCCATGCATCTGCTGCTGTTGTCCTTCGAGGTGGTAGAGGTTATGGGTTTTGAAGGTGCTGTCTAAGAAGCCTTGGTGCGTTGCTGCAGTGCATCATGTAGATGGTACACACTGCTGCCACTGTGCGTCGGTGGTGAAGGGAGTGAATGTTTGTAGATGGGGTGCCAATCAAGCGGGCTACTTTATCCTGGATGGTGTCGAGCTTCTTGAGTGTTGTTGGAGCTGCACCCATCCGGGGAAGTGGAGAGTATTCCATCACACTCCTGACTTGTGCCTTGTAGATGGTGGACAGGCTTTGGGGAGTCAGGAGGTGAGTTACTCGCCGCAGGATTGCTAGCCTCTGACCTGCTCTTGTCGCCACAGAATTTATATGGCTACTCCAGTTCAGTTTCTGGTTAATGGTAGCCCCTAAGATGTTGATAGTGGGGGATTCAGCGATGGTAATGCCATTGAATGTCAAGGGGAGATGGTTAGATTCTCTCTTGTTGGAGAAGGTCATTGCCTGGCACTTCTGTGGTGCAAATGTCACTTGCCACTTATCATCCCAAGCCTGGATATTGTCCAGGTCTTGCTGCATTTCTACACGGACTGCTTCAGTATTTGAGGAGTCGCGCATGGTTCTGAACATTGTGCAATCATCAGCGAACATCCCCACTTCTGACCTTACGATAGAAGGAAGGTCATTGATGAAGCAGCTGAAGATGGTTGGGCCTAGGACACTACCCTGAGGAACACCTGCAGTGATGTCCTGGAGCTCAAATGATTGACCTCCAACAACCACAAACATCTTCCTTTGCGCTAGGTATGACTCCAACCACCTCCTCCAGTTAGTTGTTAGTTGTTTAATTGTCCATCACCATTCACGACTGGATGTGGCAGGACTGCAAAGCTTAGATCTAATCCGTTGGTTATAGGATCGCTTAGCTCTGTCTAATGCATGCTGCTTACGCAGTTTGGCATGCAAGTAGTCCTGGGTTGTGGCTTCACCAGGTTGACACCTCATTTTGAGGTATGCCTGGTGTTGCTCCTGGCATGCTCTCCTGTACTCTTCATTGAACCGGGGTTGGTCTCCTGGCTTGATGGTAATGGTAGAGTGGGGGATATGCCGGGCCATGAGGTTACAGATTGTGGTTGAGTACAATTCTGCTGCTGCTGATAGCCCACAGCGCCTCATGGATGCCCGGTTTTGCATTGCTAGATCTGTTCGAAATCTATCCCATTTAGCACGGTAATGGTGCCACACAGCACAATGGATGGTATCCTCAATGTGAAGGCGGGTCTTCGTCTCCACAAGGACGGTGCGGTGGTCACTCCTACCAATACAGTCATGGACAAAAGCATCTGCGGTCGGCAGATTGGTGAGGACAAGGTCAAGTATGTTTTTCCCTCGTGTTGGTTCCCCCCATCACCTGCTGCAGACCCAGTCAAGCAGCTATGTCCTTTAGTACTCGGCCAGCTCGGTCAGTAGTGGTGCTACAGAGCCACTCTTGGTGATGGACATTGAAGTCCCCCACCCAGAATACATTTTGTGCCATTGCCACCCTCAGTGCTTCCTCCAAGTGGTGTTCAACATGGAGGAGTACTGACTCATCAGTTGGGGGAAGGCGGTAGGTGGTAATCAGTAGGAGGTTACCTTGCCCATGTTTGACCTGATGCCATGTGATTTCATGGGGTCCGGAGTCGATATTGAGGTCTCCCAGGGCAACTCTCTCCCTACTGTAGACCACTGTGCTGCCACCTCTGCTGGGTCTGTCCTGCAGGGATAGTGATTGCAGTGTCTGGTACATTGTCGTTAAGGTATGATTCCGTGAGTATGACAATGTCAGGCTGTTGCTTGACTAGTCTATGGGACAGCTTTCCCAACTTTGGCACAAGCCCCCAGATTTTAGTAAGGAAGACTTTGCAGGGTCGACAGGGCTAGGTTTGCCGTTGTCGTTTCCGGTGCCTCGGTCGATGCCGGGTGGTCCGTCCGGTTTCATTCCTTTTTATTGACTTCGTAGCGGTTAGGTACAACTGAGTGGCTTGCTAGGCCATTTCAGAGGGCACGTAAGAGTGAACCACATTGCTGTGGGCCTGGAGTCACATGTAGTCTCATTAGACTAGCTGTTAATTTCAGATTTTTATTAATTAAATTCAAATTCCACCTTTTGCTGTGGGATTCGAATCCATGTCTCCAGATCAATACCCTGGGTCTCTGGGTTACTAGTCCAGTGATAATACCACTACACCACCGCCTCCCCACTAAAATGCTCTGTTGTCTAGAGAGCTTCAGAGTTTGTCAGCTAATATATTGAGCTGTTCAGCTGTTAAAATTATTGCTGAGTGACTGAATACTGTGACATCTCAGTGCAAAATATAATTAGCATGTGAATCTCAAAAGGTACAATTCATTTATATTTACATTGGATTGACATAGATTTCACTGCAATGCATATATCTTGCAAGGCTTTGCAGGTGATGGAGAGTCATGTGTATTTTGTGCAATCAGAAAATCAGGTTTCCAATGTTTCAAAAAATGATTTGGCCAACAAATGAGGCCTTCGTACTGCGTAGCCACATCTAAATATTAAAATCTCTTTACTGCTGGTCCCTTCTCTAGGCTCCACCCATAACACAACATATGTCCTTAAAGCGAGAAGATAAGGGGCTGAATTTTACCAGGTGGGCCTGTAAAATCCTGTGGGGAGAAGCCCGCCTCAACCCACGACATCGAGATGGGCCCGCCGCATGTTACCAACATGCCGCCCCCAGCAACCCCCCTCCCCACCCCCCCACTCCCCACACTGCCTGGTGGTGAGCCCTTCATCTTAATATTCAAATTAACTTAAGTTACATGCAAATACACTTACCTGCTGGTGGCGGCCGTCCCACACCAATTTTATGTCCGCTGTTCATCCCTCGCACGCCTTCAGAAATCCATACAGAGATCTGAGGTGACAGCCTGGTGAGGAGGGGGGAGGAATAAAATTTTCAGGGCGGGAGAGGTGGAAGAGCGGGGTAAACAATTTTTATTGGCTAATGGGATGGTGGGAAGGAGTTGAGGGTCAAAGGGAACAAATTTTGGGGGCGAAGTTCAGAATACTGTTAAAGGTTTATTATGGGGGAAGAGTGCAATTAATGTATAATTTACCCATTGTGGGGGTGGTAGAAGTGATTTATCTTTGAAATGACGCTTTATTGTTACATCCCGGAGATCAGGACCTTTAAATGTTAAAATGCGCGTGAAGGGCTTAAAGCCCTTTCAAAATGGCGCCGCCGCCTGCGCAGTGGCACTGGACGCTGTGGCCGGGGTGCGGCGGCCACCCTTCTATGTCATCAGGGGTGGCCATTCTGTCCCCTCTATTTAAATCAGCCCCCGCGTGTAATATCGCGGGGGCTCAAGGACAGCGCATCTGTGCGAGATGCATGCCAACATCAGAGTGCATTGTTGCGAACTGCGGCACATTCATAAAGTTCAACCCAAGGTTTTTTTTCGATGTTTGGCTGTCCGCTTTGCTACATTTTGCTCCATGAATTTTGGAATGGGAACCCTAAACATCACTGGAAACCCAGCGTATTAAAAAGGAACTAAATTAATTCTGTCTCCTTAAGGCTTGATCTTAGACCTGTACTCAGGGCTGCTTTCAGTTATATCTTGGGGCGAATTTTACAGACCCTCCCCTCCCGACATCGGAGGTCATGGGAAGGGGGTCCGGAAAATGCCTCCGGGAGAGGCCTGCCGGGAAGGCCCGACTCCATATTGCAGCCAGCAGCGAGGACTCGTGGCGGCCCCCCTGCCGTTCAACGGTGGGATCAAAAATTGATTTTGTTAATTTATGTAAAGTAATGGATTGAAAACTTACCCGCTATCGCCATCAGTCCCGGTGCGCTATTAGTGCCGGCGGCCAGCAGCCTTCGGATCTCTGGATGGAGCTCGATGCGGGACACCGGTGGTGAGGGGGAAGCAGGTGAGTATTTCAGTACTGGCGGGGAGGGAGCAGGTTCAAAGCAATCCAATTGGTGGAGGGAATGGTGGGAAGGGGTTGAAGTGAAAAGGTCATAAATTCTGTGGGGTGGAAGGTCAGGAACAAAAGGTAAGTATTTTCAGGGGGGTAGAGGCCAAGGAATTAACTGTATGGTCATTGGTGGGGCTGGGAGAGGGGTGAGAAACATGACTTTAAACTTTTATATAAAATTTGAAAGGGATATATCTTTAAATATGTAAAGTGATCTGAAGGGCTCAAAGCCCTTCAAAAATTGTGTTGGCCCCTGTGCAGTGGTGCCTGACACTGTTGCTGGGATGGAACACCCTCCCCCTCCACGTCATCCAGGGGGCGGTCTGCCCTGGCTATGTAAATGAGCCACCGCGTTTTATATCACGGCGGCTCCGCGAAGTAAAGTCTGCGCATGCGCGCCACCTATTTGAAGCTCGCCGCCGATCTGGTTTGTAAAATGCAGCCCATTGTCTTTGAGTCGTCATCTTCTTTTGCAGCTGTGTCAGATTTATTGGAATTGGTTTCCAGTTTTGTAGGTTATCATGTTTGAGATATTGGCTGGTGCATTGGGACTTCTGCCAACATACCTCTGATTTGCCTGTAACTGGCTCATAATGGCAGCTCTCAACTATTATCTTCATAAACAGAGAAAAATCATTTTATTCGCAAACATTTTTATTAAGGAAATCTAGGCCCATTAGTCTTCGGCAGTGTGACTGACATAATAGTGTAGCAGCGGAATGAGCAAATAAGACTTTCCTTTTTTTTCTTCTCATTTTATTTTCTGCATCTTGTGCTATGAGCATAATTCCAATTCATTATGTTACAAGAGGAGAATATCTCTCCATTGGCCAAGTATTTAAGCTCAAAATCCCCACCTCAGCTAATACTATAGTCATACTTTATGCTTGCTCTTTTCCATATTTGACATTTACTTTTCTTTTATCATTTATGTTCCTGCCCATCATTATACGCCGTTCCCAGCTGAGAGGTCAAGAGGGAATCGGACCTCTAATAGGGTTGCTCTTTAAACATATTTTCTGGGCACCATTCTGGCAGTATCTGCATTATAATTTCTAACTCATTTTATGGAAATAATATGGTTCACACCAGATTTAATGAAATACCATTCTTTTTTTACTTTAGATCCTGAAACCCATTCTAATACTAGTTATAGTGGATCAACACCTTCAATTTAAACATTAATGATTGTAAATAATTCCATACATTCATTAGTACTGTTATGAAAGAGCTTCAATTTTTAAAATATTTTTGAGAACTTGTGTTTAAAAATTGTGGAAATTGATTCATTTGAAAGACACAAGAGATTCCACGAGCTGGAATATAAGTATAATAGGCTTGATTAGCTAGCATTTGGAAATTGTTAGTGCATTATGCCTTTTTGAATTAGAGATTGAATGGATGATCAGTTTTTAGAACTTACTGACATTCCCCTTTAAGAAGGTAGAGTTAAATATTTCAAAGTCCCTGTTAGAATAGAATTTCTGTTGCCAGGGAATTGGAAGATAAACGCACACATTGAAATATCCTGTGTGACATCAGTAAGAGGTAGCAATAAACTTAATTAGTTTATGGGGTTGTTGATGCAGACAAATTGGCTCCAGAGGTTGCTTTAAGGTACCATATAAAAGGCAATTATAGAAAATGAACTTACAGGAATAAGAGGTCAAGTAAACACAATTATAAACATTTTGACCAGATAAAGGCTTACAACTTCAGAAAACAGGGGGCTTTCCAGTAAAACATTAAGTGAAGAGTTAGTTCATGATACTATCAAATATGGATTTTAAAAGGAACACAGGAAGGTCACATAAATGTGAGGAAGTCAGATGACACCTTAGAAATAGTAGAAAAATGAAAGGTTTTGAAAGCAAAGTTTAGGGGTGCTGTATTCTCAAACAATACTTCTCATCCCATGCCTTGCTTGGGGGATTTAAGGTAAAAGTTTACTTTAAATTTTGATGGATATTCTGGATATTCTAGGATACTTTTGCTGTAACATTAGCATGGTTAAACTTTTGGATTCTATGTGAAAAATAAGAATGTGTGTACATCTCTCAGTAATATTTGATATTGTGATACTCTTATCTACTTAAGAAGTTTATTACATGTTAAATTATTTATGAAATCTGTAAAAGTTAAAAAATTGTCCAATGTAGTATTCTATCTACAACTACAAGAACTCCCTCGCTGTGTTTCTTTAAGTGGAGAGATACGTATTGAAGAGAGTTTCCCAGACCCTTATAATATCTGGAATATTTATGACTTAACCACAAATATTAAAAATAGGCTATCCGAAAGTTGGTAACATTCTCTGTTGGTTTTCTTTCTTTGGGGGAAAGCTAGTACAATTCTTTGGATCCAAATAAATGTCTGAGAATTTGTCTGGTTTGAACTTGATTAAAGGAGATTTATAGGGATGTATTCCTTATTTTCTTTAGTCCCTATAAGGGGTTAAAGTCATAAATCACTTCATCCATAGATGCTGGGCTTTGTTTTTTTTTTAAGAAAAAGGTCACTGGAAGGACTTGAGACTTGGCTTAGAAACAATTCCTTACTGGAAGTCACATGCCTTAAGCTAAGTAAACAGTAGGAGCCTTGGTGACTAGAGGTGTTGTTTACAGAGAAGTGACACATCAAGATTAATGGTGGTCAAGAGTTGGTTCCATTTTGGATATTGTTTTGAGTCAGTTGGGGTCAGCTTGCTAAGACAGAAGCCATCAGCTCATCCTTTTTCCACTTCTTTTATAAACCCTGAGAATCCAGTATGATGCAGTGATACTCCTGGAAAGCCTGTCAGACTAATCCTCAATGTCGCCTGACTCCATTGGGCACAGAGTGCCCGATTATGAGGGCTCCCCCCACCCCCCCCCCCCCGGGATATTCGAGAGCTACCTGATTTTGTCAGGCGCCTTCTCTCAGTCCTTGGCCACCCGACCAGCCACGGGTAAAATCCCCATGGAGGCGGGCGAAGGCTCTTAAGTGGCCATTAAGTGGTCACTTAAGGCCCTTTATTGGCCTGGGGTGGGCAGCCTTTAAGTGGCCGTTAAGTGGCCACTTAAGGGCCTTGATTGGCCTGGGGCGGGTGGCCCATTTTTCGCCAACACAGCCATGCGTAAAGTGGCAGTGGAGGCAGGAGCAGGTTGGGAACGGCCCTCGGAGCCTCATGCTCCATTTTACACCACTTCCCCCCTCCCCCCCCACCACCATCCTGCTCTTTGGGGTGACATAAAATTACAGACATAGTGTCCAATCTCCCTAGCAATTCAATGTTAGCTAAGTGGATAGTAGAATGTTCAACCTGAGAATTGTCTAGGCCACCTTTTGCCTCATCCTCATTATCCCTTTCATTCTTCACTGTCCCTACTATGTGTCGTACCCATGCTTGCTTATCCTCCTCCCGGCAATAATATTGTTTTAACATATTGATATGACACAGCCAATTCTTTTTTCGGCAATCTAGGGTATCAATCAAGTAATTTACCTTACCAATTCTCTTGACCACTTTATATGGAGTACTGAACCGTGCTTTCAATGGCTCATGCTCTAAATGCAATGATACTAACACTTCATCCCCTGCTTGAAATGATTTGGTCTTGGCATGCTTGTGTACCCAATATTTCATCGTTGTTTGGGAAGCTTTAAGGTGTTCCTGAGCCACTTTGTAAGCTCTCGTGAGTCTTTCCCAGAACACGAATACATAATCGAGCACAGAAGATTCATCCCTTTGTTCTAAAAACCTTTCTTTCATTAGTTTTAGACGACCTCTTATCTCATGCCCATAAACTAATTAAAAGGCACTAAAACCTGTAGACTCATTAGATGAATCCCTCATGGCAAACAAAAGAAATTCTAGCGCTTTATCCCAATCATGGGGATATTCATGACAGTATGTCCTGATCATTGTTTTGAGGCTCTGATGATACCTTTCCAAAGCTCCCTAAGTCTGTGGGTGGTATGCTAAGAACTTTAACTGTGTTCTACCCAAATTATCCATAACTTCCTGAAAAATTTTAGACATAAAATTGGAACCTTGATCCAACTGAATCTCAATCGGTAATCCGTATCTAGTGAATAACAGGGTCAATTTCTCTCCCACTACCTTAGCAGAAATTGTTCTCAAGGGACTGGCCTCTGGGAACTGAGTAGCCATATCCAGGATAGTGAGCATATATTGGTGTCCCGCTTTTGTTTTCAGCAAAAGTTAATTTAGAAAGGAACTTTCATATTTCAACCTGTGTGTTAATAAGCTTTGTATCTTTATTGAATAAGTCTTGTTTTATAATAAATTAATAATTTTGTTGTTTATTAAAGAAACCTGGTTGATGGATTTTATTTTGAAACTAAAATAGATAAAGTATATAATTGGCCTTATCGGTAACTCGGTAAAATATTTAAATACATGTTGTGACCTGTGGAGAAGAGGAACTAGAGAAAGACAGTGTGTTCCTCCAGCCTTGGTCATAACACTTTGCTGTTTCCATGTTATTGATTTCCTGCTTAAAAGCTTACATACATCTTGTTTTAATAGCATTGGGATTAGAGAAGGAGGGACATAAGGCACATTTCGCTAAATAAATAGCACTGGCAGAATCATTCAAAATTCTTACTTATTCTTTGGTGTAGTAGAAGAATCAGGGAGGAAAGAAGATTGATCCTCTATCTCTCTGAAAAGAATATACAGGACTGTATTAAGTCTTTGGCTCCAAGGGAAAGGAAATTCCTCAATTGGCTTCAACCAGCAGATAAGTAAGAAATGCAGCCGCAATTCCTCTTTTCATAAAAAATGCCAGAAGCCTACTTTTTGTCACTTAATCATAAACCTCTGATGAAAATGAGAGAACACAAACAATTGAAATGTTTTGTTCCTATCAGAAAGATTTAATTAACAGTAATGAACAAATGTCAGCTCGTGATAGTGCACCTGCAGTAATGATCTTCTCATATTTCTCAAACATTGAAGCAGGTAATTAAGCGGCATAAGTTCTACAAACTTTGTTAACGTAGCTGTGGAATATGGAACTGTGTTAGAAACTGTTTGAGTACAAAAAAGATAATTATGCTTCAGTAACAATGCACCTCAAGCACTCGATAATCACTGCAATGAAGTGTCATGGCATTTTTAGTGGTCGCCAAATATGCAGAGAAGCAATATGCTTGATCTATGTCACCCAGACAGTAAGTAATGTGGCCGAGGCTGTAAAAAAATAGCAGATAGTGAAGAATAAACCACATGAGTTAAGGGAGAACACTAAGGTAAAGTTTGAATACTACTGTAAATTAGATAGAGGACATATATGTAGCAGATAAAAGTTGTAGAGGCAAGAAGAATATGCAAAAAATTACCATACTAATACAAGAGAAATGTGAAGAAGAATGTAACAAGTAAGGTTTTAGAGGAGAAAATACCTCTGAAATATAAGTTCCTCATAGAATTTTGGGAGGAGTTGAGCTAGTTTTAACTATTATTTACCCAGCCCTGAATTACGTTCCTTCATATTGGCCATGCTTTCACTGGGGTTAATCTGTCATCCCCTAGTTAACTCAATCTGCTTCAGCTCTCTTTCTTCATATTCTTTCTGGAAGGTTCTCTCTCTCTCTCCTGCCTCTCGTTGTCTTCACATTCCTTCTGGAAGACTCTTTCTTTCTCTCTCTCCTGTCTTTTTCTTTCTCCTCTATCTCTCTTTCTTTCTCCTCTGATTCAAGTTTCCTTTGTTCCAATTGTAGCTTCGCTAGCAATACCCTATCTGGGTCTACTTCTAATCCTGCTTCTGCTTCTTCAGATACAAAGGAAAAATGGTTGGCCACTAGTCTTAGGAGTTCAGATATCCTAGCCTTGCCACATACAGTGATCCCACACTGCTCAGCCATTTTCCTCAAATCCTCCATAGATAGTGCTTTTAACTTATCCCAAGTTATTTCACCCTGGCTTGGGGAGCTAATAGCTTCAATCACAGACATGTTAGTATTCAAGCACACACACCCGCAAGAAAACCTATATTGAAATCTTGCTCTTTTTTGATTGGGAACAATTTGGCTTCCCACTTCCAATTTCTCTCACTTGTCTGTGGGTCAATTCCAGATGCTAGCACCCAAATTTCTGTTACGACCAGGTAAGAAAGGTGCCTAGGGTTCCCTGTCAGCCTTCACCTGGTCTTACCCTAACAGGGTTTTAATTTTTTTACACCATGTTTTAGCCCCCTTTTGGTGAATCCTTGTTCATCACTTTCCAATTATAAGGCAAATAAATCAGCACAAACAGGTTTTCTTAGGTTTAAAAATGGAAGTTTGAAATTTATTAAACTTAAACTCTAATTCGGTTAATGCCTACAGATACACGACATGCCCACACTAGTATGCATACACGATACACACATGCAGATAGAGACAGAACAGAGCGGAAGAAATAAAGTGGAAAAGTTTGAGGCAATCTCTGAAGAGGGTTTTTGTTACATATCTTCGAGCTCACTGTAGAGTCCTTGATTGTAGGTAGATCTTGCTTTTCGTTGGGGCCCAGTATTATTCTTAAACCTTGTTCACCATAGAAGACTTTTCTCTCTTGGGGTTCATGTGTCTTCAGTGGATTTGGAGTTCCATGAGAAAGAGATGGGAGCAGACAGGAGAGGCTGTTGCGAGCCAGCCAGGAGAGTTCTTTTCAGTCCAGGAGCAAACAGAGACTCTCGGTTCAAACTGTTTGTACAATTCAGAAAAACACGATTGCCAAGCAGGCTAGTCACGTGACCAGCTGGTCTGTCTATGTCTGTTTGTGGATTCAGCTATCCCAGCAGTCATCCTGAAATTTGAGCTCCCTCACCTTCAATGTCTGGTGCTTAAAGTCCATTGTGGGTTAAATTGGATAAGGGAAGTAACCTCTCTTGTCCCTATTGGTATGTAAATGTCTTCCAGCCAGGCATCTGGCTGCCCTTGTAACAGGCCTTCTCTTCTTTCTGGCAACAATTTGAAATTTAATGTCCTTCTGGTGAAATTAATATGCCTCATTCTTAGGGATGAGCAATTAATGCTGGCCTAGCCAGCGATGCCTACAACCCACAAATGAATAAAATAAACATGCAAATTTGCATTAAAGCCCAACACAAACACATGTGCAGGATTTAGATAACGATGTGGCTGTGGGAGCACAAAAGGGTGACAAATTAAGCATAGATGAAGAAGAGGTGGCAATGATAAGGGACCAGCTAATACCCTTATGTGTTGACTTCTCTGTAGCCTTATGCTTCCCTACCTTTCTGGTTCTCCAATCTATAACTTTCCCACCCCTTCCACAGTAATCTCCAGCATTTTGTGCATCTCTGTCATTCTTCACCACTTTAACCACCAAGATCTCACTCTCACAAATTTCCTCCATAAACACCCCTACTCCACTATCTTATTTAAGATTCTTATTAAAACCCATTTCTGTGGCCAAGCTTTTGGTCCTCCTCATAATCTTTCATTTTTTGACTTAGTATTCAGCTTCTGTATGCCTTAATGAAGGACGCTGGGCCAGTTTTCTACATTAAAGGTGCGATATGAATGCAATTTTTTATAGTTATTGTTGGGGTGTATAGAGATGTATACCTTAGTTAAACTCCTTTGGAACAGACTAGTACAGCACCAGCACCTATATTAAAATCAATTGGACCCTTGCATGTGGAAGGTGGTCTGCATAGCCTATGGGAAGCCCAACACTTAGGTATGTGGTGCCATCTTCCATACAAAGGATATACTGGAGTACAATTGTTTGTACTGTAGTCCATTGTTGAGAACATGAGAATACTTAAGTGACATTTGCCGCAAAGACAGAAAAAAAGCACATTTATTCAAACCATTTTGCTCGGTTCATGAATCCAGTTTTGGAAGAGTAGAAATCCTCATAAAGGTGCTAAAAACTGACAAATACTCCATTAATACTTACTCTGCATTAACTTTTGTTTTTGAAATTCATCTCCAATATATCACAAATGGAGTTTGGAGTTGCAGTCTGTAGTTGATAAAAGCAAGTAAGAGTGACCACATTATTCAAATTACACACCAAGCAGCTTACCAAATGCCACTCATTTCTGTTGGCCACTAATTTGCAGGCATATCTGCTAGGTGATATGTCAATTGATGAAACATGAAAATAGACAAGTAAAACCATATATATCAGTTCTATATTAATGTTAGATTCACAATATTCCCAGTTCGTCATCTACGCCTTTCATACCTCCAGACTTGACTATTCCAACACACTCCTGACTGGCCTCCCATCTTCTACCCTCTGTGAATTTGAAGTCATCCAAAACTCTGGTGTCCATGTCCTAAATCGCATCAGGTCTTGTTCACCTATTACCCCTGTGCTTGCTGATCTCTACTGGCTTCTAGTTAAGCAGTCACCTCGATTTTATAATGCTTACCCTTGTTTTCAAATCCCTCCATGGCTGGCCCCTCCCATCTCTGTAATTTCCTCCAGCCCTACAAGGCTACAAGATGTCTGCGCTGCTCCAAAACTAGCCTCTTGATCATCGCCGCTTTAATGGTTCCATCATTGTCAGCTGTGCCTTCAGCTGCCAAAATCCTAAGCTCTGGAATTCCCTTTCTAAACCTCTCCACCTCTTTTCCTCACTTTCCTCCTTTAAGACACTCCATAAAATCTACTTCTTTGGCCAAGTTTTTCGTTATCTGACCTCATATCTCCTTATGTAGCTCGGTGTCAAATTTTGATTTATAACATCCTGTGAAGCACCTTGGGACGTTTAACTACATTAATGGTATTATATAAATACAAGTTGCAGTTGTTGTTGATTATCATTGATCACAAATGTGCATTTGTGAAAACCCTCTCACAATTAGGTCACTAACAGGACAAGTGATACTTCAATAAACATGTAAATTTCCAGTGTCAAAAACATGTTGATATATTAATTAACTCCCAGCATCCTCCCATAGTCATTCATCCTACCTCAAAGTTTATGAAAAGCTCAAGAGAATCAGCCAGGGCTGACTGATGGGTGAGCACTAAAGGATAAATCCTCATTTGTTTCAAATTCTTAAGTATTTCAGCAATCTATCCCTAAACAACATTATCTGAGAACCTAACTAGGGTCTTACCTGCCTTTCTTGCAACTTTGACTCCCATTTTGCCAGCTACCATGACACCTCTCATATTAAATATAACACGCTTCAGAACCTCTTCCTCTGTTTGATCATTTTACAAAAACATAAATGCACATAAACAGGAATATATTATGCAGGGAAGTGAATTATTTGACCCTATTTAGTACTCCTTCAAGAGTTGATCCTGATCAAAAAATTGTCTAAAAAATGAGCAAAACATAGGAAAACACAGCATTTTGCTTGTTAAACGTGTTGTTAAAACCCAGTCATAAAACATCTTGTGCAGCTTATGTTAAAGGGGATGTAAATAAGAAGTGAACCAAGAACTCTGTGTCAGGTTATGCTTTAAAGATGGGAAGACTTTGAACTATCACCACAGCTGCAAAGATACTAGAAAGATAATTGAGAGATTGTATAGAAAGAAGGAAAAGACTTGCATTTATGTAGCACCTTTCACAACTTCAGGGCATCCTAAAGTGCCTGACAGCCAATTAAGTACTTTTGAAGTGTGGTCGCTGTCATAATGTAATAAAGTGAAAGGCAGAGAACAAAGAATTTGCTCTAAAACTCAGATCCAGAAGTGGATTGTTTTTGCAATTTGTTAAGTATTGCATTGTTCATGTCTGTCTTTGTGTCTTTGAAATCAATATTGATGGAAATTGGGCAATTTCTATAATGGGCATCCATCCTGTCAGTTGGCCACCCAAGTGTAAAAGATGGAAACTACATTAGATTTAGCAGTGAGCAGGATGGGGTTTGCAATTAAAGGTTGTATATATATATATATGTATTTGCTGGATGAGATACTCTGCCCTGAGTAGAGGCTAGAAACATCAGCAGAAAATACAATGTCCTAAAAGGCCAACGTTTATTGCTAAGAGGGAAGCACAGCTGAGCAGTGCTGATTTGAAAGTTGAAGTCAATACGAAAACAACAATAAAGAAATGGATTAGCTTTTTGAAAGGAATTGTGAATGGCACAATTCAAATATTGATAGTCGTTTGGTAGCACAGAACTTGAGAATTACTGAAAATAGAGACATTTTGTCAAAGTTTTTTGTCTTGCACTCATCAGGACAATATGCAAGAATAACCAATGTAAGGGAAAACAACAACTTAGACTGCATGAGAAGAGAGTGCTGATTGGTTGGCAAGTGAACTCTGATTGGTAGAGGTGTTGCCATGGAGAATGCCCCAGTTTACAGTGACTGACAGTTAACTGCCAAGATTTGTTTAAAATTTAAACCAGGCAGCTTGACTCTGATTGGTCAAGGCATTGTCCTGAAGAATGAACCAGCAAATGGCTGTCACTTAGTTTGTTCAGCTGAAACAGGCTCAATATGTGTACATGTTCTTTCTGTCTGCAAAGAACAGGGCCCTGTGTATTAATACATGTTAATATTGCTAGCCTATTCACCAATGTACCACTTAAGAAAGCCATAGATATTTGAGCTATAGCACTATATCATGGTGATTTAGACGCACCACCATTACGTGAATCAGTATTCATTGAACTTATGAATTCGGCAACTCGTGCTGTTGAGTTCAGTTTTAATGACAACATGTATGCCCCAATAGACGGTGTTGCCATGGGATCTCCTCTCGGCCCAGCTCTCGCAAACATCTTTGTTGGGTTGCATGAGAAACGTGTCTTTGAGGGAATGACTCCGAACCTCCTACCTCTTCTATATTTCCGATATGTAGATGATATGTTTGCTATATTTGAATCCGCAACTGCATGCAATAATTTCCTTGCACGTCTTAATGGGCTCCATCCTACGCTCAAATTCACCTTTGAAATGGAACAGTCAAATGAGCTCTCTTTCCTTGACTTACTAGTTGAGAAATCTGTTAAGATGTTCTCTACCACGGTCTACCGCAAACCTACCTTCACTGGTCAATACACGCACGTTGGGATTCTTACAGTTCCACACGCTATAAGATTGGCCTTATCGGCAACCTTGTAAATAGGGCCCAAGCCATTTTCTCACCACGCCAGCTTGATGCTGCAATAGGGCGAATCGAAGACACCCTGTGTGACAATGGCTATCCTGATCAGATCATTTCTCGCTGTATATCGTGCAAAGTTATGAACAGGCCTAAGGCCATCATTTTTGGCGCCGAAAAGTGCCCAGTCCACCTCAAATTACCCTGGAAGGATAATGTATCCCAAAAATGTGAGCAACAGGTAAAGCTAGCTATTTCACACTGCTACCATGCAGTAGCAACATGTGTGGTGCTTGCAACTAACAGGATGCTGCCATCAAACCAAAAAGACGTCCTACCTATCACACAAATGAGTAATGTGATATATGAATTTCAATGTCAGCATGTGCTAGGTATATAGGCCGTACATCCCAAAGACTGGCAGATCGTATCAAACAACATGTCCCTTCCGCTGTTCCCAATCAGCTCGTACTTGCAAAACTCAAAACACAGTGTCCAACATTAGATGTGATTTTGCGATTGGACAACATTTGCTAAATAATCCACAATGTGCAAAGAATTATGCTGGCAACCAATTTAAGATTTTCAGTAGGGCTCGCAGTGTGGTGCATTTGCACGTACTGGAAGCTACATATATTAATACACAGGGCTCTGTTCTTTGCAGACAGAAAGATACACACATTGCACCTGTTTCAGTCGAACAAAATAAGTGACAGCCATTTGCTGGTTCATTCGTCAGGACAATGCCTTGACCAATCTGAGTCAAGCTGCCTTGTTTATATTTCAAACAAAGCTTGGCAGTTAAACTGTCAATCATCATAAACAGGTGCATTCTCCATGGTAACACCTCTACCAATCAGAGTTCACTTGCCAACCAATCAGCACTCTCTTCTCATGCAGTATAATTTGTTGTTTTCCCTTACATTGGTTATTCTTGCATATTGTCCTGATGAGTGCAAGATGAAAAGCTTTGACAAAATGTCTCTATTTTCAGCAATTCTCAAATTCAAATATTATTAAGGAATAATTTCAAAAGCTAGGCCTGAGTTTCTTGGACAATAAATGATGTGATTGCATAGGGAACAAGCAAAAATGCTTCAGAAAATAATTAGGATTCAGGAATGCTGGATAATCAGCTTCAATACATGAAGAAACTAAGGATTAATGAATGATAATTTGGAAAGATAACATTGCTAAGGATGGCAAAAGGAATAGTAAGATATTTTTGTTTATAGTCACAGAACATTAAAGAATGTATGGGGGAGGGGAGATTTTTTCTGTGTCCTACATATAATAATGTCTTAAACCTGTCTGTAAAGATTGAGATTCTGCTTTTGTATCACTAAACATACAGAAGAAGTCTCCCAAAGTCATTAAAGGAGAAAGTGAGCACTTTAATGATACAAGATCAGGCAATACCATTCTTTTATCGATATCAGAATAAATATGTTGCAATATCCTAAAAGGCATACATCAAATTTTCAGACTCACTAATAGAATATAAGATCAACTAGAATGGTAACAATATTAGAAAACTAATGACATTAGAATACATAAATCCTGAAATTCTGAGATCAGAGACCATCATACATCAAAAAAGATTTAAGGAAGTAAGTAAAAACAGAAATGGCAGAGACGTTCAAGTTGACTAATAGCAGGGATTCAGAAGGACGGGAAAGAGAACACATGGTGCTGCCACTGTCAAACTGACCAGGAAACAACTCAAGGGATTATTATTCAGTGAGCATGAACCAACTGCAGTAAAACATTATAGGCACATAAGTCACTCTAGATGAGATTGGTCCTTTCTGTTCTGTTGTTCTTAAAGCTACAGTCAAAATGGCTATTGAGAAATGTGTGAGGTTGACGCCCACCTGCACTGTACAGGTACATTCTAGCCTCATTGGAGAGTGAAAGAAAACAAAATAATACAATGGAGGTGGATCTCATACACAACACCAATGAAAGTCCCCAATCAAACTAAAACCCCTGTAAATTTAATTCAACAAATAGATGCTGTTTAAAGCATCTTTGACAAAATGACATGCATCCAACACAAGAAATTGCTGATAGGGCAAGATTGTCCACTCTTACATATTACATTTGGTATTTTGTTGTCCATGCAGATTATTTGTTCTGGAAGTATGCCAACTATATTGCATACTATACTACGACTAAAACTATTTAATATTACCTCTCAGTGACTTAACACACATCTAAATGGGTGTCAGGTCTCTGCGAATCTTGGCCTTGGGCCAGCTGTTGCAGTATATATAAGAATAATCTGAGTTGACTCTGCAAATTTGATGATTCATAAAACTGTTAAATGTAGAACAAATGAGTTTAGCGCCTTGAATGCTTTTCTTTGAATTTCAAAAACAGCAATATACATTCGTTTTACTAACAACAAAACACACTTGAGTGAAAAGAAAGTTGTTCTTTAGATTTCAATCAATATTCTTACAGATCTAATCAAATAATTTCCATAAAATTTGAAAAGTATCAATGCAGATTTCCACTAAGTCTGGTTGAGGCTTAATGAAGTTTAGTCTCAAGTATAAATTTGAAAGTAAGGAGTTTTTCTATTTGCCATATTAGGGAACATTGACCAGTTGGATTCCACAAAGATTATTTCTTGCACATCTGGACCCTGAAATACCACCTGGAGACTGGAGGCAGCGTGGGTGTTGCTGCCGGGGAGAGGACATGTGGAAAGTGGGATGGAACCCAGTTCCACCAGGATTCTGCCCTTTGGAAAGAAGGTTGGGAAATTCTGGTGGATGGGCCATCAGAGGATCTACTGCCAGCCACCCCCAGGTCAACAGGACATGATTGGGATGGTTTGCAAGGAAATTCCACCCAGTACACCTGTTGATAGGCCCAATGGAACTTACATGTCCTCAGAGCAGGCATATCCTAGCCATCATAAGCTGAATGAAAAGTTCCAGAATATCAGAGTGGATCAATTCCCTTGCAAGGATTGCCTGATTACTCCAGTGGGAGCAAAGTTGGGACGGCTGTGTTTGTTTGAGAACCTGCTATCTCAGAATGCAATTAAGCTTCTCTGACACTCCAGCTGTTGTCAATGCCCTCTTAATGTGTTGATAAGCCTACTGTAATGGTCAAGTGAGGAGAGGTTGAATGGCTTCCCTCTTTTTCCTCTCCTTGTTTGACCACAACAGGTTTAATTCTTTCTTAAAGTGGATGTACTGGCCAATTCAGTAGGTGTTTGATTACTTGCTTACTATGATCATAATAAGAACCTACTGGACAGGTTTTCTTGAATTAACAAAGAAAGTGGTTAACTTTATTGTAACTAAACTGAACTAATAAAATAATAAACAACATGCCAACTTTCACTCTCTCACACACACAAGAGGTTTACACACACACAAATAGGTTACAGAGTGAGAAAAGGTAGATAGGTTGAGTTAGAGTCCATAAAAAAGGTATATAGTCTGTGGAGTTTGGTGATTCGGCTGACTTCTAGCTGAATTCAGTGGTCCTGATGCTTTTACTTTGAAGAGGTAGATGACTGGTATGCTGAGTTACTTGGAGATAGCAATGTGGATGATTTCCTCCAACGCGGTTTCTGATTGTAGCCAAAGTATGCAAAAGTGGTCAGTCAACAAGCAGGATTTGAAACATTTCAAACTGGAAAGAGAGAGAGAGAACCTCCCCCCCGCCACCTCCACTTAGGGTCTGCTCATGTCAAACTCCAGTTGCTTCTCCTCTACTGCAGAGAAAACACCAGCTAAAAACCACAGATGGGGTGAGACTTGTCACATGGCAGTCACTCAGTGATTCAAAACAGCAATTAGCAGTATTTCTCTCTTGCAAAAAGAACAGGCATTTCCTTTAAACTTCTTTGGTCTTGGTTCTTACTGGGAAATGCAGATGTTTTGTCCCCCTCCTCACAGTCCTTTGCAATGTAGGATACAGCAGCAGCAGAGGAGAAGCAACTGGAGTCTGACATGAGGTGATCATCTTAAGCTGCTAACAATCATCCTATTTTAAATGTTCTTTTTAAATTTCAAACCTGTGACCTCTACCACTTAGAAGAACAAGGGCACCAGATGTGTGGGAACACCACCACCTGCAAGTTCTCCTCCAAGTTACACACCATCCTGACTTGGAAATTTATCATTTCCTTTACTATTGCTAGGTCAAAATCCTGGAATTCTCTACCTAACAGCACTGTGCGTGTACCTAAACCAAATCACCTGCAGCAGTTCAAGCAGGTGGCTCACCACCACCTTCTCAAAGGCAATTTGGCATGGACAATAAATGCTGCCCTTGCCGGTGACACCCACATCCCATGAATGAATAAAAATACTGCATCATATTTCTCTTCATTCTGTTTGTCACCTATTCCCCAACAGTGACCGTACATTGAGGGCATTCCAGAAGCTGAAGTCCCGAGACTGATCTGAAACTGGGCTTCAGGCCTCACTTCAATAATTGCAGCAAGCAGCCGACATCTGTCACGCTTCCACAGATAGCTCCCCATTTGCCACGGAACCCATTTGCCCATCTGCCTCACCATCAGTGGTCTTCATCTAAGTTATGAGAAGGGTTGGAGAAGAATGGGCGAGGGACTGGCATGGACCAACAGCATCCTGCAGTAGTGCTATGGAGCAGGGAGGAAGAGTTCTGCTTCACCTTGGTTCCAAAAAAGGCAAGTGGAAAGAAGAACTTCCATTTTTGTTGGGGCCTTCAGAAGTTCATTTAAGGAACGAGTAATTCCAGTGCCTGCTTCCCAGTTGCCTGATGAACATTTGGTAGGAGTTCTGAAACAGGCATTAGGCCCCAGACTTACACCTGTAGGTTGGCAGCAGGAACACATGAAAGTCTGCCTTTACCAATATGCCTGCATGTCTAACACAGGCACAGACTGGGAGTAGGCGTTGCATTCCAAGACCAGACTTACTTAACTTGGTTTTCTACCTGGAAAACAGATACAGCAAGCATAACTTTCCCCCCTCATCAATAGAAGCCTTTATTAATCTGTCCTGTCTGCTTCTCTCTAACTGGTCTGGCTTGAAGTGCCAGGAGTAATCCTAAAATTATGACCCTGAAGATCCTACTTATTAACGTAATAGCTAATATCCTCTGAATTGATTTATGACTTTAACCCCTTAAAGGGACTAAACCAAATCAAGCATACATCCCTATAAGTCTCCTTTAATTAAGTTCAGACCAGACAGATTCCTACAGATACTTGTTTGGATCTAAAAAACTGAACTAGTCATCCCTCAAAGAAAGAAAACTAACAGGGAATATTACTATCTTTTGGACAGCCTATTTTTAAATAATTATAGCTAAGTCATAAATATCCCAGATATTATAAGGGGCTGGGAAACTCTCTTCAATAAATATCTCCTCACTTGAGGAGACAGAGAGAGGGGGTTCTTATAATTGTATACAGAATGCTCTGAGATAATGTATTAAAGAATTGAATATGCAATGCACTTTAAGTGGCTAAGTATACTACAATATCAAACAGTACCAGGAGATATAAAATATAATCTTATTTCTAAAATAGAATCCAAAAGTTCAACCTTGACAATGTTACAGCAAAATATCTTAGACTATCCATCAAAATTTAAAGTAAACTTTTACCTTAAATTCCCCTACTAAGCCTTCCTGCTCAACAAGACAAAACATTCTCAGTTAAGAGCAGAATTCTCTTGTTATGCAGTCAGCCATAGTTTGAGAAGCATTCATGAGGAATTCAATACTTGTTTTTTTGATTCAAAACTCTCATATTTATACTGTTTCTAATCTATCATCTCATCTTTTAGAATGTAGATGTTACCTTTCTGTGTGTGTTTTTCCTAATTCTGATATCCATATATGGGAATATCATTAGCTACCATTTCCACTTAATGTATTTGCTAGAAATTCCCTTTTCTTGAAGTTGTGAGCTTTTATCTGGTCAAAATGTTTGTAATTGGGTTTACCTGGCATCTGTTTTTGTAAGTACCATTTCATTTTGTAATTTACTATCTGTAATTGTCTTTTTATGGTACCTTGTAGCATCCTCTTGAGTCAGTCTGTCTATATCGCTAATACTATCAACTAATTAAGTTTATAGTTATCAGTACTGACCTCACATAGGATGTTTCAGTGTGTTTCATCTTTTAATTCCATTGTTATAGAGACCTTGGAATGGATTTTTTAACTCTGCCCTTAAAGGGGAAATTCAGTGAGTCTTGAAAACTAACCATTTATTCAATCTTTAATTCTAAAGGTATAATGTATTAATTATATCTGAATTCTACCTAATTAAGCCTATTATACCTATGTTACATCACAGCTGAAACTGACCTTATAAGACCTAGTCCTGTTCTTCCTATTGTCACCGGTTCCAACACAAATCAGAACTTCAGGCTTGTTCATTTTCTGTTTCCAGAACCATTTCCAACCTTTCCATTATGATTTTTATCTACCCAATAGACAATAGACCATCTGGGACTCCAGGTCACAGCTGCAGAAAGGGTTATCCACCCCTCTAATGATAACTACCACTTGCCTTTGCTAAGCCATTTCTTTTGTTCGATCTAGGTAAACACTTGCTCCATGGTATCATGGCACTCCGCATAATTTTCATCGCATAAGTCACTGTCCTTGCCGGCGTCCCAGGTATCAAGCATAGTATATCTGTCAAGCAACTTCAGACCTCCAGAAGTTGTGCACTACCTGCATCTGATTCTTTGTACTTATTCCATGCCTGCCATTCCCCACTCTCCCACCCTCCCACCCCATAAATGGATGGTGCTGACTTTCCCTTTCTCTGCCTCATTATTGCACTGTAACAGCAAGGTGATCACTTCCTTCAAACTGCAGTATAGGAATATTTCCTGTTCCTATGCGGACTGTCTCCAATTGATTCTAAAGCTTGATAGTGTTAAATTCAAAAATAAAGACAGAAAATGCTGAAAATACTGAGCAGGTCAGGTATCATCTCTGGAGGGAGCTGCCAGACCTGCTGAGTATCTCAAGCATCTTTTGTTTTTATTTCAGATTTCCAGCATCCAGCATCTGGAGTATTATGCTTATGTAATGTAAAATTCAGATAGGTTCACCTGGAGACATTTCTTACACCTGTACTTGTGTTATCAATTAGTCGAGGTTAATTAGAACCCATCATGATCTCCAGCATTTATAGTTGTCCATACTCGAGATTAAAATCTGCCTTCGTGGCATTTATTAAATCACCTGGGTTATAAAACCAGCTTATCCCACAACAATGTTTATTTGGGTTGCTCAGGAACAGAGAGTGACAGAGACTAAGGGCCGAATTTACAGTGTCCTCCTTAGTCGGGAGTGGAGGCGGGGGCCCCAAAAATACTGGGGGGCATTACAATTCAAGGCACTGATCCCAGCGCCAGCAATAATCACAAGGACGGGGGGGAGGGCAGGACAGAAATCTCACTCAGCCCCATTGGAATCCAATTAAACTTGTTAAAATGCTCGTTTAGAGCTTTTCAGGGGCTGAAGTTCTAATTTTTAAAGGGACGAGCAGCTTACCCACACTTTCCGAAACTGACCAGCTGAAGGCAGGCGGGTAAAGAGTGGGGAGGCAGTCATGGCTGCCCCAGGGCATCACCCAGCCCCATAAGAGGGAGGCAAAGGGAACTGGGCAGTTGGTAAGGAGGTGTGCTTGGAGCTGCACAGGTGGCAGGCTGATGGGCACAGCTTTAAAAGGGGTCTGCAATCCCTGGCATCGTGGGGCAGAAGGCCGGGGGCAAGGATGCCAAGGATAATTGGGTGGCGACTTTCCCAGAAGGAGGGCTCCAGCTGGAAATGGGGGCTCAACTATCAGATTTTGGGCCCAGTGACAATGAGGGGCAACAACCTCTGCAAGAAGGGCAGAGCCCCAAGCACCAGAAGGGCATGGGAGAGGAAAGGAGGGCAGGAAGGCAATGAAGACCAAACCCTCAACACAGGATCAATCGCGGAAGGTGGAGCTACCTGAAAATGATGGAAAACCAGTGCCAGAGGAGACTGTGACTCTCCTGGCAGATGGTCAGACATCTGTGCTCATTTCACCAAAGACCTCGCATCTTACATCACTGGTCGCCATGCCCTGCCAGGAACTGTCAAGATCTCTGTGGCCTTGAACTTCTTTGCTTCTGGCTCCTACTATGGATCAGTTGTGAACTTTCGTGGCATCTCAAAAATGGCTGCATGCCACTGCATCTCTCTGGTCACTGATGCCCTCTTTGTCAAAGCTGGACAGCACATTCATTTAATGACTGGCATAGCCTCACAGGGGCAGAGGGCATTGGATTTTACCTCCATTGCTGGACTCCCCGAGGGGCAAGGCATCATTGATTGCGCCCATGGAACCATCAAGGCACCCAGTGACCAACCAGCGAAATCCATCAACAGGAAGGGCTTCCAGTTCCTCAATACCGAACTGGTCCATGACCAAAACAAGAGCTTTCTCCACGTGTGTGCTTGCTTTCCTCACAGCTGCCAGGACTCCTTCATCCTCTGCCCATCCAGGTTGCCTCAGATCTTCACTCCAACTCCCAAAGTGCATGGATGGATCCAACAGGCCAAGGGAAGCCTCTTGAAGATCTGGCTACTGACCCTTCTATGTGACCCCCAGACAGAAGCACAGGAGTGATACAACCAATGCAGCCTGCTCAGTGTGGAACCAATGAGCAGGCCACTGAGCTTCTGAAGATGCAGTTTCAGTGCCAGTACTGATCAGGTGGTGCTCACCAATACTCTCCTGCATGGGTCTCAGTCATTGTGGCCCTCAGGAGAGGTGTGGGCCTTGAAGATGGTTAGGCCCTGGAAGGAGACAGCTCATTGAGGGAGGAGCAGGAGGCAAGAGAGGAGAAGGAAGAGGAAGCGGAGGGAGTTGCATGACGAGGTGACCTCCTCTTACACCCTCCGGGAAGAGGACCTCCCTCCTCTCCCTCACGGCCTCCAGCATTAGATCCAGTCTGGCATCCATGAAATGTGGTGCTGCCTTGCCCCGTGTGCCAGGCCTCTAGCTCCCCTGTGACATCTCGCTTCCCTCTGGTGCTGTGGAAGGCTTTGGCACAAACCAGTGATGTCTCCCTCAGGACAACCAGCAGCCTCAATGAGGGCTGCAGAGAGGGGTCTAAAAGAGTCAGACATTTCATCTGACCCGTCTCTGCTCCAACACCCACTGGTTATATGTGGACAGGAAACCTGTCTGCCTATCAATTAAGGGTTCATCCATTTGAAAATCTGAACTTTAATCAGTTTCCCACCGGAGGCAGGTTTCTGACCCAGAAACAGACCTGATCCTGTTTCCCGCCTCTCTGGTGAAAATTCAGCCTTATAATTCACCTAATTTCTAAATATATTTATAATAATGTTAGTCAATTCAGTACAACATTGTATATGACTTTCCACTTGCTTTGCCCTGAGAAAACCTGGGTCTTTCTGCCTGACCAATCCATTGGCTGTTCTATCCACAGCCTAGCTTAACCTGTTACGACATTCCTGGCCTGCCGCTGCTTCCTCTCATCTGACTAGGGTAATTCAGTCATCCTCTACAGGCTATTTATAGCCAACTTGTCAGGCCAGTTCCAAGGGCTTACTTATCATATTTGGACTGTAAGGTCAGAGCTGCTATTCTCCATTTTTTTTGTTGCCATCCTTAAAGTCCCTTTTGTTTGCATTCTTTTGTTATTCTTCAGCAATTTGTCATATCATGTCACAACTTTTACTCACAATTTTAACTATGTACAATTCTTCATATGAACAACAGTGCAGCCTCCAGATATCAGATTGGTGTTTTTTCCGTCTGCAATGACTTTGTTTTTCAGGCACTTAGTTGACTAGAATTGGATGTAACATTTTTCTCTTATAGTCTTATTTTTTTATTTAGCCATGATTCGCAAACATGCATATATAATGATATACAACTGTTGCCCTGGACGCTCACGGCTTCCAGAAGTTGCCACAGCATGCAAGTTCTGCACATCACAAGGTTCCACTGTCATGCCAAAATATGTGGACTCAAAAGTTTAAATCAAAAAAATAATTTCCATCCAATTACATTACAAGGCACTCACTCCAGTTCAGTCCAAATTTCCTTTACTGGTTCAGCTGCATTCGCTTTCTGCTGGCCTCAACATCTCAATTGCCTTCACCTGTACTATCTAATAAGATCCTTTTAAAATAACAATATCAGTACAGCCAATACGAACACATGTACCATTTTCAAAACAGCTCATCAATGAAAAAGCACACTTTATCACCAGTAATTTTGCAGCTAAGTCAAACCAATCCAATCAGTACTTGCAAAGACAATCCCATTTAACAGCTCATGAAACAAAAATTATAATTTGTTCTTAACCATTCACTTCAGTTGTGGCCTCATTCTCTCTGCTGGTCATTTACAATTAAGTTGTATATATTATGTATAAATATTTCTGTACATAAATGGTTATCATCATTGTTAAGGTTATAGTTTCAATATGTGAATCCTGCAAGAGAGGAGAAAAATAATCTTCTAATCGTACATATAGTAATTAAAGTATATTTTGGAACACAATCATCTGTAAATTCCAGGAGGGTTCTCCTGATCGTCGGCCATAACGCCAATGGAAGATAGAGGAAACTTCAAGAAATAATTTACATTTCTCCAGTTCTTCCATCAATCTGCCACCAAAGTTACGGCAGTTAATTGGGAATTTGCCCGCCCCTCCCTTAAGTATGTGAAAAGGAAAAGATTATCAAGAAGAAATGTGGGTCCATTGCAGGTGGAGACCAGAGAATTTTTAATGGAGAATAGGGAAATGTCGGAGAAACTAAACAATTACTTTGTGTCTGTCTTCACGGAGGAAGGGACAGAAAATCTCCCAGAAACATTAGGGAACCAAGGGACTTGCGAAAATGAGGAACTGGAAGAAAATAGTATTAATAAAGAGGTAGTACTTGAAAAGTTAACTGGATTGAAGGTTGATAAACCCCCTGGACCAGATGAGCTACATCCCAGAGTGTTGAAGGAGGTGGCTATAGAGAAAGTGGATACATTGGTGGTTATCTTTCAAAATTCTATAGATTCTAGAAATGAGTAACTGCATGTGTGGGGGTGGTTGTGGCAATTTCGGGAATGAATATTGATCAATAAATAGTTAATCATCTGTTTTAAACTTACAAGAAAACCAGTTGCTGTCTGTTTATTTGACAAATAAAACACAAAGGGTTAAAACCTTAATAACAAAGACACTTGCTGTGGTCAGTTGGGAGGTGAACAGTGGGAACCACCTACATCCCTTACCACCTGGCTGCAATAGTGCCTTGGAATTGTTGACAAAAGACAATTTGAAGGCTCTGGCAGGGAACATAGGGGTCAGCTTAAAATCAGGGGCTAGAAAGGCAGAGATCATTGAAGAATTGGCTTCTCACTTGAAGCTTGAAGAAGAAAAGAACATTTCTGCGAGTGTTCAAGTAGAACTAGTCAAAATTGAATTAGAATAAGAAAGGTTGAAATTGGAAAAACAAGAAAGGGAAAGAGAAGAAAAAAAGACAAAGAGAAATGGAAAACTTGAACTAGAATTAGAAAGAAAAAGAGAAATGCAAAAAAAACTTGAATTCAAAAGACCAAGCAAAAGGGAGAATTTAGAATTGGTAAGGGATAATCTCAAAGTCCGTGAACGTGCATTGGAAATAAAAACTGAGGATGACCCAAAGCAAAGTCCTCGTAGTTTTGATTTGGCAAAGAATATTCACTTGGTACCTAAATTTAGTAAAGAAGGAGTAGAAATGTACTTTGTGTCATTTGAGAAAATTGCCACAAATCTGAATTGGCCTAAATCATCTTGGACAATGCTCCTACAGAGTGTTTTCATAGGGAAAGCTTTGGAGGTGTACGCCTCTCTTTCAGAAGAGCACTCATGGGACTATGACAAAGTGAAGACAGCTGTTCTCATTGCCAGTGAGTTGGTACCAGAGGCCTGCAGACAGAAATTCAGAAATTTAAAAAGGAAACAGGGCCAGACATATGTGGAATTTGCTAGAGAGAAGGAAATGGTGTTTGATAGGTGGCATAGATTGATAAAGGTTGCACAAAACTTTGAGAGCCTTTGGGAAATGATTCTAATGGAAGAATGCAAAAATAATGTCCATCCTGGAAGAGCATAAACTTTGTAAAGTAAAGGAAGCCGCAGTAATGGCAGATGATTATGATTTGATTCACAAGGACAGTAGTCTCAGGCCCCAATTTGGCAACATTCAGAGAAATCAGAGAGATAGGAAGTTTGATAATGAAAAGAGATCTGGTTCTATTCAGAAAGATGGCAAAACTAAAGACACTCCTTAGGTTAATAAAAAAGTCCGGAGGACAAGTTTGGTTTGAGGGGACTGACATGCTATTTTTGTCATAAAAAGAAAATGTGAAGGATGCGTGCTAGAATTTGGAAAACAAGCATGTTGCATTTATACAGTCAAGTAGTGTTCCCCCAGGAAATACTGTCCTCGTGGGTAACATTCATGACAAGCAGGTAGACTCTCCAACGTTCATTGATAGAGTGAATCAGTGAAGGCTTGAGAGAAAATATAAGGTACAGAAAAAAAAACATGCATTTCTCTCATTCATTCACAAATCCTAAAACTTATTAAAATCACTGCTTTTTGGGGATCCCAATAAACATGTGATTCTTTTTTGGGGAAGTTTCTCTTCCGTTTGCCCATTTCTATGGTCTTTGTTCCTGCTGAGGTAATTTTTTTTACAGGAGAGTCAGTAGTGGGTGGGTCTATCCTGAACTATCCTTCAGTGCTTTGCTGAGTCATGCAAAGGCTTTTGACTTTAGGGGGATGGGTGGTTTTCTTTTTTCTCACTGCAGGGAAGGATTCTTTGCTAATCTCCCCTTTGTCCTTTGGGACACACCTGCCTGCAGGTATTTGTGCTGACTCTACTTCACTTCCCTGTGGCACTTCGACTATGTGAGGCATCACTCTCACAGTTTGTCTGCCCCCTACAGGTCTTTTTTGTCTCTGCAGGTTCCTGTACATTCTGTTAGCAACTCTGGTGGGCTGTTTCTAGTATCTGCATTTATGTAAGAGGATGTGGGGTCAAACATTTCACATTTTTCGGGGTTGGTTGATTTTCATCCGGGATTCCACCCAGACCTCCTTTAACCTGCCCTCTTGGTCACTTTTTCCCCTTCCCATTCTAAACTTCTGCCAGCCTTGTGCCTGCCTGTCCCCTTTAGTTCTCAGAGGTTCACCAGCCCTCTGCTGGAGGGTCCTCCTAACACTGGTACAGGACTTAGGGGTGCAGGTTTCACTGTAGGCTAGGGTTTCCCCTCAACCTGGCATGTGGCAACTCCTGCTGGACTCCACCACATCTTTGTGGAGCTTTGGCCAGTTAAACTGCTGTCTTATGCGGGCTTTGGTCTTTTGTATACCGGCATGTACAGCCACTGTAGTCTCGTGGTCCCTTCTTAATATTTCTTTCCGGTACCTCTGCGGCACCACTTACTGGTGAACTACTGTCCACTCCTTGCTCTCAGGTCTGTGAGGAGAACTTCATTTCCTCATCAGTACCTCATTCTTTAAATAGTAGCAATCAGGGACTCCCTCTGCTTCACTTTCAGACTGGGCAGCCTGTACTAACTCTCTCAGTATTGGGTTGCTCGCTGAGCCTCAGCTAGGGAAAATCCATTTAATTCATTCCCTGGGTCTCCTAACTTCCCAAAGAAAGTCTCAGACAGACAGACCTGGTCATCTGCCCGCAGTGCTAATTCAGTCTCCTCTGGGGCAGCTGGCTTGATCATGGCCTGATCCACTACACATTCAGGGAAACTGTAGGAGTCTGTCTCCTGCTACTGCCCTGTCTCTCTGACCTCCTGCGGTCTTTCTTTCACTACTGGGGGGACTACCAGCTTCACCCCTGCCAGGTCATTACCTAGGAGCAGGTCAACCCCATCCACAGGCAAACTAAGGACAATCGCTACCGGTCCCGAAACTAGGTTGCACTCCAGTTGCACCCGGTGTACAGGTGCAGGCATACACTGCCCTCTAATACCATTCACCACCATTCTGGTATTCACTGCATTCTCTGGGGGAAAGGTCAGGCTTTTTCCCAGTAAAAGGGATCTGGTGGCCCCTGTGTCCCTGAGAATTACTATGGGCTTGCTTGCCCCACTCGAGGGGTATGGGGTTACTTTCCCTTCAAACACAAAACCTTGATAACCTTCAGGAATCCTATTAAATTTCCCTGCACTTGCAGCCGCAAGCTTCTTGAGTCTCAATCTTACTGCAGTTAAAGCCACAGCTTGCTCTGCCGTGCTTTCCATCAGGTTCACTTCTTCACTGAGCAGGTTTGCCCTGATTAACCCTACCGGTTTTCCCTTTAGTTTCCAGCAGTCAGCTTTTAAATGCCCTGCTTTATTACAATAGAAGCACACAAGTCTCCAGGTCTCTCTCTTGCTCACAGCACCTTCCTTTTTGGCTAGAGGAAGCCCCCCTATGTCTGCTGCTTTCCTTTCTCTCCCAGGACTGCTTGGGCTCCTATCACCTTCCCACCCTTTGTCCCTTTTGGATTTGTGGAGATGACTAGGAAAGGTTCTCCCCTGGGAAACAGACTTATAAATTAAAGCAAATCCATCGGCCAGAATGGCCGCTTGCCGGGCTCTCTGGACCCATTGCTCCTCTACATGGGTCTTTATGGAGAGTGGGAGAGAGTGCTTAAATTCCTCAAACAGAATTACTTCTCTGAGATTCTCATAGCTGAGCTGTACTTTAAGAGCCCTCAGCCACTGGTCAAAAGCCAGCTGCTTACTTCTTTCAAACTCCAGAGATGTTTGATTAGCTTGCTTTTTGAGGGTTCTAAACTTTTGGTGATAGGCTTCGGGTACTAATTCATATTCATAATTTGATGAACTCTCATCTGGAAACAGGGAATAAACCTCATGGGCTTTTCCAGTTAGCTTGCTTTATCGTAAAAGAGGCCAGATCTTAGCTGGCCATTTTAGCTGCCTTGCCAGTTTCTCAAAGGACACGAAAACAATTCTACATCCTCCTCATTTAATTTTGAAATTAGTTGAGCTAGTTTTAACAGTTTTTACCCAGCCCTGAATTTCGCTCTTCCATATTGGCCATGCTTTCATTGGGGTTACTCTGTCACCCCCTAGTTAACTCAAGCCACTTCAACTCTGTCTCTTCACATACCCTTCCGGAATATTCTTTCTCTCGCTCTCTCCTGGCTTTCTCTCTCTCTCTCCTCAAATTCAAGTTTCCTCTGTTCCAATTATATCTTTGCTAACAATACCCTGTTGGAGTCTACTTCTAATCCTGTTTCTGCTTCTTCAGATTCAAGGGAAAATGGTTGGCCAGTAGCCTTAGGAGTTCTAACTTCCTAGCCTTGCCACCTACAGTGATCGCACACTGTTCAGCCATTTTCCTCAACTCTTCCATAGATGGTGCTTTTAACATATCCCAAGTTACTTCACCCTGGCTTGGAGAGCTACTAGCTTCAGTTACAGGCATGTTAGTATCCAAGCACACACAACTACAAGAAAACCTTATAATTGGAAAGTGGTGAAATCTGTATGGAAATCTTATGCTTTTTTGATTGGGAACAATTTGGCTTCCCACTTCCTATTTCTCTCATTTATCTGTGGGTCAATTCCAGATGCTAGCACCCAAATTTCTGTTATGATCAGGTGAGAAAGGTGTCTAGGGGTCCCTCTCAGCCTTCACCTGGTTGTTACTGTAACAGGGTTTAATTTAAAACACATCATGTTTTTAGCTCTCCCTTGGTGAATCCATGTTCACCGCTTTCCAATTATAAGGCAAAGACAATAAGGCTTTCTTAGGTATAAAGAAGAAAAGTTGAAATTTATTAAACTTAAACTTAAACTCTAACTCATTAACGCCTACGGGGTACACGACGCGCCTACACTAGCATGTATATGCAACACACACATGCAAATAGAGACAGAAAAGAACAGAAGAAAAAAAATGGAAAAGTTTGAGGCAATATCTGAAAAGTTTTTGTTACGGTTCTTCGAGCTCACTGTAGAGTCCTTGATTGTAGGTAAATCTTGCTTTTTGTTGGGACCCAGTATTCTTCTTAAAGCTTGCTCGCTGTAGGAGACTTTTCTCTCTTGGGGTTCATGTGTCTTCAGTAGATTCAGAGGCTTGCGAGAAAGAGATGGGAGAAGGCAGCCAGGAGAAGCTGTGACAAGCCAGCCAGGAGAGATCTTCTCAGTCCAGCAGCATTCTGCTTTTTAACCAAATTGTTTGCACACATTCAAAAAACTCACATTGCCCAGCAGGTTAGTCATGTAGCTAGCTGGTTTGACCATGTCCCGTTTGTGTATTCGCCATCTTAGCAGTCAACCTGGAATGCGAGCTTCCCCCACCTTCAATGACTGGTGATCAAAAGTCCATTGAGCGTTGAATGTGTTAGGGAATGGTCCTTTGTCCTTTCCTAGCACTGTCTGTTAATATACAAATATCTTTCCAGCCAAGATCTGGCAATTCTTTAAAGCAAGCCCTTTCTTCACTTCAAAAACAGTTTGAAATTTCATGTCCATGTGGTGAAATTAATATGCCTCATGCTTGGTAGTTGGGGGGCGGGGGGGGCCTGCATGACAGACATTTTGCAGGAAGAATTTCCTGGACTATTCCTAGATTGTGTTGTGACTTGATCCCAGGGTTAAGCCACATGAGACAAATTTATTTGCTGTGGAAGACAATTTGGATGTTTGGTTGGCTGAAACGTTTTTCAAGGATTTGGATAGGAATGTTGGTGTTAAAGGCTCCAGGGCTAACAATAATGAATTGTTTAGCAGAACTTCCTTTATTGAGGCAGAACAAGCAAACCCTGATTTGAGGAGCTTGACTCAGATGGGATGTTCTGAGGCAGAGGCTGAAAAGGTTTCTGAGTGTTATGATGTCAAGAATGACATTCTACTGAGGAAGTGGAGACCCCTGCAAAGGCCCACTGATGAAGATTGGGCTGTAGTCCATAAAATAGTTGTCACCTCCTTGCCACCGTGTAAAATTTTGAGAATTGCCCTTGAGATTCCAGTCGCAGGTCATCGGGTACTCGGAAGACTCACACTAGGGTAATGGCATATTTTTACTGGCCGAAGTTTCATAAGCATGTGGTTGACTTCTGTAAGATATGTCACACATGTCAGATGGTTAGGAAGCCAGGTCTTCGATTAAGCCAGCCCAATTAGTACGAATACCTGCATCTGATGCACCATTTAGCAGGGTTCTTGTGAATTGTGTTGGACCCTTGTCTGACACTAAGCCGAATCATAAGTATCTCCTGGCCAATATGGATCTGTCCACTCGATTTCCAGAGGCAATACCATTGAAGAAGATCACAGCGAAAGTTGTGATTGTGGAGTTGGTCCAGTTTTTCACTAGGTATGAGTTGCCAAAGTAATTCAGTCTGACCAGGGGTCAAATTTCATGTTAGGTGTATTTCAGGAGGTCATGTGTAATTTAGGAGTGAAGCAGCTCAATTCGTTTGTTTATCACCTGCAGTCCCAAGGTACTTTGGAGAAATATAACCAAACTCTAAAGAGTATTATTAGGGCCGATTGTCTTGAGTATCCCCAGGATTGGGATAAAGGGGTATCATTTTTGCTCGTCGTAACCAGGGACACGCCATATGTGTCTACTGGTTTCAGTTCCTTTAAATTGACCTCTGGGCATGAGGTTAAGGGCCCCCTTAAATACATTAAAGAGAAATGTTTTGCACAGGAGGAGGAAACTACCCTCTGAGATTATGTGTCAGAGCTCTGAGATAGGCTCTCAAAAGCTTTTGCAGTGACCAGAGAACATCTCAAGGCTTCTCAGCCAACGATGAAAGTACAAGCAGATGGAGCAGCTAAGTCGCATAGTTTTCAACCTGGTGAACCAATGAAAGCTAGGTTTAATGAACCCTACTGCCACATATGTCAGAGGTAGTTTCTTTACACAGAGAGTAGTAGGGGCGTGGAACGCCCTGCCTGCAACAGTAGTAGACTCGCCAACTTTAAGGGCATTTAAGTGGTCATTGGATAGACATATGGATGAAAATGGAATAGTGTAGGTCAGATGGTTTCACAGGTCGGCGCAACATCGAGGGCTGAAGGGCCTGTACTGCGCTGTAATGTTCTATGTTCTATGTTCTATATCCCGATGTCGAGACCCCTATAAAATCCAGTCCTAAAACTTCAGGCTGCTGGGGAAACAGAAACTGGTTGAAACCAGATGAAAGAAGACACAGAGCCATCCAAGGTTGGATAACGCAAGCATGGAGTGCAGGCAAGTTGAAGAAAGTGAAGGCTAGGCCAAGGAGCTGGCAAATATGAGTTGCTGCAGCTGTTTCAGTAACTTCAGGTAACTGATTAAACCAGGCAGTGCACAGAGTTGTCACTGACAGGCTTGGATAAAGGTAATCCTGGTGGATCCACACCAACAAGACCGTCATGAGCAGAGCTGAGGAGGTTCTGGAGATGTGCGCCATTTTGGTGAAGACCTTACCCGTGGAGTTCGGTTTGAAGGAGAACTGCTGTCAGATGTGAATCAGCTGCATTTTGGAAGAAAAGAACTGGAGATCTACCTGAGGAAGTTCAGAGCTTTGAAGAACTTTTTGGCTGTAATTGTTGCCATATGTGCAGAGTGGACTTCCCAGCAAATCCATGAGATCTATCTTTGTTGTATCTGATAGTTAATGTATAGTTTGTGATATATATATATATATTGACCGTGATTTGTCTGTTAATTCATGGTTAATTTATGTTGATTTTGGTTTCATTGTTAAAGTAAAAGTTGTAAAAGCGAAATCTTGTCTGTTTTTTTGTTGGGGTCATTTGGTAAGTTCAATTCTTTTGGTTTGTTGATCTCCATTGGGGATCATAACAATATCTACTTTGCAGTTTGTTGTAAGTTTCTTCTTTTTCTGCACACTAACTTGCATTAAGCACTCAAACACCAGACAAAATTTTTATAAAATACTTATTGCCTCAAGCTTACACAAACTACTACAAGTATTGGAAACAAAAAGCAGCACCTCCTTCCCCCTCTGCACCAAATTCCCAACTTTTGCCTTTTGCTTATCATCACTCTGTGCTGACCACTCTTCAACAAATTCAAGGGAATTTAAATTCTATTGAAAAGATGTTTCAGAGTTGCAGAAACAGATGGAGCAAAAGGGCAAGACATTTCTGAAGACGAGGGATTATGTTGCAGATCAGTTCAATGAAACTTCACACGGTCACAAAATAACAGATGATATTTGCTGAAAAATTCACAACTGACTTCAATTGATTGTTTTGACTATTCTGGCCATTCTGTTATTGTCACCGAACTAACCTTCTCCCATATTATCTGCAGAATTCCAGAAATACCTGCAGCCTCAACAACAACTTACATTCATATCACTGAATCACAGAATTGCTACAGAGCAGAAGGAGGCCATTTGGTCCATCATGCCTGTACCAGAAATAACACCTTTAACATAGCAAAACATCCAAAAGCACTTTATTGAGCGTTACCAAACAAAATTTGACACTGAGCCACATATTCAGACATTAGGGCAGGTAACCAAAAGATTAATTGAAGAGGTAGGTTTTAAGGAGCATTTTAAAAGAGGAATGAGAGTTAGAGAGACCGAGAGCTTTAGGGAGGGAATTCTAGAGCTTTGGGATCAGCCAGCAAAACCTCGGATGCCAGGGTGGAGCACTGAATATCAAGCATGCGAAAGAAGACAGAATTAGAGGAGTGCAGAGATCTCGGATGATGTAGGGGCAAGAGAAGGTTATAGATATAAGGAGGGTGCAGCCTTGGGGCTGTTTGAAAACAAGCCCCAGCAACATTTCACGGTATGTAAGTAAAATAATAATAAATGTATATGTTTATTTGTGTAACTAATTTTTATACTGGAAAAATACTTACATTGTGTTTCAAGGGTCTGTGGAATTTTTGTAACATGGGACGGGGGCCTCAGAAGCGACAAGGTTGAGAACCCCTGGTTCATACCACTAAATGGAATGTCACGCACTTTCAGACTGAACATGTTACTTCCAGTTAGACATTAAACCTCCACAAGGCTCTGTATTGCCTTTTTTTTAACAGCGTCTTATCCAGTTCCACATTCTACCTGGATTCCAACAGTTTTTAATTTAACCACATCATCCTCCTCTTTACTGTTGTCCAGCTGGGTGGGACTGCTCTCACCTTATCTATCTAATTCTAGCCAGAGGATCACTTGCAATGGCTTCAGTTCCTGCTCCTGCACTGTTACCTCTAGTACCCCCAAGGATCTATCCTTGGCCCTCTCCTATTTCTCATGTACATGCTGCCTTTCGGCAACATATTCTGAAAGCACAGTGGTAGTTTTCACATGTATGCTGATGACACCCAGCTCCACCTCACCACCACCTCTCTCAACTCCTCCACTGTTACTAATCTATCAGACTGCTTATCTTATATCCAGTACTGGATAAGCAGAAATTTCCTCCAATTAAATATTGGGAAGACTGAAGCCATTGTTTTCGGTACCCGCTCCAAACTCCATTACCTAGCTACTGACTCAATCCTCTCCCTGGCAACAGCCTGAGAGTAAGTCAGTCTGTTTGCAGCCTTAGTGTCACATTTGATCCTAAGATGATCTTCCGCCCTCATATTCGCACCATCACTAAGACTGCCTCCATAACATCATCCGACTTCACCCCATCTCAGCTTATCTACTGCTGAAACCCTCATTCATGCGTTTTTTACCTCTAGACTTGACTATTCCAATGCATTCCTGGCTCGTCTCCCACATACTATGTTCCATAAATTTGAAGTCATCCGAAACACTGCTGCCCATGTCTTAGCTTGTGCCAAGTCCTGTTCTCCTATCACCCCTGAGCTCACTGACCGGCATTGGCTCCCAGTAAAGCAACGTCTTGATTTTAAAATTCTCATCCTTGTTTTCAAATCCCTCCGTGGCCCTGCCCCTCCCTATTGCTATAATCTCCTCCATCCCTACAGCCCTCCAAGATATCTGTACTCTTTTAATTCTGGCCTCTTGAGTATTCCCAATTTTAATCACGCCACCATTGGTGGCCACACCTTCTGCTGCATAGGCCCTAAGCTTTGGAATACGCTTCCAATATCTCTCTGCCTCTTGACCTCAATTTTCACCTTTAAGACACTCCTTGAAACCTTCATTTTCTACCAAGCTTTTGGTCATTGACCTAATATCTTCTTATGTGACACGGTGTCATATTTTGTTTCATAATGCTTCTGTGAAGCACCTTGAATGGCTTATTACATTAAAGGCACTATATAAATATATGTTTCTGTTGTTATAATCAGAAGTCTTTCATGTGGAACTTTGTCAAGACCTTTATCAAAACCTATTTAAATGATATAATTGGGAGAGGCACTATCTGCTTTTTTCTAACATCCTTAAAGACGTCAGCTCCTCCCCTCATAAGTAAAATGCATATCAAAACTAGGGCCAGAAGTTCACGCCACCCCAGCAAACAGGATCGTGGCGGGGGTGGTGGTGGGGGGGGGGGGGGGTGGCGTAAAATGGAGCGGGAGGCTCTGGGAGGCCTTCCCAAGCCGATTCCGCCTCTACTGCCACTTTACGTAGGGCAGCGGGGGTGAAAAATGTCCCATCCACCCCAGGCCAATCAAGGCCCTAAGTGTTCACTTAAGGGCCTACGCCTGCCTCTACGCGAAAGTACTAGGCAGCTGCCAATTGTCCGGGTGAGGGGAGGGTGGTGGCCTGATGATCGGGCACACCCCAACACCCCTTTTCCCCTCATCCAACCATCCTTGTCTTGTCGGGGCCTGACCGATTACCCCCAGTGAGGCAACCAAAACATACCTTAACTCCCGGCTCCATGTCTTCCTCTGCAGTCAGCTGGGCTGCAGTCCCAGCAGTGTCCACCACTCCTGGTGGCACTGCTGAGGCTAAGAGCTGCCAACCCGCTAATTGGCTGGCAGCTCAATGAGTCGGGACTTCCTCCCTCAAGTGGGTGGAAGTCCCGCCTCGGAACAATTAAAGTCTGGGGACCCGTAAATTACGGAACAGTTCCCCAGGTGAGGTGGAAGCGGGTTTGCCACTGACTTTTCAGTCGGTAGCTAGCTCCTGTCTGTCCTACGTAAAATCCTGGCCTAGAAGTCTTAAGAACTGAGTGTCATAGCATATTAGTGCACTTTACCATGACAAGAACATCTTTATCTAGTAAAATACTGTAAAAGTAACAGTCTAAAAATAATTTAGACAGTCACTTTGGAGCCAGCCCATCAGCTTTGAGTCATGGCTGATTTTTAAATAAAAGGAAAGGCAGGCTTGCAATTATATAGCATCTTTCACAACCTCAGGACATCCCAAAGCACTTTACAGTCAATGAAGTATTTTTGAACTGTAGTCACTGTTGCAATGTAGGAAACACCACGGCCAATTGGTGCATAGCAAGGTCCTACAAACAGCATAATGACCATATAGGAGCTGTTTGGGGATAAATATTTGCCAAGATAGTGGGGAAAACTCTCTTGCTCTTCTATGAAATAGTGCCATTCAATGTTTTACATGCACCTGAGATGAGACCTCAGTTTAATGCCTCATCCAAAACATGGCACCTACAACAATGCAGCATTACCTCAGCAATGCACTGGAGATTCAGCCTAGATTTTGTGCTCAAGGCCCTGCAATGCGACTCAAACTGATGACTTTCTGACTCCGACTACTGTGTTTCCCACTCAGCCGCAGCTGACATTGAACATTAATGTCAGAAGTGGAATTAGTCAGTTTGCTCAGTCAACAAGAAGCAAGCTTGATGCAGAGCAAGGCTTTCCATGAGAAACCTCAGTTTGAATGGGCAACATTTTTGACATTACTATACAGCTGTGATTTGAAATGTTCCTATAGATAGAGTGAAAAACAAATGAAGCCACTGCCCAGGTAATCTCCCTTTGAAGACTGAGTACCTGTCCTCACTACCACCAGTGCATGCACCACCTTATCAGTTTTTATGCATTAATTCACGAAATAAATCCTGTATAGCATCTTGCCAACACATGGTATAATATCACTACTTGCCAAACCACTTAAGTTGATAGGAGCAACAGCTCTCAATCACTGTCTACCAGAAACAGCTCAACAACAAAATGTAATGAAAACAATAACTACATATACATTCCAAAGCAGTAACATATTTCAGAGTTGAAGTGGAATTTGGCAAACTGCTCAGATTTTGCTCTTAAAAACATAAGAAATAGGAGCGGGAATAGATGATATGGCCCATTGACCCTGCTCCACCACGCAATACGATTATGGCTGATCTTTGGCTTCAACTCCACATTTTTGTCCACTCCCCATATCCCTTGATTCCCTGAGAGACCAAAAATCTGTCTATCTCTTCCTTAAATATATTCAAATATGAAGAATCGACAACCATCTGGAGTAGAGAATTCCAAAGATTCACAACTCTCTCTGTGAAGAAATTTCTCCTCAACTCAGTCCTAAATGATCAGCTCCTTATTCTGAGACTGTGCTCCCATGTTCTATATTCCCCAGCCAAGGGAAACAACCTCTCGTAGCTTAAAAGAGCTTCTCAGCCCTTCGCCAGATTATTACATTTGGACAATTCATAGACTGCATGCTGCCACAATGATTATTTCTGTGGCAGGTTATTTTACTGAGGAAATATGGTGAATTATTACTTTACAAATGGGACAATTTATGGGAATGTAAATATTATCGATAACAATCGGCAGTGTAATGGCAGTAGACACTGCTGTGGAATGGGATCACATATTGAAGATGTACTTTCATTTTCCTTCAGTCATCATTTCTCAACTTCTCTAGTGAATTGAAGCAGCAGAACAACATGTTTTTATTATTACTATAAAGTCAATTTTATTGAATTAAAATATATTTTAAAAAACAACCAGAGTAAGAAACAAATGAAACAAAATAAGAAACAGACATTGCCTAAGTGATTAGAATGGGATACTTGGAAAAAATCTGAGTTGATATTTAAACGCAACTTAATGCAATCCACAAAATAGTGCAGGTACTCTAACAGCAGCAGGAAACAAATGAATGGAACTAGTTTATGATTCAGTGAATTTGTGTGAGTTTAAGAATCCAAAGGTGAATGACCTTAACTTCTACTTGTCTGCATCTTTACATTAGCAATTTAAGTTATGAGCCAAGAAATGGCTGCCGTTCATTATTAGTGGGGGGATGGGGAATACACTTAGGGGAATTTTAACTCTCAGGCAGCTGGGCAGTTGAGCAGACAGGCCCACTGGCCCATTCCCATTTCAAGGGCCAGGTCTAAATAACATACATCTGACCAGCTGCACACTCTGTACAGGTGGTCATCTGCAGCTCACTGGCTCTGGTTTGGCTCAATATTGGGCAGCTCAGAGGCTGACCTGGCCAACAGAAAGTTAGTTCCGAGGGTTGGGGGTGGGGGGATGGGCAGGGCTCAGGGCAGCACTGGCCCATATTACTTTTATGGAGCCTGTGTCATGCTTTGTGCCCAAACATGAAGAAACTAGACTGACAATTTCTGACAATCTTTGTGTGCAAAGATTTTATTCAAGGTGAGGTGGCTGCCTGGACTGTCTTACTTTCACTTTTGGAACCACGCCCCTGTGCAGTCTTACACAGTACAGAGCAATCAATCAGTGAACAATCAAACAAAACAGCCTGGAGGAACAGTCCTGCTCCTCCTGACCCCAAAGAAATACTTTTAATGCTTACCATTTCAGGCCCCTTCCTCTTGCCTGCCAGGTTTAACTGAGTCAAATGTCCATGGCACACACTTCACCCAGTAGATGGTTAAATTTGCATTTGGGTCCTATGTACACCATAGGACCCTGATTTGCATGGGTATTTGAGACTCCTGTCTGATTCAGATGGTACCCCGGCTGTCCAGTAGAAGGCCTTGGGAAAAATGTCAGCGATGCAGGAACAGGGTAGTTATTCTATTACCTTGATCTTAACGCTGCTCCTGCCCTATTTCTGCTGGCTGAAGGCAGTTCAAACACCACCCCTCTCCCCACCCCAAGTATTCATATACTAGTCCTCTATCTCCTCTTTTAATGCAGGTATTAACTGGCTTATTTTAAATGACCTAATGTCGCACTATAATAGCAAACAGAGGAAGGCCATCCATGTCTTTCTGGCATTCTTCCACTGATATTGCAAACTGCAGTTTATAAGTTATATTTTAAAAATATTTTGTCTTAATGTAAAAGGTCTACATGTTGATTATCTGAAATAAAAACAGAAAGTGTTGGAAATATTCAGCAGGTCTGGCAGCACCTGTGGAGAGAGTAGCAGGGTTAACGTTTCAGGTCAGAGACCTTTCAACAGAACTGGCAAAAGTTAGAGATGCAATGGGCTTTGACCAAGTGTAAAGGGATGGTGTGGGTGGGGGGGGGGGGGGGGGGGGGGGGGTGGTTGTGGGGAGTGGCAGAAGAAGAACAAAAGGGAAGGTGGACAGGGCAGTGGACAGGAGAGATCAATGACAGAGATGTCACAGAATAAAAGACAAAAGATAAAAAGGAGTACCAATAGTTGTAGTAAAAGTAAGAAGAAAGATGGCACCTCTGACAATGCAGCACTCCCTCAGTATTGCACTGGAGTGTCAGTATTGATTATCTGATGTGTGTTGGGTGAAACTGCTTTTCAAACGGATGTATCATTTATTTTGTCTGATTTTAACCAGCACGTCAGTGTAATCTTTATTCTTTTCACAGGATGTGGGCATCACCGGCAAGGCCAGTAGTTGTTGTCCATTCCTAATTGCCTATAACAACTGAGTAGCTTGCTAGGCTATTTCAGAGAGCAGTTAAGAGTCAACCACAATGCTGTGGGTCTGGAGTAACATGTAGACCAGACCAGATGAGGACAGCAGATTTTCTTCCCTAAAGGATATTAATGAACCAGATGGGTTTTTACAACAATCAATGATAATTTCATGGCATCATTAGTGAGTCTAGTTTTCAATTCTATTTTTTTATAATTAAACAATTGAATTTAAATTCCACCAGCTGCCATGGTGGTATTTGAACCCTAAGCCCCCAGGGTATTAGTCTAGGCTTCTGGATTATTAGTTTAGTGACATTACCACTAGACTACCACCTCCCAGACTTAAGAGTAGCTACCCTCAAAAGCAAGACAGCATTTGACCAAGTATGACAGCAAGGGGTTCTAACTAAATTGCAGTCAATGAGATTCGGAGAGAAAACTCTCTTCTGGCTATGTCCATATCTGATACACAGGAAGAATGTTGTAATTGTTGGAAGTTAATCAATGCAACTTCAGGACATAGCTGCAGAAATTCCTCAGGGCAATGTCCTTCACCCAAACTTCTTTAGTTGCTTTAGCGATGTCTTCTCTTCATCATAATGTCAGGAGTGGGGATGTTCACTGAGAATTACACAGTTTTCAGCTCCACAACTCTTCTAGTAATCAAACATCCTATGTAAAGCTACAGCCAACCTTGGCAGAGAATACTTCCACTACATCAATCCCAGCCAATGACCATTTCCAACAAGAGAAAGTCCAAATACATAACCCCACCACCACCCACCTCCCACTCGCAAACTCCCATCTTTCAATGGCAGCATTTCTGCTGAGCTCCCATTATCAACACCTAGGGGGTTGGCCCTGACCAGAGGCTTAACCAAACCAGCCATATCAGCATTGTGGCTACAAGAGCAGTGCAAAATCTATGTCTTCTGCAATGACTGGCTGAACTTCTAAACCCTCAAAGTCTCTTTGTCATCTAATCATGAATGTGATGAAATATTCACCATTCACCTGGATGGATGCAGTTGCATCAACCCTCAAGCAGATCAGCAACATCAAGTTGTTTGCTTGATCAGTGCCCAGACATAGGATTCAGTATCCATCCACTCCATTGCCAGTGCATTGTTTGTGCAGTATATACCATCTACAGGTTGCAGTGCAGTAACTCGCCAAACTTACTTTGACAACACTTCCCAACCCTGCGACCATTACAATTAAAGACAAAAGCAGCAATTCTGAGGGAATGCCATCACTTCCAAGTTCCCCTCCAAGTCACACAGCATCCTGACTTGCAGATATATTGCCATTGCTTCATCAGCACTGGATCAAGATCCTAGAATGTCATCATGGAGGCACCATGAACGTAGGAACAACGGTGGTTTAAGAGGAAGGTCCACTATCACCTTCAAGGGCAATAAATGCTATCTGCACCCTGTGAAGAATTAAAAGTCCCATATATTGTTTGATAGAATTAGAAATGGGAACGATCCCTGCTGCCAAAGATGGAGGCCCAAGCATTGCGAGAAATTGGAACTCAGGCCTCATCTATATAATCGCACAGTCACAGGCAGCTCATCCAGCTGAATAAGTAAATTTCAAGCCACCTGTCTCATTGGCAGCAACCCACATTTACATTCCCAAATATGATGGGTGACACCAGGAGGGGCACCGATAACAGCTGGTAGAAAGTATCACCGGAACCGGAATGCATTATTTAAAAAAATTTAAATTAGCTCCACTGGCTAGGCCGCATCTATGCCTAGAAAAATGGAGTGGAGCAGGGCTGATTTTAGGTTGGAAGTTTTTCAGGCGTCCTTGAAGGGGCAAGATGGAATTGCACAATTGCACTTCATTCAATTATTCAATTTATAATCCTCAATCTTGCTTACTCTCCACAAATAATCTTACTTTTTTGTTGCAGTCTATGGAATTAAACACAAGGGGTCTTATGTTTTAAAAATATTGCCACACTGATATAATTTGCATCTATATTGCAGAGACAGACAGCAAACTACAACTATAACCGTAATTGGACCATTTCAGGTTAATTTCCAGATGACTGCATTTGGCTCAATTTGGCTACTTTTGGTTTTTCACAAAATGGTAGCACATACTGAATGAGGTTAAAATACAATATCAAACATTAATTTCATTTTATTTATTCTATGTCCACAGGCTAATTATTCCAGCAGTATATTACAAATTTACACAAAATAAAATTCATTCAGATCTATTCAGTTTCAATTTGAAAGCTGATATTCCTTTTTTTCTAGGACCAACATGACAGGAATGCAAAAGTCAGGTATCACATTATTCGGACTGTCTTAGATGTTTACAAAAATGTGACCTACTCCATTTTTTTTTTCTTGTTCACTGGCTAATGAAAGTACACTGTTAACATTCTCAACCCATGATATGGGTTCAAAATGATACAATGAGAGGCTCTGACCATATAACATACCAATGTGACTTTGGCCACAGTACAAGGTTGTTTAAACATTGTGTTACATCAGTAAAAAGGGATGCATTTTTTCAGAATATCAGCATTTGCATTAAATTAGTAAAGTTATTAATTATTCAATTGTTCTGGCAAAACAGGCACAGCCAAGGTCCAGTTTCTACCCCTATGTCTTTTTGCTCTGTGTGAGGCAAGTAGGAAACTCTACCTTCATCACAGTCATACCTTCTGGGTAAAAGTGGAACCAAATAAATATTTAACATTACAAGAATCTCAGTAAAAGATTTTGGATCTCATTGAGGCGGATTTTGACTTTGTGCAATAATGTAAAATGGGTGACAGCCCATTTTACATCTCTCCCAATTTTCACTTTCAGTGACTTCAGCTCAAATTTCCTATGACAAGTGATTACAATCACAACTGAAGCCAGTGTGCATTTTGCATAGCTGCGTTTTTTTGCCTTGGCCCCACGTCACTTTGGCTATGTGCAGAATCATAGTTCAACAGACCTCCTTGGATGTGTAGGCCTGGCTGATTAAACTTAAGGTTTGGTCTTTCATTCAAAAGAAATCCATTTGGCATGGAATTCTTTTTGTTCTAAAATGTAAAATGAAAGGTATTTGCTGTTTGAAAACCATCCTTGATGACTAATTATTTGCGGTCGTGGCAAGACAATGTTATTTGAAGAAAAGTGAATATTGATTTAGCAGATATAAGGAAATAAAGTATTTAAACACTTGTATTCCTCAAAGAATTATTGGAGAATAATTTATATTTTTGATTCTGATAAATCATACATTAGAGGTTATTTTTGCCTTAATAATGAAATTCTTTGAATTATTAATATTCCATAAGAGCATAAGAAATAGGAGCAGGAGTAAACCATACAGCTCCTCGAGCCTGCTCCGCCATTCCCTTGATTCACTGAGAGATCAAAAGTCTATCTGTCCCTACCTTGAATATATTCAATGATGGAGCATCCACAACCCTCTGGGTTGGAAAATTCGAAAGATTCACAACCCTCTGAGCGAAGAAATTTCTGTTCATCTCAGTCATAAATGATCGACCCCTTATCCTGACCCGGCCCCCACAAATTCTAGATTCCCTAGCAAGGGAAACAACCTTTCAGTGTCTATCCTCTCAAGCCCCCTCAGAATCTTGTATGTTTTGATAAGACCAGTCCTCATTCTTCTAAACTCCAGAGAGTATAGGCCCAATTTTATTCAGCCTCTAATCATAGGTCAACCCTCTCATCCCAGGGGTCAATCTCGTAAACCTTCACTATACTGCCTCCAACGTATGTATATCCTTCCTTAGATATGGGACTGGATTTTATGGCAATGGCGTGGGTCACGGCAGTGGCACTGGGCCTGGGTGCCATATCCGTTAGGCGGGAACAGAGTTGGCAAGGTCAGTGTCAGCTGATGCTGCAGCAGGTGCTGGCACCATATTTAAAAGGCAGCCCTTACCTGCATTCGGTCCAGCATGAACAAAGTAGTCCTTCTTGTTCCTGTTGCCTTGGTATGAACTGCCACTGCTGCCTGGAGACACTCAGCTTCTGTTGCCTTGGTGTAACCTGCCACTGCTGCCTGGAGACAGTCTGCGACAGCTGCCATCAACCATCTAACTGCTGGTGCTTCTGTTCCTCTCATTCAAGACTCAAAGGGTCCAAGGAGCTCCGTGGGAGGCAACACACACAATGGCAGGAGGAAGATACTGGGTGGCCCCACGGTTCAGCAATGGCTCTCTGCAGGTTCTCCTACAGGCAGCAAGGGAAAAGCAGTAATTCCTCTTCACAAGGGATGGGAGGAGAAGACCAGCCTGCCTGACAAAGCAAGACTGGATGGAGATTGCAAAAGAGGTCAGCAGCCATGGACCTGAATCCAGTGTCAATGATCTCATTCAGTCCACCAAGGTGAGTAATCCAGACCTCAGTTCCCTTTGGGCCTTATATGTGGTAACGTGAGAGGGTTAGCTTGGTGCCGAGTGAGTGACCACCCAGACGGTGGCAAAGAGGTGTGGTAGCAACAAATCCTGCCTGAGGCATGGCTGCCTTTCGTTGAGAGGCGCCCTTCTGTTCCCTGACCCCCTCAAGGTCCCTCGAGAGTGGCATCCATGCACCCCATCATGAGCTACTGGGCAACCACCAGAATAGGCGTTGTGCTTGTCTCCATGGAGAAACTAACAGTCTTCCTTTTTATGACACAAGGAAAAGAGGGCACACAACATTAAGGAGAGGGCCAAGACCAGCAGAGGAGTGCCATATCTCCACATCCTCACCCCCGTGGAGAAGGACACCTTGAAATTGGCAGGCCATCAGGGCAGTTGTGTTATTGCTGATGGTGAGATGGGGGTGAGTCAACAAGTGCAGGTGCATAAGGGTGCATATGGAAACAGAAGGCATAGGGCCCATGTGACTCATGATGGACACATGGAGCTCCACAGCAAGCATGGGATGAGGAGATGGGAAGCCATTAACCCTTGCATGTTTATGTTCTGCCATGCAGGTCACGGTGAAGCCAAGGCCAGAAGACATTGAAAGACCAGATGCCAGCTGGCCACTGCTTAGGAGGAGGAAGAATCCTCAGAGGGTGCAGCATTATATAATTCCCCCACACCCTCCACCAGCGCAGATACTCTCATGTCAGTGGGTACGTGTTCACAATTAGATTCAGGGTCACAAGCTGATGAGCACAGCACAGAAACGCCCAAGCAGCTGGTGGAGGCTGTGACATCCAAGGCCACTGATGGTCGGAATTGGCCGCAACACGGCAACTGCTGCAGCTGCAGCGAGAGGTGATGGAAATCTGGCAGAGCTTCCAGAGGCTATGTGCACCATTGCACGGATACGTGCCTGCGTGTCTTTGATAGGTGTGTGCTTGGTTTCCTCCATCGAGAGTTTGATGACCCTCGTGGTGATCCATATCCAGCAGACCATTCAGTGGATGCCGGAGGTGTGTGCAGACCTGCATGCCATAACCTTGGAAATGAGCTCACTGCAGCAGTGGAAAGGCAAGAGGCGGACGATGCTCTACCAGGTCTTCATTCTTCTCAGGTCAGCAGGGAGGTACAAGTGTGCCTTGCAAGGGAGGAGGGGCAGCTGCCTTCTGCTTCTGGGGGCTGCTTTCATAGCGCTCCTGGAGTGGACAGCAGCTCCTCAGCCCCTCTGCCAATGACAGCAGCTCCAGTAGCCACGATAATGAAGGAGGTTCCTGCACATGTGCAGTAGCTTCTCTGCATACTGGGGCCTTCCAGACCTCAGGCAGCCAGAGGACGGCTGCCAAAGTCATCCTCAGCCATGGGGCAGCAGGATCAGCAGCCTGCCTCCACCTCAGCTAAAGGTGCAGGGGAAGCACCACATAGGAACACCAGTAAGAGAGTTAAGAAGAGCACCTAGATGCACTTGGGGGTCACAGATGATTTACATATCTGGATGTTCAGGTTCCTTTCTGGTGTTCACCTCAATAAATCTTTCACTTAATCTTCCCGATGGTGGGGGAGTCCAGAATCAGGGGTCATAGTCTAAGGGTACGGGGTAAACCTTTCAGGACTGAGATGAGGAGAAACACCCAGAGAGTGGTGAGCCTGTGGAATTTGCTACCACAGAAAGCAGTTGAGGCCAAAACATTGTATGTTTTCAAGAAGGAGTTTGATATAGCTCTTGGGCCGAAAGGGATCAAAGAATAGATGGGGAGAGCGGGAACAGGTTATTGAGTTGGATGATCAGCCATGATCATAATGAATGGTGGAACGGGCTCGAAGGGCCGAATGGCCTACTCCTGCTCCTATTTTCTATATTTCTGTGTTTTTTTTTCCTGCTTCTCATTTTAATTCTTAGTGCCCTGTAAGATTGTATCTACACCCTTTCTCCCTGAAGGGGCTGCAATTGGCGGACTAAGCCCCGTCAGTTGAGCAACTCAGCCTTGCCACTATGCACCTGGGTGATGGAAAGCCAAATGAAGGAGGCGATAGCAGGGATGATTCAAGGTAAGGCTTTATTAAATCTTTCTGAAATGGCCCAAGGGTCACGGAACGGCTCTGTATGAGGTCATTCTGAATTCCCTTGTGCACATCTCATTTTGCCTTACCTGTGGTCCAAGGGGTGCCTCACCTTGCATTGCCTGGTCAGCAGGCTCCTCCACACCCTCATTGTCATAGGAGGCATCGCAATCACCAATGTTCTCACTGATCAATGCCACCCACCTCTGCAGTGCTAGGTTGCGCCGTGTATAGCAGACCACCATGATACATGAGCCCCTCATTGGGGCATACTGAAGGACTCCATCAGAGTCCAATGACCTGCTCAATGGCCGCTTGGGTTGTCTGTAGTAGGTGTTGCACCTCTTCTTTGCATCCTTTGCAGGTATGTGTAGCCCTGTCTGTAGTGGGTCGTCCTTGTCTCCCAGAATTTATCCTTGAAAATGCATGGGGGTCCAAAAGAGCTGTAGCACCTGGGACTGCTGAAGCATATAGGTGCATGGCCGTTTCATGGGAACTTCACACACACCTGTAGGATCCTGTTTCAGCTATCACAGACTATTTAAACAGTGGGCAAGCAGAGGCCTTTTCTGCTGATTTGGGAGAGACTTGATAGCCACGTGCATGCGGTCAATGACACCTTGCACCTGGGGGAATCCAACAATAGACCCGAACCCAATAGTCCTCTCCGCCTGACTCTCTAGATTGGTGTGCTATTGCACATCATCCCTGGCCCTCTTGAACAGGGCATTGGTCACTTCTTTGATGCATCATTGGGCAGCAGACTGGGTGATCCACTCATGACCGCAGTGAATCCCTGGAGGTGCCAGAGGTGTAGAGGTCCTTAGATTCTGGAAAGGTCCCAGCGGACTGGTAAACTGCAAATGTAACACATCTGTTCAAGAAAGGAGGGAGACAGAAATCATAAAACTATAGGCCAGTTAGCCTAATGTTTGTTGTTGGGAAAATGCTAGAATCCATTATTAAAGAGGTAGTAGCAGGACATCTAGAAAATCACAATTCAATCAGGTAGAGTCAACATGGTTTTCTGAATGGGAAATTGTGATTGACAAATGTATTAGAGTTCTTTGAGGATGTAACAAGCAGGGTGGATAAAGGGTAGATCTAGTGTATTTGGATTTCCAAAAGGCACTTGATAAAGTGCCACATAAAAGGGTACAACACAAGGTAAGAGCTCATTAACACCCTATCTGTACTAACGCTTTGTCTTTCAACACACCATTAACATATTGTTTGCCTTTGCTCCATGAGCTTCTGGTCAGCTATTCTGTGACCTTGGCCTATTTACACCTTCTACTTTGTTATCTCTTGCCCCACCCCCACTTTACTTGCTTATAACCTTACATTTCTAATATTTGTCAGTTCTGAAGAAGTGTCACTGACCTGAAATGTTAACTCTGCTTCTCTCTCCACAGATGCTGCCAGACCTGCTGAGTATTTCCAGCATTTCTTGTTTTTATTTCAGATTTCCAGCATCTGCAGTATTTTGCTTTTATATAAGAGCTCATGGTGTTGAGGGTGATATATTAGCATGGATAGAGGTCCGGATAACTTACAGGAAAGAGAGAGTCGGGATAAATGGGGCATTTTCAGGATGGCAAACAGTAACTAATGGAGTGCCACAGGGATCAGTGTCAGGGCCTCAACCATTTACAATCTTTATTAATGACTTAGATGAAGGGATCGACTGTCTTGTAGCCATATTTGCAGATGATACGAAGAAAGGTAGGAAAGCAAGTTGTAGGGAGGTTACAAAGAGTCTGCAAAGGGATATAGATAGGTTAAGTGAGTGGGCCAAAAATTGGCATATGGAGCATAATGTGGGAAAACGTGTGGTTGTCCACTTTGGCAGAAACAATAGAAAAGCAGAATATTATTTAAATGGGGAGAGACTGCAGAATGCAGCAGGACAGAGGTACTTGGATGTCCTTGTAGATGAATCACAAAAAGTCAGCATGCAGGTACAGTAAGTAATTAGGAAGGCAAATGGAATGATAGCCTTTATTGCAAGGGGGGGTGGAGTACAAAAGTAGGGAAGTCTGCAACAACTGTACAAGGCATTGGTGAGACTACACCTAGAATACTGTGTACAGCTTTTGTCACCTTATTTAAGGTGGGACATACTTGCCTTGGAAGCAGTTTAGAGAAGGTTCACTTGGCTGCTTCCTGGGATGAAGGGGCTGTCTTATGAGGAAAGGTTGAGCAGGTTGGACCAACACTCATTGGAGTTTAGAAGATGGAGAGATGATCTTATTGAAATAAATAAGATTCTGAGGAGGCTTAACAGGTGGATGCTGGGAGTGAAGCATGGCTACTCAACCCGAACCCGGCCAGACCTGATGACATGTGTCGGGTTCGGGTTGGGTCAGGTCTCTCTTCCGGGATGGCATTCGGCCTCGGGTCAGGTCAGGCTGGACGTGGACAGTGGTGCCTTGCTCAGGAAGGGAAGTAATCTTCAAAATTTGAACATTCAGCCGAGACGTCAAGGTGGGAAATGTGCTGCCAGAATGGAGGATCAGAACATTTGGACAAGGTAGAGCACAATAACCTGTTTGATATAATTAACTTTATAATGATAGTCGGGTCAGGCGCGGGTTTGGTTTGGGTTGGATGCGTTCGGGTCAGGCCCAGGTCAGGTTTCAATTTCATACGCGAGCAGGCCTTCAGCTGAGAGGATGTTTCCCCTCATGGGGAATCTAGAACTCGGGGGGCATGGTTTAAAATTAAGGGGTCTCCCATTTAAGACAGAGATGACGAGGAATTTCTTCTCTCAGAGGGTTATTAGTCTTTTGAATTCTCATTGCCAGAAAACAGTGGAAGCTGGGTCATTGAATATATTCAAGGCTGAGTTAGACAAATTTGTGATTGAAAAGGGAGTCAAGGGTTTCGGGTGCAAGCAGAAAAGTGGAGTTAAGGCCACAATCTGATCAGCCATGATCTTATTGAATGGCGGAGAAGGCTCGAGGGGCTGAATGGCCTATTCCTGCTCCTAGTTCTATGTTCTAATGTTCTTATATTCTTATGTTGAGAGCCACTGTGATCTACAAGATCACTGACATTGGGTGTCCACCATTCCCCATGGGTCTCCGCTCACCCCGTAGCATGGCACAGAGACCAGTGACTGTCTACTGGGAGAGCCGCAGTCTTCGGAGACACTGTCACTCATACATCTACAAAAGGTTCAGCTTCAGGCAGTATACTCTTTCCTGGGGATAAGCTTTTCTGCGGCACGTGGCTGCTGGCATGCCCCTCTGCATCCTACTGTGCCCGACTCACCCCGAGGCTGGCCCTCTTGATAGTTGTGATGTTGGTTCTGTGCCCCCACCAGAGCCTGCACCTGCCGCACTTGAAATGCCCCTTTTCCTCAGTGGGGACCACAAGGCCTGGGTGAATGAGGCCCATGGCAAGTGGCCCCTCTCAATCATAGGCCTACCAACAAGCTCACCCGCATCCCCCCCCCACCCCTCCAAACCGTCGCTCTGAGTCCTCTCCTCTGGGCAAGTGCCACTGCCCCTTTGTAACCCTGGTCACACCCAGCCCACTCTTAGCACCTTCTCCCATCTTCTGCTGACATCTGCCACTGCCCTTTGCAAACCATCCTTCCTGCCACTGCATGTTGGTTCTCCGGATGGCTTTGTTGAAGATCCAGCACTTTTTCCCCATGTCCTTGCTGTTTCCCTGCCTCACTGCCACCTCTTTTCACCAAGCGAGGCTCTGGAATCCCGTGGTGCCCGTGCGCCACTGATAAAATTGAAATTGCCCTTCAAAATTGCAGTTAATTGGCCTTTTAAAAACCTTGGTTGCTGTCCCACTGCCTTGTTGTCAGAAGTCAGCCCTCCATGGTTCCCAGCACTGGTAAAATCCAGAAGCGACATCAAGACTTTGGACTTGCAGCCAAATGCAGTCCACTGCGATCTTTCATGCTGCCCCCTTGCCCATCCCACCTCCAAACTCACAATTAGCAGGCCGGTAAAATTCCATCCATGGAGATCAAAACTGTGCACAGTACTCCAGGTGTGGTCTCATCAATGGCCTATACAATTATAGCAAGACTTCCATGTCCTTATACTCCAATTCCCTTGCAATAAAGGCCAACGTGTTATTTACCTTCCTAATTGCTTGCTGCACCTGCATGTAACTTTTTGTATTTCTCGTACAAATACGCCCAAGTCTCTCTAAACATAAACATTTAAAAATTTCACGCCTTTTAAAAAATATTCTGCTTTTCTATTCTTGCTACTAAAGTGAAATCCCTCACACTTACCCACATTGTACTCCATCTGCCACCTAATTGCCAACTCACTCACCCAGTTCTGAAGAAGGGTCACTGACCTGAAACGTTAACTCTGCTTCTCTCTCCACAGATGCTGCCAGACCTGTTGAGTTTTTCCAGCACTTTCTGTTTTTATGCCAACTCACTTAGCCTGTCTATATCTCTTTGCAGTCTTTCTGGGTCCTCCATTAAAAACAATAACTCAACAAGAAAGATCCATCTGTGGCTTACTAGGGAAGTTAAGGTTAGTATTAGATTAAAAGAAGAGGCTTATATTTCCACCTAAGCTTTGTATCATCTGCAAACTTGGATACATTACTTTCAGTCTCTTCTTTTAAGTCACTAATACAGATGGTATATAGCTGAGGCCCCAGCACTGATCCTTACAGCACTCCACCAGTTACAGTCTACCCGTTTATCCCTACTTTCTGCTTTCTATCCATTAATGAATCCTCTACCCATGCCAGTAAATTAGCTCCAACTCCATGAGCCCTTATCCTATATGTTAACCTTTTATGTGGCACCTCATTGAATGGCTTTTGGAAATCCAAGTATACTACATCCCCTTTCTTGACACTACTAGTTACAACCTCAAAAAGATTTCCCTTTTGTAAAACCATGTTGACTCTGTCTGATCATAATACTGTTTTCTAAATGCATTGTTAAGATTTCCTATATAAAAGGTTCCAGCATTTTCCAGACAACTGATGTCAGGCTAACTGGCCTGTAGTTCCCTGTTTTCTTTCTCCCTCCTTTCTTGAATAGCGGTGTAACATTTGCTACTTTCCAATCCACCAGGACCATTCAAGAGTCATAGAGTAATTTAACGCATAGAAGGAGGCCATTCAACCCATCAAGTCCATGCTGGCCCTCTGCTGAGCAATCCATTCAGTCCCACTCCCCTGTTCGATCCTCATAGCCTTGTTAGTTTATTTCCTTTAAGTGCCCATCCAATTTCCTTTGAAATCATTGATTGTCTCCACTTCCAACACCACTTGCTGTGTAAAAAAGTTCTTCCTCACATTCCCCCTGCATCTCTTGCCTAAAACTTTCAATCTGTGTCCCTTAGTCCTAGTACCATCAGTTAATGGGATCAGTTTTTCCTTTTCTAACTTATCTATGCCTGGCATAATCTTGTACACCTCTATTCAATCTCCCTTCAATCTCCTTTACTTCAGGGAGAGCAACCCCAGCTTTTCCAACCTAACCTTGTAACTAAAATCCCTCATCCCTGGAATCATTCTGGTAAATCTCCTCTGCACCCTCTCAAGGACCCTCACATCCTTCCTAAAGTGTGGTGACCAAACTAGAATCTGGGGAGGTTTGGAAAATCTTGACCAGTGCATCCACTATCTCTGCAACTACCACTTTTAGAAACCTAGGATGTAGCCCATCAGGTCCCAGGGATTTGTTGGCTTTTAGTCCCTTAAGTTTCTCTAATACTTTTGTTCTCTATTAATATTAATTACTTTAAGTTTCTCACTCTTTTAACTCTTGGTTGTCCTTTATTTCTGCTATGTACTTTGTGTCTTCTACTGTGAAGACAGATTCAAAATATTTGTTCAATATCTCTGTCATTTCTTCATTCCTCATGGTAATTTCTCCTGTCTCTGCCTCTATGGGACCAATGTTTACTTAAGCCAGTCTCCTTTGTATGTACTTGTAAAAGCTCTTACAGTCTCTTTTTATACTCCGGGCTAGTTTACTCACATATTTCTCCTATCAACTTTTTGGTGGCCCTTTGCTGGTTTCTAAAACTCCCCCAATCCTCAGGCTTGCCACAATTCTTCGCAAGATTATAAGCCTCTTCTTTTAATCTAATACTAACCTTAACTTCGTTAGTAAGCCACGGACAGATCTTTCTCACTGAGATTTTGCTTTTTAATGGAAATTTTGAATCATTTCTTTCGATGGCTCCAACTGTTTATTTACTGCCATATCTTTCAGTCTATTTACCCAATCAACCTTAACCAGCTGTCCCCTCATATCTGTGTAATTGACTTTGTTTAAGGTTAAGATTCTTGTTTTGGAACCCAGTGTGTTGCTGTCAAACTTAATATGGAATTCAGTTGTATTATGATCTCTTTTTCCCAGAGGTCCTGTTAACATGAGATTACTAATTAACCCTGTTTCATTACACAATACTAGATCTAAAATAGCTCTGTCCCTAGTTGGTTCCACAACATATTGTTCGAGGAAGCTGTCACAAAAGCATTCTACCAACTCATCTTCCAGACTACCTTTGCCAATTTGATTTATCCAGTCTATATGAAGATTAAAGTTCTCCATGATTATTGCATTGTCCTTGTTACAAACTCCAATTATTTCTTGCTTAATGCTCTGTCAAACAGTAGACTACTGTTAGGGGACCAAAAACTACTCCCAACAGCAATTTCAGACCCTTGTTATTCCTAATCTCTACCCATACTGATTCTATTGCCTGAATTTCTGAGTGAGAATCCTTTCTTACTACTGTCCTATGTCATCCTTTATCAGGGCTACTCCTCTTTTTCCATTCTGCATGCCTTTTTGAAATGTCGTGTACCCAGGAATATTTGTTTCCCAACCGTGGTTACCTTTCAACCATGGGTTGAATTTTATTAGCACGCTGCACATCACGGCGGTGCGCTTTGAACTCAGCGGCCTTCCGACACGAAAGCGCCTCCACTGATCCCCTGCGATATTTCACGCAGGGACCCATTTAAATGGAGGGGGCAGAACGGCCACCCCCAATGATGTAGCAGGGGTGGCTGCTCCATCCCTGGCAACTGCGTCCGGCGCCACCACGCAGGCACCGGCGCCATTTTTAAAGGGCTTTGAGCCCTTAGATGAAATTTTAATATTTAAAGGGGAATTCGTTTACACCTCATTTTAATATTTTATTGAAACCAGGAGGCCCTTTCAAGACACCCCCAATATCTGTTTTAGGGCCACCGACCCTGAATCACCTTTATTGACATTGCAAACTTTCCCCTCCAACCTTGCAACATTTGCCCTTCAACCCCTTCTCACCATCTCCACAGCCAATAAAAAGTGTTTTCCTCCCACCCTGAAATTTTCAGTCCTCTCCCCTCCCCACCAGTGTCTCACCTTGGAACTCTGTACGGAGTTCCAAAGGCACGCAAGTTGCGGCCGGTGGCCGTAAAATCGGTGTGGAATCGCCGCCCTGTCCAGGCCAGTTAATCTACATTTTGTTTTAATTAATTTTGATACTTAAATGAAGGCCCCGCTGCCAAGCACGGGGGGGTGCCGCTAATATGCGGCGGGACCTTCTCGGCGTCTTCGGTCGTGGTGGGCCTCTCACGCAAGTTTTTTATGGGCCCCCCAGCCATGACCCCCGACGTCGAGGGTCTGGTAAAATTCAACCCCATATTTCTGTAATGGCGATTAAATCAAACCAATCTCTATTTGTGCTGCTAGTTTGTTTACCTTGTTACGAATCCTTTGCACATTCAGATAAAGAGCCTTTAATTTTATTTTTGTACCACTATTCTTTGCGTGGACATTCACTGATGCACCATTACCATTAAACTTTCTGTCCCTTCCACTCTGCTTATCTTTACCCAAATTGCTACACTGCTGTATTGCCTCGACTTTTCTCTTTAGATTTCTAAATCTCCTTCACCTGATCTCTTCCTCCTCTTTTAGTGTAAGGGCCTTAACATTCTACAACATTCTGGCATACACTGAGAAAAAGCCTTTTACAGCTCATGAGAACTAGTTCTTCCATGATGTGTAATCAATTCCACAATGTAATTTATCCCACGGATGTAATCATCTGAAGGAAAGTGGCCAATTTACATTAAATGTTGCAGGAAGCACAGCTGGATCTATAATGGACTCTCTCTTTTCGAGTTCTGATAAAAGAGCTCTCACCAAGATGTTACCCAATCTTTTCTCATCAGTTGGATCTGCTGTGTGTTGCCAGCATTTTCTGCTTTTATCAATTTCAGTTTTATAGTATTTTAGTTTTGTTTATCTTTAAAAGAACAGTATCATTTGTTGGAGTAAACCTGAATAGACCAATGTACAGGTATCCAATCTGGCTGTGGTTACCGATTAGGCAGTAATTTCACAAGAAGTTTATCAATAATTTGGAAGATGGAAGCTTATGTCTTTCAAGCTATTTGATAAAAAAAATGAAAAAGGATTATTATGTAATCGTTACCATTATAGAGTTCACGAAGTTGGCTTTTTGTAATATTTTTGTATGATCATTGTACAATACCTCAAAACCAAAAAAGAACTTGCTTTTAGGGCCCGATAATAAATGTGAGACAGGAAAAGAAGTGTGGGTGGGGGATGTTGGTGGGAGGATTTGCTGTCGAAGTATTGGTTTCCCACTGATCCTGCCGAATTTAACAACCGACCCTATTTAAAATTTTTTCAACAGGTTTCCTGTCTGACAATCAGTCAGATTGACAGTGTTGAAAGCAGCCAGGGAGCAAATCAGAGGTAAGTTGAACATTAAATTAAAAGCAAAATACTGCGGATGCTGGAAATCTGAAATAAAAACAAGAAATGCTGGAAACACTCAGCAGGTCTGGCAGCATCTGTGGAAAGAGAAGCAGAGTTAACGTTTCAGGTCAGTGACCCTTCTTCAGAACTGGCAAATATTAGAAATGTAAAAGGTTATTAGCAAGTAAAGTGGGGGTGGGGCAAGAGATAACAAAGGAGAAGGTGTAGATAGGCCAAGGTCACAGAATAGCTGACCAGAAGGTCATGGAGCAAAGATATGTTAATGGTGTGTTGAAAGACTAAATTGAATATTGCAGGGCTTTAGCGAGTGCGGGGGGGAATCATCAGTCAATAGGCATGAGAAGTACTTGACATTGTTTCGGTGGGCGCGTGGGGTAAGGCTGTGGGACATTGTGGGGGGGTGAGGGGAGTCTGACATCATGGGGTTTGGGAGATATTGGACATTGCGGGAAGGTGGGGGGAGTCAGATATTACAGAGGATTCAGGAATCACGGGGTGGTGGGAGTCAGATATCGTGGGGGGGCGGATATCACGGGGGAGACAGATATCGAGGGTATGGGGGAAGTCGAATATCACAGGGTGGGGAAGTCAGGTATCACGGGGAGAATCAGATATCGCAGGCGGAGTCAGATATTGAGGATGTAGGGAGAGTTGGATATCGTGGGGGTGGGGGAATCAGATATCCATGGGTGGGGAGAATCGGATATCCCGGGGGGAGTCAGATATCACAGGGGGGTGTCAGATATCATGGGGGTGGGGGAATCGGATATCGGGGATGGGGGAGTTAGATATCGCGGGGATGGTGGGAGTTGCATAACTCAGGGAGAGTCGGATATCATGGTGGGGAATCGGATATCGAGGGGGAGTCTGATATCACGGCGGGAGTCGGATTTCAGAAGGGTCGGGGAATCAGATATTGCAGAGTGGGAGGTGATGGATATTGTGGGGGTGAGGGCAATTTGGATATTGTGGGGGTGAGGGGAGTCAGATGTCATGAGGCTAGGAGAAGTTGGATATCGAGAGAGATAGGGGTGTCAGATATCATGGGAGTGGACGGAGTCCTATATCACAGGATGGGGGGAGTCAGATATCGTAGGGGCAAGGGGAATTGCATATCGCTGGTTGTGGAGTGTTTGATATCACAGGGGTGTGTGGAGTCAGATATCATGAGGGTGGGTAATTTGGATATCATGAGGGTGAGGAGAGTAGGATATTGTGAGGGGTGGGGAGAGTCGGATATCTTGAGAGTGAGGGAAGCCAGATATCGTAATGGGTATGGGCAGTTGGAGATCGTGGGGGTGGGGGAGTCGGATATCATGGTTGGGAGGTCAGCAGATCACGGGGGTTCATGATTGGAGATTGGAGGTAAACAGGGAAGCTCAATGGACTATGGGTGGAAGCACTCCTGCTGCTTCGGGTTCACATGTAGTGGAACAAAAACACTTCTCTTCTGGGTCTGGACGTACTTGCCTTCAAACAGCTGTCGAGTTTCCTGAGGCCTGGGAAAACTGGCCTGCAGGTGTTAAAAATGAAACTTTATTTAAAATGGAGGCTTGCAGCCTCCTTAAAATAGTTTAATGACTCTCCCGCCTCCTGAGAGTGGTTTGGACACCCACCTGCCCTCGAGCCACCTTCATCGAATGGAAGTGGACAGGTTGGAGGCAAATTTTAGTTGAGCTTGGGATCAGGATGACCTTTTCTTATCTTTTAGACTTTTGTTTTATAATCGATCATAACAGCTATACATCCTAATAAACCATTCGCATTTGTAATTGCTGCTTACATGAAGTGTGACAATAAAAAATACAGACTGAAACTATCAAACTGAAGAGTCATAAAAATTGACTTTATCTTTTAAAGAATGGATAAGGCTGCAAAAGATATGTTGCATATGTATTCAAACATTGCTACACTGTCTATTTAGAACAAAGGATGCCTAACCAGAATGAATAGTGTCAATAACAGCCATCCAGAAGTTTTCCTGAATTGAATGGGTTCTACTGAAACAAAGAAGGTATGAAGTGGAAAAATCATAACCAGACTACTCTCATCCAGGGCCATGGTGTGATCACCATGGGGCAGAGACCAAAGTGTCTCCTACCAGAATATGATGTGACAAACATTTAATTTAAAAAGATAACCCTCAAGAGAGGGAGAGAAAGAGAGACAGCCAGAAAGAAGCATCAACAAGAAGTTTATCCAGATAACAGCAGGGAAGAAAATCCAGCAAACCAGAAGGTAAATGGTGCCCTGCTGTGAATTCTACATTTCCAACTTGTGCAGCAGTGAATTGGAACTGATCCTCTGACTTCAAACTGAACTTTCCACCAAGAGAGAAATCTACAAACACCTTAGGCCTGCAACCAACGAGAACTTGACTTCTGAGAGAATTCAACAGGTTTACCGTGAACCCTGGAACCCTACCTCACTTGAAAACCTTTTTCTCCCTATCTTTCTCTTCTTGTGTGTGTGTGTGAGTGAGTGAATGCTTGAGTGGATACGATTGTGACAATTTCAGGATAAGGCATGTTGCTCAATAAATAATTAACCTTCTGTTTTAAACCTACAAGAAAAACTGTCACTGTCTGTCTATTTGACAAAAAAATACACAAAGTGGGTAGACCCTAATAACAAAAAACACTTGCTGCAGTAAGATGGGAGTTGAACAGTGGCAATTACCCACACCCCTCACCACGTGGCCATAACACTCTTCTCAACTCTTTCCTATGCAACAGACTTCAATTCAGAATCCAGCATGATATACAAACACTTGAATTAGCCCCACGACATATGTCTATTTTTTTTTGTTCATAGGATGTAAGCGTACTGGAAAGGCCAGACTTTGTTGCCCATCCCTTGAACAGGTCATGGTGAGCCACCTTCTTGAACCCCTGCTGTCCATCTGGTGCAGTGCTGATGGGAAGGGAGTTCCAGGACCCAGCGACAGTGAAGGAAAGGCGATATAATTCCAAGTCAGGATGGTGTGCGACTTGAAGGGGAACTTGCAGCAGTGGTGTTCCCCTGCATCTGCTGTCCTCGTTCTTCTAGGTGGTAGAAATTGTGAGTTTGGAAGGTGCTATCAAAGGAGGCTGGGCAAGCTGTTGTAGTGCATCTTGTATATGGTACACACTGCTGCCACTTTGCGACAGTGATGGAGGGAGTGAATGTTGATGGTGGTGGATGGGGTGCCAATCAAGTGGGCTGCTTTGTCCTGGATGATGTTGAGCTGCTTGAATGTTGTTGGGGTTGCACTCATCCAGGCAATTGGGGAGCATTCCATCACACTCCTGACTTGTGCCTTGTAGATGGTGGACAGGCTTTGAGGAGTCAAGAGATGAGTTGCTTGCTGCAGAATACCCACCCTCTGACCTGCTCTTGTAGCCACAGTATTTATATGGCTGCTCCAGTTAAGTTTCTGGACAATGGTAACCCCCAGGAAGTTGACAGTGGGGAATTCATCAATAGTAATGCTTTTGAAAATCAAGGGAGATTGTTAGATTCTCTCTTGTTGGAGATGATCATTGCCTGGCACTTGTATGGTGCAAATATTACTTGCCTCTTATCAGCCAAAGGCTGAATGTTGTCCAGGTCATGCTGCATGCAGGTACAGACTGCTTCAGTATCTGAGGAGTATTGAATGGTGCCGAACATTGTGCAATCATCAGCAAACATCCCCACTTCTGACCATATGTTGGAACGTCATTGATGAAGCAGCTGATGATGGTTAGACCTAGGACATTACCCTGAGAAACTCATGCTGCAATATCCTGGGACTGAGATGTTTGACTTCCAACAACCACAACCATCCTCCTTTGTGCTAGGTATGATTCCAACCAGTGAGAATTTTTTCCCTGATTCCCACTGACTTCAGTTAATGCCACAGTTGATGTCAAGGGCAATCACTCTCATCTCATCTTTTGAATTCAACTGTTTTGTCCATGTTTAGACCTAGGCTGTAATGAGGCTTGGAGCTGAGTGGTCCTGGCGGAACCCAAACTCAGCATAAGGTGAGCAGGTTATTGCTGAGTAAATGCCGCTTGATAGCACTGTCACAGAACCACAGAATCACAGAATAATACAATGCAGAAGAGGCCCTTCGGCCCATCGAGTCTGCACCGATGCATTAAACACACCTGACCTGTCTACATAATCCCATTTGCCAGCACTTGGCCCATAGCCTTGAATGTTATGACGTGCCAAGTGCTCATGCAGGTACTTTTTAAAGGATGTGAGGCAACCCGCCTCTACCACCCTCCCAGGCAGGGCATTCCAGACTGTCACCACCCTCTGGGTAAAAAAGTTCTTCCTCAAATCCCCCTTAAACCTCCTGCCCCTCACCTTAAACTTGTGTCCCCTCATAACCGACCCTTCAACTAAAGGGAACAGCTGCTCCCTATCCACCCTGTCCATGCCCCTCATAATCTTGTACACCTCGATCAGGTCACCCCTCAGTCTTCTCTGCTCCAGCGAAAATAACCCAAGCCTATCCAACCTCTCTTCATAGCTTGTCAATGACAATTTTCATCACTTTGCGGATGTTGGAGAATAAACTAATCGGGCGGTAATTGGTCAGGTTGGATTGGTCTTGTTTTTTGTGGGCAGGTTATATCTGGGCAATTTTCCACATTTTTGGATGGGTTCCAGTGTTGCAGCTGTACTGGAACAGCTTGGCTAGGGTCATTGATAGTTCTGCAGCATAAGCCTTCAGTATTATTACCGGAATGTTGTCAGGGCCCGCAGCCTTTGCAGTAACCAGTGCCTTCATTCGTTTCTTGATTTCATGTGGAGTGAATCGAATTGGCTGAAGACTGGCTTCTGTGATGCTGGGGACCTCAGGAGAAGGCCGAGATGGCACTTCAGGCTGAAGATGAGTGCAAGTATTTCAGCCTTTGACTCTTGTACTGACGTGCTGGGCTCCCCCACCTTTGAGGATGGGAATGTTTGTGGAGCCTTCTCCTCCAGTATGTTGTTTAATTGTCTACCACCATTCATGACTGGATGTGGCAGGACTGCAGATCTTTCTTTGATCTGACCCATTGGTTGTGGGATCCCTTTGCTTTGTCTTACGTATGCTGCTTCCATGCTTTAGCTTTCATGTTGTCTTGTGTTGTGGCTTCACCAGGTTGGCACCTAATCTTTAGGTATGCTTGCTGCTGCTCCTGGCATGCTCTCCTGCACTCCTGATTGAACCATGGCTTGATGGTAACAGTAGAGTGAGGTGTATGCCAAACCATGTGGTTCAAGATTATGGTTGAATACAATTCTATTACTGCTGATGACTCACAGAACCTCATGGATGCCCAGTTTTGAGTTGCTAGATTCATTCTGTGTCACACACATGATGGAGAATGTGAAGACAGGACTTGTTCTCCACAAGGACTGTGCAGTGGCCACTCCTACCAATACTGCCATGGACAGATGCATGTGAAACAGGTAGATTGATGAGGATGAGCTGAAGTAGGTTTTTTCCTCATTTTCATTCTCTCACTACCTGCCGCAGGCCCAGTCTGGCAGTTATGTCCTTTAGGATTCGGCCAGCTTGGTCAGTAATGGTGCTAACAAAACACGCTTGGCGATGCACATAGAACCCCCATCCAAAATACATTCTGTGCCCTCGCTACCCTCAGTGCTTCTTCCAAGTGGAGGTGTACTGATTCATCAGCTGAGGGAGGGTGGTAGATGGTAATCCAAGGAGGTTTCCTTACCCGTGTTTGCCCAGATGCTATGAGGTCCAACATCAATGTTGAGGACTCCGAGGGCCTGTCCCTCCCAATTTTATATGCCACTGTACCACCACTTCTAATGGGTCTGTCCTGCCGGTGGGACATGACATACCCATGGATGGTAATGGAGGAGTCTGGGACATTGGCTGTAAGGTATGATTCTATGACTATGTCAGGCTGTTACTTGGCTAGTCTGTGGGACAGCTCTCCCAATTTTGGCACAAGTCCCCAGATGTTAGTAAGGGGGACTTTGCAGGTTTGACTAGGCAGGGTGTGCCTTTCTCATTTCTGATGCTGAGGTTACTGCTTGGGGTTCATTCAGTTTTATTCTTAATTAACTTTTCTGTAGCATTTTGAAACAACTGAATGATTTGCTAGGCCATTTCAGACGGCAGTCAAGAGTCAACCACATTGCTGTGGCTCTGGAGTCGCATGCAGGCCAGATAGGGTCAGGGCAGCAAATTTCCTTCTCCTGAAGGACATTAGTGAACCAGATAGGATTTTACAAGAATCTGGTAGTTTCATAATCATCATTAATAAAACTAGCTATTTATTCTAGATTTATTAATTCATTGAATTTAATTCACCCAACTGCCATGGTGGGATTTGAAGTCATGTCCCCAAAGCATTAGTCCAGGCCTCTGGATTACTAGTCTAGTAATATTACCACTATGTTACCACCCCCCTTACATTAAATGCCAGGATTCTACCAGCCCCCAGTACGCAGGCTGGGAGTTGGTGGGGGTGTGTGGAGGATGGCCTGGTAAAATTGCAGGGAGCCACATCGGATCGGCTCCCCATGTGGTCCCGCCGTTGGGCCATTTTACTGACGGGGGGAGTTGGAAGCAGAGATGCTTCCATAATTACAGGCCCAATTAGGGACCATGTTACCGTGCTGGCGGCATTTTGCCAAAGGCGGGGCAACCCCCCCCCCACCCCCACCATGTAGAGAGGCTGCCAGTTACATGGAGGTGACCTCCCAGCAGAAGCATAGTGGGGCAGGTTTAATGGAACAAAGAGGCAGTCGCAGGCAGGGAAGGCAGCCCAGCATCCCCAACGACTTCCCTGGAGTGATTTGCCCTCTGACATTAGGCCCCATGATTCTTTTTCTTCTTCCTACCATCTTAGCTGCTGAGGTCTCCTGCCTGCCTCTGCAGCAACCATCTTTCCCAGTGGTGCTGCTGAGGCTTCAGAGCTGCCGGCCCTCTGATTGGACTGGCAGCACCAGGAGTCCGCCCACCTTCCTTAATTGGATGGGGGGCCACAGGCGGCCAATTACGAGGCCACCTGTGGTAAAATTGCCAAGCAGGTCTCGCTGCCAGCAAGTGCAGACCTGCTTTTTACCGCGATATTGTGCTCCTGATTCCCCTCGTAAAATTCAGCCCTTCATATGAGTTATATTTTTTGCATTTCTGCAAATAAATTCCAGTTAAAAACCCTGGAGAGTTATAATGAATCAATGTTTGAAATTGCACTGGGAATTCAAGCCTCATATTTTTCTTTTTTTTTTGGTTCACTAATACATTCATATAACTTTAGTAGCAGTGAAATTGCTTGCAAACTTCAAAACTAACAGATTTGTTAAGAGATAATGCCAATTTTCTGAAAGTTGTATTCATCCTTTTGACTAAAAAGCATTCTAACCAATTTATTACAGTGTACAGGATTCAAAATTGAACAATGTTTAAACAATGCTTTTGTGGATCACCAGTCGGCAATAATAAATTTAAAGTACGTGTCATGGTTATACAAGCTAGCGTGTTGAAAAATGAAGAAGCGAGAATTAGAATGTAACCTGCATCTGTATCAGACGATGTTGCCAACATTTCGTAGTTCGCTGTCTACTCCTGTATAAGGGAGATCACTGACACTCTGTATGTCAGGAGAGGGAAATATATTGCATTCTCTCCAGCTAGAGAGAACCAGGCAGGGTGAGGATGCAGCTTCATCAGGATAGCAGGCTTCCCCATGGTGCAGGGTGCCATTGACGGCACACATTTTTCTTTGTAGCCACCCCATCCAAATGCAGAGATGTACCTCAACCGCAAGCAGCATCTGTGGAGAAAGGAACTGAGTTAATCTTTCCGGTCAATGACCTTTCATCAGAAATCACCCTTGTGCATTCCCTTAGTGCCTGCCTTCTGTGTGCCTTTGTTTGTCCCAGTGCTCCTCCAGTGGCTGCAGCACGGTTGGGGGGCGGGGGGTTGCAAGGCTGATGCCTGTCAGTTGGGGAGACTGCAAATGGCCTTGCAGGATAACCTCAAGCAGTTCTACCCCTAGAAGGTCCAGCTTTGGACTGTATTGGATCTTGGGATGCGAATTGTCCTATGATCAAAGGCTGAATAAATTGGGCCGATATTCTCTGGAGTTTAGAAGAATGAGAGGTGATCTCATCGAAACATACAATATTCTGAAGGGCTTGACAGGGTAGACACAGAGGTTCTGATGAAGGGTCACTGGCCTGAAACGTTAACTCTGGCTTCTCGCTCCACAGATGCTGCCTGACCTGCTGAGTATTTCCAGCAGTTCTTGTTTTTATTTCAGATTTCCAGTATCTGCAGTATTTTGCTTTTATTATCGACACAGATGTTGATTTTCTTGGCTGGGGAATCTAGAACATGGGGACACAGTCTCAGGATAAGGGGTTGATCATTTAGGACTGAGTTGAGGAGAAATTTCTTCACTCAGCGGGTAGTGAATCTTTGGAATTGTCTGCCCTCGAGGGTTGTGGATACTCCATCATTGACTATATTCAAGACTGAGATTGATAGATTTGAGCTCTGTCAGGAAATCAATGAATATGGATAGTGGGTGGAGAAGTAGAATTGAGGTCGAAGATCAGCCATGATCGTACTGAATGATGGAGCAGGCTGAGGGGCTGTATAGTCTACTCTTGCTCCTATTTCTTATGTTCTTATGTACTACATTGGCATGGGTGGCAGCAGTCTGGGCTGGCTGCCTGACAGACCACTGCAAGGGCACTGTTGGAGTGGCAGTGGTGGCAGGACGAATCTTGTCATCCTGAGGGTAGACAGCAGGTTTGTGCTGTAAGGACCCACTGCAACTCTTCAAAGTGGCACCTCAGTGATCCTAGAAACCTTTTGGAGGACAGATTATGGTCTGTTGTGACATGCTGCAAGCCCCTTTGAGCACAGGTATCTGCAGCCATGATGGCAGCAGTGTGAGCCTGCATGGCAACAAAGTTAGCTTCCATGACTTTGGCCATCAAACCCTGCATCATGGTTGATATGCAAGCATTCTCATGGAGTTAGCTAGCACTTCAATGCTGGAAAGGATGGGTTCCAAGCTCGGTGCAAAACCCTGTGCAAAGTTGGTGCTGGACCCCTCCATGCTCCTACACAGTGACAACAGACATTCTGGCAGGCTTTCCAATGCACTAAGCATTTCGTTGTGCATACCTATAAGCCTTTTCGTGTATGCTATCCCATCACATTACTCATCTGAATCCTAGACACAAGAACTCATAGGTGGCCTTGCCCTTTGGCAAGCTGGCATCTACGCTACCTATTTCCCATGCCTTTGTGACAGGCCATTCATACCCAGTAACTCATCACATGCAGATTCCACCTCTATGCTCCCTTTAAAGTGTGCTCAGTACCAGTATTTGAGTTAGTGGCTGCCAGTGTGAGATTGAGTGAGAGTGTTTCATCATCATTGGTCTCTTCGTCCTCTTTCACTTCTTGCTCCTGCACCACTTTTAGGCAAGGTGGCACTCCTTGAGTATCTGAAAGGAAAAAGGCACAAGATAAATGTTGTGGTGAGGGGATAGAGGTGCAAGACAGGGTGAGGACATGTAGCCATGCCTGTCCCCTACCAGTTAAGTGCTGCTGGCTTCAGTTGTGTGGTACCCTGGTTTTGCAAGAGAGAGGGCAGTCAGTCAATCAGTGTGGTGCAATGTATATCGGTGATGTGGCTGCCATGGTTAAATAGCAGTGTGTGCAAAGTGTAAGATGTGGCTGTGAGGCTTGCAACAGTGCAAATTGCATGAGGGTGAGGTGTAGCTATGAATGCTGGCAATGCGTCATGATTGATAGAGATTGTTGGTAGTGGAGAAATGGATCTGTAGTGCATTGAGCAGAGTGTGAGAGTAGAGGTGCAGTTGGTGGAATAAGGCATTTGAAGATGCATTCACTGACCTTAACCACTTATGTGAGGTCATTGAACTATTTTCGGCACTGCATACAGGTCCTCGGGGCTGCACTCCTGGCATTGACCTGCTCAGCTATCTGCTCACATTGCCTTCTCAGACTTTGTCTGGAGGGCCTCCTGGCTCCGTGTGAATAGAGGCCTCCTTCACCAAGACCACCTGGCACCCTGTGAACAGAGGTCTCCTTCACCAAGGCCTCCTGGCTCCCTGTGAATAGAGACCTCCTTCACCAAGACCACCTGGCCTCAAGTGAACAGAGGCCTCCTTCACCAAGGCCTCCTGGCCCCCTGTGAATAGAGGCCCTCACTTTTACTGTCAGCTCCTGCACCAAGGCCTGCACTGCTGCATCGGAGAAACTTGGAGCCTACTGTCTGCCATTCTGCCATGTTCTGCCATTCCTGTGTCTTTTCCAAGTAAAGGTGTCTTGTGCAATGAATTCCAGTACCTGCTCCAGCCAAAATGCATCTCCACTGAAGAGGTACTGGCTGGTTTTGAGTAGTGCAGGCTAGTTTGAATTCATGCTCGCCTCTCACACTTTTGCACCCCCTACTCAATTTCGCAGCTACTCAAACGCACACTTAGGGCTGGGTTTTGTTCCCAGCTTGAATCGGGTTCCGTGGAGGGGTGGGGGGGTGCTGAAGAATCAGAGCAGCAGCAACCACCATGGAACCCGACACCGGGTTTGCCAGGCCCGACCTTCCCAGGGGCGGGATCAGCCAACAATGGCTTTCCGGCCCAGAGGCCCTTAAGTGGCCTATTGACAGCCAATTAAGGGTCTGTTGCCGCCACTGCTGGAATCTTCCCTGCAGTGGCCACGGCTCCTGGTGGTGCTGCCGATATTGTTAAGCTGCCGGCCCTCTGACGGGCCAGCAGCTCTTGGAAACGGGATTCCCATCCCTATTAAGTGTTTAAAGGGATGGGGATCTCGCCTCCTTAAACTTTGATTTACCTTCTGGGAGCAGAGTGGAGAGGAGCGGATCTGAGGAGAGAATGCTGAGAGAGGAGCTGATAAATAGAGCCTGAGGATTGCGGCCTGGACACTTACCTTGTGGGAGCGGAGAGCAATCCAGGAGTCCAGTCCAGTTTTGAAAAACAAAGTCAACAGTGACATCACAGGAAAGCTGCAAGGTGATTGGTTGGTGACTAACAGCTCTTAGTGCCTGTAAATAGCTTTAACATAATTTTTTGAAAAAGCTACAAAACCTACTGTATAAGTGATAAGGTTATTACTACTAAAGTTGTTTTTTTTAATTAGTGTAATTTATTCAGGACTTTAGGTTGTACTGGTTAGTGTTTGGAGTAGAACAAGGCTCCTAGCGTAATTAGTATTTTTTAATTAAAGGGAGTAACTAAGTAATCTAAAGGTAAGTCATGGCAGGAGAGCTCGCACCTGTAATATGCTCCTCCTGTGCTATGTGGGAAATCAGGGACGCTTCCAGTGTCCCTGACGACCATGTGTGCAGGAAGTGTATCCATCTGCAGCTACTGGCTACCCGCATTACAGAGCTGGAGCTGCAGGTGTATTCACTGTGGACCATCTGCGATGCTGAGATCATCGTGGATAGCACGTTTAGTGAGGTGGTCACATCGCAGACAAATGCTGCAAAGGCAGAAAGGGAATGGGTGACCACCAGGCAGAGTAGAGGAAGGCAGGTAGTGCAGGAGTCCCCTGTGGCCAACACCCTCTAACAGATATACCGCTTTGGATATTGTTGGGGGAGATGGCTCAGGGGAAAGCAACAAGAGCCAAGTTCATGGCACCCTGGTTGGCACTGCTGCACAGGAGGGGAGGACGAAGAGTGGCAGGGCTATAGCGGTAGGGGATTCAATCATAAAGGGGACAGACAGGCGTTTCTGTGGCCGCAAAAGAGACTCCAGGATGGTATGTTGCCTCCCTGGTGATAGGGTCAAGGATGTCTCTGAGCGGCTGCAGGGCATTCTGAGGGAGGAGGGCGAGCAGCCAGTTGTCGTGGTACATATCGGTACCAACGACATAGGTATAAAAAGGGATGAGGTCCCACAAGCTGAATATAGGGAGTTAGGACAAAAATTAAAAAGCAGGACCTCAAAGGTAGGAATCTCAGGATTACTGCCAGTGCCATGTGCTAGCGAGAGCAGAAAAAGCAGGATATATCAGATGAATATGTGGCTGGACAAATGGTGTAGAGGGGAGGGACTCAGATTCCTGGGACGTTGGGACCAGTTCAGGGGAAGGTGGGACTAGTACAAGCTGGACGGGTTGCATCTGGGCAGGACCGGGACCAGTTTCCTCGAGGGCGTGTTTGCTAGTGCTGTTGGGGAGGGTTTAAATTAGAATGGCAGGGGATGAGAATCTGAGCAGGGAAACAGAGAAGGAAATAAGGATAGAAATGAAAGACAGAAAGGTAAGAAGCAAAAGTGGAAGGCAGAGAAAGCAAGGGTGAGAAACAAATGGGGCCGTAGTGCAAAATAAAGCTAAGATGACTAACAATGTTAAAAAAGAAACACCAAGGGGCAGAAAACATTGGTGGGGGTTGTCTATAGGCCCCCAAGCAGTAGTGGAGATGTAAGGGATGGCATTAAACGGGAAATTAGAGATGCATGCAATAAGGGTACAACATGGGTGAATTTAATCTACATATAGATTGGTCAAACCAAATTAGCAATAATACTGTGGAGGAGGATTTCCTGGAGTGTGTATGTGATGTTTTTTTAGACCAATACGTTGAGGAATCAACTAGAGAACAGGTTATCCTAGACTGGGCATTGTGCAATGAGAAAGGATTGATTGACAATCTTGTTGTGCCGGGTCCCTTGGGGAGGAGCAACCATAACATGATAGAATTCTTCACTAAGATGGAGAGTGAAGTAGTTGAATCTGAACTAGGGTCCTGAATCTAAATAAAGGAAACTATGAAGGTATGAGGCGCAAGTTGGCCATGGTTAATTGGGGAACTTTACTAAAAGGGTTGACAGTGGATAGGCAATGGATAATATTTAAAGAATATGTGCGTGAATTACAACAATTATTCATTCCTGTCTGGCGCAAAAATAAAACCGGAAAGGCGGATCAACCGTGGCTTACAAAAGAATTTAGGGATAGTATTAGATTCAAAGAGGAGGCATATAAAATTGCCAGAAAAATCAACAAATCTGAGGATTGGGAGCAGTTTAGATTCAGCAAAGGAGGACAAAGAGGTTGATTCAGCAGGGGAAAATAGAGTAACATAAAAACTGACTGTAAAAGCTTCTATAAATATGTGAAGAGAAAAGATTAGTGAAGACAAATTTAGGCCCCTTACAGTCAGAAATGGGGGAAATTATAATGGGGAACAAAGAAATGGTAGAACAATTAATCACATACTTTGGTTTTGTCTTCACAAAAGAGGACACAAATAACCTCCCAAAAATATTAGGGAGCCAAGGGTGTAATGAGAGGGAGACTGACAAATCCCCAGGGCCTGATAATCTACATCCCAGAGTACTAAAGGAAGTGGCCCTGGAAATAGTGGATGCATTGATGGTCATCTTTCAAAATTCTATAGACTCTGGAGCATTTCCTACAGATTGGAGGGTGGCAAATGTAACCCCACTATTTAAAAAAGGATGGAGAGAAAAAACAGGGAACTACAGACCAGTGAGCCTTACATCAGTAGTGGGGAAATTGCTAGAGTCTATTATAAAGGATGTGATAGTAGATCACCTGGAAAGCATAAACGGGATTGGGCAAAGTCAGCATGGATTTGCAAAAAAGAAATCATGTTTAACAAATCTACTGGAGTTTTTTGAGGATGTAACTAGTAGAATAGATAAGGGAGAACTAGTGGATGTGATGTATTTGAATTTTCAGAAAGCTTTTGATAAGGTCCCACATAGAAGGTTAGTGTGAAAAATTAAAGCACATGGGACTGGGGGTAATATACTGGCATAGATTGAGAATTGGTTGACAGACAGGAAACAGTGAGCAGGAATAAACGGGTCTTTTTCCAGGTGGCGAGCAGTAACTAGTGGGATACCGCAGGGATCCGTGCTTGGACCCCAGCTATTCACAATATCTATTAATGACTTGGGTGAGGGAACTCAATGTAACATATCCAAGTTTGCAGACAACACAAAGCTGGGGGGTAGTGAGCTGTGAGGAGGACACAAAGAGGCTCCAATGTGATTTGGACAAGTTGGGTGAGTGGGCAAATGCATGGTAGATGCAGTATAATGTGGATAAATGTGAGGTTATCCACTTTGGTTGTAAAAACAGAAAGGCAGATTATTATCTGAATGGTGATAGATTGGGAAAGGGGGAGATACAACAAGACCTGGGTTTCATTGTGTACCAGTCACTGAAAGCAAGCATTCAGCTGCAGCAAGCAATTAGGAAGGCGAATGGTATGTTGACCTTCATTACAAAAGGATTTGAGTACAGGAGCTAGGATGTCTTACTGCAGTTATACAGGGCCTTCGTGAGACCACATTTGGAGTATTGTGTGCAGTTTTGGTCTCCTTATCTGAGGAAGGATGTTCTTGCCATAGAGGGAGTGCAAAGAAGATTTACTAGGCTGATTCCTGAGATGGCCAGATTGACGTATGAAGAGAGATTGGGTCGACTAGGCCTATATTCACTAGCGTTTAGAAGAATGAGAGGGGATCTCATAGAAATCTATAAAATTCTAACATGACTGGACAGGCTAGATGCAGGAAGGATGTTCCTGATGGCTGGGGAGTCCAGAACCAGGGGTCACAGTCTCAGGATACAGGGTATGCCATTTAGAACTGAGATGAGGAGAAATTTCTTCATTCAGAGGGTGGTGAGCCTGTGGAATTCTCTACCGCAGAAGGCAGTGGAGGCCAAGTCATTAAATATATTCAAGAAGGAGATCGATATATTTCTTAATGCCAAAGGGATCAAGGGATATGGGGAAAAAGCGGGAACAGGGTACCGAATTAGATCATCCATGATCTTTTTTGAATGGCAGAGCAGGCCCGAAGGGCTGAGTGGCTTACTCCTGCTCCTATTTTCTATGTTTCTATGTATCGCTCAGAAAAAATGCAGAGGCAGGGCTCCCCCTGTCTTTTTGGCCTGTTTCAGGGAGCTCCTCCTCCTACATAAAATCCAGCCCTTCGTGTGGGCTGCAATCATTTAAATGAGCAGGCAGCATGAAGTTTATGTATTGCCTGCATCGGAACAAATGGGTATGGGTTAATCACATATCACGAACCCTGTGCCATTTTCAGGCCTTATCCAATTTTTCCCCCTAAAAGTTTTGTCCAAATGAATGGTATTTGCATCTTATGCATTTGAAGTAATCGTATCAATGCAAGAAAAAAATTTAAAGCATTTTAGCATGATATTAGTTTGTTTTAAAATGGTACACCAAAAAAACATTCCAAAGAGGAACGTGCTGGAAGCAACTTTTGGTTATTATAATGTGGGACCATTTCTCATTTAATTCCTTTCTTTACAGTTTTTACACTCATCATTCACAGACAAGATAAAACAAACATTATTTACTGCATGATTTAATTCCAACCTTTCAGAACTAATTCAATAGGCAGGAAGTGCTAACACGGCTAGGCTGCACTTATTGATTTCATTTGCAACATGACAATCATCTGGTTTGTGCAACGTAAATTGTTCTTTATTTCATGGTTTAAAAAAAATTATTGGTGAAATTGCCCAAAGATTTATAGAGGAAAAAAAACAGCCCTTGTAGAGAAAATGGACAAAAAAATGACTGATTTGTATCAAGTTTAAAAAGTTTTTTCTCACTGTATGTAACTGCTATGCAGCTTCTTCAGGGATTCAGGTCACTTGCCTGGTCTTGACTCCCAATTGGGCCTATTTATATCCTTCTGAGGGCAGTTACATCTCATCTCACTGAACATATTAGCTTCTAGACTTATGCCAGATTGCAATGAGGTTGGAGAAGTGAGAATTCCCAACATGGGGAATCCCTGTCCCCAGCTCAACCTGACATGACAGACCATGTTTGTGGAGGATTGTGATTCAAGACCCTGGAGAAATTCCCAGCATAGGTAAGGACCCAGTGTATCCAGGTCCTAACTCATGCCCAGGGATTTCTGTGGCACTCCTAGTGTAGTTCCACCAGAAGTGTGTCAGAAGGCTCTGGGGCTGTTATGTGTTTTTGCATAAAATTCAATTTGTATTTTTCAGTAGCCAGTTTTAAGCCTCCTAGGCCAGGATTTTGCCCCCAGGGTCGGGAACCCGACATTGAGATCATTTCCGGGTCCCGACCCCACTCAAGGAGAAAGTAGTCACAGCCCATGATTTTACGGAGGCAGGCTACTCATTAGCTGCAGGGAGGGTTGGGTGGCCAATTAGTAGTAGCAGGTGTGAAATGGAAACGGAGCTTCTAAAGTGTGGGGCCTGATTTAAAAGCATCATAGCAGTCATTACCGAGGTAGCCATTTGGAAGCAGGGAGGAAGCACCACGGTGACAGGAGGAGAATCAAAGGTCTGGTACCCAGGGCAGAGCTGGCCCTCACTTCACTGATGCTGAACCTTGAGGTGCTACTGGAGGCTGTGAGGGAGAGGAGGGAGGTCCTCTTTCCAGAGAGTGGCAGGAGAAGGCCACCCAGCCAAACAAAACAGGCATGACTGAAGGTGGCAGAAACTGTCAACAGCAGGAGTGTCATGTGGAGGAACTGGGTGCCGTGCTGCATGAGGATAAATGAATTTCTTTGCTCTGACAAGGTGATTGCAATGTGGGACACACCAGCTGAGCAGCCTGACGGTGTACGCTGCTCCTAAACATGGGAGAAATCTGCGTCCAGGGTACGTACTGACCACTCAGTAAGGCCCAGAGCCCAAGAGCTGTTCAGGACCTGGCAGCCCTGATACATGCAACTTCCTATGTAGATGAGCTGCTGGCATTGGTTAGAGAGGCCAGCAGTGCCTGATCACTCTCTCTTTTCTCCTTGGAGGAGGAAAGGACACATAATGCCAGGGAGTGTGCACTGGAGGATGAGTATCCCTCCTCGCTATTGTGAGTGCAATGGGGAGGCAGTGATAGAAATCACCAGGGTGGTCCTGCAGGAGCAAGTTGGAGAAGGGGAGAGGTGGGCTAACCTGGAGGAGAAGGTGAAAAGATATTGCTATCTGTAGATGAAGGGGGTGGAGTTGTAAGGAAAGGGTTAACAGACTGTCTATGAGCTAGGTGCATTGCTCGTTATGTGGAAACAGGACAGGTGCAGTACAGTGATACATGCTGAATTGAAGAGAACAATTCACACCGAATAGGAGAATTCAAAGCAGACTGATCGAAACCAGATAGGTAATCACAGCTGGACAGGAAGCAGTCTGGATATGGCTCAGCAAATGGAAGGCAAATTGAGAATATGCTAACCAATCAACAGCTAATCACACACCCAACTACCCAATCAACATCCAGAAGAGGATTGTGCACGAGCTTTTTTAAAAACTGTATTCTGCATGTAAACCCCTGAAAAAGGTCCATCACGGCAGCACTCAAAAAAGACTGAAGGTATGTATCAACAGGAAGAATCCCAGTGAACCAAGCTGGAAAAACTCAGTCAAAGATCACTCGTAAGCAACCTACAGTGTTCTCAGCTTGACCACCTAAGAGGTAACTGTATGATTCAATTAAATCTGTTTTGTTTACAATTCTTACTAAAGGTGTGTGATTGTATTAATTGTAATTCTTGGTCTCCAAATTTAAGAAAGAGATAACATAACCTCCAGAGTGCACCCCTCCCTGTCCAACAGCATGCCAAAGACTCAACTGCATTGGAAAGCCTCAGCACTACAGAGGCCAGTTCTCATTACCTCCTTCTTGCATTTCCTACAGGGTGAAGCGTGGAGGGTGAGCACCTGAGTTCTGTCACATCACCAGAGCCATCTTAAGAATCTGAAACAACAGAGCCGGCATTGTCACATCTGACAAGTGCAACCTCCACCAGCGCAGTTATACTCACATCAGTGAGTCCTCACACATGCTTAGAAAGAGTGGCATTGTATGAAGCGCACAGCACTACTGTGCAGGAGGAAATGAGAGAGGCAGAGGCAGCTGTGGCCAGTCCTCCTTGGAGGATGGAGGACAGACACATCCATGTTTAGCTGGGTGCAGATGCAGGGCCTCTGGAGTCACAAGAAAGGAGGCACTACTTGTATCAGCAGTGACCACTGTGTATCCACATGTCAGAGTTCCCTAAGGCAGTGTAGGTCATGAGCTGAGAATGGAGGAGTCCATTCAGCTCACGTGCAACACCATGGTTTAGGGCTTTGAATGCATGTCTTTCACCATTAAGAGAGTGGCCAACCACATGGAGAGCCATATGGGGCAGCATAAAGAATGAATGCAGGGGTAGCGCACTGACATGCACAGAATGCTTGCAATACTGGTGGCACAAAGATGCATGGAGTGGATGCTAAAGGCTCCCCAGCTGGTGGTCCCCTCCAGCAATCCGAAGTGCCAGCCAAGGGCTGAGGTAGTCACCAATGAGGATGAGGCAGCCTCCTGTCATGGGGCACCATCATCACCATTGGCCTCCTTGGCCCATCTGAATGATGGACCATCTATGCAGCATGGCCCTGTGACAGAGACTGCCCCTGCATTGACACCACTGCACCATCCCCGCTGGCACCTCCACAATGAGGATGACTGCCGTGGGCATATCAGCCGTAAGCAAACACAAGCAAACAGGTTGCCTCCACCTCATCCATGGCCACAAGGGGAGCACTGCCTGGAAGCGGCCAAGAGTGGAGGCTACAGGATTGTTCAGAACACTGACTGGTTCACTGGGGTTTGTTTCACGTGTTAATGTGCACTTTGCTACTTTTTGACCATACTGTAAATAATGACACATGACATTAGATATGTGAGGTTCCATTCTTTAATGGCAAAACTCTAAAAGAGGGATGAAGTGATGAAGGGAAGCAAAACTTTTGCAGGGGGACAGTGAGACTGCTGGACCGATTTGTATCATTCATTGGTGGTAAGAGTGAATCTATTCCAGGCTGTGTCTTCAATGGAAGTGTTTTCACAGGCAACTCAAAGTGAATTCCAGAACATGCAGTCCTCCTGGATTAGAAGCACATAGGTGAAATGCGACTGGATTTCTGGCATTGATGCCATCCTGATGAGACCTTTGAGTCCTGTGCTGGCCCCAGCCACCTCCTTGCACAGCCAGGCCAATTGCTGAGTGCCTCTTCAAACTCATTCTCCTCCTCTTCCTTTTTCTCTTCCACCTCCTGCTCCTCCTCTTCCTTCAATGAGCTGTGTCCTTTTCGACGTCCACACCTCTCTGGAGGGCCATGTTATGGAGAGCGCAGCAGACCACCAAAATGCACAAGATGGTTGCAGGAATGCACTGCAGGGTGTTACCCGACCAGTCCATGCACTGGAACTGCATCTTCGGAAGCCCGATGGCCTGGTTTATGGTGGTCCTTGTGAGCAGTTGTCTTCGGTTGTAGCGCCTCTGTGCCTCTGACTCGGGGTCACGTAAAGGGGTGAGTAGCCACCTCTTCAAGGGATAACCTTTGTCCCATACAATCCATCCATGAAGTTTGGCTGATGGAATGAAGTGCTGCAGCACCCTGGACAGCTGGAGGATGAAGGAGGCATGGCAGCTGCTAGCATAGCAAGTGCACACATGTATGAAGGTCTTGTTGTGGTTACAGACCAGCTCAATGTTGAGGGAGTGGAAGTCCTTCCTGTTGATTAATCTTACTCGCTGCTCACTTGGCGCCTTGATGGCCACATGGGTGCAATTGATGATGCCCTGCACCTGCGGGAATCCAGTGATGGAGGAGAAACCCACTGCCCTCTGAATCTGAGAGACCCCATCTGTTTGAAATTGTATGTACTCTCGTAAATAGGGCATCAGTGACCTGCGAGATGCAATGGTGTGCTGCTGCTTGAGAGACACCACCAAAGTGCGCTGCTGATCCTTGGAAGGAGACAAAGACGAAGATGTTCAAGGCCACAGCGACTTTGAGGGCTACTGGTAGGGCATGGTAAACAGTGATGCAAGATGTGAGGCCTTCCACAATGAGGGCACAAATCTCAGTGACCATCTGCCTAGATAGGTGCTGTCTCTTGCAGCATTGGTTCTCTGACATGTCTAGGTATCCTCTACTTCAACCGTACACATGGTGATGTGGGTATGGCCCTCGGTTGCGTTCCTGCCCTCCCTGTTTCTCTCTTCTTCTGCCCTCCTCATGCCCGGGGCTTTGCCTCTGCTGCTGAGGATGTTAATCCTCATTGCCATGTGACCTAACATCTGAGTATCTTAATCTCATGTCCAGCTGTTGCCTTGCTTGCAATCAGCTGCATTCCCACTAATTTCTGGAGCCCACCACCCCTCCTTATGACTCCACCATCCCTGGAGGGTCATGACCCTCTCCACTGCCCAAGCGTCCACAAACTACTTGCTCCGCAGCACACCTGATGATGCTGGTCTGTCATTTGCTGAATGCCGCTCTCAGCTGTGCTTGCTTTTATGGTCCCACCTAATTCAGGATGTGGCCACAGCTGACTCCCCACTGCATTGCCGCCTCCATGCACCAGGACTGTCAGCGTGCAACCCTTCACCTCCAGAATTCCAAACTGGCCCTTAACGAGCTGACAATGAGATTGTTAACAAGATTACTTGGCCACTTTTCTAAAGCAGGTGGGTTGCCGGGTCCTGCCATCCCCTGTCCTGAGCAAAATTGCTGGCGGTAGTAACGGCGATTTAATACCGGCACACTGACTGGCAGCACTAACTTTTGTGCCGTCCAGCCTCTGCAATCAACCCCATCGGGACCTAAAAACCATTCCCATAGTTTAATTAATTCCATCTTTAGCAGCATATTTCATCGCTTATTTCTAACTGTGTAAAAAAAAAACACATTCTATTTGAAGAAGCTGTTCAGTACTACAATAGTTCCAGGATTAAGAATAATTCCAGCATTGATTGCCTATATTCTAAATTCATGATTCGATATTTTGTTTGCTTTCTTCATTCCATTTTGTGGTTATAAAATATCAGCACTTACTGGCCGGTATTTTATGGGGCCCCCAGAGGTGGGGAAGGAGGTGGGGGACACAGAGTATTGTGATGGGTGGTGGGTCAGAGATCTTCCCAGGGGATGGGAGAGGCCAACGGAGCAAGTAGAGGCCACCCAGAGGCCAGTTGAGGCCCTTAGGTAGCCTATTAATGGCCAATTAAGGGCCTGGTTCTGCCACCGCTAGGATCTTACCAGTGGCAGGGGCGTCTTGCAACACAGAGGACCCTCACCAGGAACAACTTTACCTCCCAGGATCTCCCCCCCAGACTTCATGACCACCCCCCTCCCCCAACACCTCGCCGGGGCCTTTTGGACTGGCCCCAGCAGCTCCACCTCATAAACCACGTGTCTGGTGTTCGAGCCTTGGGCCTGGGTCCAAGGCCTCTGCAGTACCGGCAGTGGCCACTGTTCCCAGCGAAACTGCTGAGCTGCCGGCCCTCTGATTGGTCAGCAGCTCATGAATCTTTAATTGAAAAACACCGGGGGATAGCTCAAGGGAAGGTGGGGTGGAAGTGGGAGTAGGGGGCCATGAAAATGCAGAGGTGTTGCCCCGACTCCTACACAAAATCCAGCCCACGATCTCCTATACGCACTAAGCTAGGAGAAATTTAGTACTGGGTCCTTGGACTGCTTGTAGGTTTCTTACTTCCACTGTTATTATTCCCATAGCAGTAAAAAACATTAATGTTACTCAGTGCTCAAATGTCTAGCTGGTTATCATAAAGCAGAAGTCACCAATTAATTAATATTATATTTACTAAATTGGCTTCACATTGGCAAATTGGAAAATCGAAACCACATTGTGCATTTTCTGTGGTTTGATGAGTCTCCATAATTAAATACTTGACGAGAATCCAAAGTGCAATGAGATAATTACATCTACATTTTTTTATTTCTAGTATTTGAATACTAAGACCAAATAGTTATTCCTACTCAAATACAAAAGTAATTTCTTTACTTATATTTATTCACCTTAAATGTTCAAGTGGGGTGTCAGAATTTGTACCATAATAGATTCTCCTGAGTCCATTATACTCCACTGTCAAGCTAATTTGTGGGAATAATATAACTGAGAATAATGTTAAATGAAAATTGTATTTCACTGTTTAACTATAGAGCCAGGATTCTCCTATTAAGGGCAGATTTCCAGCAGAACAGAACTTCCATCCACTCCTTAAGATCTTCCCTAATCTCAACCTATTTCCTGAGCTCTGGAGTTATTCACTATTGTTACAGTTAAGTGAGGAGCGTTGAAGGGCTTCCCTCTTTTCCCTCTCCTTCTGAGACCACAATAGGTTTAATTCTTTCTTAAAGTGGATGTACTGACCAATTCAGTAGGTTACGTGTTTGATTACTTACTTGCTATGATCATAAGAAGAACTAATCGGACAGTTTTCTTGAGTTAAAAAAGAAAAAGGTTAACTTTATTGTACCTAAGCCAAACCAATAAAATAATAAACAATGCTCCACCTTTCACTGTCACTCACACTAGAGATTTACACACACACAAATAGGTTACAGAGTGGGGAAAGGTAGATTGGTTGAGTTAGAGTCCATTAAAAAAGGTATACGGTCTGTGGAGTTTGGTGATTCATCTGGCTTGTAGCTGAATTCAGTGGTCCTGAGGCTTTTAGTTTGAAGAGGTAGATGATTGTTCAGTGAATCTCTTGGAGATAGCAATGCGGATGATTTCCTCCAACGGGTTTCGGATTGTGGCTGGAGTATGCAAGGTAGTCAGTCAACAAGCAGGATTTGAACACTTTCAAGCTTGAATGGAGAGAGAGAGAGAAAGAGACCCCCACTTAGGGTCTGCTTATGTCAGAATCCAGTTGCTTCTCCTCTGCTGCAGAAAAAATACCACAGAAGGGGAGGGACTTGTTACATGACAGTCACTCAGTGATTGAAAGATAGCAGTTAGCAGTATTTCTTCTTCTTGTTAAAAGAAAGAGAACAAACAGTTCCCTTAAACTTCCTGGGTCTTGGGTTCTTGCTGGGGAATTAGCAGACATTTTGTCTCCCTCCTCACAAGTATTGCAATGTAGGATACATTGTTGCAAATTAGGTAGCCAACTTAAGCTGCCAGCAAAATCATCCTTTTAGCTGGTCTTTTAAAAAAGACTTTTTAAAAAAATATATAAATTCAGATCGCCAGTCAGTGGATTAAAAAAGTTATCATTCAACAAAGCACATTGGCATAACAATATGCTCGGCAGGCTACTGGGGCGATTCTCGCCACCAAGGGGAAGCCCGCCAATTTGAAGCTAGAAGAGCTGGTGAGAAACTTAAAGGGACAGGAGGGCCCTGAAGTTGAGAGGACATGTTCCACAGAAGACCTCAGCTGAGACCAGGGCCTACAGCAATTAAGTGTTCAGAATCTAGTACAGTTGATAGTTAAATGGGACTGTCAATTACTAGTTTTTATTTCACAGTTTCATTGCAATAAATAACAAAAAGCAAACAAACTAGCAGATACAAAACCATTTAAAACTATCACCATGTATAAGATAATAGAACTGAGTGCTAACAAAGGAACTTCGGAATGTACAGAGCCAGAGAAGACTTTTTTGGTCCTGCATGAAAGAAGGCATGTCAGAGTGCTCAGAAGCTAGCATTGCCTGTTTGGCCAGACCTGTCAAGGTACCAGCAACCATTTCTGTGGCTGCTAGAAAGCCCATCTGTGATGACAAGGTCAGAATCGAGAAGGGGGAGCTGCTAAGCTCTACCAACTGTTGCCTGGACACCATGCAGCATAGAACTTGTAATGTGAAGGGACAAGTAAGAGTCAGCTGTTAACTGAAACTTGCTGCACCTTTTTGCAGTCATCCTGCAGTGATGACCTATGGATACAATGGCACAGAGGAAAATCCTCCTCATGAACATTTCACTCAGGACCATCCCTCTTTGTGACATTCTCCTTTAATTGTCCCCATCCCTTTAAGCTTGACATAAATAACTTTCCTCTCCTACCAGTGTTGTGCTCCATCTGAGTTTTTAAAAACTTGCATTTATATATTGCCATTCACAGTCTCAGGACACCCCAAATGACTTCACAGGCTATGAAGTGCTTTCAAAGTGTAGTCACTGTAGTGAAGTAGGCGTGCACAGCAACTAATTTAGATACAGCGAGGTCCAACAAACAGCAATGAGATAAATGACCAGATAATCTGTTTTGGTTAATGTTGTTTGAGGGATAAACTTTGACCAGGTCACCGGGAGAACTTGACTACCCTTCTTCACATGATGCCACAAGATCTTGTAAGCCCACCTGAGTGTGCAAGAAGTGCTGTGTGGGCAATCTTAGTTGGTCTTCTCCTAAGGTCTTCAAAATCATAGATGCCAGTGCCCAACCAATGCAATTCACTCCATGTGAAACTAAAAAGCAGTTGGGTGCTTTGGGTACAGCAGACGTTATATGTTCCAAAAACAACTATTTAGCCAAGCTGTTCTGATTCAGCTACGATACTGGCATCTACTTAGCAATACTGCCTAGTAATGACCCATTCACAAAAACGGACAATTTAACCCTGCCAATTAATGCTTTATTAGTAAAATAAAAGCAAAATACTGCAGATGCTGGAAATCTGAAATAAAAACAAAAAGTGCTGGAAATACTCAGCAGGTCTGGCAACATCTGTGGGGATTTTAACAGAGTTAATAGGCTGGTTTTTATTCCAGTGACGGGTGTCCCAGCGATGGGCCAGAAGGCGGGGATAGATCCCGCCTCGGCCCTCCGCCGGACCTTCGGTACAATTTCATTGTGGGTATGCAATTAACTGCCTGCTGTCGGGGGTGCCATCATTTTGAGGGGTCTCCAGAGTTACTGACCATTGGGAAGGCTGGCAGCTCTGCAGTACTGGCAGTGGTGGCTACTACCAGTACTGCAGGAGACCCTGCTGAGTAGAAGATTGATGAAGAGCCAGGAGAGCTAAGTGGGGTCGGGGTTGCTGGGGCCATTCAGGCCCTGTTGACATGGGTAGGGGAGGGAGTTAGTGAGGGTGTGGAGTTTTCTTCCCGGGAGGGTGGCCTTCGTCACTGGTGGGGTCCCTCGGGGGACCCTGGATTGCCCCCAAAGGAAGGACACCCCCCAATACCCACCTCCAACAAAATTGAGGTGGAGGCAGGAAGAGGCCCTTAAGTGGCCATTAATTGGCCACTTAAGGGCTTCCATTGGTCTGGGGTGTGAAAGGTCGTTGATGGCTTGAGGAACAGCACCTCTTCTTTTAATTAGTTCCTCTATGGCCTTCTGGACTCAACATTGAGTTTAACAATTTCAGACTGTAATCTCTGCTCACATGTATTTTCATTTTCTTTGCATTTTTCTGCCTTACTCTTGTTTTTCTCTTGTTTTTGCTTTTGGACAGCAGCTGTTTATCATTTTGCCATTCACACCTGCTCTCGGCATATCTTTTGTTTCTTTGTTTTTTTACTTGCCGCATTACCAACCTGTTACAGACTGGTGGGAAATGGTGTGCATGACTTCCACTTTTCACCTCTTAACTGACCTCAATTTTTTTTTTAAATAGCATTTTAGTCCCTGAGTGTTTTAAGGTCAAATAAACAGAAAACAGCATGTTGTCTTGTCGATTTAAAAAGTAGAAGAACTATTTATTAAACAATATCTGAAAATTTTTGCAAACTCACCCACTCACACATGCACAATAAAGCACGCACAGAGAAAAGATAGAGGTTAGAGGTTAGCATGCATTTAAGTCCAATTGATGTAAAAAACAAGTTCACTTTGAAACCTTCTTGGTTTTCTAGGGGGAATTTTTAACAGTGTCGCAGGCCTAATGTTCTTTGTCTTAGTTCACTGAAGTATTGCAGATTCCTTTGTTTAAGACTGAGTCAAAGTTGGTGCACAATCATGTTAAAATTTCTCAGATGGGGTGTTTTCAAGGTCATCTTTGGAGTCTCTGCCTCAGTGGTTTAAAACTGTTACAGGCAGGGTCTTAGTCTTGGCTGGGAAGGATGTCTGAGCTTCCTCGCTGGCTGGCGTTCTCTCTCTCTCTCAGAGAAATCTCTTTTTAAGAAAAAGCCTTATCAGGCTGGATTTCAGTCAGGTGACCAGAGATGCATTCGCCTGGGGTGTCCATTCAGTGTCTTTGAATGTGGGGACATTGTTACAGAATGGGGTTGGAATGTAGTTTAGCTTGATAAAGTGATGTTATTTCCCACCTATTATCTTGGCATTGCTTCTGGAATCACTCTGTCTATCAAGATATCTTGCCAGTCCAATTTTTGAAAGATCTATTTAGCACTGAATGGTCTGTTTAACACTTTAATATGCATATTGCTGAAAATAGAGACATGTTGTCGAAGCTTTTTGTCTTGCATTCATCAGGACAATCCACAAGAATAACCAATATAAGGGAAAACAACTACTCATACTGCATGAGAAGAGAGCGCTGATTGGTTGGCAAGTGAACTCTAATTAGTAGAGGCGTTGCCATGGGGAATGCACCAGTTAATTGCCAAGCTTTGTTTGAAATTTGTCCTGATGAGTGCAAGACAAAAAGCTTTGACAACATGTCTCTATTTTCAGTAATACTCAAGTTCTGCAGTACTAAACGACTATTTTAATAGGCCTTCCCCAGAATTAGTCCAGATGTGATGATGGGTTTTAGTCTCCAACAGTCATGATTTATATTTTCAGTACAGAGGTGTCATCATGTCTGCTGCAAATAATGTCTATTTTTTGGAGTTTAATTCACCAGTTAATTTTTACAGTTCATAGTTGCTCCAGTTCACTTTAGTTCACAGCTGTTCCTTTTGTGAGCGTAACAACTCCCTTTGGCCCTGCACAACTAACTCTTTTGTCATTTAATCTCTCCTGTCTTTCACAGACCTTCCCTTTTTGTTCTTTTTCCCACCCTTCTCTCTTTCACCTGCTTAAAACCTGTTATATTTCTAACTTTTCCCTGTTCTGATGAAATGTCATTGACCTGAAATATTAACTCTGTTTCTTCCTCCATAGGTGCTGCCAAACTTGCTGAGTATTTCCAGAATTTCCAGCCTTTATTTTGGATTTCCATCATCTGCGTATTTTGCTTTTGACAGTCTTCACAATATGGGTTTGATTCCCTTTTATAAATGACCCAGATTTACCTGTCAAAGTAATGGTGAGGCTGATGGTGCTCACCGTTATTTATGTATAAATGGCACCCCACCTTCAGGCAAAGGGCAGATGCGCAGTTAAATGCAAATATCCAAACGTTGCTGTACAAGTTGCACCACTTTACTGTTAGCTTCCCAAAAACACCATCTCGCTGTCTGGTTCACCATTGCAATGCTTAAGTGAAGTTGCTGTATTTAGATGGTAGATATAAACTACCGTGCCATAGAAAGTTAGGTCCGGTCCATCCCAGTCTAAGAACCCCTTTAACAAAGTGATAAATATTCATTACTGCCAAACAACCTCCCTAGTACTGAAAGTTAAATATTTTAAGTGTGTAGTTTCATTCCTTCTAGTTTATTTGTTGTTGGATATTTTAAAATTGTAAAATTTTAGATACTTTTTTAACTTTTCCTTCTGTCTCTTCTTTTTCTCTCTTAATCCAATCTTTTTTTTCTTCTCTTTATTTCTGTTTCTGGAATTGATTTGCCATTAATTCACCCATTCTAATTTACACTTCCTTCATCGCCCTTCCGCTGTGTATTTCTGATTGGTTAAGGAGATGCCCTGTTGCATGCCTTGTTCATCAGGCTCCAGATGCCATTTCCCTCACTGCAATGTTATTAGCTTGCACTTTCAGCAACTTGCCATACAAAAACTTTTCAGCATTAAACATATAAGGGTAAGTCTAACTAACTGGCAGGCAGTGTTATAACAAAAGTCGGTGGTTATAGATAATTTCAAAATTGGGGCTGAATTTTTTGGGCCAGTGAGGGACGGGAATGGAGGTGGGGTGGGGGGGAGCCATAAAATATTGAGGAAAGGTGTGGTGGGGCAGTAGGGGGGGGGGGGGGGGGTGGTGGTGTGGACGACCTTCCCGATACCTTGCTGGACTGGCCCAGGTGAGCCTGCCACACTTACCTGACATCTGGGGCTCCAGCGCCGGTCCTGGTTCCAGGCCTCCTGTAGTACCAGCAGTAGCCATCACTCCCAGTGGCACTGCTGATACTATTGAGCTGCTGGCCCTCTGATTGGCTCGCAGCTCTTGGAGGTGGGATCCCTGTTCTTAAAGGGACCGGGTCCCCGACAGTGGGTAGTTAGTTGACTATCCACTCTGGAATTTGGCTGAGGGTCCAAAAAAGGGCTGAGGCGGGTCACCCCCTGTCTTCCGACCCGTCACAGGGTCTCCTGCCATAGGGGTAAAATTCAGCCTGAACTTTAAAATCAGAATGTTTTCCACATCTACTCTTCCATAGAGTGCTAATTCTACCAAAAGGAGATCCATGCATTAGCATGGTACGAACATCATACTTAAATCCATATTTGTTCAGCTGTTACAGAGTATCTGTCAAAATCTCTGCACATATAGCCAGGTTTACAGTAGCAAGTGGAGTCAATCTGCTGAAAACCACTTCACTTAATTTTGTGTTCAGTTCAATGGTTTGCTGCACTCATATTGAAACAGATTTGACATCTGAAGAATTCAGCTATGATGGTGGATGACACATAATCAATAAATCCATCACTGTTGACAGGCCACAGAGATCAAAGGTGAACTCTGGCCATATCTGATGTCCATGCCCACATTTATACTGTGCTGATGTGCAGATTTTAGAGTCACATAAAAAGAAAACTTGTGATCAAAAGTTGAATTTTCCTGTCAGGATGACTTTGAGGGGGTAATGGGAGTGAAAATCAGGTGCATTCTCGAAAGGGCCAGCAAGCAGCAACATTGAAAATTACCCCAGAAAATCATAATTTTGCAAAATTAAGAGTTAAACGCTTCCTCCACTCTGAAGTTAAAGTTGTAAAGCATTCACCCTTGAGGAGAAAACTTACAGTGGAAGCAAGGCTTTGGGGGCTGATTTTCACCAAGCTACTGTCCCACTTAGACCTGTAACAGACAATTGTGAGATGAAAATTTCAAGAGGAAAAATATCAGCTTCCAAGTGGTCAATGGGCCGAGGTTTGCCCGTTCTGATTTGAAGTGGATCTTGATTTAAGTGACCCAGCCTCCTGCTGGTAACAAGCATGGGCCTCATTACAATATTGTCAAATGTCAATATGAATCAATTGACTCCGTTAAAATCCCAATGCAATGCAGTGCAAAGTTGTGATGCAGTGTATGTTTAAGACTGAGAGAGTGTGTCAGCAAAAGATTTAATACTGAGAGAAAGAGAAGGGAAAATACCCAAATATCCTACTGTGTATGGCTTCCAGCTTGACCATCTCCAATGCTATGTGGTCTCACTCTGTCTATGATGTCGATGGCAGCCTCCTCCACTGAACTCAAAATCTGCCATGTGGCAGAACCTCTACCAGTTCTTGAAGCCTCACACTGATTGTGTGCCAGTTTTTGCTGCAAGTGAGTGGGAGTGAGTTAGTGTGCACCCTGTTGAAGAGATGTGGTAAGGTGAATATGTCTGAGGTAGCTAAGCAGAGTGTGCATGCTAAGAGAAAGAAGCAGCGGGTATGGGAAAGAGGGAGACTCATTGTGAAGGCAGTAGCTAGTGTTGAGTGTGTAAGTGCAAACAGAAGGAGATGTGGTGAAGTGTTTCATTGTGATTGACAGACAGGCTAGTGCAGTGAGGAGTGGGTGGGAAGGCTGGGAGGACTGTCAGTGCTGGGGCTAAAGTCTGGTATTGCAGGACTGTGAAGGGAGTAAGAGAGATGTGAAGAGGAGTCTCACCTCGGGCAGTGTTGATAATGTCATCACATTTCTTTCTGCACTGCAGCTTAATCCTGGAAACAATTCTACTGGCATTAATGTGTCCAGCTTCCTTCACCACTGCCCTGCCAAATTTGCCAGGGTACCTGTTACCCACATGAAGGTCCTGGTCCATAATGATCTTCAAGGCAGTAACTGAAAATCAGAGTGCATGGCCATTGTTATTCTGTTAGCTACCTCAGTAACAAATTCACAGTAAAATACACAAATGACATACCAGAAATAGAAGGTAACCAAGGAGCTAATAAGGGTGACGAATTTAAAGTAATTAATATCAGCAGAGAAAAAGTTTTACAGAAACTAAAGGGACTGAAAGCCAACAAATCGCCAGGACATGATAGCCTACATTCTAGGGTTCTGAAAGAGGTAGCTGCAGAGATAGTGGATGCACTGGTTATGATTTTCCAAAATTCTCTACATTCTGGTACGGTCCCAGCTGATAGAAAGTTAGCAAGAAAGGAGGGAGACAAGAAAACTGAGAACTACAGGCCAGTTAGCCTGACATAAGTCGTCGAGAAAATGCTGAAAACTATTATCATGGAAGTCTTAACAATGCACTTGGAAAATCATAGTACAATTCGACAAAGTCAACATGGTTTTATGAAAGGGAAAATCATGTTTGTCAAATTTATTAGAGTTTTTTGAGGATGTAACTAGTAGGGTAGATAAAGAGGAGCCAGTAGACATTGTTTTCTTGGATTTCCAAAATGTGTTCGATAAGTTTAATGCAGGATAAGGGTTCATGGAGTTTAGTTTAGTTTAGAGATACAACACTGCCCTTCAGCCCACCAAGTCTGTGCCGACTATCAACCACCCATTTATACTAATCCTACACTAATTCCATATTCCTACCACATCCCCACCTGTCCCTATATTTCCCTTCCAACTACCTATACTAGGGGCAATTTATAATAGCCAATTTACCTATCAACCTGCAAGTCTTTGGCATGTGGGAGGAAACCGATGCAGACACAGGGAGAACTTGCAAACTCCACACAGGCAGTACCCAGAATTGAACCCGGGTCGCTGGAGCTGTGAGGCTGCGGTGCTAACCACTGCGCCACTGTGCCGCCCAAAGTGTGGGTAAGACATTAGCATGGATGGTGGATTAGCCAATGGACAGGAAGTAGAGAGTAGGAATAAATGGGGCATTTTCCAGTTGGCAGATTTGCCAAGAGTAATGTATCCAAGTTTGCTGACAATATAAAGCTAGGTGGGAATGCAGGCTGCGAGGAGGACACAAGGAGGCTGCAAAGAGAAGATATAGACAGGTTAAGTGGATGGGCAGTAAGGTGACAGATGGAGTACAATGTGGGGTAGTGTCAGGTTATTTACTTTGGTAGTACGAATAAAAAAGCAGAATTTTTTTAAAAGATTGAAACTTTTAAATGTTGAAGTTCAGAGAGACTTGAGTGTACAGGTCCAAGGAATACAGATAATTAGCTTGCAGGTACAGCAAGCCTTTTGGAAGGCAAATGGCATTTAGGCTTTTATTGTAAGGGGACTGGAGTACATGGACAAGAAAGTCTTGCTACAGTTGTGTAGAGCTTTGGTAAGACCCACCTGGAGTACTGTGCAGAGTTTTGGTCTCCATATCTAAGGAAGGATATACTTGCCTTGGAGGCGATACAACAAAGGTTTACTAGATTGGTTCCTGGGATGAGGGGGTTGTTCTATTGAGAAGCTGAGTAAATTGGGCCTATACTGTCTGGAGTTTAGAAGAATGACAGGTGATCTCATTGAAACATACAAGATTCTGAAGGAGGTTGACAGGGTAGACACTGAGAGGTTGTTTCCCCTGGCTGGGGAATCTAGAACATGGGGGCTCAGCATCAGGATAAGGGTTGATCATTTCAGACTGAGATGGGGAGAAATTTCTTCACTCTGAGGGTTGTGAATCTTTGGAATTCTCCAGCCCAGAGGGTTGTGGATGCTTCATCTATGAATATATTCAAGGTTGAGATAGACAGATTTTTGTTCTCTCATGGAATCAAGGGATACAGGGAGCAGACGGGAAAATGTAGTTGAGGCAGCAGATCATCTGTGATCGTATTGAATGATGGAGCAGGCTTGAGGGGCCATATGGCCTACTCCTGTTCCTATTTCTCATGTTCTTATTTTCTTATGTCTAATTAGTCTAATTATTACTACTGAAAACTTCACCTCCCCTTTAAGAACTGCAGGTTTTTAAAATATGGTAGGCCCACTGGATTTTCTACTCTCCCAGAGAGATGCTTATAAGCAGAATAATTAGCGTTGGCAGCTTGCTTCACATTTAAATGTGGTCCGAATACCAACATAGAGCAGGTCTCCTACTGGCATTATTGGGTGCATGGAATGTATGCCCACCCACTGCCCGCTTGATCGGCACCACAAATGAAAATTGACCTCTATATTATTTACTCCTCTTAATATCTTATTCATAATGTTCTTTCCCTCCTACTCCTGCACAGAGAAAATTGATGTCCTTTCAAAGATGACATGAAGATGTGTAAAATCTGCTTAATTGCTTGCAGATCATGCAATAAATTTGTAGTCTAGATTCAGACTAATGAAGTGAAAATGGCAGGGAGATCAATAATGAGACACGGGGTCAAGGAGGAAGTGAATATGGCCTAATGCAGAGGTCTTTTTAATTAGGGCCAATCAGCTGCAGTTAGAAATTCAACAGAGCTGGCAGTTAATTAATTAAATCAAAGGCTCAGAAACTGAATAACAATACATATGTAATGGATTTCATCTTCACTGTCATTTTGTTTCTCAATACCCTGGGAATTACCACTGAAGCTAATGGCAGGGTTTTTAGAATTGAATGCTTGCATTTGTTGACCTAAATTTCTGTTATATCTGGATGGAAAAGAAAATACAATGACAGAAATTGCCATTGGCTTCTAAAAAAATAAAAAATATATATTTGAGCCTGTGCATGACAAGAAGAAAGTTGTTGATTTATTTCATTGAGCAGTGAACTTTGACTGCTCTGTAATAGGCGCACAGTGGGAAAATCAGCTCTGGGTCAACGATTTAGCTGTCTGGAGGAAGTGGCAGCTATGATTTATTGCCTCGCTCCCCTCCAAAATAAACCTCTAAATGGTAAAACATTTGGCAGTTGGCATCTTGATCAAATGGTCCTAAATTAGCTGCTGATCATAACCCATCATCGGAGAATACCACTAGTCCTTTACCTCATTACTAGAACTTATTGTACCTCAAAACTTTATTCTGCATTGGGAAAATACAAAGGTGCCTCATTACATCCACTGCACATTGAAGTATTCCTGTAATTTGACATTAAAAGATAATTGAATATTGACACAAACAATACTCTGATCAGATACTTTATTTATCGATTACAACATTGAATTGACCATCGCATGGTCCTTTTCAAGACAAAGACCTGTCTTCACACTGAGGACATTCTCCAACATGTTGTGTGGTACTGCCACTATGCTAAATGGGATAGAGGCAAAATAGATTTAGCAGCTCAAAACTTGACATCCATAAGATGCATGCTAAACAGCAAAAGCAACATGCTATGGACAAGCTAAGCAATGTCACAACCAATGGATCAGATCAAAGCTCTCAAGTCCTATTACATCTAGTCATGAATGGTGGTGGACAATTAAAGAACTAACAGGAGGGTGAGGCTTCATGAGCATCCCCATCCTCAACAATGGCGCAGCCCAGCACGTGAAAAGACAAGGCATAAGTGTTTGCAACCGTCTTCAGTCAGAAATGGCAAATGGATGATTCATGTCAGCCTCCTCTGAGGTCCTCACTGTAACAGAAGCCAGTCTTCATTCAATTTGATTCACACCACAGGATATCAAAAAATAGCTGAGTGCTCTGGATACAGCAAAGCCTATGAGCCCCAACAACATCCTGATTGTAGTGCTGAAGACCTGTGCTCCAGAATTAGCCACATCCCTGATCAAGCTGTTCCCAGCACAGGTACCAGACTGATTTCGACATGACAAAGTGGAAAATTGCCCACCTACGCCCACAAAAAGCAAGACAAATCCAACCCGGCCAATTATCAACCCATCAGTCTACTCTCAAACATCAGCAAAGTGATTGAAGGTAGAAGATATCATCAAAAGTGCTATCAAGTGTCACAAATTCAACAATAATCTGCTCACCCATGTTCAGTTTGGGTTGTGCCAGGATCAACTCGGTTCCAGAGCTTGTTAAAGCCTTGGTCCAAAGATAAACAAAAGAGCTGAAGTCCAGAGGTGAGATGAGATTTTTTACCCTTAACATCAAGGCAGCATTTGACTGAGTCTGTAATCAAGGAGCCCTAGCAAAACTGAAGTCAGTGAGTATCACGGGGAAAACTCTCCACTGGCTGGAGTCATAACTGGTACAAAGGAAGATGGTTGTAGTTGTTGGAGGCCAATCATCTCAGCCCCATGACATTGCTGCAGGAGTTCTTCAGGGTAATGCCCTAGGCTCAACCATATTGAGCTGCTTCATGAATGATCTTCCCTCTATCATAATAACAGAAGTGAGGATGTTCACTGATGATTGCACAGTGTTCAGTTCCATTTGCAACTCCTCAGATAATAAAGCAGTCGATGCTGGACAATATCCAGACTTGGGCTGATAAGTGGCAAGTAACACTTGAGCCATGTAAGTGATAGGCAATGACCATCACTGACCATCACTAACAAGAGAGACTCTAATCACCTCCCATTGCATTCAAAGGCATTTCTGTTGTCAAATCACCAAGCATGAACATCTTAGGGGTCACTATTGACCAGAAACTTAACTGGACAGTCACATAAATACTGCGCCTATAAGAGCAGATAAGAGCCCGGGTATTCTGGAGTGAGTAACTCATCTCCTGACTCCCCAAAGTCTTTCCATCATCTACAAGACATAAGTTAGGAGTTTGATAGAATACTCTCCACTTGTCTGGATGAGTGCAGCTCCAACAGTACTCAAGAAGCTCAACACCATCCAAGAGAAATCAGCCTGCTTGATTGGTGTGCTGTTCCATGATTGTATGATTCTAATCACCACCCTATACATTTATTTCCTCACCACTGGCGCACAGTGGCAGCAGTGTGTACCATCTAAAAGATTTATTCAGCAATTTACCAAGGATTCTTCACCAGCACCTTCCAAACCCACAATCTCTAGAAGAACAAGCAGTGCAGGCACAAAGCAACACAGGTTCCCTCCAAGTGACACACCATCCTGACTTGGAAGTATATTGCCATTCCTTCATCGTCACTGGGTCAAAATCCTCCCTCCCTAATAGTACTGTGGATGTACATTCACCACACAGACTGTAGAAGTTCAAGAAGATGGCTCACCACCACCTTCTCAAGGGCAATTAGAGATGGGCAATAAATGCTGGCCTTGCCAGTGATGCCCACAACCCATGAATGAATAAAGAAAAAATGGTGCAAAGCTGTAGGGTAAACGTAATTGAGATGTAACACAGTTCAGTTTAGTGTTTCACCTTTCTGTGTGTGAAACCATCAAAAATAAATATCTAATGACTGAATAACTAATTTCTGCATTTCCACTCATGCCATATATTTTCCTTTTATCTCAGATAAGCATACAAGACTCATCTTTGCCAAATATATGCTGGTAATTACTAGGTATCATGCTAACATGCTTAAAAGACAATGTTCTGAATATTACAGTCCGTGGCAAAGGAACAGTATTTGCCATTGACCTGTTGACAGCTGCCCACAGATATCTTTTGGGCTTGCAGTGGAGATTTCCTCTTATCCAGTGTATTTTCCAGCACAGCGCTTATTACAAGACATCTGTAGAGTGTGTGAGCAGTGCAAGCAACAGCGAGACTCTTCAACCAATCAGATTATAGAATCCTCATTGAGTCACGCAGAGTCCTAACTACGAAGTACAAAGTGGGAAATATAAATTATTTTTAAATCATGTATGAAGGTGAAATAGAGATTGGGAAATACAGATAGTAGTATGGAAGAGAGATAAAAGAGACAGGCGGAAAAAGTTTTAAAAAGTTATTCTAATTTTTATTTATTTTTCAAATCTCCTAAACAAGTTTTCTTCTGAGGGAATGAAACTCCACACTCGTAAAATTAAATTTTCAGGGTCACAGAGGTTGATTAGCAATAATTATCACTATCATGCCATTAACACTTACTTACACCAGCCCTAAATTTTTCAGCTATTTTTAATGTGAAACTCGTAGCCAAGTACAGCTGGTTCACAGCTTTGCAGTCATTCCAATGATGAGTCTATCAGCAAAGACTGCAGCAGCGCAACCTATGGAGGAGCAAGGTATCTCTGACAGCAATTTCTGGATTTTTGTATTTAAATGCATATGTTCGAACTCCAGACTTTGTTGTCAGATTTCACCGATAATAACAGTGAGTGCCTCACCATTATTCTCATCACAAATTTCAGACCATTGTCATTATAGAAATTTAAAAACAACATAAGTAAATTTGTATGTAAGAATATTTTTAGAAAATCAAAACCATGGTCAGTGTTATAGATTTTCACAGTGGCGCAGTGGTTAGCACCACAGCCTCACAGCTCCAATGACCCGGGTTCAATTCTGGGTACTGCCTGTGTGGAGTTTGCAAGTTCTCCCTGTGTCTGCGTGGGTTTCCTCCGGGTGCTCCGGTTTCCTCCCACAGCCAAAAGACTTGCAGGTTGATAGGTAAATTGGCCATTATAAATTGCCCCTAGTATAGGTAGGTGGTAGGGGATTATAGGGACAGGTGAGGATGTGGTAGGAATATGGGATTAGTGTAGGATTAGTATAAATGGGTGGTTAATGGTCGGCACAGACTTGGTGGGCCAAAGGGCCTGTTTCAGTGCTGTATCTCTAAAATCTAAAGAAACTTTGAATTCATCTAAATCAAGAAGGATACGATAAATAAATATATCAAACATTATTTAAATTAAAAGCCACACTTGTAATGAACCAAAGATATTCTACAATTAAATAGACAAGAAAAAGTATTGTTTGTGTCGTATATTAAACTAGCTTATTGTACTGTAATATCTTTTGCACACTGCCTCTCTGCTGCCCTCTCTGTTGGAATAAAGCTTCCAATATGGCTGCTCCCAGTAAACACCACGTGTAGTTTTATTCTGAATAAGCAACAGATACTTGACGACGAGAGGATGGGATTGATTGTTTTTGCATTCATTCAAGACATTACAGTCTGAAGAACATTCTGCCACACTTTTTGGAACCCAAAAGTCAATTTTGAGGAAGTTTGAGCGATTTGAAAGAATGCTTCGTGTCTGCAATTTGTGTTCAGCTGCAACTCAGTGAGTATCTAATTTTGAAAATATGGCACTGAAGACTTATTTTGGGACAATGGGGGAATTCAACTGGTGTAATTATGCATGAAGGTTATACATTTGACTTAAAACTACAAAAAATCAAAGATCAGGATAAAGTGAATGTTTTCCTTACCATGATGGGGCCAGATACGTTTGAGATGCTGTTTAACCAGTGTTGCCACAAGACCTCAGTACTTTGGACTATTCTGAAATAAATGAGATTCTGGACTCATATTATGGGATGACTAAGAATGAAATTGCACTGCGAGTGGCATTTCATGGAAGGAAGCAGTTGCCAAGTGAGTCTACTGAAGATTATATTCTTGAGTTGAAGAAACTTTCTCATCACTGTGGTTATGGTGCAAACTTAGAAGTCAATCTTACAGACATGTTTGTTGGAGGTCTAAAGAACAGTAAAATCCAGGCCAAGCTTTTTTGTAAAGACAATAGGCTGATGTGGAAGGAGTCCTGCAATGAGGGTACAGGCATGGAATTGGCAGGAAGAGAGAGCTGCAGATTGCAAGGAAGCCCCTTTCCTGAGCCGGCCGGGAGGTCCACTGGATTTCAGCAGGAACCAGGCAGCCAAGTTCACAGGCTCAGAGTCAGAAATGTTATATATGTTTTTGTTGTGATTACAGAAATAACAGGCATGCAACCCAACCTGTTACATTTCAGAATATTGTTATTGTATTCTGGGAAATTATGTACAAGTACCATTTTACATTTTAATGTATTTTTTCTAACGGGATGGGAATGTAGTATACTATATTAAACTGGCTGATTATATTGTAATATCTTTTGTATACTGCCTCTCTGCTACCATCTCTGTTGGGAAGTGTAAATAAAGCTTCCAACATGGCTGATCCCAGTAAAGACCTCACGTCGTTTTACACTGAATACACAGCAGTTTGTCCCAAATGGTGGTGCTAACAGGAATTTCCATTTTCAAGAGTTTCCAGCATCCAGAAATTCCTGGATGTGAACAAAGGCAACTTACGGCCATTCAAAAGGCCGCTATACCAGTTCACTACAGCTTTGAACATAATGTTTTTGAGTAAAAAAGCTAGCATGTAAAACAAGATTTATTCTGAAAACATTATTTTAGTTTTATTTTATGCTCCAGCTTTTTGCCTTCACCTTGCCCCGCATGAAGATGGTTACTTGTGCAGAAGCACAATGCCAGATAATCAAAGACATAAGAGCGTAAGAAATAGGAGCAGAAGTGGCCGCTCAAGCCTGTTCAATAAGACCATGGCTCATCTTCTACTTCAACTGTGCTTTTCTGCCCTATCCCCATATCCATCGATTTCCAAAAATCTATTGATCTCAGTCTCGAATATACTCAACATTTGAGTGTCCACCATCCTCTGGGGTAAAGAATTCCAGAGATTCATAACACTCTGAGTGAAGAAATTTATCCTCATCTAAGTCCTAAATAAACAAACCCTTATTCTGAGATGATGACCTCCAGTTCTAGATTCTCCCCAGCCAGAGGAAACAACCTCTCAGCATCTACCCTATCATGCCCTCTAAGAATTTTATGTTTCAATGTGATTATCTCTTAGTCTTCAAAACTTCAAAATAGAGGCCTAATCTACTCAATCTCCCCTCACAGGGCAACCTCCTCATCCCAGCAATCAATCTCATGAAACTTTGTTGCATTCCCGCAATGCCAAGTATATCCTTCTTTAGGTCAGGTGACCAAACTGTGCACTGTACTCCGGGTGTGGTCTCATGCCCTATATAATTGCAGTAAGACTTCTATACTCTTATACTCCAATCCCTTTGTAATAAAGGCTAACATATCATTTGCTCGCCTAATTGCTTGCGGTACCAGCATGTTAACTTTCTGTGATTCATGTACAAGGACACCCAAATTCATAGGGTTGTGAATCTTTGAAATACTCTATCCCAGAGGGTTTTGGATGCTCCATTGTTTTAAGGCTGTGATAGACAGACTTTTGGTCTCTCAGGGCATCAAGGGATATGGGGAGCGGGTGGGAAAGTGGAGTTGAGGCATAACGTCAGCCATGATCGTACTGAATGGCACAGCAGGCTCAAGGAGCTGTTGGGTCTACTCCTGCCCCGATTTCTTATGTTCTTAAATCCCTCTGTATATCAACATTTACTAGTCTCTCACCTTTTAAAAACATTCTTATTTTCTATTTTTCCTACCAAAGTGGATAATTTTACATTGCCTCACATTATACTCCATCTGCCACTTTCTTGTCCACTCACTTGACCCGTCTATATATCTTTGCAGCCTCTTTACGTTCTCCTTACAGCATATTGTCCCACCAGCTTTGTAATATCAGCAAGTTTGTATATATTGCACTCAGTCCTGTCATCTAAGTCTTTAATATTAATTATAAGTAGTTAAGGCCAGTGTTCCTGTTAGTTGCAAGGGTGCGTAACTGTGCAGCAATCCACGACAGACCATCAGTGAAATAACCAACATTCCCTTTAACATGTGCACAAGTGTGGCCACGCAGCAATCTTAAAGTGACTACACAGTGTAACAAAACAGGCTGTGCACTCTGAAGAAACATTGGCTAAGACCCAAGCACTGATCCTTGCAGAGCTCCACCAGTGACAACCTGTCAACCTGATAATGACCCATTTATTTAAGATATCCAACTTCATACCAGAAATGAACCTTTTCAAGATTTGCTCTTGCAGAGACCAGAGGTCATAGCAGCAATGGCAAATGCAGGCTTAAACTAACAGAAGTGAGTGTTAATCTACAAACATTCAGTGTAAACATTTAAAATTACTCTCATTGAAACAGTTTATTGATTTATCACTAAAGGAAGGGCCTTCATTCATTACATGGAGAATCCAATACGTCTGCAGGTGCATCAATTTTAACAGGGCAAGCATCCAACAAGAGAAAACAGCTTTAAGGATGAAGGATGCCTTTCTTGTTTAAGCACTTGGAACATTTTACTACTTTAAAGGTACTCTATAAACGTAAGTTGTTGTTGCTGCTGAAAAATGCAATTTTCTGTATATTAAGTGAAATGAAAAATTAGAGCCGGAGGTAACTGTATGAAGGACAGATGTGTTTCATAGATTTATTGCTTTTGATTATTACAAATGAAAAACAGCATGTCCTCTGAAATTATGTGTATAAACACTTTGCTCACTGATATGCCTGAAATTCCTCTCTAGTAGTTTAGCAGAGTGTTATGATCAGGTGAAGAGGGTCAAAGGGCTGCCCTCTTTTCCTTCTCCTTGTTTGACCACAACAGATTTATTTATTTTTTAAATGGATATACTTGCTAATTCAGTGAGTGTTTACTTGTTTACGCTCCCGTGATCTTATAAAGAGCCAATCTGACAGGTTTTCCTCAGTTTAACCAAAGAAAGAAGTTAACTTTACTGTACTTAAACCTTCTTCTTCTTCTTCTTTGGCCTCCTTATCTCGAAAGACAATGGGTAAGCACCTGGAGGTGGTCAGTGGTTTGTGGAGCAGCGCCTGGAGTGGCTATAAAGGCCAATTTTAGAGTGACAGACTCTTCCACAGGTGCTGCAGAAAAATTTGTTTGTCGGGACTGTTTCACAGTTGGCTCTCCCCTTGCGCTTCTGTCTTTTTTCCTGCCAACTGCTAAGTCTCTTCGACTCACCACACTTTAGCCCCACCTTTATGGCTGCCCGCCAGTTCTGGCGATCGCTGGCAACTGACTCCCACGACTTGTGATCAATGTCACAGGACTTCATGTCGCGTTTGCAGACGTCTTTAAAGCGGAGACATGGACGGCCGGTGGGTCTGATACCAGTGGCGAGCTTGCTGTACATTGTGTCTTTGGGGATCCTGCCATCTTCCATGCGGCTCACATGGCCAAGCCATCTCAAGCGCCGCTGACTCAGTAGTGTGTATAAGCTGGGGATGTTGGCCACCTCGAGGACTTCTGTGTTGGAGATACAGTCCTGCCACCTGATGCCAAGTATTCTCCGGAGGCAGCGAAGATGGAATGAATTGAAACGTCGCTCTTGGCTGACATACGTTGTCCAGACCTAGCTGCCATAGAGCAAGGTACTGAGGACTTAAGTACTTAAACCAATCCTCAGTACTTAAACCAATCTAAGTAAAATAATAAAACATGCTCCAATTTTCACACACACACACACACACGCACAAACAAATTGGTTGCAGAGTGGGGGAGGATAGATTGGTCGAATTAGCATCCAGAGAAATAAAAGGGGTATGCACTCTGTGGAGATTTGTGACTTGGCTGGCTTCAGGCTGAATTCAGTGGTCCTGAGATTTCTGGTTTGAAGACATGGTCACTGGTTCAGTAATTCTCCGGCTACCAGTTTGAAGAGGTGGATGCTGATTTAATGGTTCTTCAAGAGACAGCAATGCAGCTGAATTCCTTTGAAGGAGGTCTCTGTCTGTTCTTTCCAGAAAGTTCTCTCACTCTAGCTCCCTCCTTAGGCTTAAGTAAGTAAGCACTGTCAGCAGACAGAGTTTGAAGCTTGCAAGGCTCGAGTGGTTTGTTAAAGTTTGGAGCTGCTAGCACCGGTTCATTGGTTAAAATGGCTTTCAGCCTCTTGAAAGCTTTTTGGCACCTCCCTGACCACACTACCTTCACTCTTTTCAGCAACAAGTCTATCAGTGGGGCGGCTATAGTACTGAAGATTGGGACGAACTTGCGGTAAAACACACACATCCCCAAAAATTGCATTATTTCCCGTTTGGTTGTAGGGATGGGAAAATCCATCAATGTCTGTACCTTCGCTGCTCTGGGCAGCACCTGCCCTTGACCCACAACATGCCCCAGGTAGGTTACTTGAGGTTTAGTGAACTCGCTCTTTGCAAGATTTACCACTAAGTCAACTGTAACCTTTGGAAGAGGGCTTCTAACTGGTCTAGATGGTCGCCCCAGGTGTCACTCTATACTAACAGAGCATCCAGATACACTATACAGTTACCACTACCTGGTTCATCCACCTTTGGAAGGTGGCTGCGGCATTTCTTAATCCAAATGGCATCATCCGGCACTGGAATAAGGCATCTGGTTTGACAGAAGCCGAGATCTCTTTAGCTCAGGTGGTCAAGGGAACCTGTCAGTATCCTTTCAACATGTCTATTTTGGTTATGTAGGTGGCATTTCCTACTCTAGCAATACAGTCTTCCAGGCGGGGAATTGGGTAGGAATCAGCTCTGGTCATTGTATTTATCTTTCTGTCATCAATGCAGAGCATAGTTGAGCCATCGGGTTTGGGCACCAGCGCAACTGGGAAACTCCAACTGCTCTGACTGGGTTCAATCAGCTTGTGCTCCAGCATATACTGAATTTGCTCCTGAACCTGGGTCAGTTTCCTGGGACCTAGGTGATAGGGATTTTGCTTTATGCAAGGGGTCTCTCCTACATCCACATAGTGTAGGGCTAGAGTTGTGCAGTCTGGTTTGTCCCTGCAAATCTCTTTAAACGCTGTGAGCAGCCTTGTTAGGTCTGCTCTCTGTTCTGCATTTAAATAGGAGAGTACGGTGTCTAATCTCCCTAACATTTTGGTGTTAATAACTGGATGGTAGGGGGTTCGATTTGAGAATCCTCCAGGCCTCCATCTAACTCGTCCCCACTGTCCCTTTCACCCTCCTCTTTCCTGCCTGCCTGACAGACCTGTGCTTGTTTGTCCCCTTCCCGGCTGTGATACTGCTTTTGCTTTTTTCTACGATCTGGGGTGTCAATTAAATAATTCACTACGCTAATCCTCTTTACTACTCTGTACAGGCCACTGAACCAGTAGTTCACACTGTATTGGGAGTAGTGCTAACACATAGTCTCTCGGCTGAAATGTTCTGGTCTGGGCATGTGTATCTGCCTGCCTTTTCATAGCTGTCTGGAAGGTTTTCACGTGTTCCTGAGCCACCTCACAGGTTGTTGTGAGCCACTCACAGAACATGGAGATGTAGTCGAACATGGAAGGTTCATATTTGTTTCCTAAAAACCCCTCCTTGGTTAATTTTAGAGGACCTCTCACATCATGTTCATAAATTAATTCAAAGGGACTCATTGGGTGAGTCCCTGGTAGCAAACAGAAGAAATCACAGAATCACAGAATTGTTACAATGCAGAAGGAGACCCATCATGTCTGCACCAGCTCTCCGAATATACAATTCACTTAGTGCCATTCCTCTGCCTTTTCCCCATAACCCTGCACATTCTTCCTTTTCCTACAAGTCAAATTCCCTTTTGAATTAGAATGTTTCAATTGTACCTGCCTCCACCACGTTCTCAGGCAGTGCATTCCAGACCTTAACCACTTGCTGTGTGAAAAAGTTTTCCTCATGTCGCTTTTGCTTCTTTTACCAATGAAATTAAATCTGTGCCCTCTCGTTCTCGATCCTTTCATGAGTAGGAACAGTTCTCTCTGTCTACTTTGTCCAGACCCCTCCATGATTTTGAATACCTCTATCAAATCTCCTCTCAACCTTCTTTTCTCCAAAGAAAAAGGTCCTAATATCTCCAATCTATCTTCATAACTGAAGTTCCTCATCCCTGGAACCATTCTCGTGAATCTTTTCTGCAATGTCTCCAATGCCTTCGCATCTTTCCTAAAGTGGAGCACCCTGGACGCAGTACTCCAGCTGAGGACGAACTAGTGCCTTCTATAAGTTCAACATAACCTCCTTGCTCTTGTACTCTATGCCCCTATTAATAAAGCCCAGGATACTGTATGCATAATTAACCACTCTCTCAACCTGTCCTGCCACCTTTAATGACTTATGCCCATATGCCCCAGGTCCCTCTGCTCCGGCACCCCCTTTAGAATTGTACCCTTTATTTTATATTGTCTCTCTATGTTCTTTCAACCAAAATGAATTACTTCACATTTCTCTGCATTGAATTTCATCTGCCACCTATCCGCCCATTCCACCAACTAGTCTATGCCCTTTTGAAGTTCTACATTTTCCTCCTCATAGTTCACAATGCTTCCAAGTTTTGTATCATCGCAAACTTTTTAATTCTGCCCTGTACACCAAGGTCTAGGTCATTAATATATATCAGGAAAAGCAAGGGTCCCAAACACTGACCCCTGGAGAACTACACTACAAACTTTCCTCCAGCCTGAAAAACATCCATTAACCACTACTCTTTGTTTCCTGTCACTCAGCCAATTCCTTATCCATGTTACTACTGTCCCATTTATTCCATGAGCTATAAGTTTGCTCACAAGTCTGTGTGTGGCACTGTATCAAACACCTTCGGAAGTCCGTGTTCATCACATCAACTGTATTGCCCTCATCAACCCTCTCTGTTATCTCCTCAAAAAACTCCAGCACATTTGGGTGGCACAGTGGCTAGCACGCAGCCTCACAGCTCCAGTGATCCAGGTTCGGTTCTGGGTACTGCCTGTGTGGAGTTTGCAAGTTCTCCCTGTGACCGTGTGGGTTTCCGCCAGGTACTCTGGTTTCCTCCCACGGCAAAAAGACTTGCAGGTTGATAGGTAAATTGGCCATTGTAAATTGTCCCTAGTGTAGGTAGGTGGTAGGGAATATGGGATTAATATAGGATTAGTATAAATGGGTGGTTGATGGTCAGCACAGACTTGGTGGGCCGATGGGCCTATTTCAGTGCTGTATCTCTCTATGACACTAAGTTTTTTAAACATGATTTTCCCTGAAAAAAAATCCATGCTGGCTTTCTTTAATTAGCCCATATTTGTCAGTGTGAATATTAATTTTGTCCCAAAGTATTCTTTCTAGAAGTTTCCCCACCATCAAAGTTAAACTGACTGGCCTGTAGTTGCTGGGCTTAACTTTACACCCTTTTTTGAACAATGTGTAATGTCTGTAATTCTCCAGTCCTCTGGCACCACCCCCGCATCTAAGGGAGATTGAAAAGTTATGGCCAATGCCTCTGCAATTTCCACCCTTACTTCCTTCAATATCCTTGGATGCAGCTCATCCGGTTCTGGTGCTTTATCGACTTTCAGTACATACAGCCTATACAATACCTCCTCCTTATCAATTATAAATCCTTCTAGTGTCTGAATTACCTCCTTTTTCACCCTTGCCTGGGTTGCATCTTCCTCCTTGATAAAGACAGAGGCAAAGTATTCATTTAATACCTCAGCTATGCCCTCTGCCTCCATGTGTAAATCCCCCTTTTTGTCCCTAATCAGCCCCATTCCTCCTTTTATCACCTTTTTACTATTAAATGAGCTGGTATTGGAGGGCAGTGCATGCCTGTACCTCTACACCAGGTGCACTAGGAGTACGACCTAGTTTCGGGACCGGTAATTGTAGAGATTGTCCCTAATTTGCCTGTGGATGGGGTTGACCTGCTCCTAGGTGAAGGTGGTAGCTTCCCCAGTAGTGAAAGTGAGATTGCAGGAGGTCAGAGAAGCAGGGCAGTGGCAGGAGACGGTCCCCTGCAGTTTCCCTGCATGTGTAGTGAATCAGGCTATGATCAGCTCCCCCAGAAGAGACTGAATTGGCACTGCAGGCAGATGACCATGAGGGCTGTCTGTCTGAGACTTTCTTTGGAAAGTTAGAAGACCCAGGGAATGAATTAAATGAATCTTCGCTAGCTGAGGCTCAGCGAACTGACCCAGTACTGAAAGATATAGCACAGGCTGCCCATTCTGAAACTGAAGCAGAGGGAGTCCTTGGTTGCTAGTATCGAAAAAATGAGGCACTGATGAGGAAGTGGAGTTCTCCTCACAGACCTGAGGGCAAGGAGTGGACAGTGGTTCACCAGTTAGCGGTGCCACTGAGGTACCGGAGAGAAGGGTCCATGAGATTACAGTGGCTGTACATGTCAGTCTACAAAAAAAACAAAGCCCACATAAGACAGCAGTTTGACTGGTCAAAACTCCGCAAAGATGTGGTGGAGTACTGTAGGAGTTGCCACATGTGCCAGGATGAGGGGAAACCCCAACCTACAGTGAAATCTGCATCCTTAAGTCCTGTATCGGTGTTTGGAGGCCCTCCAGCAGAGGGCTGGTGAACTGTAAGGGACCCGTGCCAAGAGCAAAGGGGGACAGACAGGCACAAGGCTGGCAAAAAGTTAGAAAGGAAAAGGGAAAAAAGAACAAAGAGGGCAGGTTAAAGGAGTCCAGGAGGAATTCCAAATGGAAACCCCTACTGTCTGGTCAGCCAACCTCGAAATGTTTGAAAAATTAGACCCCACATCCTCCTATGTAAATGCAGACACTAGAAGCACCCTACCAGAATTGCTAAAAGCATTTACAGAAACCTTCAGAGGCAAAGAAAGTCCTCAAGACGACATGGAAATGGTGAGGATGATGCCTCACCTAGTCGAAGTGCTGCAAGGGAGTGCAGTAGAATCTGGACAAATACCCACAAGCATGAGTATCCCAGAGGACAAAGGGAAGAATAGCAAAGAATGCTCCCCCACATTTAGGAGAAAGGGAACCAACCATGCCCTAAGGTGAAAAGCCCCTGCATGATTCATCAAAGCACTGAAAGAGAGTTCAGAATGGATCCATCCACTACTGACTCTCCTGAGCAAAATTCCAACTTAGGGCTAATTAAATCTAACCCTCCCGCTGCAGACCTCAACAGGAACAAAGACACCCTAGGCAGTCATGGAAAGGTGCAAACTGAAAAAACACTTCTCCAAAAATCACATGTTTATTGGGATGTCAAAAAGAGCAGTTTAAAACAGCACTGCTACCAAAAAAAGACAGGTGGTAACAATTTTCAGGATTTCTAAATGAATGAGAGAGATGCATGTGTGGTTTCCTGTACTTACTTTTCTCTCTAGTCTTTTTTAGTCAATTGTTCTTCTAAAAATTACATTTCATTCCGTTGGGTGTGGAGGTGTCATGAAGACCCACCTGCCGAGAATGAAACATATTAATTTCATCATATGAACATTAATTTTAACCTGTTGCTAGATTGAACAGATGACTTGTTTAAAGAGATAACAGCAGTGGCTGGGAACATTTGCATTCTAAGAGACAGTTGCCTGGAGAGTCAATGGAACCGCGCCCTGATCCAATTAACCCAAATGGATTTTGATCACCAGACATAGAATGTGTAACAAGCCATCATTCTATCACCCCTGCCACCCCCACCAACCAACTGAGAGTGTCTGCAAAGATGAAGAATCCACAAAAAATGCAGGGGAGTTTGTTGGAAAAAACCTAGTCACATGACCAACCTTCTGGCCCAGGGTTTTTGAATTGCATTCACAGACAGTTTGAAGACAGAGACTGATCTGAAGACAAAAGAGAAGGAAGGTCTCCCTCCCTGGCTCTCTCTCTCTCACAAATTTCCAGATCCACTGAAGCCAATTAAACCCCAAGAGAGAAGACTCCTACATCGAAACAAGTTTGAAAGCATGCACTGGGCCCCAACAAAACAGCAAGATTTAAATGCAATCAAAGACTCTACGTTGAACGCAAAACAGTAAATGAACTCCAGCTATTGCTTCAAACTTTTCCCCTTAATTCTTTCTCCTTTATGTCTCTATCCACGTGTGTGTTTATCATGTCGCATGCTAACGTGGTCGTGTCGCGTATTTGTGGTAGTTTCAGCCGAATTAGAGTTTAGGTTAATAAACTTACACCTTTCTTGTTTAAATCTAAGGCAACCTGTCTGGTTGATTTCTTTGCCACTACAATTGGAGAGCAACAAACAAGGATTCACTGAGCAGAAGCTGAAACACAATGTTTAAAAGCTAGTTCTGAAGAAGGGTCACTGACCTGAAACGTTAACTGTTCTCTCTCCACAGATGCTGCCAGACCTGCTGAGTATTTCCAGCATTTCTTGTTTTTATTATGTTTAAAAACTAAACCCTGTTACGATCAAACCAGACAAAGGCTGAGAGGGAACCCCTAGACCCTTTTCTCACCTGGTTGTAACTGTCTATAGAAATCTTTGGGATTGCCTTGTATGCTAGCTGCCAGTCTATTTTCATGCTCTCTCTCTGCTTCTCATATTTGCTTTTTCACTTCCCTTCTGGGCCTTCTATATTCAGCCTGGTGCTCAATAGTATTTTCTACCTGGCATCTGTCATAAACAGACTTTTTCTTCTTTATCTTAATCTCTACCTCTTTTGTCATCCAGGGAGCTGTCATTCAGGGATTTGTTTACCTGACCTTTCCCCTTCAAGGGAACATACCTTGACTGTGCCCAAACTATCTCTTCTTTGAAAGTGGTCCATTGTTCAGCTACTGTTTACCTGCCAACCTTTGACTCCAATTTGTTCATCCCAGATCCATTCTTACCCTAATGAAGCTGGCTTTTCTCCAGTTAATTATTCTCCCTCCGAATTGTTCTTTGTCCTTGCCCATAGTCAGCCTAAACCTTATGATACAGTGATCACTTTCCCATAAATGTTCTCCAACTGATTCTTGATCCACTTGGCCCACCTCATTCCCAAGGTCTAGCAGTGCCTCCTTTCTCATTGGACTAGAAACATACTGCTATAGAAAATTTTCCTGAACACACTCTAGGAACTCTTGCCCCTCACTGCTGTTTACAATACTACTATCCCAGTCTATGTTAGGATAACTAAAGTCCCCCATTACAACTGCCCTATAATTTTTGCACCTCTCTGTAATTTCCTTGTAAATCTGTTCCTCTACATCTGTCCCACTAGTTGGTGGCCTATAGAAAACACAGAGCAATGTAACTGCACCTTTTTTATTCCTTAGCTCTAGCCAGATGGATTCTGTCCTCAACCCCTCTGGGACATCCTTTTTCTCCAGCACTGAATTGCTCTCCTTAATACTACCACCCCTCCCCATTTTTCCCTTTCCTATTTTTCCTGAACATCATTTATTGTTACGACCGAGGTGGGAGAAGCACGCTGTCTTTTCTAGTTCCTCTTCTCCAAAGGTTACAACATATATTTAAATGTTTACCCAGTAACCGGTACCATCAATCATATACCCTACTCTTTATCCCCGAATAAAATACACCAACAATTCTTTAATAAACAACAAAGTTATCACTTTATTATAAAACAAGACTTATCCAGTAATGAAGCAAAGCATTAACACACAGACTGAAATATGAAAGTACCCTTTTTATCTTAGCCCCTCATAAACACACACACACACCCAAACACCAGTTAAATGAAAAATAGAGATTTTCCCTGCAGAGCTTTTTTTACAAAGAATAAAGCAAAAAAAAGGAATAATTTGACCAAATACTTGTCAATCATCGAAGAAAAAAGAGAAGATATGGAAGGATGTCAGTTGTCCCTTTTGGTTTGGTGTCTGGGTATACGGAGATGGATCACTGGGATCTTTTCTGGAGCAGTTCATTCTGGAGATGTCGGGAAGTAGCCTGGTCGGCTTTCCAGGAGAATTGTGGCATCAGGGGTTTCAGTTATCCCACTTTGGATTTGCAGATTTTTCAAAGAGGAGCTGAGACACTGGATTTCTCCAGGTTTCTAAGAGATGTACAGGAAAGATAAGCTGGGTGTCTCTCCCTTGGAAGGTTGATCTCCAACGGCATTTCACCACAATCCACACCCCAACAAGAAAGTCAAAACAATATCTCAGAAGCGAAACCAACTCCTCCCTCATAAATCTTGACATGTCACTTCTCTGTAAACATGTCCCCCAGTCCCCCAGGTTTCTATTGTTTATTGAGCTTAAGGCATGTGTTAGCCAGTAAAGGTTTGTTTCAAACAAGACCTCTCAGTGACCCTTATAAAAAAAAAACACATGCATGGAGTCTTTTCAGCTTTCCCAAATAAACCAATGTCCATGATTCTAAAATACAAATCTTCAAAAAAAAATTGTTTTTTTAAAGAAGCACTTTCATAAGTGTATCCAGGAATATTTGACACACTGTCCTGCCCTTCTTTGAGCCAGGTCTCTGTTATAGCCACAACATCATATTTCGACATGACAATCTGTGTCTGTAACTCACCAATCTTATTCACCACAGTGGCGCAGTGGTTAGCACCACAGCCTCACAGCTCCAGCGACCCGGGTTCAATTCTGGGTACTGCCTGTGTGGAGTTTGCAAGTTCTCCCTGTGTCTGCGTGGGTTTCCTCCGGGTGCTCCGGTTTCCTCCCACATGCCAAAGACTTGCAGGTTGATAGGTTAATTGGCCATTATAAATTGCCCCTAGTATAGGTAGGTGGTAGGGAAATACATAGGGACAGGTGGGGATGTGGTAGGAATATGGGATTAGTGTAGGATTAGTATGAATGGGTGGTTGATGGTCGGCACAGTCTCGGTGGGCCGAAGGGCCTGTTACAGTGCTGTATCTCTAAAAAAAAACACACTCTGTGCATTCACATACATGCATATTAATCCTGATTTAAACTTTATTACTTTCTCCCTTACTCTGACCCCACCTAATAACTTACTATTCCCTACTTTAATGCTATCTATTTCTCCCAGTATTCTGTGCACCTTAGTATTCCTCTGATATTTTCTCCTGGTTCCCACATCCCTGCCAAGTTAGTTTAAACCTCTCCAATAGCACTAGCAAATCGCCCTGCAAGGAACTCAATCCCGGCTCTATTTAGATGTAACCTGTCCAGCCTGTACAGGTCCCATCTCCCCAGAATCAGTCCCAATGTCCCAAGAATCTAAAGCCCTCCCTCCTACACCATCTTTCTAGCCATGCACTCATTTGCTTTATCCTCCTATTTCTATACACACTTGCGCGTGGTACAGGGAGTAATCCAGAGATTACTACTTTTGAGGTCCTGCTTGCTAATTTCTTACCTAGCTCAGTAAACTCTTTCTACAGGACCACATCCATCTTCCTATGTATGTTGTTGGTACCAATGTGACCACGACTGCTGGCTGTTCACCCTCCCCCCTCAGTGTGCTCTGCAGTGGTTCAGTGATATCCTTGACCCTGGCACCAGGGAGGAAACACACCATCCCATCCCTTTGCCCCAGTCATAGGGGTACTCATAGCAGTATGCCCTGATCATAGTCTTTAGGGTCTGGTGGTACCGTTCTAAAGCTCCTTGTGACTGTGGTTGGTAGGCTGAGGACTTTAGCTGGGTTATGCTCCATGACATTTTGAAACATACCCGCCATAAAACTTGTGCCCTGATCAGACTGGATCTCAGCAGGCACCCCATATCAGGTGAAGAACTGGGTTAGCCCCTCCACCACTACCTTGACAGAGTTAGTTCTTCTGAAAATGGCCTCTGGAAATCGGGTAGCCACATCCATAATGGTGAGAAGATACCGGTAGCCCCCTTTTGCTTTCAGCAGGGGTCCCACACAATCCACTAGCACTTTGCTGAATGGTTCCCCAAAAGCCAGTATGGGAATTAGGTGTGAAAGTTGTATTGCAGATTGGGGCTTCCCCACAACCTGGCATGTGTGGCAAGTTTTACAGAACTCCACCACATCCTTGTGGAGTTGTGGCCAGTCAAAATGCAGGCTTGGGATTTTTGGATACCAACAAGTCCAGCCATTGGAATTTCATGGGCTAGCCTCAATATTTCCCTGTGATGCCTCAGCGGCACCACTACTTGGTGGGCCACTGTCCACTCTTCATCCGCTTCCTCACCAGCACCTCATTCTTTAAATTGTAGCACTCTGGAACTCCCCCTGCTTCAGCTTCAGTTTGTGCCGTCTGTGATAGCTGTTTTAACACTGGGTTGGCTTGTTGAGCCTTAATCAAGGAAAGCCTGATTAACATTTCCTTTGGTTCCGCTAAATTCCCGAAGAAGGTTTTGGTTAACCAGACAGCAGGGTCATCCATTTACAGTGCTAGATCAGCCTCCTCTAATGGAGCTTATTTGACCATGGACCGGGACACCACGCAGTCAGGGAAAATGCCAGGGACCTTTTCCTCTAACTGCTCTGTCTCCCTGACCTCTTTCGGCCTCTCTCAGACCACTTGGGAAGCTATCACCTTCTCCCCCGCCAGGTCATTACGAAGGAGAGGTCGACCCTGTCCGCAGGAAAACTAGGGACAATCTCCATGGTTACCAGTCCTGAAATAAGGTTGCACTCCAGGTGCACCCAATATAAAGATATGGGCATATATCTTCCCCTGATAACGTTGACTAAACTTTGGCATTCAATGCACTCTCTGGGTGAAAGGTATTGCCTTTTCCCAGCAGAAGGGATTTGGTGGCCCCTGTAATCCCTAAGTATGACTATGGGCTTAATTGCCTCGATCGAGGGGTATGGAGTCACTTTTACTTTGGACACAAAATCCTGGCAACACTCAGGGATTTTGTGAAATTCTCTCGCACTCACAGCAGTACTTTTACAGGGACTTACTGTTGCGCGTTCCATCAGGGCCCCTTTTCCTGCACCCTGACTAATCCTATGGGGTTTCCCCGTAATTTCCAGCAGTCAGCTCGAAGGTGACCTGCCTTGTTGCATGGAAAGTTGCAGGCTTTCAGGCATCACTCCTGTTCTGAGCAGCTTCCTTTTTGGCCTGAGGAGGGCCCCCTGTGTTTCTTGCTCTCCCTTCTCCCATGGCTGCTCATCCCCCTATCACCCTTCCACTTTCTATCATTTTCAGGTTTTTGGAGGTGAATATGGAAGGGTTACCCTTGGGGCAAGGGCTTGTGGACAAGCCCATAATTATCAGCCAGGGTTGCTGCCTGCCTGGCTCTTGGAACCTTTAGTTCCTCCATGTGGGTTTTTATGGAAAGGGAAAGCGAGTTTTTTGAACTCCTCGAGGAGATCACCTCTCTGAGGTTTTCATAGGTGGGCTCTATCTTAAGCACCCGTATCCATCGGTTGAAATTGAGTTGCTTAAACCTTTCAAACTCAAAGTAAGTTTAATCCATCTGTTTTCAGAGAGTTCAGAATTTTTGTCGGCATGCCTCCGGTACCAGCTCAAATCTGCTCAGGATAGCATTTTTGGTCCTCTCAGTTTGATGAACTCTCATCGGACAATAGGGAATAAACCTCATGCGCTTTTCCTGTTAATTTGCTTTGCAGTAACAGAGTCCAGCCCTCCGCTGGCCACTTCAACTGTTTTGCAAGCTTTTCAAATGAGAAAAAAATGCTTCCACATCCCTCTCATTGAAAATGTGGTATCAATTGGGAGAACTTTAAGAGTTCAGCACTCGTTCCTGAGCTAGGGGTAGTTCCTCACTTCTTGTACCTTCATTGGTTGCATTGGATCTTCCCTATTCAGTTCGAGCGGCCTTAACTCTCTTTCCAGCTTCTCCTTCTGGAAAATTCTTTCCTTCTCCCTTTCCTGGAATTCTCTCTCTTTCTTCCTTCCATTCCTGTCTTTCTTTTTCTTGGAATTCTATCTCTAGTCTCCGCTGTTCCAGCTGTATCTTGGCTAATGCTAGCCTGTTTGTTTCAGAAGCTATGCCTGTCCCTGGTTCTTCAGTTTCTCAATTTCAAAATAGTTGGTCACAGGTTTTAGGATTTCGGGTTTCCTAGCTTTTGGACGGATATTTATCTCCTTAACTCTTCTACGGATAGGGCTTTTAAACTTTCCCAGTTACTTCACTCTGTTCTAGGAAGGTACTGGCCTTGAATGTGGACATTTGAGTACTCTAGCACTGAAGCACAAGAAAATCTGTATTTAAGTTTTTCAAAAAAAAACTATTGCTAGGGATCAATTTGGTTTCCCGCTTCCAATTTCTTGTTTGTCTTTGGGTTTGATCGCAGACATAGAGCTCCCAAATTTCTGTTTTGATCAGGTGAGGAGGGGTTGAAGGGCTCCCCTCTTTTCCTTCTCCTTATCTGATCACAAAAGATTGATTTTTTTTAAAAATGGATATACTTGCCAAATCAATGTGTGTTTACTTGTTTATGCACCGTGATCATAAAAAGAGCCAATCGCACAAATTTTCTTGACTTTAATCAACGAAAGAGGTTAACCTCATTGTACTTAAACCAATCTAAGTAAAATAATAAAATACGCTCCAACTTTCACTCATTCACACACACACACACGCACTGGTTACAAAGTGGGGAAGGATAGATGGTTTGAATTAGAGTCCAGAAAATAAAAGGGGTATGCAGTCTGTGGAGGTTTGGGACTCGGCTGACTTCAAGCTGAGTTCGGCGGTCCTGAGGCTTCCGGTTTTAAGACGTTGATGCTGATTCAGTGGTTCTCCAGGATATAGCAGTGCAGCTGAATTTCTTTGCAGGAGATATCTGTTCTGCTGGAAAGTTCTCTAAACTGTATCGCTGAAAAAGGTTTCTGCCTGTTCTTTCTGGAAAGTTCTCACTCTCTAGCTCCCTCCTCAGGCTTAAGTAAGAAAGCACAGTCAGCAGACAGAGTTCGAAGCTTGCAAGGTTTGAGTGATTTGTCTCCACCAGTTTAATATTCAAGCTTCCAGCTGGAGGATTTAAAAAAATCATCCTTCGACCTAGTATGTTTTTGTGACAAGAAGCATAACCTCATTTATTTCAAATAGGTTTCTTACAATTCAGGCTTCTCACAACATTTTAAACTCATATTTACAGCAAAAGATAGCATCCATGCAAAGATCCCATGAACAGAAACATGTACTGCTATGTGTGACTTAAATGGGAAAGCATGCCACACAGAAAAAAAAATGACCCTTCAACCATACGTTGGAATGTGCGCACTCTCCATACTCCAAAAGATGGCAAATTCCATTCAGACTAACAATATTAACATAATTTATTTACAAATAAGATAATTACACAAAGACAGAAGAATTCAGCAAGAAATTTTAACTCTTGGGCAGTAGACTGGCAGAGCGCACCATCCGGCTGCTCATTCCGGCAGCAAAGAAGCTGGAGCCATTTTGAGGTAAAGGCCACATTTATATAGAATCAGTATCTCCTTAAACAATGAGATTTAAGGATAGAGAAACAAACAAAGGAAAGACGGAAAAGGAAACTGCATTCCTAACCTCTCATGCTGCTCAAGGCAGCGCACCACCAATCAATCACCCAACAGCAGTCCCTGGCACTCAGGACTCAGGCTTAATATCCAGATACTCCACCTCATCCTCACATACCAACCAATGATGCCAACCTCAAACCAACCTCCTGCCACTTCCACATCCCTCCAGCTATTCAGCTGTGGCAGGCACATCACCCAAACACAGTGCAACACACTCACTGACATTCTTCCCTCCATCTAATGGGACTAGGTGGTCTGTAACCATGGAAGCAGAGCAGAACCGGTGGGGGATAAGACACCAGCATCTCCTGAGCCCTATGGAGGAGATGGTTCTCCATATCATGGGGCCAACTGCGGCACAGCCCGTGGCATCATGATGATGGTATGTTCCTGCCTTACGCCCCTTTTCGACTCCCACCTTATCCTCATCCTGCTATATGACATGATGCACAAGCTGCTAATGGTGCAACCATTGACCTCTTACTTTCCAACCCATCCCAATTCCCTCACCCCCAAAGTTTCCCTTCCAATTTTTTACTTCAAGACACTGCAGAACTGCCACCTGCCCAGCCACAACAGCCTCAAGAGGAAGGGCAAGAGCAACACCACTGCACTCATAAAGAAGCACTGTCAGTTGATCTGACACTTGCAGCCACCAGCTCTGAAACTGGCACTCTGCGACCTTTGGTATCTGCACATGGTGACTCATGGGGCATGAGTGAGCTGCAGTTAGGCCAGGTGGTAAGGATATTTCTTGTGCCAGCTCACCGAAGGGTGAGGCTGCAGATTAGTTCTGCTGCAGGGGACCCAGATGACGACCCTGAAGGGGCAGGATAAAGGACACTGTTGACGAACATGTACAGCAAGATGCTTGGGGCATTGGCAGGCCTGCCAGACATCCTGCTGCCACCGTAAAGGAGTATTGGGGAGCCCGGCTCCAACTTGGCACAGGGCATTAGGCAGAGCTTGGAGCCCATCCTTTCCACCATGACAGTACTTGCAGAACTGATCATGATGCAGCGTCTGGTGGCTGATATCTCAGCTTACATTACAGCATAGGCAGAAGCCACCCAACGTCTCAGTGCTGCAGTGGAAGCTCAGACTAAGGTCATGAGATCCATGCTTGCTGCCATGCAGGCTCAGACAGCAGTCAAACATGGCTGAAGATCTCAGTATTCAAAGGGGTATGCAGGAACTCACAGCAGTCGAGCAATCTGTTTTCCAGCAGATTACTAAGATTGCTGAGGTGCTGCCCCTGGGGAGTGGCATTGGCTCCGTGAAGCAGAAACCTGCTGTCCTCTCTCAGGATAACAGCATTTGTGCACCCACCACTGCCACTCTGCCAGTGCCCTTACTATTGCTCATCAGCCTGCCAACCTAGACATCTGCTGCCTATGCCAAGGTGGTGCAGTCCTAAGTTGAGCTTTCAAGGACCAGAGCTGCGCGAGGTCATCCTGCAAGTCATCTGCAGTCTCCCCAGTGAAAGGCAACAGCCATCCACCAACATGCTGCAGCCACTAGGGTAGCATTGTGTAGAAGCACTAGGACAGGTAAGGACATCCACAAGACAGGCACCACAGGAATGCACAAGGTAAATATTTCATTTTTGCTTGTATCATTGGATGTGGTGTTTGATTAAGATGTTATGGCAACAATTTTGTTGGTGGCTTTTCTTGCAGGATTCTGGACAAGAGGACGCTGCGATAGGATGTTGCAAATGGATGCAAAGGTGGAGTATAGTGGAGCAATGGTGATGAAGGGTTGCTGTCCTAAGGGAACTGGATTCTGAGTGGACACTCACAGACAGTCCATCTGGACCGAAGGTGTCCTAGTTGCCTCCTGTCTACCTCCTCCTCTCCCTCTTCCATCCACAGAGCTTTCCCTCTTCACAAGCTCAGCTCCACTTCCATGTCGTATTGCAGACTCAGAGGCACGGCTACTGCAACCCCCTTATCTGTTGCAGCTGGTGTGTGACACACCTCTCTGTGAGGATGTAACAACACTCTCTGCCAAATCCAACAACTCACTGCAACACCCCAAAAACACTCCATAGTAATTCCACAAGCTTTACAGTACCAGAAATTACTCAAGATCACCTCACCTGAAAGTTGGATGGTTGACCCTTTAAATTACATCAGTGAGAGGTACTTGTTGGAGCTGAACACATGATCAGCTTTGAGTGTCTAGTGAATGTGTTGGGTGAACCTGCATTGTGCAACTGCGGATTATGTGCATCAAATGAGGCGGAACGGCAGTTTGATGCCATGATTTGGTCAGTTGGGAAGCTTCCGGTGCAGGTATGGCCTGGCCGCGGGACTGCCCTTCCCAGCTTGCGATGCCAAACAGGCCATCCAGCAGTGCTTCAGAGGTGAATTTCTCGACCGTCATCTTTTACTGTTCACTTGCTGCTGGAGGTATGAAGAGAATTTCAAAACACATCGGGAGACTTTGTCAAGACTTCACCAACGCTCTATTAATGTTTATTCTCAACAAAATTTTCTGAAAACGTTACCTAAAAAGATTACATGCTATGCTATTCTACCTTATTAGACACCTTATAGGAGTCACAAGGAGAAGGGGAATGCTTGGTCAGGGGCATCTTGCTCGGTCTGCAGGATGAATGGGAGGAGGACATGAGATATGGCAGAGCAGCACCAGCTGCTGCAGGAGAGGAAAGAAGGGTGAGGAGGATTCCTCCCTCGCTCAGGTACAGGACATCCCTCCTCCTCTGGACCTCTTCCACCAGGGTCTCCAGTACCACATCTGAGAACTTGGCACCCTGTCCCTTGGTCCCTGAGCCACCCTGAAACCTGCCAATCCATTCCACATCTTCAATGGAAGTGAGTGCACAGAGCTGTAGCCAGTCCTGCAGCAAGAATACATTTAACTTAAACGGACATTAACGGATCAAGTGGCTGTACTGCAAAGGCAGTTTGTAAATTGACAATCACCAGAAATGGGCCAAGTTTCATATCCCAGGAACCAACAGGACTTTTAGCTGAACTTTTAAAACAAGCTAGGAATTGAAATAAAACAACACACAATCGAGTGACTTCATGAACATGCTAGGCAAGTGATAGCTGATGCAATCAGACAGCACAATAGTATTAGTTTTAAGTGACTTACCTCAATCATTGAACTTATGTAGCCAAACGGTAAACAGCACTTACAAGCTAACAAGCTTTGATTACAATTTGTCTGAGTGGATACCCACACCCCTTGGAAATGCTTATCTCAAAAACTGTTTCATTAGGGCAAAACTCATTCACCAACCTGATGATGCTGAGAAATTAGAATCTTCTCCATAAAAACACCTTCATATATTGATGGGCTATGTAAAATTGTTGCAAGATTTAAGAAGTTACAATCAAAAGCAGGAGGGATTTGCATCAATTATTGTCACAGGTGTGATATTTGTACGATAAGAAACACATGTTCAGGGACAAGAGCAGTGACTTGCAAGGTAATCGTGGGCAGGATTGATCATCTGCACTGATGGGAATGTACTCCTCTGAGTGATCGACAGGGTGAGTGCAGTTTGGAAATTATGGGACAATGTGAGTATTGATTTAACTTGAAGGGGGCTGGGTACTGATGTTTGTAAGTTATCAGTGGTACACTAAACTCTTAAAAGAATACTGAGTGTACTGAGCCTTGACCATTTTCCCCTTCAAGGTGGGTTCAGATTGGACATTACAGTTAAGAGTATCAGAGCGGAAGTGTGAATTCACCTATCTATCAAGCCCACATATATTACTCCTCGAAAATTGCTTCTATTCAGTGCTAAACCTGAAGTTATTTCTGTTTTAGCACTTCCAGTTCAAATTATGGTAAAAAGTAATTAGGACCAAAATTGCGTACAAAACCAAACTTTCCAACAGGCATATCTTATTAGCACAGCATCCACTTAGTACCTTTCACTAAAATAACCCCTATTTGAGCTAGACAGCATTTATTTCTCAATTTAACCAAAAACAAATCATCTGGTCATTTATTTCATTGCTGTTTTTGGGACCTACCTGATGCAAATTGGCTGTTTTGTTTTTTGCATCATAATGCCTTTGCGACATCCTCAGATTGTGAAACGTGCAATATAAATGCAATTTTTTCTTTTTTTCTTTAATGAAGGAAATGTGGTGAAAATAATTAAGCAGGAATTTGAAAAGATTTGTCAGATTCCACTTGAATAACAAGAATCATCAATAACATAACACAATCTGTGGCTTAACCACTGGACATTAATAATGTAGTTGAAACCTTTGATAATGATGTCACTGTGAACATGAGTACAGTAGTATCCAAGGAATTACCAACATTTCAGGTCACAAAAGCCACTTACCTCTTCAAAGTCATAGATTCACAGCTAATGGAAAATATTATAGAACACCTATGGGTCACGGTGAATTCAAGGCCTATGAAATTTCAACTCCTATTACAGATAACATGAATTAATATGAGATAAAGATGAACAATAAACAGCTTCAACCATAGTAATTTAAATTTTCTGCTTGTTTCTATCTGAAAAGGCATAAATCCCTCAAAATGAATTGGAAATCAAGGTGGAGAACTATCCTACATAATTTTCTGGCTACATCTTCTGGTGCCAAGAGCTGACAGATTCAATATATGAAAATGCCTTTAATAATGTGTTAACATCTTTCATGCAATTTCTTGACATTCCTGCTTGGTTATGACCAAATCATCTACCCTAAGGCAGGCACAGTAGCGACATTTAAGAGGCATCTGGACAGGTACTTGAATGAGCAAGGCATAGAGGGATATGGAATTAATGCAGGCAGGTGGGATTAGTATAGATAGGCATTATGGTCAGCATGGGTGCGATGGGACGAAGGGCCTGTTTCTATGCTGTACGACTCTATGACTCTAAGCCACTCAGTTGTATCAAAAATGCTACACAAAACGATAAGAGTGATGGATGACCTGGCATCCACCTAGGCTCCAGCTTCAGACATGACAAAGGCACACTTTGCCCAGTTGACCTTGCAAAGTCCTCCTTACTAATATCTGGGGAGGCGGTGGCATATTGGTAATGTCACTGGACTGGTAATACAGAGACCCAAGCTAATGCTCTAGGGACATGGGTTCAAATCCCACTACAGCAGATAGCAAAATTTGAATTCAATTAATAAATCTGGAATTAAAAAAGCTAGTCTGATGGTGACCATGAAACCATTGTCGATTGTTGTAAAAACACATCTGGTTCACTAATGCCCTACAGAGTAGGAAATCAAAATCTGCTGTCCACATCTGGTCTGGCCTATATCTGACTTCAGACCCACAGCAATGTGGTTGACTCTTAAATGCCCTCTGAAATGGCTTAGAAAGCCACTCAGTTGTACCACTATGAAGCCTAAGAAAAGGAATGACACCATACAGACCACCCGGCATCAACCTAGGCACTGGAAATGACAATGGCAAACCCAGCCCTATCCACCATGCAAAGTCCTCCTTGCTAACATCTGGGAGCTTGTTCCAAAATTGGGAGAGCTGTCCCACAGACTAGTCAAGCAACAGCTTGACATAGTTATACTCATGGAATCATACCTTATAGAAAATGTCCCTCACACACCATCACCATCCCTGCATAGGGCTTGTCCCACCGGCAGGAAAGATGCACCAGAAGTGGCAGCACTGTGGTATACAGTCGTAGAATCATGGAACGTTTACGGCACAGAAAGAGGCCACTTGGCCCATCAAGCCTGTGCTGGCCAAAAAACAAGCCACCGAGCCTAATCTCACCTTCCAGCATTTGGTCCATAGACCTGCAAGTTACAGCACTTGAAGTGTATATCCAGACACCTTTTGAATGAGTTGAGGATTTCTGCCTCTACTACCCTTTCAGGCAGTGAGTTCCAGACCTCCACCACCCTCTGGATGAAAAAAAAATCCTTATCTCCCCTCTAATCTTTCTACCAGTCACTTTAAATCTATGCCTCCTAGTGACTGACCTCTCTGCTAAGGTAAATAGGCTCTTCACATCCACTCAATCCAGACCCTTCACAATTTTATACATTTCAATCAGATCTCCCCTCAGTCTTCTCTGTTCCAAGAACAACACCAGCCTATCCAATCTTGCCTCATAGCTGCATTTTTTCCTTCCTGACAACATCCTCGTAAATGTCCTTTTTACCCTCTCTCATGCAATTAAATCCTTTCTGTAATGAGGTGACCAGAACTGCACACAATACTCAAATTGCGGCCTAACCAATGATTTATACAGTTCCAGCATAACCTCCCTGCTCTTATATTCTATACTTCAGCTAACAAAGGAAAGGATTCCATATGCCTTCTGTTACAACCGAGGCAGGAGGAGTGCACTGTCTTTTCTAGTTCCACTTTCCACAGGTCACAACATATATTTTTTTTAATGTTTACCCAGTTACCGATGAAGTCAATCATATACTCTACTCTTTATCCCAGAATAAAATACACCAACCAAGTTTTTTTAATAAACAACAAATTATCAGTTTATTATGAAACAAGACTTAACCAGTAATGAAACAAAGCATTAACATGCAGACTGAAATATGAAAGTTCCCTTTTTAAATTCCCCACAAACAAACTTACACACACACACTGAAGAAAATACAGAAATTCTCCCTGCAGAGGTCTGTTACAAAAAAAAGACAAACAAGAATACTTTGGCCAAATACTTGCTAATTCTTGAAGAAAACATAGAAGATATAGAAAGATGTCAGTTTTCCCTTTTTGGTCTGGCATCCCAAATATGCCTAAATGGCTGTCACTGGGATCTTTCTGGAGCAGTTCTTTTCAGGTGACATTGATGATCAATTTGGCATGCTTTCCAGGAGAAATGCAGCCTCGGGGGTTTCTGGCAGGCTTTTCAGGAGAAATGCAGCATCAGTTTCTCTATTTTTTACACTTGATTCTCATGTTTTCAAAGAGATGGAAGAGGGTGAGCTGATGGTGGCTGCTCTCTTGGCTGGTTTTCTCCAACTGTCGTGAAAACAGTTTACACCCCAACACACTGTCCAAAATGAAACCAAAAACAATATCTCAAGAGTCAAGTCTCCTGAGCCCTATAAATCTTGACTTGTCACTTCTCCGTAAACATCTTCCCCAGGTCACCAAGGTTTTTGTTGTTTATACTTAAAGCACGTGCCTTCCAGCAAAGCTATTTTTAAACAGTGAACTTTTAATGAACTGTCAACAACAGAACAAAGTCCAGTTTCTACAAAATGTTCAGCCTTCCAATTATTCCATCTCCACAATTTTAATGTAAAGTCCTCAAAAACATGTACTTAACAAAAAATATAGAAGCACTTTCATAACACTTCTTAACCACCTTATCGACCTGTCCTGCTACCTTCAGGGATCTGTGGACATTCACTCCAAGGTCCCTCATTTCATCTACAACTCTCAGAATTCTCCCATTAATCATGCATTCCTTTGTCTCGTTTGACCTCCCCAAATGCATCACCTTACACTTCTCTGGATTGAATTCCATTTGCCTCTTTTCTGACCACCTGACCAATCCTTGAATATCTTCCTGCAGTCTACATTTATCTTCCTCACTATCTACCACACAGCCAATCTTTGTGTCATCCACAAGCTTCTTGATCATGCCCCCAATATTTAATTGTTAATATATAACACAAAAAACAGGGGATGAATTTTTTGAAGAAGTAACAAGGAAGACTGATGAGGGTAATGCAGTTGATATTGTGAGCCCTGTGGGACGCCACTGGAAACACCCTTCCAGTCACAAAAACACCCATCAACAATTACCCTTTGTTTCTGCCACTGAGCCAATTTTGTTTCCACCTTGCTACATTTCCCTGAATCCCATTGGCTTTTTTTTTAAGCAGTCTGCCATGTGGGACCTTATCAAAAGCCTTGCTGATATCCATGTAGACCATATCAACTACATTACCCTCACCAATCTTCCTTGTTACTTCTTCAAAAAATTTGATCAAGTTGGCCAGACAAAAGCTTCCCTTAACAAATCCATGCTGACTATCCTTTATTAAGCTATACCCTTCTAAGTGGCAGTTTATCCTGTCTCTCAGACTTGATTCCAATAATTTTCCCTCTACTGAGGTTAGACTGACTGGCCTGTCTGTCATTATTCGGTCTATCCCTCGCTCCCTTTGTAAACAAAGGTACAACATTAGCAGTCCTCCAATCCTCCAGCACCACCCCTGTATCCAGTGAGAACTGGAAAATGATGGTCAGGCCTTCCAATATTTCCTCTCTTGCTTCTTTTAATAGCCTGGTGTACATTTCATCTGGCCCTGATGATTTATCAACTTTCAAGGCCTTCCAGTATTTCCTCTCTCCCTGTTGTCAATGCCAAATGAAAAATATTAATTTCTTTGGTTTGAAGCTTACATTAGACTTTTAATGGAAAAATCCTGCAAGTTAACTTTTAAAAAACTAGCAGCCAAGATGGCCACTGCAATTTGCATCTGAAATATCAGGGTATTGAATTGGAGACAAAAAGTCTAACAAAAAGCCCAGCCAGAACAATGCTTTGGCTAACTGAGTAGATTAGCCAGATCACCCTCACTAGTGGGATAATCCAAACCACCTTGAGGCATTCATAAATGGAGATGGCCCTCCAGGGGGTAAACCCTGGCAACCCGACCTGAGAAAGGTTTTGGGTTTTAGACTTGGGACTTCTTTAAAAACAAAAGGTATTGAGAGTACCATGTGACCGTCTGTCCATCTCTAAAGAAACTGGGAGTTGTCACATAGACAAAGAGACAAGCAGTAACTGAGTGTGCAGCAGCAGAGGAGGCTGCTGCTTCCCTTTCTCTCTTTCTTCCTCTCTCCCCAGAAAACATCAAGTTTGTAAACCTTCTGCGACTGTGGACCCTCCAAGCCAGCAACCAGGGGAAGGGAGCCAACTACAATTCTGCTCTCAAAGAAACCCTAAGCAAAGCAGGCCAACCACAAAGTGCACTTTGACCAGCGAGGACTTCAGGAATACAGCTTCAGCCGAGGACTACCGGATCATCCACTTCACAGACTGTGTACTTAAGTTCCATTTGTTCCGGACTTTAATCCAACCACCAAATCTATTTTTCCCTCTGTAATCTACTTGTGTGTGTTTGATTCTCGTGGGAATGTGTGCGTGAATGAGTAACGTATTTTATAGTATATTTAAATCGGGGTTAGAGTGCTAAGTATAATAAATTTACCTCTTTCTTGTTCAAACTCAAGAAAACCTGTCAGATTGGTGCTTTCATGATCACAGTAAAGGTAAAAGGCAAAACACTCATGGAGGTGGTAAGCACAACCACTGTTTAAAAAGGAATAAATCCTGTTGCGGTCAAATAAAAAGGCCAAGAGGGGACGACTGTAACCCCCCTCCTCACCTCGCCGTAACATTATGTTTATCACATCCAATACTTCACATTCCTCTTCCTTACCTACAATATCTGCATCATCCCCCTCTTTTGTGAAGACAGACACAACGTATTAATTAAGAACAATACCAACATCTTCCTCCCCTATACATATGTTACCTTTTTGGTCTTTTATGGGCCCTACTCTTTCCTTAGTTATCCTCTTACTCTTAATGTATTGATAAAACACCTTTGGGTTCACCTTGATATTGCTTGCCAATATTCTTTCATGCCTTTTGTTAGCTTTCTTAATTTCCTTTTTGATTTCAGCCCTCCACTTTCTATATTCCTCTTGGCTTTCTGTAATATTGAGTTCTCTGTGGTGGACATAACATTTCCTTTTGTGCCTTATCTTACCCTGTAAGCTCCTTGACATCCATTGGGGCTATGGATTTTGCCATCACATCTTTTTTCTTTGTGGGAACATGTTTACTCTGAACCCCTTGAATCTCTTCCACTTCTGCTAAATCACTCCTCAGCTTAGTAAAATTGGCCTTTCCCCAATTGAAGCACTAACTCCTATTCTCTCCTTGTTCTTTTCCATAATTATGTTAAAACTGACTGAATTATGATCACTACCACCAAAATGCTCTCTCGCTGCCACTCCTTCCATCCGCCCATCTTCATTTCCCAAAACTAAGTCTAAAACTGCACCCTCTCTTGTTGGGCTTGCTACATACTGGCCGAAAAGTTCTCCTGAATACAACTCAAGAGATCTTCTCCATCAATTCCTTTCACACTAAAACTATCCCAGTTAATATTGAGGTAGTTAAAATCCCCTATTGTTTTCGCACTTCTCAGAGATTTGCCTCTGGCCCTTTGGGAGTCTATAGCACACTCCCAGCAATGTGATTGCCCCTTCTTTGTTCTTTAGCTCAATCCATATGGCCTCATTTGATGAGCCTTCCAACTTACTTAAGGAGGAGGAAGCAAGGATCAGACAGGGCTCTAGAGGGTTACAAGGTAGCCAGGAAGGAACTGAAGAATGGAATTAGGAGAGCTAGAAGGGGACATGAAAAAGTCTTGGCGGGTAGGATTAAGGAAAATCCCAAGGCGTTCTACACTTATGTGAGGAACAAGAGGATGGCCAGAGTGAGGGTAGGGCCGATCAGGGATAGTGGAGGGAATTTGTGCCTGGAGTCGGAGGAGGTAGGGTAGGTCCTAAATGAATACTTTGCTTCAGTATTCACTAGTGAGAGTGACCTGGTCATTTGTGAGGACAGCGTGGAACAGGCTGATATGCTCGAACAGGTTGAAGTTAAGAGGGAGGATGTGCTGGAAATTTTGAATGATATGAGGACAGATTAGTCCCCGGGGCCAGACGGGATATACCCAAGGATATTACGGAAAGCGAGGGAAGAGATTGCTGCGCCTTTGGCAATGGTCTTTGCGTCTTTACTGTCCACTGGAGTAGTACCGGATGATTGGAGGATGGCAAATGTTGTTCCCTGGTTCAAGAAAGGGAATAGGGATAACCCTGGGAATTATAGACCAGTCAGTCTTACGTCGGTAGTGGGCAAATTATTGGAGAGGATTGTGAGAGAAAGGATTTATGATTATTTGGAAAAGCATGGTTTGATTAGAGACAGTCAGCATGGCTTTGTGAGGGCAGGTCATGCCTCACAAGCCTTATTGAATTCTTTGAAGATGTGACAAAACACATTGATGAAGGAAGAGCAGTGGATGTGGTGTATATGGATTTTAGCAAGGCGTTTGATAAGGTTCCCCATGGTAGGCTCATTCAGAAAATAAGGAGGCATGGGATTCAGGGAAAGTTGGCTGTCTGGATACAAAATTGGCTGGCCCATAGAAGTCAGAGGGTGGTAGTAGATGGAAAGTATTCAGCATGGAGCTCGGTGACCAGTGGTGTTCCACAAGGATCTGTTCTGGGACCTCTGCTCTTTGTGATTTTTATAAATGACTTGGATGAGGAAGTGGAAGGCTGGGTTAGCAAAGTTTGCCGATGACACAAAGGTAGCTGGAGTTGTGGATAGTGTGGAAGGCTGTTGTAGGTTGCAACGGGACATTGACAGGATGCAGAGCTGAGCTGAGAAGTGGCAGATGGAGTTCAACCTGGAAAAGTGTGAAGTGATTCATTTTGGAAGGTCGAATTTGAATGCAGAATACAGGCTTAAAGACAGGATTCTTGGTAGTGTGGAGGAACAGAGGGATCTTGGGGTCCATGTCCATAGATCGCTCAAAGTTGCCACCCAAGTTGATAGGGTTGTGAAGAAGGCGTATGGTGTGTTGGCTTTCATTAACAGGGGGATTGAGTTTAAGCGCCGCGAGGTTATGCTGCAGCTCTATAAGGCCCTGGTTCGACCACACTTGGAATATTGTGTTCAGTTCTGGTCGCCTCATTATAGGAAGGATGTGGAAGCTTTAGAGAGGGTGCCGAGGAGATTTACCAGGATGCTGCCTGGACTGGAGGGCATGTCTTATCAAGAAAGGTTGAGGGAGCTAGGGCTTTTCTCACTGGAGTGAAGAAGGATGAGAGGTGACTTGATCGAGGGGTACAAGATGATGAGAGGCATAGATAGAGTGGATAGCCAGAGACTTTTTCCCAGGGTGGAAAGGGCTATCACCAGGGGGCATAATTTTAAGGAGCTTGGAGGAAGGTTTCGGGGAGATGTCAGAGGTTGGTTCTTTACACAGAGAGTGGTGGGTGCGTGGAATGCGCTGCCAGCGGTGGTAGTAGAAGCAGATACATTAGGGGCATTTAAGCGACTCTTGGATAGGTACATGGATGATAGTAGAATGAAAGGTAGGTAGTTAGTTTGATCTTAGAGTAGGTTAAATGTTCGGCACAATATCGTGGGCCGAAGGGCCTGTACTGTGCTGTACTGTTCTATGTTCTATGTTCTATGTTCTATATCATCCCTCCTCACAGCTGTAATTTCTTTGACCAAAATTACCACTCCCCCTCCTTTCTTATCCCCCTCCCTATCGCTTCTGAAAACCCTGTAACGAGGAACGTTGAGTTGCCATTCCTGTCCCTCCTTAAGCCATGTTTCTGTAATGGCTATGATATCATACTGCCACGTGTCTATCTGTGCCCTCAGCTCATCTGCTTTATTCGCTCTACTCCTTGCATTGAAGTAGATACCCTTGAGCACTGCCAAACTCTTTTTTTAATTTTCTAACCTTTGTTTCCTCTGCCTTCCAGACTCATCCATTAGTTTTCTGCCTTCCATTTTCATTTCTGATTTTGTCCAAGTGAGTCTGCCGTCAGGTCCCCATCCCCCTGCCAAATTGGATTAAACCCTCCCCAACAGCACTACCAAAATGTCCCACAAGGAACTCAGTCCTGGCTCTGTCAGGTGCAACCCGTCCGGCCTGTACAGGTCCCATCTCCCCCAGAGCTGGTCCCAATCTCCCAACCATCACTTTCATCAGTACTCAGAACTGAATACTGGTTGGACAGTGAGATGCACAGGGGTCGCCTGTACTACCTGTCTTTTCTTTTTGACTGCCTGGTGGTCACCCATTCTCTCTCTCCCTGCATTCTCTTAAGATGTGGGGTGACCCATCTATAAACGTGCTATCCATGTAGCTCTCATCTTATCCAGGATATGGAAAGTATCCTGGATCTTCCACATAGCACAGGAGGTGCACTCTCGAGGTTGAAGCAACCCTGCCATTCCTTTATTTATTAGTTGACCCTTTGCCACTGCTAAAAAAGCCTTACCAATTCTAAGACACCTTAGAACTATTAATAAAACCTTACTGGTACTGATAATTCCTACTACTAATCAATACCATTCACTAGTTAAAATTAACCTTACTTCAAAATAAGATCATACTCACCAGCTACTCACTTGTTCCTTATTATTAATATTAAATTTTTTCTTCTTTCTGTCTGCCAGTTGTTGAGACGCAGTTTCTAATCTGCAATTACCGACCACCCAGCCAATCACCTGCCTACTTCCCTGTAATGTCACACCTCTTTTTTTTCTTTCCGAATGCAGGGCTCCGACTGGTTACAGGTGAAAGCTAGCCCCACTGGTCCTGCTGATTCGTGCTGCTCCAACTGAACTCTCACCTTCCTTCTACTCGCTGTTTATAGTCCCGCTGGTCCCGTTGATTCCTGTTGCTCCGACTGAGCTCTCGCCTTCCTCTCCTTGTTGGTTGTATCCCCACTGATCTCACTGCTCCGACTGAATTCTTGCCTTCCTTTTCCTCACTGTTTATACGTTTATACTCCCGCTGCTCATTCGGGAGGGAGTTGCCCTGGGAGTCCTCAACATTCATTCTGAACCCCATGAAGTCGCAAGACATCAGCTGGCAAAGCAACCTCCTGCTGATTACCTACTGCATCCCTGCAGCTGATGAATCAGTACACCATGTTGAACACCACTTGGAAGAAGCACTGAGGGGATCAAGGGCACAGAATGTACTCTGGGTGGGGGACTTCAATATCCATCACCAAGAGTGGCATGGTAGCACCATGACTGGTCGAGATGGCCGAGTCCGCAAGGACATAGCTGCTACACTGGGTCTGCAACAGGTGGTGAGGGAAAAAGCTGCTTGACCTCAGCCTCATCAGTCTATCTGTCGCAGATCCATCTGTCCATGACAGTATTGGTAGGAGTGATTACCGCACGGTCCTTGTGGAGATGAAGTCCCATCTTCACATCGTGTTGTATGGCACTGCCACCGTGCTAAATGGGATAGATTTCGAACAGGTCTAGCAACTCAAAACTGGGCATCCATGAGGCATTGTGGGCCATCAGCAGTAGCAGAGTTGTATTCAGTCACAATCTGTAACCTCATTGTCCGGCATGTCGCCCTTTCTACCATTACCATCAAGCCAGGGGACCAACCCTAGTTGAATGAAAAGTGCAGGAGGGCATGCCAGGAACAACACCAGGCATACCTCAAAATAAGGGGCTGAATTTTATTTGTGCGCTGCACATCCTGGCGGCACGCTTTGAACTCAGCGGCCTTCAGATACGGAAGCGCCGCTGCAGAGCCCCCACAATATTTAGTGCAGGGGCTCATTTAAATGGAGGAGGCGGATTTCAACTTCCCCAATATCAGCTGGGATAGTCTTAATGCAAAAGGCTTAAAGGGGGTGGAATTCTCAAAATGCATACAGGAGAGCTTTTTGAGCCAGTACGTAGAAAGTCCTACAAGAGAAAAGGTGATACTGGACCCAATCCTAGGGAATGAAGCCGGACAAGTGGTCGAAGTGTCAATGGGGGAGCATTTCGGGGATAGTGACCATAACTCTGTAAGATTTAAGGTAGTTATGGAAAAGGACAAAGATGGACCAGAAATAAAGGTACTGAATTGGGGAAGGCCAATTTCAATATGATAAAACAGGATCTGGCCAAAGTGGACTGGGAGCAGCTACTTGTAGGAAAGTCATTCAAAGAGGAAATAGTGAGAGTTGAGAGCCAACATGTTCCCATTAAGGTGAAGGGTAGGACCAACAATTCCAGGGAACCCTGGATGTCAAGGGATATAGAGGATTGGATAAGGAAAAAAGAGGAGGCTTATGGCAGATTCAGAGCGCTGAAAACAGTGGAGGCACTAGACGAGTATAGAAAGTGTAGGGGGGTACTTAAAAAAAGTAATTAGGAGAGCAAAGAGGGGACATGAAAAAACCACTGGCGGGCAAGATAAAGTAAAATCCCAAGGTGTTTTATAAGTATATTAAGAGCAAGAGGATAACCAGGGAAAGAGTAGGGCCCATTAGGGACCAAAGTGGCAATCGGTGTGTGGAGCTGGAGGAGATAGGTGAGGTTTTAAATGATTAATTTTCATTTGTGTTCACTATGGAAAAGGATGATGTGGCTGCAGAGATCTGGGAGGGGGCTTGTGATATATTTGAACATATTAACATTGAAAGGGAGGAGGTATTAGCTGTTTTAGCGGGCTTAAAAGTGGATAAATCCCTAGGCCCAGATGAGACGTATCCCAGGCTGTTATGTGAGGCAAGGGAGGAGACAGCAGGGGCTCTGACACAAATTTTCAAGTTCTCTCTAGCCACAGGCGAGGTACCAGAGGATTGAAGGACAGCAAATGTGGTACCATTATTCAAGAAGGGCAGCAGGGATAATTACAGACCAGTGAGTCTAGCATCAGTGGTAGGGAAACTACTGGAAAAAATTGAGGGTCAGAATTAATCTCCACTTGGAGAGGCAGGGATTAATCAGGGATAGTCAGCATGGCTTTGTCAGGGGGAGATCATGTCTAACTAACTTGATTGAATTTTTTGAGGCGGTGACTAGATGTGTAGATGAGGGTACAGCAGTTGATGGACTTCAGTAAGGCTTTTGATAAGGTCCCGCATGGGAGATTGGTTAAGAAGGTAAGAGCCCATGGGATCCAATGCAATTTGGCAAATTGGATCCAAGACTGGTTTAGTGGCAGGTGCAGAGGGTGATGGTCAAGGGTTGTTTTTGCGAGTGGAAGCCTGTGACCAGTGATGTAGCACAGGGATCGGTGCTGGGACCCTGGCTGTTTGTCGTGTACATTATGATTTAGACATGAATATAGGAGTAAGTGATATATGATCAGTAAGTTCGCAGATGACACGAAAATTGGTGGTGTCGTAAATTGTGCGGAGGAAAGCCTTAGATTACAGCACGATATAGTTGGGCTGGTAAGATAGGCGGAGCAGTGGCAAATGGAATTTAATCCTGAGAAGTGTGAGATGATGCATTTTGGGAGGACTAACAAGGCAAGGGAATATACAATGGATGGTCGGACCCTAGCAAGTACAGAAGGTCAGAGGGACCTTGGTGTACTTGTCCATAGATCACTGAAGTCAGCAGCACAGATAGATAAGGTGGTGAGGAAGGCATTTGGGATGCTTGTCTTTATTAGCCGAGGCATAGAATATAAGAGCAGGGAGGTTATGTTAGAGCTATATAAAACGTTAGTTGGGCCACAGCTGGAGTACTGTGTACAGTTCTGGGCACCACACTACAGGAAGAATGTGATTGCATTGGAGAGGGTGCAGAGGAGATTCACCAGGATGTTGCCTGGGCTGGAGCATTTCAGCTATGAAGAGAGACTGGATAGGTTAGAGTTGTTTTCCTTAGAGGAGAGAAGGCTGAGGGGGGACCTGATTGAAGAATACAAAATTATGAGGGGCATTGATAGGTTAGATAGGAAGAAACTTTTTCCCTTAGCAGAGGTGTCAATAACCAGGGGGCATAGATTTATGGTAAGGGGCAGGAGGTTTAGGAGGGATTTGAGGAAAAATAATTTCACCCATAGGGTGGTTGGAATCTGTCACACACTGCCTGAAGAGGTGGTAGAGGCATGAACCCTCACAACATTTAAGAAGTATTTACATGAGCGTTTGAAACATCATAGCATACAAGGCTACTGGCCAAGTGCTGGAAAATGGGATTAGAATAGTTAGGTGCTTGATGGTCGGCACAGACACGATGGGCTGAAGGGCCTGTTTCTGTGCTGTATAACTCTATGACTCTATGACTCTAAGACAGGAGTGTGATGGAATACTCTCCACTTGCCTGGATAAGTGCAGCTCCAACAACACTCAGGAAGCTCGACACAATCCAAGAAAAGCAGTGTACTTGATTGTCACCACAGCCGCCACCTTCAGCATTCACTCCCTTTACCACCGACACACTAAGTGTTGTTGGAGCTGCACTTATCCAGGCAGGTTCCAAAGAAGGGTCACGGACCCGAAACGTTAACTCTGCTTCTCTTTCCACAGATGCTGCCAGACCTGCTGAGTGGTTCCAGCATTTCTTGTTTTTATTTCATTAACAGACTTGTCAGCAGCAGTTTTTAATTTTTAAAGGCTGGGAATGTGCATGACGCCATGAGGGGAACACGACAGGGTGTTCAAGACATGAACACAGCAGGAGGGCCATGAGGGCTATAGGAAGGGCTGATTAAAATAGTGCAGAGGCCCAAATAAAAGTTCAGCTGCTTCAAAAGTGCCACATTGTGGCCATTGTTGCAGCTGTAAGACTTGTTTTTCTCAGTTATGAGTGGCAGGAAACCTGAAAGGGACGTGAGGTACTAGCGTCACTTGAGCAGCTGGTGTTGGCAGGGGAAAGCCTGGTGAAAGTGCAAAGCGCAGCTGAGGGATTTCAGATGGGAACAGGCCACTCTGACATTGGACACAGCTGCTGGGCTGAGCTGCGGCAGCTATAACCCCATGAACAGCCGGAGGCCAGAGGAGCACAGTGGAGTGGCTGAAAAGGGAGGAACGGCCTACCCATTTTATGGCAGGTAGTTCAGAACATCACAAATCTCTTCAGCAGGAGCTCGGCAGTTTAAAGGCCTCTTTCACCTGTTTTGGAAGTCTGTGACTATTTTTTTATCTTATTTACAGCATGCTTCACACATCACCTCCAAACCCAGTGGCTGAATGAGGAATCTGTCAAGGTAAGAGCTCAGAAGATGAACAATTACATCTCCGAGAAAATACAATGTGTCAATAAAAGATCAAAATCTGGCGAACCATCAAACGTCTAAATGAAATTAAGGTTTATGTTTTGTATTTTGATTACAGCTGTAATTTGTTGGTTTTGCACTTTAACTGTTGTTGTCAGTTATTTCTTGATTTCTGCACTGTGTTTAATTTGGTCTTTGTTATTTAACAGTGTTTTGTGTTTTTCTATGACACAATAAAATTTGAAACCGACAGTGCAGTCAAGAGTGTTTTTAGCTTCACTGCATGACCACAGCACACACCACATAGGTAATTTTCACTTGTTAGTGGTATTGAAATGAACACTTTTCGCAAGTTAATCCTCTGGTCTCAAATGGAACAAGTTGAGCGAGAAACCAGTCTAACTGGTCACAACCGTAACCAATATCATTTTCAACTGAAACCAGGTTCACTGGTCTCAACTGAAGCCAATGTAATTTTCAACTGGAACCAGTACAACTGGTCCAGTTGTCCTATTTTCCATGATCAAGTGGTTCAAGTGGACCACGTCCATCAACTCCCCTTTATCAATTCTGTTAGTAACATCCTCAAAAAACTCCAACAGGTTCTTCAAATATGATTTCCCATTCATAAATCCATGTTGACTATGCCCAATCGGATCATTATAATCCAAGTATCCATTTATCACTTCCTTTAGAATAGATTCTAGCATTTTCCCAACTGATGTAAGGCTAACAGGTCTGTAGTTCCCTGTTTTCTCTCTACTTCCCTTCTTAAATAGTGGAGTGGCATTTGCAACCTTCCAATCTGCAGGAACCACTCCAAAGAACAAAGAACAAAAGAACAAAGAACAGTACAGCACAGGAACGGGCCATTCGGCCCTCCAAGCCTGCGCCGATCATGATGCCTGTCTAAACTAAAACCTTCTGCACTTCTGGGGTCCGTATCCCTCTATTCCCATCTTATTCATGTATTTGTCAAGATGCCTCTGAAACGTCGCTATCGTACCTGCTTCCACCACCTCCCCCAACAGCAAGTTCCAGGCACTCACCACCCGATGTGTAAAAAACTTGCCTCGCACATCCCCTCGCACCTTAAACCTATGTCCCCTAGTAACTGACTCTTCCACCCTATCCACTCTGTTCATGCCACTCATAACTTTGTAAACCTCTATCATGTCGCCCCTCCACCCCCGTCGTTCCAGTGAAAACAATCCAAGTTTATCCAACCTCTCCTCATAGCTAATACCCTCTAGACCAGGCAACATCCTGGTAAACCTCTTCTGTACCCTCTCCAAAGCCTCCACATCCTTCTGGTAGTGTGGCGACCAGAATTGTATGCAATATTCCAAGTTTGGCCTAACTAAGGTTCTGTACAGCTGCAGCATGACTTGCCAATTTTTATACTCAATGCCCTGACCGATGAAGGCAAGAATGCCATATGCCTTCTTGACTACCTTATCCACCTTATCCAGAATCTATAGAATTTTAGAAGATGATCACCAATGTATCTACTATCTCCATAGCTACCTCTTTCAACACTCTGGGGTGTAGAATATCAGGGCCTGGGGACTTATCAACCTCAGCCCCATTAATTTCTCCAATACAACCTTTTTACCAATACTAATTTCCTTCAATTCCTCATTCCCCCGAATCCCTTGAATCACTAATTCTGGGAAATTTCTTGTATCTTCCTCAGTCAAGACAGACACAAAGTAATCATTTAGCTTTTCTGCCATTTCTCTATTCCCCATTATAAATTCTCCTGACTCTGCCTGTTATGGACCCACATTTATCTTAGCCAAACATTTCGTTTTACGCACCTATACAAGCTTTTACAGTCCATTTTTATATTTTTCTGCTAGCTTACATTCATATTCTATTCTCCCTTCTTTATCAGTTTCTTCATCCTCCTTTGCTGTATTCTAAAATCCTCCCAATCCTCAGGTTTACGAGTATTTCTGGCAACTTCATAGGCCTTTTCTTTTAATCTTATACAATCCTTAACTTCCTTTGTTATCCACAGTTGACTGCCTTTACTTTTGGGGTTTTTGTGCCTTGAAGGAATATATAATTACTGTAAACTATGTAATATTTTTTAAAGACTATCCATTTCCTATGTACTGTTGTACCTTTTAATGTATTTTCCCAATCCACCTCAGCCAATTTGCCCCTCATACCTTCATAATTTCCTTTGTTTAAATTTAACACCCTGGCTTCAGTTTGAACTACCTCACTTTCAAACATAATGTAAAATGTTGTCATATTATGGTCACTCATCCCTAAAAGTTATTTTACAACAGGATTATTAATTATCCCTTTCTCATTACATAATATTAGATCTAAAATAGCTTGTTCTCTAATCGGTTCCTCAACATACTGCTCATAAAAACCATCCCTAACACACTCCAGAAATCCATCCTCCACAGCATTAGTGCTCATTAGGTTTACCCAGTCTATATGCAGATTGAAGTCATCCATGATTACTGTATTACCTCTGCTACATGCTTCTCTAATCTCCTGATTAATCCCATGCCCCACATTTCCACTACTGTTTGGTAACCTAGAACAACTCTTACCAATATTTGCTGCCACTTTCTGTTTCTTAGCTCCACCCAAACAGATTCCACATTTTGTTCTTCCAATCTGAGATCCTCCCTTACTAATGTACTGATCCCATCCCTTATTACCAGCGTAATACCACCTCCTTTTCCTTTTTACCTGTCCTTCCTAAATGTCAAATATCCTTGAATATTCAGTTCCCAGTCTTGGTTACCCTGTAACCACATTTCTGTTATGATAATTAGATCATACCCATTTACCTCTATTTGAGCTTTTAAGTCATCTACAATTTCCGAATGCTGTGTGCATTCAGGTAGAGTGCTCTTAAGCTTGACTTCTTGACATTCTGCATTCTAAGCCTAGTTGATGCTTGCTTTTGTTTTGCCTGCCTTCTAATGACGTTACTTTTCTACCTCCTATTATCAGCTTTACTTCCTTCCAATTTGAGCTACCCCTCAGGTTCCCATCCCCCTGACAGTTTAAACCCTTCCCAACAGCACTAGCAAGTCTCCCTGTGAGGATGTTAGTTCCGGTCCTGTTAAGGTGTAGCCGGTCCATTTTGTACAGGTGCCATCTGCCCCAGAACTGGTCCCAATGTCTCAAAAATCTGATGCCCTTCCTCCAACACCAATTTTCCAGCCACATGTTCAATCGATCAATCCTCCTATTCCTATGCTCACCAGCACATGGCACTGGGAGTAATCCTGAGATTACTGCTTTGGAGGTCCTGCTTTTTAATTTCCTTCCTAACTCCCTAAAATCTCCTTTCAGGATCTCATCCCTCTTCCTACCTATGTCATTGGTATGAATCTGGACCACGACCTCTGGCTGTTTACCCTCCCCCAGAATGATGTCCTGCAGCCACTCCATGACATCCTTGTCCCTGGCACCAGGGAGGCATCACACCATCCTGGAGTCACCTTTACTGCTGCAGAAATGCCTGTTTGATCCCCTGACTATTGCTCTTCCATACTTCTTCCTGCCGTCCTGTGCAGCTGAGCCACACATGGTGACATGGACTTTACTCTGGCTGCACTTCCCCAAGGAACCATCGCTGTCACCAGTATCCAAAACGGAAAACTGATTAGCAGACAAGATAGACTTAGGGGACTCCTGCTCTGCCTGCCTGGTTCTCTTAGAATTCCTGGTGGTCACCCATTCCCTCCCTGCCTGCATGCTCCTAACCTGCGGTGTGACCACCTCCCTAAATGTGCCAGCCACATAGTCCTCTGCCTCGTGAATGCACAACAGTGACTCCAGCCGCCGCTTAAGTTCCAAAACCCGGAGCTCAAGCTTCTGCAGCCGGTGACATTTCCTGCAGATGTGTTTGTCTAGGACACGTGGTGCATCCATGACTTCCCACATACCACAGAACGTACATTCCGCTTGGCCGAGCTGACCTGCCACAATGCAACTTTAAAAACTTTTTATTACAATGAGAAGTAAAATAACTTACCAGTTGCTCACCAATCAACTTCTTACCCTGTACCGAAGAGAGAGGCAGCTACTGGAGGTTGAAAAAAGGTAGAAGAAAGAAAAAAAGAAAGGAAAGAAAGGAGCCCCTCCCTCACACACCAAACTCCCACTTTACACTCTGTGCACTCAAATGTATTTTTTTCTTAATTTATAGTTCCCCTCCTTACTGAACTCCCTCAATTACCAAACTCCCCTCTTCACACTCTGTGTCCTCCAGCAGTACTCAAAGCAGACAAGCAGCACTGAGAGCCCCCTGAATTTATACTCTGAAAACAATGCTGTGGCAGCTCTGCTAGAGCTCTGCTGAAGCTCAGAAACCCGTTTAAGCATTCTGAAGAAGGGTCACTGACCTGAAACGTTAACTCTGCTTCTCTCTCCACAGATGCTGCCAGACCTGCTGAGTATTTCCAGCATTTCTTGTTTTATTACCCGTTTAAGCGAGCTACCTAATTAACTAGCTATAGAGTGCCAGTGCCTTATGAGGCTGTGCCTATCTAAACAGATGGTCTTAGTCCTGTGTGTTCTGATCCACAATGACCTGAGGCCTCATGGCCCACTACCTGCAGCCATCAAGGTTGCCCTAAATTTCTATGCAACCAGGTTGTTCCAGGGATCAGCTGTGGACTAGGTGGCATCTCGCAGTCGGCAGCTCATCAAGCCGGTTACGGATGCCATTTTCATGAAGACAGGGGACCACATCTACTTCGACACAGATGGGCCTTCGCAGGCATAGAGGGCATTAGGTTCAGCCTCCATCGCTGGATTCCCTCAGGGGCACGACAACATCGCTTGTGCCAAAGTGGTCATGAAGGCACCCAGTGTCTGGCCAGTGAGAGCCATCAACTGGAATGCTTCCATTCCCTCAAAGTCCAACTGGTCTGCAACCATAACAAGAGCTTTCTTTATGTTTGCACTCGCTTTCCTGGCAGCTGCCATGACTCCATAGAACCATACAATGATAGAAAAGTTATGGCACAGAAAGAGGCCATTCAGCCCATCGTGTCTGCACTGGCTGAAAAAAACTAGCCGCCCAATCTAATCCCACCTTCCAGCACTGGTTCGTAGCCTTTCAGGTTACAGCACTTCAGGTGCAGGTCAATGTACCTTTTAAATGAGTTGAGGGTTTCTGCCTCCACCACCGATACAGGCAGTGAATTCCACACATCCACCATCCTCTGGGTGAAAAAGTTTTTCCTCGTGTCCCCTTTAATCCTTGTACCAATCACCTTAAATCTGTGCTCCTGGTAATTGACCTCTCCGCTAGGGGAAACAGGTCCTTCCTGTCTGACTCCTTCATTGTCTGCCAGTCCAGGCTGCCTCAGCACTTCACTCCATCCCCCAAAGTATATGGATAGATCCAAGGGGACAAGGGAAATTCCTTGAAGAGACAGCTACTGACCCATCTACAGGAGTTCCAGCCAAAGGCACAGAGATAAAACAAGCAATGCCAGCTGTTCAGTAGGCCCACAATTGAGCAGGCCATTGGGTTTCTGAAAATGTGATTCCTGTGCCTGGATCGGTTGGGTGGTGTCCTCCAATACCCTCCTGCAAGGGTCTCAGTCATTGTGGTGGTCTGCTGCACTCTCCATAACAGAGGGGTGTGAACCTTGAGGACAGTGAGGACCTGGAAGGAGACAGCTCATCGGGCAAGGAGTAGGAGGTAAGAGAGGAGGAAGAGGGGATGGAGTGGAATAACACTGAACAGAGAAGTGCCTCTGCTGGGTGACAAGGTGACTTCCTCCTTCCACCCTTACAAAAGAGGACCTCCCTCACAGCCTCCAGCATTAGATCCAGGTGGGCATCGATGAAGTCGATGGAAAAGAGATGAGGTCCTGCAAAGTGAATATAGGGAGTTAGGCAGAAGGTTAAAAAGTAGGACCTCGAGGGTTGTGATCTCAGAATTGCTCCCTGTGCCATGTGCTAGTGAGGGTAGGAATAGGAGGATTAGGCATATGAATGTGTGGCTGAAGAGCTGGTGTAGGCGGGAGGGCTTCAGCTACTTGGATCATTGGGATCTCTTCTGGTGCAGAGGTGACTTGTACAAGAAGGACGGTTTGCATCTAAACTGGAAGGGGACCAATATCCTTGTGGGGAGGTTTGCTAGCACTACTCGGGAGGGTTTAAACTAGTCTTGCAGTGGGGTGGGACCCAAAGCAGTAGTCTCTCAGATGAGATAGTTGAGGCAAATGTAGAGGTTAAAGCAAGCAAGTCCAGTAGGCAGGCCGGGCAGGGGCAGGACAGGGAGCGTGGAAGGTCTGGTAGGCTAAACTGCATTTACTTTAATGCAAGAAGCCTTACAGGTAAGGCAGATGAACTCAGAGCATGGATCGGTACATGGGATTGTGATATTATAGCTATTACGGAAACGTGGTTGAGGAATGGGCAGGACTGGCAGCTCAATGTTCCGGGGTACCGATCTTTCTGGCGTGACAGAGGTGGAGGTAAGAGAGGAGGGGGAGTTGCACTATTGATTAAGGAGGACATCACGGCAGCACTTAGAGAGGATATCCCGGGGGGAATGTCCAGCAAGGTCATATGGGTAGAACTAAGAAATAAGAAAGGGGTGCTCACTTTGATGGGATTATACTAGAGGCCCCCAAATAGTCAGAGGGAAGTGGAGGAGCATATATGTAGGGAAATCACAGATAGGTGTAGGAATTATAGGATTGTAATAGTGGGTGATTTTAACTTCCCTAATATTGAGTGGGACTGCCTTAGTACGAAGGGATCAGATGGGGGAGAATTTGTTAAGTGTGTCCAGGATAGTTTTCTGAAGCAGTATGTGAATGGCCCTACTAGAGAAGGGGCTACACTCGGCCTCCTCTTAGGAAATGAGGATGGGCAGGTGGTTGATGTGTCAGTGGGGGAGCACTTTGGGACCAGTGACCATAACTCTATTAGCTTCAAGATAGTTATGGAAAAGGACAGGACTGGTCCTCAGGTTGAATTCCTAAATTGGGGGAAGGCTAATTTCGATGGCATCAGACAGGAACTCTCAAAAGTTGAATGGGAACGGCTGTTTACAGGTAAAGGGACGACTGGCAAGTGGGAGGCTTTTAAAAGTGAGATAGGAAGATTTCAGGGCCAGCATGTTCCTGTTAGGTGGAAGGGCAAGGCTGGCAAGTTTAGGGAACCTTGGTTGACAAGGGATATTGAGGGTCTGGTCAGGACAAAGAAGGAGGCATATGTCAGGTATAGGCAGCTGGGATCAAGCGAGTCCCTCGAGGAGTATAGGGGATGTAGGACTACACTTAAGAAGGAAATTAGGAGGGCGAAAAGGGGCCATGAGATTTCCCTGGCAAATAAGATAAAGGAGAATCCTAAAAGATTCTATAAGTATATTAAGAGTAAAAGGGTAGCTAGGGAGAGAGTAGGTCCCCTTAAGGATTAGTGTGGCAATCTATGTGTGGAGCCACAGGAAATGGGCGAGGTCTTAAATGAATATTTCTCATCCATATTTACCGTGGAGAAGGTCATGAAAGCTAGTGAGTTCAAGGGAGGGAACACCGATATCCTGGAGCATATCAACATTACAAAGGAGGAGGTGTTGGAGGTTTTGAAATGCATTAAGGTGGATAAATACCCAGGGCCTGACCAGGTGCATCCTGGGATGCTATGGAAAGCAAGGGAGGAGATTGCTGGGGCCCTGGCAGAGATTTTTGTATCATCGTTAGCCACGGGTGAGGTACCGGAAGACTGGAGCTAATGTTGTGCCTTTATTTCAGAAGGGTGCCAGGGATAAGCCAGGGAACTACAGGCCGGTGAGCCTTACATCAGTGGTGGAAAAGTTATTGGAAGGGATTCTGAGAGACAGGATTTATATGCATCTGGAAAGGCATGGTCTGATTAGGGATAGTCAGCATGGCTTTGTGCGTGGGAAATCATGTCTCACGAATTTGATTGAGTTTTTCGAGGAGGTGACCAAGAGGATTGACGAGGGCAGGGCGATGGACGTTGTCTGCATGGACTTTAGCAAGGCCTTTGACAAGGTCCCGCATGGTAGGCTGGTCCAGAAGGTTCGAACACATGAGATCCAGGGTGAGCTAGCAAATTGGATACAAAATTGGCTTGGTGATAGGAGGCAGAGGGTGGTAGTGGAGGGTTGTTTTTCAGATTGGAGGCCGGTGACCAGTGGTGTGGAGAGGGATCGGTGCTGGGCCCTCTGTTGTTTGTCATATATATTAATGACTTGGATGTGAATGTAAGGGGCATGATTAGTAAGTTTGCAGATGACACCAAAATTGGTGGTATAGTGGTGGACAGTGAAGAAGGTTGTCTAAGGTTATAACAGGATATAGAACAACTGGGAAAGTGAGCAAGGGAGTGGCAAATGGAATTTAACACAGACAAGTGTGAAGTGATGCATTTTGGGAAGTTAAACCAGGGCAGGACATATCCAGTGAATGGCAGGGCCCTGGGGAGTGTTGTTGAGCAGAGAGACCTTGGGTACAAGTACATAGTTCCATGAAAGTGGCAACACAGGTAGACAGGATGGTGAAGAAGGCGTATGGCATGCTTGCCTTCATCGGCCGAGGCATTGAGTACAAGAGTTGGGATGTCATGTTGCAGTTGTAAATAACGTTGGTTAGGCCGCATTTGGAGTACTGTGTGCAGTTCTGGTCGCCGCACTACAGGAAAGATGTGATTAAGCTAGAGAGGGTGCAGAAAAGATTCACAAGGATGTTGCCTGGTTTGGAGGGCTTGAGTTATAAAGAGAGATTGGATAGGCAGGGTCTGGTTTCCCTGGAGTGAAGAAGGCTGAGAGGGGACGTGATAGAGGTATATAAAATTATGAGAGGCATAGATAGGGTAGATAGCCAGAGTCTGTTTCCCACGGTAGGGGTGACTAAAGCTAAAGGGCATAGATTTAAGGTGAGAGGGAGGATTAAAGGGGATCAAAGGGGTAAATTTTTCACACAAAGAATAGTGGGTATCTGGAACGAGCTGCTTGAGGAGGTGGTGGAGGCAGGACCAGTAGCGACATTTAAGAGGCACCTGGACAGGTACTTAAATGAGCAAGGCATAGAGGAATATGGAATTATTGCAGGCAGGTGGGATTAGTATAGATAGGCATTATGGTCGGCATGGACGCGGTGGGCCGAAGGGCCTGTTTCTATGCTGTACGACTCTATGACTCTATGACTCTAAGTGAGGCTATGCCCTGACCATGGTGCCAGGCCTCCGGCTCCCCTGTGATATCTCGCTTCCCTGTGGTGCTGTGGAAGGCATATTTCTCCCTCAGGACAACAAGCAGCCTGATCCAGCTTCATTTTCAATCCCACTGGCTCTAAGAGGACAGGAATCTGTATCCATACCAATTAAGGGCTTACCCATTTGAAAATTGCAATCGGAATCAGCTTCCCACTGGAGGTGGGTTTCTGACCCAAAACCAGTACTGGTTCCTGTTTCCCATCTCCATAATGAACATCCAGCTCAGAGAGTCTAAACACTACCCCACCCCGCATCCCCCCACCCTCCCAAAGATATTATTATCATATCAATATTATTATCATATCCCCCACCATCAATATCCTGAGTGGTCACCATTGACCAGAAAGTTTACTGCACCAGCCACATAAATACTATGGCTACGAAAGCAGATTCACCTTCTGACTCGCCAAAGCCTCTCCACCATCTTACAAGGCACAAGTCAGGAGTGTGATGGAATACTCTCCACTTGCTTGGATGGGTGCAGCTCCAACAACACTCAGGAAGCTCAACACCATCCAGGACAAAGCAGCTGCTTGATTTGCTGTAAATACTTACGCCCTTCACCATGGGTGCAATGTGGCTTCAGCGTGTACCATCTACAAGATGCACTGCAACAACTCACCAAGACTCCTTCGACAGCACCTCCCAAACTGCAACATCGACCACCTGGAAAAACAAGGGCAGCATGGGAACACCACCACCTGCAAGTTCCCCTCCAAGCCATACACCATCCTGATTTGGAACTTTTGTGTCGTTCCTTCACTGTCTCTGGAACAAATCCTGGAACTTCCTCCCTAACAACACTGTGGGTGTACCTACACCACATGGGCTGAAGCGGTTCAAGAAGGCGGCTCACCACCACCTTCTCAAGGGCAATTAGGGATGGACAGAAAATATTGACCTTGCCAGTGACACATCCCATGTATTAATAAATAAAAATGCTTTGATGTATAAAGCAAGTAACTGGTGCCATCTTTTGTAAGTGTAGGTGTGCCAGCTATTGTAAGCTTTTAAAATATACACCTACATATTAATACCCACTCTGAAATGGCTATTGAAGATCACGCCTCGAGTTTGAGATACATTACCTCATTAACCATCCCTGACAAGAGGTAAGACATATAGCAGGTATATAGTATGACAGTCAAGATTACGGAGAAGAGATACTGGTATCATTGGCTGGTGTTTTGGATGTACTGGGAAGAGATAAGACTTCAAATGCTCACTCATGTATGGAATGTCTAAAGTGTAATAAAGTATCTTGCTGAGGCTGTGATATGTAATCAAGATGACATGCTTGCAACTGCCTGAAGGAATCCCTGGTGTATGAGTAAAGAATGTTATAAATGGCACCTATATCTCATATGCATTGCATGTAAGTGGTTGTGTTTTATTACCTCATTAAATTGATTTATTAAAGAATATTAATCATATTCTTTCAGTGTTTTCTAGTCCTCAAGCTTGTATCAAAGGTAAAGGATGTATGAAAATATCCTATAATACTTCCACAAAAGGACAATAGGGATATATGACAATATCCTATTTAAACTCAACATGTTTGCTCAAACAAGGGAGAATAATTGCCTTGGGGCTTCTCTCACCATAACTTTGGTGGAAGTTTGCTGAAAACCCTCTTTTCATGCAAGTGGGAGAAACTCTGAGGAAATCCTGGGAAAAATAATTTAATCTTCTTCCCATATGGACAACAGAATGAAGGAGCTACATGATTTTACTAGTGACAGGAATTCCAAAGGACTAAGGGATCATAGATTGCACTTTATGACTCTGCATGCTCCATTGCACAATGCCACTGTTATATAAATCACTATCAACTGCTTGAATGTTCAACTCATTTGCAACCATCATCACGAGATTATCCAAGTCAATACTCCACTCCCAGGAGTTGTGCTGTTGCATTCATTTTACAGTGTTTTATCTTCCCAAAAATATTTGACCCAGAAAGGTAACTGTGATATCAAGGCTATCCTCTGTAGACATTGTTTATTAGCACTTGCGACATCCCAAGGACACTAGCTGAAAGCAATTATTGTAAGTATGCATCCTTCTTCTGGAGTTATTATAAAGCACATCATTCATATCCCGAGGCAGCAGTTCCAATGCATTGTCAAGTCTTGGGATGTCTTCCTGAACAGCCTGGCTAAAGTGTCAAGCATCATGGTAATCTGTTGCATGCTACACAACTTGGGGCATTAACATGGAGGCCTTGGAAGATGAAAGTAACCAGCAGCAGCCTAAAGAGACTGAGGAATAGAAGCCATTGCCAGTTGCAAGAGCCAATTGGCAAGAGTTCACATAAGGGGCTTGCTCCTAACATGAAACCTGCTCATTTCATGAACTATTCTAGTGATTAATCTTCACCGGCTTTCATTAACTTTTACTTTTTGCACTCAATCAACTCCTGCAAGTTGCTGAAACAGGATTGAAAACCTTAGAAAGGGTATTCTCTATGTATTGCCTAACTGAAGTGAACCAACTTTTTTTGTTATTACCCTACATGTGATGTAGATGAATGCGCACTCTATTGTTCTCAGATACAAAGGCCATGGATGCTGGATCAATTTAAATTTTCAGGCCTGAGATTGATAGATTCATGTTAGATAAGGTTTTCAGAGTCTATGGAGCAAAGGCAGATAAACTAAGTTGAATTACAAATCAGCCATGATATAAGAGAATGGTGGAACATATTTGAGTGACTGAATGGCCTTCTTCTGTTCCTGTGTATCCCAGAGTCAGACAGGTCAACCAGCAGCATTTACTCAGCCTCCTCAACTTGGTGGTGCTTACTGAGGGAAATCATATGTTTTACTGTCCCGGGCACCTCTCAATAAGTTAACCAAGTGCGCATGGAAGCCAAAAATCCATGTGCACAATTGAAGGTTAGGGGAACACTTTGAAAACTTTAGCTCTGTTATGCTTTGGCCTGGCCCTTGACAACAAATAGATGATGGGATTAAAATTTAGTTTTCTCTGAATTCTATGACAGTAGAAAAAAAATGCACGGGCCAGTTTTTTGCATGCTCCCACCTTAGCCGTTTGTCCCAGGGGCGGGTTGTTGGAGAAGTCAAAAACCACCGCAGGTGAAGTGGAAAGGCAATTGAACTCATTAAGGAGGTAATTAAGAGGGATTTCCCAGTGGAATCCCTTTTCCCCAACAGCGGAGCAGTCTCACGATGTGTCTCCAACCTGGCAGTTAGGAAAGGTGAAAGCACAGCTGGAGGGACTGCCTCAGTGAAACTAACAATCTGGGAAGGCTTTGATCAGTTGCACTGAAGAGCTGCAGAAATGGACAGGCTGAGAGGTTGCCTTGCACAGCGCTGATACTGTCAAACAGTGCTATCACTTCTTGGCAGACGAGTGCCAACTGCCTGGAAGGCATGTCACCTGACCAGCATGTCACCTACCCTCAGCTGCACTTCCCTACTGCTAGCCTTCAGAGCGGCATGGGGGCAGCTTATACAGCTACACCATGCCCCTCTGCTGAGGGTCTAGGGCAGGAGCTTCCCACTTTAACATGTTCCATCTGCAGCTGGAGCAACAGTTATTGCATTGCGGCACAGTGGCGCAGTGGTTAACACCGCAGCCTCACAACTCCAGCGACCTGGGTTCAGTTCTGGGTACTGCCTGTGTGGAGTTTGCAAGTTCTCCCTGTGACCGCGTGGGTTTCCGCTGGGTGCTCCGGTTTCCTCCCACAGACAAAGACTTGCAGGGTTGATAGATAAATTGGTCATTGTAAATTGCCCCTAGTGGTGGTAGGGGAAGGTGAGGATGTGGGAGGGAATATGGGATTAATGTAGGATTAGTATAAATGGGTGGTAGCTGGTCGGCATCGACTTGGTGGGCCAAAGGACCTGTTTTAGTGCTGTATCTCTCTATGACTAACACCAACCGCAGCACCAGCTGCCTTCTACGCAGCCACATGCTCATTCATAGGGTAGTGGGAATGGGCACCAGGATGCAGCTGGAAGGAGGTGAAAATCCCAACAGAGGGTCTACAGACAATGGACCAGTTATCCTGACATGTGTGAGCACCAGTGCCTGATGGAGCTCAGCTCATCACGGTAGGTCACTGTTGACATTTCCATCCTCATGGTGCAAGACCGCCTTCCCAATGGAGCAGGCAAGCACACATTGCCAATATCTGACAAGGTGCCTGTCACTGGAGGCCCACCACACCCACCTCCTAAACCTCATGTCTCTAATTCTTGCAAAGTTGTGCAATCTCTTCTGCAAGGAGAGAAAGCAGGGTGGTGGGAGTTTTAGGAATAGCTTGTGCTCAGAGGACTGAAGGGCAACATTTGAGTATGGTGACTGTGAGGCACAGGGGAGAGTGTGAGGTGTCTGCAGAGAGAGGAGTGAGTGGAGCTGCAAGGATGGTTGGCCTGAGGAGTGCTGTGGAGGAGAATTCTGGGCAAGTCAGAACGTGCGAGTTGGCACCTGCCAGTGTTATGTCACTCAACTGACATGCCCTCCTGAGATCCTGGATCCTCCTAGTCCACTGTCTCCCAGTTACAGGGGCCACACTGCTGCTGCTCACTTCCTCGACCACTTCCATCCACGCCTGTTTGGTTGGAGAGGCTGTCCTCTTCCTCCTGCCCTTAGGAGAGGTCACCTCACTGCAGCCCCTCATTTCCCTAAACTGTATCTCCAGATAAGAGTGGGAGACCTGGGGCCCAGCTTTCCCAGGTCTCCTCTCCATTCCTGTGGGTGCTGCAGCCTGAAAAGTCCAAGTTCTGGTGAGCTGCTCTGACACAGTGTGGCCCCTTAAATTAAAAATCCTTCCTCTGACAAAATGGCCGCTGAAATGAGAAGCTTCTTTACGTTGTCTGATGCAGCATAAATGAGTTGTGTGGAGTTCAGGTAGTTGCAGAGCTCAAACAGGTTTATTAAACAACTGACAACTATATATAATACAGAGCTATTTATTTGCAGGTCTTGTCTCTTGGTGTTACAGTACAGAGTCAGACTGGCATGTAGTCATATGACTACATCCTTGCACTTAGCTCATTAGCATACTAAGATCTTAAAGGTACATTACTCTCAAAGGCATTGACACAACAGCCGCATCATCCCAATCACCCTCCCTAATTGGCCAAGGAGCTCACAGATGGGCTCATCATTGGCTTACTCTGATAAAGAGCAATCAGATTCACAACCCAAAAACAGTCCCGACGTACCGAAAAACACTAAGTTGGGAAAATTAAGCCCAAGATTACAGAACACAACACAGCTCTAGGAGAATCTAGGCTCCTTTGCCCATTGCCAGTAAATTGTAGCCTCTTTTCTGTCATAGTCATTTAATTAATCCTTTATTGCAAATTAGGCTTTATCATAAATATGTAAACGTTGTGAAGATTTTATGCACCTATTGAAAAATGACTTCGCTTTCCTTTTAAAATCTATTAAACCGGGATCTGTGTCATTCTTCATTTATACAGGAAATTTGCATTATATTGATTCCAGACATAACTACATAGAAGTGGTAATAATCTAGTGGAAAGAAAATGTACTGAAATTGGTGCAAGAAGCTGTAGAAATGCAACACTTTTCCAATAGGGAAGTCAGAGTGCATTTATGCCATTTGACTGCTGCTTTAGATAATGGGAGGAAATGGCAATAGTCTTGGTGAACAGCAGAAAGAGCCACTATTTCACATTGAAGCTGCCTCTTCTAAGCCTGGTGAATGGGTATCTGTTTGAAGTACATAGTCCCTCAATGTTCCAGAGTGCAGTTTGCGGTTAATCTACAAGGAGGATATCAGTGAGATTGTAAAGTACTTGGAATCTTGCTCATTTCAGTAGTGTTAAAATGCTCTTCAGGTTGTTGGGGCATAACAATTGGAGGTTTTGAATGCCCACAGAGTAATCAATAATCAGAAAAAAACATATGCACTTTGCTCTCATGAGAAATGTGTAACGCAGGTTGTGGAGCAACATAAGGGTGAGGTGAAGCACACTTACATTGCTTTCATTAATTTGAAGACATTTCACAGGGCTGGATTTGACAAAAAGGCCCAAGTCCTGATGTTGTGACCGGAAGCGAGAGCAGTTGCCACATGGGCGGTGGACGGGCTTAGGTTTGCAATTATTTTTTTAAAATTAACTGCTGGGAGATGGAACAACCATCCACTCAGCCGACACGGGCAGCGTGAGATCATGCCGCTTGGAGCTCTGGCACCATATTTAAAGGGTTGCCAGCACTCGGTCAAAAGGAATCATCCACACAAGCAACACAGAGGGAAACCTAAAGAATAAGACATTACTTGGAACAGCTGAAGGATGAGCCAGGGTGGCCCCATGGTTTACTGATGCCTCCCTGCAGGCTCCTCTCCAGGCTGCTCAGGCAAGGAGGGAGGTCTTCTTCCCCAAGGACGGGAGGTGGTGACCAGCCCAGCAGATGAAGCAAGCCTGGACAGAGATTTCAGAGGGTAGCAGCCATGGGGTCACCCCGTGAACCTGGCTTCAGTGCCACAAGAGGGTTAATGATCTCATACGATCCGCCAAGGTGAGTGCAGCACACATCATTCACTTACAGCCTTACGTTTAACTAGGCCTAAATGTGAGATTGGTAAAAAGGGTATTCGCACCCAGTCACTGGCAATATCCAGGCAGCAGCATCGCCTGTCAGAGGTATGTCAGTCTCTCTGTGAAGGGCTCCGGTCCTGTGGCACCATCATGGACAGTCAGGCTGCTACCAGCGTAGACGTTGTGCGTGTCTTTGGTGGGCAACTAACAATGGACATTGCAGGAGAAGACTGCGCACAATGCCAAAGAAAGGGCCAAGATTGGCAGCAGTGTCCCTTGCCTGGTGATACTGACACCGATGGAGGAACAGGCTCTGGAGCTGGGTGGCCTGGAGGCAGGCCAGTCCATTGTTGATGGTGAGATGGGAGTGGAAGCCCAAGAGAGTGAGTGACATAATGAATGGGCACAGGAGAGCCTCTGGGCGAGCATGAGGCATAGTGCTCAGGTATCCACCACTGGTCAAATGCGGCTCCATACTAGGAATGCTGTGAAGAATGTGATGGAATGCGCATAACCCTCTAATCACCCTTCACTGTCACGCTGGTCAAAGACAAGACCAGTCAGTTGATGCGACTGGGAGATGGCAATCCACCTCTGAGGAGGAGGTGGGGACCCCAGAGGGCACACTATCACATCATTCCCAGACCCTCCACCAGCACAGATACTCTCACATCAGTGGGTATTCATTCGCACTTAGGATCGGGATCACAATCTGGTGAGCACAGCACAAACACCCCCAAGCAGCTGACGGAAGCTGTGACAGTTGAAGCCACTCACACACTCAGAGGACTGTGTGAGGCCAGGTTGATGCTGAGCTTCAGGCTGCTTCTGGAATCTTCAACAAGGTGGCATATGCTGGTTCTGCAACGTGAAGTTTGTGAACATCTGGTGGAACTTCCAGAAGCTTTGGAGGAGCCCATCCCGGCCATGAGTTCCACCATGTCTCTAGCATATGCTTCATGGAGAAAGTGGCAACCCTCATGGACAGCCACATCCAGCAAACCACAGTGTGGATGACGGAGATGCGCATGGACCTGCATGCCATTTCCACCTCCATGAGCTCTATGGAGCAATAGATGGACCTGATTGGGGGGGTGGCGAGGTGCCTGGAGTCATCGCTAGGACCTCGCATTCAGGTAAGCAGGGAGGTAGAAGTGTGCCCTGAAAGGGTAGAGGAACAGCTCCCTGCAGCATGTGGCGGCTCCTTTCAGGGCACTCCTGGCATGGGTGACAGGTCCTCGTCCCCTCTGTCAGTGACACCAGGGCCTCACGAGAATGCAACGGCACAGGTGGCTGATGCACCTGGGCAGGAGGCCCTCAATATGCCAGGGCCCTCCAGGCTTCAGGCAGCCAGAGGACACCTGCCCAGGTCATCGAAAGCCATGGAGCACAAAGGTTAGCAGCCTGCCTACACCTCAGCTGACAGCGCAGGGGGAGCACCACTTAGGAGCACACATAAGCAATTTAGGAAGACCACCTCGCTGCTCTTGTGGTTCACAGATTTATTTCTTGTTAATGCATGCAACCTTGTAATGTTTGTGTTTTCCAATAAATGTGCAATGGTGCAAAGCAAGATGAATCCTTTAATTACTTGCAGATAGCTGGGCCTTTAAGAGTCAATGCATGTGCTGCGAAGGACCACACCGAGGGAGGTCAATATATTCCACATGCCAATGTCCAATCTCTTGACAGATGCAGATAAATGATAAGGGCAAACAAGGAAACAGTAACAGGGGCTGCTGAAGGCTGTAGTTTTATTGGACTGCATGAATCTGTTAATAAGGATCATTTGAAATGTGTCTGTATTAGCCCATCGCAAGCCTCCCTTGCACGTGGCGCCTTGCCTGTTGTCCCTGTGGTTCCTCATCACTCAGTGCCTGGTCAGCATCTTCCTCCATATCTTCATCCTTGGAAGAAGCATTGTGCTCCAAGTTTTCCTCATCGTTTAAAGTCTCTCCCCCTCTGCAGTGCCAGGTTGCAAAGAGCACAGCACACCACCACAATGCGCGAGACACTTACTAAGGCATATTGAAGGGCACCACCGGATCTATCCAGGCATCTGAACCACATCCTCAGAAGCCCTATGGCCTGCTCGAGTCGTCCCATGGCAGATGTTGTATCTTTCCTGCGCATCTGTGCTTGGTGCCATATAGGTGTCAATGTCTTCAATGGGCAGCCCTTCTCACCCACTATCCATCCTTGAACGCACGCGAAGGGGCTGGAAAGGATCTGGCACTTGGGACTGCCTAGTATGTAGGCATCATGGCTGCTTCCCAGGAACCTTCCCGGCTGCTTGGTGTATGTGAGCCTTGATGGCTACATGTGTGCAGTCGATGACACCCTGCACCTGGGGGAATCCAGTGATGGTCCCAAACCCTATGTGCCTCTCATCTTGACTTTCTGAATTGGTGTGAAAGTGCATATACTGGCTGACCCTCTTGACGATGGCATTGGTTACCATCTTGATGTAGCGATGAGCCGCAGCCTGGGAGATGCCATACATATCTCCAGAAGATTCGTGGAATGATCCTGAGGTATAGAAAATCAGTGCCACAGTAATCTTCAGCGCCACTGGCAGGAGGTGCCCGCCCTTACCCATAGGGCTCAGCTCGTCCTCCATCATAGCGCACTGTTCTGTGAATGCCTCCCTGGAGATGTGCAATCTTCGGCAGCACTGCTGCTCCAGCATTTACAGGAAGACGAGCCTCTGGCAATAGACCCTCTCTGGTGGGTAACCTCTTCTGTGCACATGAGGCTGGTTGCAGCCTCTTTGCACCCTCCTCCTCTGTGGCCCTTCTGAGGCTGAAGCTCCAGGTGGCCCTCAGGTTGCTGCTGGCCCACTGCCTGTGTCTGCAGCTCTCTCCCTCTCTGATGCTCTTCCTCACTGGAGGCCTCGAAGCCTGAGTCAATGAGGCACTATCAAATAGCAGCACTCGGTTTTCAGGGTTTCCTATCCACCTCGGTCTGTACATACAAGTGCCAAGTCCAAGATGGCACTCAAGTGTTATTCCCCTGCTGCACTGGCAAGTTTGTATCTGCTCCCAATTGCCACTTCAGCTGCCCAGGCAGTTTCACCCTCTCTGCCAAGTCACAATGGCTGCCATCCGGATGCTGCACTAATCCCGCCACCCAACCCCCAACCCTGGTAATCCACTGCCTCCTTCTAACTGGCGAGGCTCTGAAGCCCTGTTGTTCCCATGCTCCCACCATAAAATTATAAAGCCCTGGTAAGATAAGAGTTGATTGTCTGTTTAACAGACTTAATTACCTTCCCGCCATGTTTCAGAACAAAGGTCCTCCCGCCAGCCCTTCGTAATATCGGTTGCAACGTTTAGACGTCGGGCTTCCCTCCCAATGCCTTTCATCATGATATTATGAATCCTCCTGCCTCCCAGTGCATAACCAGAAGGCTGGTAAAATCCAGCCCACATATTCCATTAAAGGCACTTTGGAAATGCAAGTTGCTGTTGTTCAGAGAACCACCTGTGATTGGGAGTTTACCATTGCAAGGTGAGAATAAGGGACTGTTTTTTTATTCATTCACAGGATGCGGGTGTCACTGGCAAAGCCAGCATCTATTATCCATCTGTAATTGCCTTTGAGCAGGTGATGGTGAGCCACCTTCTTAACAATTGAATGGCTTGCTAGGCCATTTCAGAGGGAAGTTAAGAGTGAACCACATGCTGTGGGTCTGGAGTCTTGAGAGTTTGTAAGGATGGAAGATTTTCTTCCCTAAAGGACATTAGTGAACCAGAGTTTTTACAACAATCCGGTAGTTTCATGGTCACCCAGTAATGAGATTTATTTAATTAACTGAATTTAAATTCCCCCCTGCTGCACAGTGGCATTTGTACTTGTGTCTGGATCATTAGTCCAGTCTTCTGGGTTACGAGTCCAGTAATGTAACAACAATGCGACTTTACCCTACCAGCAAGCTCTGCAATCTATCAAGGCTGAAAGTGAAGACAAAAACACATCAAGTTCAAGTTCAGAGAACTCCTCTACGCTCATAATGCTGTGCTAGTCGCTCACATGGAAACTCAGCTACAAAGACTTATGAATTGAGTTAGGCCACAACTTGAGTACTGAGTGCAGTTCTGGTCACCTCATTGCAGAAAGGATGTAATTACACTAGAGAGGATACAGAGGAGATTTCCAAGGATGTTGTCAGGACTGGAAAAATGCAGCTATAAGAAAAGATTGGATAGGCTAGGTTTGTTCTCCTTGGAACAGAGAAGGCTGAGGGGAGATCTGATTGAAATGTACAACATTGTGAGTGGCCTGGATTGAGTGGATGTGAAGGGCCTATATACCTTAGTAGAGAGGTCAGTGACAAGGGGGCATAGATTGAAAGTGATTGGTAGAAAGATTAGAGCGGAAATGACGAAAAATCTTTTCACGCAGAGGGTGATAGGGGTCTCAAACTCACTGCCTGAAAGGGTATTAGAGATAGAAACCCTCAACTCAGTTAAAAGGTGTCTGAATATGCACCTCAAGTGCCATAACCTGCAGGGCTACGGGCCAAATGCTGAAAGGTGAGATTAGGTTGGGTGGCTCGTTTTTTGGCTAGCGCAGACACGATGGGCCAAGTGGTCTCTTTTTGTGCCATAAACTTTCTATGACTCTATGACTGTCTCTCCCATGCTTGTAACTTATTCTCCTTGACTATAAGCATCAAGAAAGAGACAAAGTATATACGAACATATGAATTAGGAGCAGGAGTAGGCCACTTGACCCCTCAAGCCTGTTCCACCATTTGATAAGATCATGGCTGATCTGATTATAACCTCGACTCCACATTCCCGCCTACCCCGATAACTTTTCACCCCCTTGCTTATCAAGATTCTTTTTTTTTCATTCATGTCTATGCTGTGGATATTGTGTTTGTTTTATATGCTCTGTTCATGATTTTTGCATTTATTTATTTTATTTTTAAAATTTTATTTCAGACTAGATGTAGGAAGGATGTTCCCAATGGCGGGGAAGTCCAGGACCAGGGGTCACAGTCTAAGGATAAGGGGTAAGCCATTTAGGACTGAGATGAGGAGGGATTTCTTCACCCAGAGAGTGGTGAACCAGTGGAATTCTTTACCACGGAAAGCAGTTGAGGCCACATCATTAAATATATTCAAGAAAGAGTTAGATATAGTTCTTAGGGCTAAAGGGAACTAGGGATACGGGGAGAAAGCGGGAACAGGGTACTGAGTTTGGATGATCAGCCATGATCATATTGAATGGCGGAGCAGACTCGAAGGGCCAAATGGCCTACTCCTGCTCCTATTTTTCTATGTTTCTATATTTGTTTAAAACATTTCTGGCCAAATTTAAAAACTGATTGGCACAAAGACATATATTGCTACTCCTTAACCAAATCAGAGGCAGAATAAGCAAGTGCTCTTCCACACGGATAAGGTTTCTGGGAAGACAATCTCAAGCACTGCCCTTCCTTTGCAATATTCTAAGACCACCTGTGCCTTTGCCACAAATTTAAGATCAGTAAAGTAATTCCTGCAATCCTCTCTTAATCATTTTGTTTGAAATTTTTGCCCAAACATTTACATCCATAATTGAGTCCCTACTATATGCCTTCAGCCCTCATGATGCTAGTCATGGAATTTTGCTTCTATTATGACCAATAGAAATAAAATCTGACTTGCTGCCAAAGATCAAGCATTTAAATTCTTGTTGTGCTGTTTGATTTACACGATTATAGCAAATATTCTACACGGTGGCTTAAATTACTGTCAGTGGTAAATGATGTGTTGACATTAATGGAAATTATTGGTAACCCAGCATTTACTACCTAAATAGGCTGAACAGGGCAATTCAGTTCCTTTGTATTGTACTATCTGAGAGAGAGTTTGTGTTTCATGCACTTTTTCTCAATCTAACGGTCTATAAATTTAGTTCTATGCTTCTACACAGAGGTGCACCTGCAATCAATCAGACAGGGTATGTTGTTCAGACTAGCTTACTTAATAGATAAAGGAAAGTGCACCTAGCAGAAAATGAAAAGTGGATGCAATTGTGATTAAAAGGCCGGAATTTTCCGAAAAGCTATCCAAGCAGGATGTATCTATTATTGTTCTACTGAATCGAACATTCTGCTGTCTGCATCCAATTAAGAGGCTGCCACCAGGACCGTCGTCCAATTGAGGATGGTGGTCCCCCTCCCAGAGCTGCCGGCCCAATCAGAGGGCAGACAGCTCGGCAGTGTAACCAATAGATGTGGTCATTCCTGAGTCTGCAGGAAGAAGAAGAAGGTGCCTCCCGACTGAGGCACCCTCAAAGGCAAGGTAATTTTTTTTTAATGATCTGGGACCAGGCAGGCAGGTCCCGGCAATTGGGGTACGTCCTCCTGCAGCAGCGCTGTAGACACAGGGACAGTGATTGTACCTGGGTGGCCCCTCTGTGGGCCATGGAGGGGCCACGCGGCGGTAAAATGTCAGCAGGGACAGGAAGTGGCCCTTAATTGGGCAATTAACTTGTTTAATGAGCTGCCCAACTCTACTTGGTGGATAGCCGCGCTGCTGAGGTTCCCACCGCTGGTAACATCCCGCAGCAGCGGGTAGACGTCGGGCCCCCCTCCCAACGCCTTCCGCCGCCATTTTCCAAGGCCTCCCGCCTCCAAATCTGTCTCAAGACTGCTGGTAAAATCCAGCCCAATATTTAAAAATTGCATTAGAAATTTAGCTTTTAATTGGCTTTCACGTTTACCATAAAACTTGTAAAATTGTGGAATGAGTTTGGAAGTCTGATTAATTTGATAGCAGAAAGTCAACTGTGAAAACTAAAGAGTAGAAATCAACCTTCTTGAACAAATACAAGGAACTCCTCAGGGCACAATCTAAGAGATTATGCCCATTGGTGCACTCCAGTGCCGACCCTACTGGAGTTCATTATGTCAGTGAAAGGGACCTCATTTGCAAGGGATGGGTAGGCTCAAATGCTATTTTGGGAACATCACCAATGCCTGCCGAAAACTCTGGTACTCAGGGCCCTTCTTCTCCCAACCCAAGCCATGGTGATATCAATTCCCTGAACAAGGGGACCAATCCGGAGATTTCATTTTTAAAAAGTAAAGTTTTTAGTAACGTCTGGATTCGACCAGTGGGGCCCACTGTGGAGACAAATAGGCCTGCCTCCACTCGCTCGATGTGCCAGTTACCACCACTACACCCTCTCCAGGCTCAGCAATGGGAACTCCTGCCTTCATAATAAGCTGCCTCTGGCTCCACCTCCACATTCCCCTCCCAGGTCTCCTTTGTTTTATAGGAAGTTTCAGTGATCTCTCATAGGAGTTATGGTAAAAACCTAGAAAAACTCCAAGGGATTTCAGTCCCCTAATCTCTACAGAGGTTAAACTCCATGTTCTTGATACCATCTCTCAAAGCCAGTGTTTTGTGCTTGCTTTCACATTATAATGGTATGATTGAGCACAATTTTTGTTTATCACAAATACATTGCAACAATATCATTGCTGTTAAAATATTTATAAATGTAATCATTATTCATATCGAGCTACCTTTTTGCAGCAAGAATAACTAGCTCGTTTTAATTTAAAGTGACTATTTCACTAAATATATTGGTCTCTGTGTACTGAGAATGTGGATACTAGTATTTCCCAAGTGGACTCTCTGGAAATACATTGAAAAAAGCAGTTTTCAGTTAATAAGACCTGAAACAGCTAGAATTCTGATTCGTTCTATATTGAACAGACCCACCCATAACTTGCTCCTACGTTACTGCAAAACTTTCTGCCCCCAATCAATTGATGCTGCTGCCAATACATTAAATAAAGCTTCCTGAGTCACACCATCTAGGTTATACTGCTGGTATGTAGTAAAGATGCATTCTCACCATAACAGTAGCAGTTGTAAATGTAGGGCCTGCACTAACAGCAGAGTGTTGAGGTGCAAGACTCCCTGGAAGATATACATGCAGAGCAGTGATTTGAGTTTTGAGAGAAGGTAGATTATTTCACTGAGCATTCATAACACAAGTTTAACATTAGTGCAAATCTGTTGCACTGATGCTAACCTGGTAGTGGCAAGGCATGAATGACTCTGAAAGAAGCTGGAGTGAGACTATATCTTCCAGGGAGTCTTGCACCTCAACACTCTGCTGTTAGTGCAGGCCCTACATTTACATTTTAACTGCTACAGTTATGGTGAGAATGCATCTTTACTACATACCAGCAGTATAACCTAGATGGTGTGACTCAAGAAGCTTTATCTAATGTATGAGTTGTCCTGCTCCTCCAGAAGCCTCGCTATACTGGTACCTCACTAACAGAATCGACATTCACACACATGAAGGGCTTGAAGTTGTGGTACTTGCCCACCAGATACCCACTAAACATACCAGGAAAAGTTAGTGCTTGTTCATTCAAGTGAAAGTGAATTTTTATTGGCATGATAAGTCTTAACTGCTGCCAAATAACCTCCCTGACAGGTTGATAGGTTAATTGGCAATTATAAATTGCCCCTAGTATAGGTAGGTGGTAGGGAATTGTATAGGGACAGGTGGGGATGTGGTAGGAATATGGGATTAGTGTCGGATTAGTATTAAAGGGTGGTTTATGGTTGGCACAGACTCGGTGGGCCGAAGGGCCTGTTTCAGTGCTGTATCTCTAAATTAAACTAAACTAAACTAAACTAAAACTTACTTATCTAAGTTTGGAGACTCATTTCTTTAAATTATAATTTTTGCTGGAGGTTTTAACAACATAAATAAAACATTATTTTCTCTTTTCCTTTCTGTCTCTTTGATCTCTCTCTGTATTAACCCCTTCTTTGTTTCCCTCTCTTTATTTCATTTTCTGTACTTAAGTTTGCATTGAATTAACAAGCAGTTACCACCACCACCACCTGCAAGTTTTCCTCCAAGCGACATACCACCCTGCCTTGGAACTATATCGTCGTTCCTTCACTGTCGCTGGGTCAAAATCCTGGAACTCCCATCCTAATAACACTGTGGGTGTACCTCCACCACATGGACTGCAGCGGTTCAAGAAGGTGGCTCACCACCACCTTGTTAGGTGCAATTAGAGATGGGCAATAAATGCTGTCCTAGCCAGCGATGCCCACATCGCATGAATGAATTTTTAAAAACCTGAAAGGATTAGAGTTCTACTTTCCAAAATAGCATGGACAATGAAAGAGGTAAGAGACAACATAAAACTAAAAGGAAAAGCATACAAAAATGCAAACAATTGCATAGATCCTGGGAAATGGGAAAGATACAAAGAACAGCAGAAGGTGACAAAGCAGATAGCAAGAACTACAGAAAGACAGCATGAAAAGAAACTTGCAGGGGATTTCAAACTCTACACAAACATGTTTTACAATTACATTCTGAAAAAGATAATGTCAGAAGCAATGCTGGCCCTTTGAAAACTGATAATGATTATGTTGTTAATGAAAACAAGGAAATGGCAGACATACTGGGGGGAATTTTATGCTGGCAGCAGGGATCTCAACTTTAGGAGAAACTTCAGAAGTAAGATAACAGCAATGGAGAAATTAGTGGCATGAAAGAGTGACAAATTGCCATGGCCATTTGGTTTCCATCCAGGCTTTTAAAGGAAGTGGGTGAGAACATTGCAGATGCTCGATGCGATAAACTTCCAACGTTCTCTCAATACAGGAACCATTCGTTTAGATTGGAAGATTGTGCATGTCACTCCGTTATTTAAGAAAGGTGAGAGAGGAAAACCAAGAAATTAAAGGCCAGTTAGCCTAACATCTGTTGTCTGGAAAATGCTGGAGTCTAAAATGAAAGATAGAATGACTGAATGCCTTGAAAATTGTCAACTGATCAGAGAGAGCCAGCACAGATTTATAAAGGGAAGTTCATACCTAACAAATTTAATTGTATTTTTTGAAGAGATGGCTAAAGTAGTGGACAGAGGAATGTCTATGGATGTTATTTTATATGGACTTCCAGAAGGCAATTAATACATTCCCTCAGAAGAAACTGTTAACTAAAGTTGAAGCTCATGCAATTGAAGGAAAATTATTGACTTTGTTAGGAAATTGGCTGAGTGGCAGGAGACAGAGAATAAGGATCATGGACAGGTACCCTAACTGGCAGCATGTAATTAGAGGTGTCCCACAAGGTTCTATTTTGGGGCCTCAACTATTCACCGTATTCACTAACGACTTAGATGATGGGATATAAAACCACATATCCAAATTTACCAATGACACAAAGATAGGTGGCATTGTAAGCAAATTAGACAGTAGTAAAATTACAAAGAGATATTGACACATTAAGTGAATGGGCAAAACTGTGACAAATGGATTCCAAGAATAAGCAAATCCACTTTCAATGAAGAAATTTCTCCTCAACTCAGTCCTAAATGGCCGACCCCTTTTGCTGAGACTATGCCTCCTATTCTAGACTCCCCAGCCAGGGGAAACATACTCCTTCCCAGCATCTACCCTGTCAAGCCCGTTAAGAATTTTACACATTTCAGAGATCACATCTCATTCTTCTAAATTCTCCGGAATGTCGTTCTAGTCTACTCAATCTCTCCTCATAGGACAATCTCCTCATCCCAGGAATCAGTCTAGTAAGTCGAATTGATTGATTTTAACTGCCCACCACTCCATTCCCATTGTCAAGCTGGACTAAAATTGACCCCCTTGCCTAATTTAAAACATTCCTTCTTATGGCCATTCTATTTGTCAGTGGAGATGAGAGGAATTCAGCATTGTGGCAGATTCAATTACAGAAACTGATAAACTACAACAAAGCACAAATAGGAAAAAGAACTGTAGACTACTAGTCAGTCATTATTTTGAAAACAGTCTTTCCGTGAGCACAAAAGGGAGAGAGAGAGAAAGAACAACAGAAAAAATAAGCAGCAAAATGATTGTTTTAGAGGAATTTGACTAATTGCAGAGTAGGTGTTAATACCTGCTGAATTCTCCAGATTGGAGAATTTCATTTACAATGTTTTCAAGGTCCAACCTTCCCTCAGCTTTCCATGGTCCATCTCTGACTTATTGACCTAGTTACTGCATCTCTGTCACATTTATTTGCTTTGATGACTCCACTTTCCACACCAGAGCTTTTAAAATGTCCTCATTTTTCTTCAGCTGAGCTTTCACGGGTCAAAGGCACCTTGAACTATTCCTGGTCTATTTCCTGGGCCTTCTCTTAGCCTCTCCCGCTCCTCCTATGATGATAAAAACAGTGTCCCCCCTTGTCCTTATCTTCCACCACACCACACTCATCATATTTACCATGTTATCTTCTATCATCTAATACGGCAACAATAAATGAACAACGAAAGATAGAGCAACTATATAATGTAAAAAAAAATATTCCAAAGGTGCACCACAGAGGCATAAGGAAAAAAATGAACCTTGAGCTAAAGAAGGAGATATTAAGAAGGGCAACCTAATACTTGGTAAAAGACTGCGTTTTAAGTAGGGTCTGAAAGGAGAACAGCAAGGTGGACAAATAGAGGATTTAGGGAGGGAATTCCAGGGCTGAATTTTACCGGCCCCTCGACACCGCAGATCGTGGTGCGGGGGCTGGTAAAATGCTATGGGGAGAACCCCACCTCGATTCGCGATGTCGAGACAGGCTCACCGCATTTTACCAGCGGCGGCAGGAGCTCAGTGCGCCCCCCCCTCCCCATTCCATGCAACACAGCGGTGGCACCACAATCAACATATGGTAATGCTCACTTACTTATGCTGATTATGCAGCCCACCACCTCTCCACCGACTGCCGTCCTATGCACGATCTGAAAATCTGGCGGGTCCTCACTCTGCATTACAGAAGGGAGGAGGGAGGGAGGGGGGATACACAGGGGTCTAACTCTGCATTCTGGAAGCGAAAAGGGGAGGGGAAATATGCAGGGCTCTAATTCTGCATTCTTAAAGGGGGGGAATACTCAGGGGTCTAACTCTGCATTCCTAAAGGGAGGAGGAGGGGGGTGGGTGGATACATAGGGGTCACACTCTGCATTCTGAAAGGCAGCAGGTCTGGGACTATTGGAGGGAAAGCAGTGCTGGTATGAAGGGAGGTACCGTGTACCACCCCTCTGTTAACAGTGTACACTCTGTGTTTGTGAGGGGGAAATGGCACACTGTGTGTGGGGAGGATGCCAGAAAAGGCAGGAGCATTAAGGTTTTATGGATGATGGGGGCAATCGATTCAGCTGGTAGGATCTTGATGTGGTCATGTTGTGCCACTCTGTGTTGGCCAAGATGGGCAATGCCATGGCATGCCACATAGTTGATCCAGGAAAGCAGCTGATGTACCAATCAACACCAATCCATGCCCTGTTAGGAACCTTCGAATACACGCAGGGTTCAAATTTATTTATCACATGGAAATAGGTATGGCTCATCCTGCATCCTCCTCTGCATGTGAGGATCTGTATGCGCCACAGGCGATATCACCAGGCAGGTGTGATCCATGTAGAGGCCCCTGGTCGTGAGCAGCAGCCCCTAAGGGGAGCCCGCCATTATGGTTGCCATGCATCTACAGGCCCCACATGATATGCCATCGGATCTCAGAGCACCAGTGTCAGAGGAGATTGCGCATATAGAGAAGGTGCTGACGCATCTCTGTGCCCTGCTCAAGGATGACCTGCAGCCCATGGGCTCCGGTGGACATCCCATGCCTTTGTTCCTCATAGTGACAGCAGTTCTCAAGCGTGACACCTCTGCAGCTTTTTAGAGGCCCACCAGAGATCTTTGTGGGGGTCACACAGTCAGCAGTGCACCGCTGCATCAGGGAGGTCACCAATGCCCTACACCGGAGGGCCAGTGAGGAGGTCCACTTCAGGATGGACTCTCACAGCCAGGCCCAGAGGGCCATTGGTTCTGGCACCATTGCCGGAGAACCATAGGTTGTAATGTTCATAGACTGCACTCATGTGGCTATCAGGCCCACTGCCAGGCTACCACCTGCAGATGTCACCATTAAAGGAGCCCTCTCAATCTAGATGAAGCTGGTAATGTGAACACCACAGAGGCTTGCAGCGAATGTGTGACGGCTTCTCAGGCTGCTGCCATGACACCTGGGTTTTGATCCAGTCTCGGCTGCCACCCCTGTTCACTGAACTGGCTCAGATGGAGGGGTGGCTTCTTGGAGATAAGGGTTATCCTCTGCAGACATGGCTCCCAACACCGGTGAGAGACTCCACCACTGCTGCAGAGGAGAGATACAACACCAGCCACTGAGCAGGAGATCGGCATGCTGAAGGAGCGCCTCCAATGCCTGCATGGATAGGGTGATGCCCTATACTACGGGCCGAAAAGGCCAGCTCCTTTCTTTGTTGCTCTGCACAACTACGCATCCAACAGCCCTGACATGATAAGGAGAGATGTCAACAGGATTCCTCCTTGGACTATGAAGATGCTGAGGACCTACAATATGAAAGACGGGTGGGGGACGGCAGATGGCACCCAGGCTCTGCACGCAGGGCTAGCAGTGAGGTAGGGATGTAGGGAAGTGGCTTATCAAACAAAGGCTCTCTGCTCCATAGGAACCGACATGAGCTCTGCAAGACACACATCACCCTCGCTCACCTGCTGTGCACCAGTCCACATCTGCAGCATCCCTGGAGGGCCTGGCCCGATCATCCCAGCAGCAGTGAGGCTCTGTGGTGCCCCTACCCATCAGCCCAACCCCCCTGCCGCTGGGTGATAGGACCTGAATTTAAATATTTAAATCAATAAAATTAATACATTTAAATATACTTACTTTGGAACTTACGGGCCCACCGCGATCTTCAGAGCAGCAGCCAGTACTCCCATGCCTTCAATTCCCCATCTGGGGAAAGCCAACATGACACTGGTGGGGAGGAGGGAGGAGTTAATATTTTCTGTGCGGGAGGAGATGGGGTCAAATAAGCATAATGTGTGTAGGGGATGGTGGGAAGGGGTGAACTTTAAACTTTGTGCAGTCTGTAGGGGGAGGAGGTCACATTTAAAAGGTAAGTGTTTTTGGGGGGAAAGAGCAAATGGTTAATGTAATTGTTATTGGAGGGGGCATAAATTTTGGGGGGAATACTTCTTTAAAAATTTAAATTTCCCGGCAGGGCTGGCTGCCCCATAAAGATGGCGCAAGTGCCTGCGCACAGGCTGCTGACGCCACTGCTGGGGATGAACAGCCGGCCCAGTCCACATGATTGGGGAGGCAGACCGCCTGTCTATTTAAATGAGCCATCACGCGGGAGGTTACGGTTGCTCTTTGGCGTGCTGCCCGAGATCGGCGGCTGGCTCTTAATATCCAGCCCATGATCTTGGCTTTGCATCCACAGTCACTCTGTCTGCAAAGATCTTTGTCAGCCCAATTCCTGAAGATAGGAGCCATTTAGTATCGAATGGCCAATTTAATATTTTGATGTGCCTTCCCCAGTCTAGATGTGATGCTGAGTTTAGTCTCCATAAGTCATGATGTATATTTGTAGTACAGGAGGGGTCACCTGACCTCTTACTCCATCTTGTGTACAGTTCAACAGTTCATTTTTATAGTTTATAATTGCTCCAATTCACTTTATAGTCTGTAACTGATCCTTGTGTGAACATTACACATCCTCGCAAAAAGGGAAAAAAATTAAATTCCTTGGTATTTCATTTAATCTTGGGAATGGGGAAATCTACTAGGGCTTGTACTTTTGCTGCCTTTGGCTTACAATATGTCCAAAATAGGTTACTTTTGCCTGAGAGAATTCCAATTTAGCTAAATTAGTGTTCTGTAGACCCTTAAATAGTTCTCTTAAATGGTTTAGGTGGTCTTCCCAGGTGTCACTATAGATCAACAGGTCATACATGTAGATGATACAGTTGTTTAAACCAGCCACCACCTGGTTCATCAGTCTCTGAAATGATGCTGGGGCATTCTTTAAACTGAATTGCATGACTTTACACTGGAGTAAGCCATTGGGTTTTACAAAAGCTGAGATTTCTTTGGTTTGGGTGGTCATGGGGACGAGTCAGTATCCTTTTAATAAATCAATTTTGCTAATGTAGGTGGAGCTTCCTACTCGGTCGATGCAGTCTTTAATGCGTGGAATTGGGTTTGAGTCTGTTCGTGTTACTGCATTAGCTTTTCAGTAGTCAATGCAGAGTCTTGTTGATCCATTGGGTTTGGGGAATAACACAATCACTGAACTCCAGTTGTTTTGATTGAGTTCAATTCGATCATTGCCCAGCATGTACTGGATTTCTTTGCAGACTTGAGCCAATTTATTGGGGCTCAGTTTATATAAGTGTTGTTTTATAGGTGGGGTCTCTTTTACATCTATATCGTGTATAATTAAAGTGCTACAATCCGGTTTGTCCCTACAAGCTTCCTCAAACTCTTCTGGCAGTGTTGTTAGGTCCTTTCTCTGCTAGTTAGACAGATAGTTAAATATGGTATCTAATCTCCCTAACATTTCTGTGGTGTTCAATTTTACAGTAGGGGTTTCAGTTTGAGAATTTTATGTGTTTCCTTCATCCCTTAGTTCGTCTTCACTAGTGTTGCCCACTTCCACAGCTCTCATTGCCTGACGTACACTCACTGGTTTCCCTGGTTCCCGATAATGGTACCTTTTGGTTTCTCTGGTTCCCAGTTGTGCTACCTGTTTAACGTTAGAACATAACATAAGAACATAAGAGATAGAAGCAGGTGTAGGCCATTCAGCCTGCTCCGCCATTCAATGAGATCAAGGCTGATCTTCTAGTTCAACATCATTTTCTGCATTATCCCCATATCCCTTGATGTTTTTAACATGTAGAAATCCATCGATCTCAGTCTTGAACATACTCACTGGCTGAGTCTCCACAGCCCTTTGGGGCAGAGAATTTCAAAGATTCACCACTGTCACGGTGAAGAAATTCCTCCTCATCTTAGTCCTAAATAGCCTGCCTCTTATTCTGAGACTATGTCCCCTGATTCTAGACTCCCCAACCAGAGGAAACATCCTTCCTGCATCTACCCTGTCGAGCCCTGTAAGAATTTCATATGTTTGAATGAGGTCACCTCTTATTCTTCGAAACTTTGGAGAATAAAGGCCCATAGGACAATCCCTCCATCCCAGAAATTAGTTTGGTGAACCTCTGTTTCACTCCATCTACGGCAAGTATATCTTTCCTTCGGTAAGGAGACAAAAACTGCACACAATACTGCCGGTGCGATCTCACCAAGACTCTATATAATTGAAGTAAGACATCTTTACTCCTATACTCAAATCCTCTTGTAATAAAGACCAGCATACCATTTGACTTAATTGCTTGCTGTGTCTGCACGTTAGCTTTCAGTAACTCATGAACAAGGAGAACCAAGTCCCTTTGAAGTTCAACACTTCCCAGCCACTCAACAGTTAAGAAGTACTCTATGGGATGAATTTTATCAGCGTGCCGCACTCCGCAGCGGCGCACTGTGAAAGGGGTGGCCTTCCGACATGGAAGTGCCGCCGCACAGCCCCCATAATATTACTGGGGGGGCTGATTTAAATGGAGGGGACGGAGCGGCAGCCCCCAATGATGTAGGGGGGAGGCTGCTGCATCCTCGACAACCGCATCAAGCACCACCGCGCAGGCGCTATTTTTAAAGGGCTTAAAGCCCTTAGCAAAAATTTACATTTTTAAAGGGATACTAGATTTTATTTGCTTTTAATAAATATTTAGAAGATGGGGGCCCTTGCCCAACCGCTCCCGCCACCCCATGGTCTTTTCATTGCCCTATATTCAGAAAACTTATTTTATTCCCAATTCAAACATCAAAGTGATTGATGACAACGCTACGTCATCAGGCTGCGCCGCAGTGCGCACATGCGCACACGGTGTCAGGCCCTCTGCGCATGCGCTGCGGTCCGGATAGCCAGGACCAGTTTGCGCATGCGCAGATGACGTCATCGTGTAACGTCATCTTCCTTGGGGAACACGCCAGGTTGGCCTCTGCGCATGCGCAAACTGGTCCTGGAAATCCGGACCGCAGCGCATGCGCAGAGGGCCTGAGACCGTGTGCGCATGTGCGTCAATCTTCCGAAAGCTTAGGCGCGAGTTTTTGAAAGTGGAAGAAGGAGAGGTTTCGTCGGGCATTTTATCTCAATTATTTAGTCATTTTGGACATTTGCTTCATTTTTATTAGACAGAGGAGATTGTTCCAAGGTAAGTTGCTCTGAAAATATTTACATTGTCTGGGGCACCGCATGTGCTCCAGTCCCTGTTGTTAAGTTGGTCTGAAAACATTTCAAGGGAGGGAAGGAAGGGGGGAAGGGAGGGAGGGAGGGGAGGGAGGGGAAGGAAGGAAGGGAGAGGGGGAAAGGAGGGGGGAAAGGAGGGGGGAAGGGAGGGGGAAAGGAGGGAAGGCGGGGGGGAAAGGAGGGAAGGGAGGGAAGGGTGGGGGGAAGGGAGGGAGGTCGGGAGGGAGGGGGGCAGGGAGGTCGGGAGGGAGGGGGGAGCAGCGGAGCGGAAGGGGAGTGCCTTTTTCTGTGCATGCGCCATAAACACAAGGACTGGCTGATGAGATGGAGCCAATTAATTTGCCCAACAATTGCCCGGAAGCACCTTCGGATGGAAGTGGCCATGCGCTGGACATCAGTCGCGTGCCACAATCCATGGATCCTGAGCGTTTCACCCCCTGGCCTAATGATCTGATGGACCATACATACGCCTGCCTGTTCAAAGCTCCACTTCCCCCACCTGCGGTACCCTCTCCTTGCTGTTCAGTTACACAGTCACCTGTTCCTGCAACCATCCAAGCAGTGTACATGGACACACAGCCACCTGTTTCTGCACCCATCCGAGCAGTGCACGTGGACACACAGCCACATGTTTCCCCATCCGCCCTTGAAACAACCATGCAGAGCCTTGTGAGACTCCGCAATTGCCAGCTGCTGCCTGTCAAGCAGAGAAGGCGTCCAAAGGGGTCAAGCACTTGGGGAACATTCAGCAAGAAGAGACTGAGCACTAAAAGAAACAAGCATGCCGTGTCCAGTGGTAGCACAAATGTGAATGCTCTTGCTGCGTACACAACTGGTGAGGTGGGAGTGCAGCCACACCATTCTCCATCCTCAGTGTTGCTTTAAGGCAAAGGTAGATAAGAGTGAAAGAAATGGAAGATGATGCTGATAGTAGTAGGTAGGATTAAATGGGAATGGATGGGAAGACGCACGAGTAGCATAACCACTAGCAGGGAACAGCTGGGCTAAATGGCCTGCTTTATGTTCATAGTCCAAAAGAAATGTGCTTCTTTTTCCAGCACCCTCACATCATTCATGTTTTCCCTGAGAGCAGCATTGAACCATCACGAGATAGGGGCAGTTACATCATCCTGACTCCTACAGCTGAGGTGGGTACTAAGTGATTCATTGGCCTATACTGCAGAGCATAAAGCATGCGCAACAGTAATTTCATTGGAGGGAGGGAAGCTCTGACACTGATGTTCTTTCATTATTTCCTTTCATGTAAAATGTGCCCTTGAGAAAACAATCCTTGACACTTAAGGACGGCATTCAAGCAAAGGAGGCAGTGCAAGAGATAACGCAAGGATGTGATGATTCCTGCATCTGAGGTGGGTAATAAGTGCTTCATTGGCGACGTTATCAATTGGTGCCTTCACTGCAGAACTTAAAAAGGTGTGTGCAACAGTAATTTCAGTGGATGGAGGGAGGCAAGCTCTGACTCTGATTTGCTTTTCTTCTTTTCATGTAAAACATGCCGTCGAGAAAACAATCCTCGAGACTTACAGTCAGCATTCAAGCAACGAAGGCAACTGGATCATGCTGCGGAGCTCATCACGATGTGGAAAGGAACATTGCATTTATGGATGAATTGGGAATGCACATTGGGATGTGCTTGGGGAACATTCACCAAGAATAGACTGAGCTCAGACTCTTGTGACTTTGCCTTCTTCACATGGACAATACAGTAGTGGAATAGAGAGCCAAGCGTTCATTCACCACAAGGCTCTCCAGGAACAATCTCTTTAGCTGTGCATAGCAGAGACTCGGCCTGTCTGTCTAACGGGAATGCTGGACACAACACTCATATATCCATGCACAGCAGTTCCTTGGATACTTAATGAACAATAAAACTTTTCAATAATTAAATCCAGAATTGTTGAGGTTTTGTTTTGCATGCTATTTCCCCGACTTTGCAACTGCACTTCAGATATTCAACTATGGTGGAGGGGTGGAGGTAGGGGGGTAGAGGGGGGTGGTGGGTGAAGAGGGGGAGGGAGGGGTGGGTGAAGAGGGGGAGGGGTGGGGAGAGCGGGGAGGAGTGGGGAGAGGGAGCATGCAAAATGCAGGGACCAGACAGTTGCAATGCCTGAAGTACTGTGGAGAAGTAGAGAAAGCAACTGGGTAGGGGAGAAAGCAACTGGATTGGGCATCCGCAGCTGGAGGGAACGGCTGAATGGAGAGGGCCGGAAGCGAGAGGCCGTAGAGAGCCGCGGGGAGTGAGCGTGCGAAGACCTTAGTGTCACCGGGTCCAGGGACTGGCCAGTAAGTCTTTTGCTGTTGTGTTTATGGCGCATGCACAGAAAAAGGCACTCCCTCTTTCTCCCCCTCCCTCTTTCTCCCCCCCTCCCTTTCTCTTTCCCCATCCCCCCCCCCTTTCTCTCTCCCCACACACACCCCCGTTCTCTCTCCTCCCCCCGTTCTCTCTCCTCCCCCCCCCGTTCTCTCTCCTCCCCCCCCGTTCTCTCTCTCTCCCCCCCCCCGATCTCTCTCTCCCCCCCCCGTTCTCTCTCCTCCCCCCCGCCCCCCCCCCCATTCTCTCTCCCCCCCACCCCCCCCCCCCGGCACCGCTACCGCTGCTCTCCCCGGCCCCCCCGCGCTGCTCTCCCCGGCCCGCTCCACTCTCTCACTCCGGCCATTGTATTCTGCCACGTGTTTGTTAGGTTTCATCTCTGTGATTCTTTGAGCAGCGCCATCTTTAGTCCTGGCAGCTGCTACAGTCGCAATCTGTGATGTCTTAGTGGCACATGCTGGATTTGCGCATGTGCCAAAACAGCGCCACCTACCGATCGCGTTGTCAACAATTGCGGTCTTCAAACATACCTCACAACCTTCTCATATTTGACCTTCAACCCCTTCCCAGCATCCCATAGCCAACAAAACGTGTTTCCTCCACTCCCCCACCCCTCCCCCACCCTGATTATTTTATTCCTCCTCCCTCCTCACCAGTGTCTCGCCTCAGAACTCCGTCGGCAAGTAGTTTAATTTAGATTTTATTAATGCTCATTTAAATATTTTAATAAAGGCCCCGCTACCAAGTCACAGGGAGGGCAGCATTGAGGCCTCACCGCCACCGCCAATAATATCCAGTGGGGCCTTCTTGGTATCGTGGGTCATGGCGGGCCGCTCCCTCTAGCATTTTACAGGCCTCCCTACCATGACCCATTGCGTCAAGGGACTGGTAAAATTCTGTTTTTCCTACCAAAGTGGATAACCTCACATTTCTCCACACTGTATTCCAGCTGCCAAATTTTTGCCCACTCAGCCTCTCCAAATTTCCTTGAAGCATCTTTGCATCCTCCTCACAACTCACACTTCCACCAGTTTTGTGTCATCTGCAAACTTGGAAATTTTACATTTAATCCCCACATTCAATTCATTGATATAGATTGTGACTAGCTGGGACCCAAGTACTGATCCTTGCAGCACCCCACTAGTCACAGCCTGCCAACCTGAAAATGACCCATCTATTCCTACTCTCTGTTTTCTGTCCGTTAACCAGTTCTCAATCCATGCTGGTATATTCCCCCCAGTCCCATGTGCTCTAATTTTGTTTACTAATCTCTTGTGTGGGACCTTATGAAAAGCTTTCTGAAAATCTAAATATGTCACATCTACCAGTTCCCCTTTATCTATTCTGCAAGTTACATCCTCAAAAACTCCATATTTATGTGGCACAGTCTGGGGTGTTAATCAGGTAATTTACGTCACTGACCTTTTTCCACACATTGTACGGGCCATTAAATCTCACTTTTAGGGGGTTGCCCTGTAATGGTAATAGTACCAGGATCTGGTCCTCTGGTTTAAATGCTCATACTTCCACCTTTTTGTCTGCCTGCCTTTTCATATTTTTCTGAGAGACCTTAAGGTGCTCTTTTACTACAGCACAGGCTTTAAAAAGTCACTCACAAAAGGCTGAAGTGTAATGTAATAATGAGGTTTCCACCTTTTGATCTAGGTATTTCCCTATATCTATTTCAGGGGGTCTCACACCTCATGCTCATAGATCAATTAAAATGGATTGAAACCTGTGGATTCATTTGGTGAATTTCTGGTGGCAAACAGAAAATAAGCTAACCCTTTATCCCAATTGTGGGGGCACTCACATCAATAGGCTCTGATCATAGTTTTTAGGGGTTGGTGGTATCATTCTAGAGCCCCTTGTGATTGTGTTGTTACGCTGAAGATTTTAGCTGTTCGATGCCAAGGTTATGTATCACTTCTTGAAATGTCTGGGAAATGAAATTAGTTCCTTGGTCGAATTGTATTTCTTTGGGCAGTCCGTATTGATGAAAAACAGGGTCAGCCTCTCGACCACTGATTCTGCTGTAATTTATCTCAAGGGTATGGCTTCTGGGAATCGGGTGGCCATTTCCATGATTGTTTTTAGGTATTTGAAACCTGACCTAGTTTTGGGTAAAGGTCCCATACAATCTACCAGAACTCTGCTGAAGGGTTCTTCGAAAGCAGGGATGGGTATTAGTAGAGCGGGTTTGATTGCAGGTTGTGGTTTCCCAACAACTTGGCAAGTGTGGCAGGTCCTACAAAATTTAACCACATCTTTGTGGAGTTGAGGCCAGTAAAAGTGCCAGCTGATCTGGGCCTGGCTCTTTCAGATACCCATGTGCCCAGCCTTTGGGATCTTGTGGACAATCCTCAAGATTTCCCCATGATATTTAGGGGAGACTACAATTTGGTGGACCACTGTACACTCTTCCTCTGCAGGTCGATGTGGAGGTCTCCATTTCCTCATTACTACCCCATTTTTAAAGTAGTAGCATTCGGACACTTTTTCTTCCTCTACTTCAGAACAGTCGGACTGCGCTATTCTTTTTAAATTAAGGTCCAACTGCTAGGCTTCAACCTCCTTCTCCTTTCCTAAATCTCTGAAAAATGTTTCAGCCAGCTTGACCTTTGAGTCACCTAGCTGAATTATTGGCTCAGCTGTCCCTGGCAGAGCTTGCTTAGCCATGGACCTGGTTACCAAACAGTCAAGGAATATTCCAGGGACTTCCGGCTGTACCTGTTCTATCTCGTTGGCCTCATTTGGCTTGTCTAAGACCACTCGGAGTGCTACCACACTACCTCCAGACAAATCATTGTCTAGCAGCAAATCTCTTCTGGTCACAGGCAGACAAGGAACAATCCCTACTGTTACTGTCCAGAGACGAGGTCACACTGCAGATGGAGCCGATATAGAGGTACGGACATGTACCCACCTTCAATGCCTTTTACCAGAACCTTCGCCTTTAGTGAGCTCTCTGGTGGAAAGGTCATGCTTTCATCCAGCGTTCAGGATTGAGTGGCCCCTGTAGCCTTGAGCAGGACAGGATTTGCCTGTCTCATTAGAGGGTTATGGGAATTCCTTTCCATTTAAAACAAAATCATGGTGAATCTCAGGAATTTTTCCTCTTTCTGCCACACTCGGTATTCTTTGAGGGGTTCATCACGTGGTTAGAGCCACAGTCTTGTCTGCCCTGCTACTGGTAAGGCACCCTTTTCTAGGTTAGCCTTGTGAGCTCCCACAAAACTCACTGGCTCCCCCTTCAATTTCCAGCAGTTGGCTTTCAGGAGCTCTGCTTTACTACAATGGGAACACATGGGTCTGTGGAAAACATTCCTACTCTCTGTACTTTCTTTCCTGACTTGCGTGGGGCTCCCTGCATTCTCACTCTTATTTTCCCTCTCACCAGCACCCCATTTTTTGTTACTATCCCACTTCCTGTTCTTCCCAGACCTCTGGGGATTATTATGGAAGGATTTTCCTTGATAAAAGGATTTATGTGTGAGCTCATAATTGTCTGCCATTGCAGCAGCTTCTCTCACTCTTATGATCTTTGTTCCTCAGTATGAATTTTTATGTTACTGGGAATAAATTTTTTAATTCTTCAAATGGAATCACCTCTTACAAATTTTCATAGGAGAGGTCTAACTTGAGAGATGCTATCCAGCGATTGGAAGCCATGGGCTGAATTTTTCCAGATCGGTGGCAAGCTTCAAAAACGGCAGGCGCACGTGCAAGATTTGATCCGTGGAGCCATTGCACTATTTAGCGCGGCGGCTCATTTAAATGGCTGGGAGAGACCATCTCCCCCTCCCCCTCCCCCCCCCCACCCCACTGATGACGTGGAAAGGGTGGGTGCTCCGTCCCCAGCAACGGCGTCCAGCGCCACTGCGCAGGCGCCGGTGCCATTTTTAAAGGCCTTGCAGCCCTTCAGTTTAATTTACATTTTTAAAGTTACAGGAGTTATAAAATTAAAATAAAAAATTTATTAAAAGTTTCAATCCCCTCTCCCACCCGCCCAATAACTAAGCACTTTATTAGTTGCCCTCTCCCCCCGCAAAAAACTTACATCACGATCCTGACTTTCCCCCCTCAAAGTTTATCAGCTTTTACCTTCAACCCTTTCCCACCATCCCCTCCACCAATCGCATTAGTTTTCCCTGCTCCCCCACCCACTGCCCTGAAAACTTAACTGTTCCCTCCTCCCAACCTATGTTCTACCTCAGATCTCTGAACGGAGATCTGAAGGCACAGGTGTTCCTTCAACCCACCAGAATATCGCAGTGGGATGGCCATCGGCAGCAGGTAAGTGATTAAATTCATTAATTTGAATTATTAACCTATTTAAATTATGATGCCGCCGTCGAGCAGCATGGGGGCTATAAAGAGGCCTCGCTGCCGCCAATAATATAGGGCAGGGCCTTCCCAACGTTGAAGCCCGTGATAGGCCTCTCCCGCTGGTATTTTCTGGGCCACCCCACCACAACCCCTGATGTCGGGGGCCCAGTAAAATTCAACCCCATGTGTTTAGCTCTTTCAAATTCGTTAAAGGGCAGGACTTTTCCTCGCATTTTTTAATTTTTGCTGATATGCCTCGGGGACTAACTCATAAGGGTTTAAAATAGCAGTTTTAGTCTGTTCATAATCAAAAGCACTTTCCTCCGACAACATGGATTAAACTTCACAAGCTCTGCTATTAAATTGTCTTGTAACAGGAGGGTCCGATATTCTTTTGGCCATTTTAACCTGACAGAAATTTTCTTAATAGAGATAAAATATGACTCAACCTCTTCCTCATTTTAAATTCAGGCACTGGTCGTGAGTGTCTCATAACATCAAAGCTTTGCTCTGAATTAGAGTCAATATTTGAATTGCTGGTGGTATCTCCACCTTTCTCTTTCAGCTAGTCTAACTCAAACTGTCTCGCCTCACTCTCCTTTTCCATCTCTCTTTCTGCTGCCTCTCTTTCTCTTTGTATCTCTCTTTCCTCTTTCTGTCTTTGAAACTCTCAATTCCAACTTTCGCAGGGCAAGATCCTTGTCCACTGGGATACTCGCTAAGGTTCCTTTGTCAGTTTCAGATTCCATGCCCATTCTTTCAGTTACTTCCACCTAAGTCGCTACAGCTTTTAAGTCTTCAATATTTAATAGATTTAAAGCATCCCACAATACCTCTCCCTGATCTACAAACACTTCAGTGTTAAAGGTAGGCATGTCTTTAAGTGCTTTGCATCGTAGAGAAGAAAAGAATACAAGAAAACCTGCATATTTAATTTGTTTACAATTTTAGGAATCAACATTCCTCCTGTTTCCAAATCACTCATTTAATCCGATGTTACAAAATCCCAGCTCAAGAGCCCCCAATCTGTCATGGACAGATGGGAGATGGTGTGGGTGACTTCCACTTTTCACCTCTCAACTGACCATAGACAGTGTTTTTTAAAAATGTTGTTTTAGTCCCTGAGTGTTTTGGTGATCAAATAAACAGACAGATTATGGGTTTCATCATAGATTAAAAAAGATAATTTTTTAACAATATGTGAAAATATTTGCAACCACACCCACTCACTCATGCACATGCATATACACATAAGAAAAGATAGGGTTCCGAAGAAGGGTCACTGACCCGAAACGTTAACTCTGCTTCTCTTTCCACAGATGCTGCCAGACCCGCTGAGTAGTTCCAGCATTTCTTGTTTTTATTTTATATTAGAAAAGATAGGGAATAGAGGCAGCATGCATTTAAGTCCAATTGTTGTAAAAAGTTCACTTTCAAACCTTCTTGGTGTTCCAGTCCAGATTTTTAACAGCGTTTACAGGCTGATGTTCCTTTACGTGGTTTACTGAAGTATTGCAGGCTCCTTTGATGAAGACTTAGTTAAAGTCAATGGACAATCCTGTTAAGATTTCTCAGATGAGGAGTTTTCAAGATCACCTCTGCAGTCTCTGCCTCAGTGGTTTAAAGATCTTGTAGGCAGTGTCCTCTTCTTGGCTGGAATAGATCTCTCAGCTCCTGGCTTTCTCTCTCCCTCTGTCTCTCTGCTTCTCTGACTGTCTTTCAGAGAAATCTCTTTTTTAAGAAAAAACCTTATCAGGTTGGGGTTTCAGTCAGGTGACTACAGATGGTCTCCCCTGGTGCGTTCACACAATGTCTTTGAACGTGTGGCCATTGTTACACAATGGGGAATGAATGAGACTTATCTTGATAAAGTGGTATTATTTCCCCCCTATTGGGCTGGGTTTTGTCGTCCATCGCGGAAAAAGGTGGCCGCCCCATGCAGGACCTGCAGTGCTGCGATTCTGCGATGGGCGGCCACTTCACATATTCACGGACGCCGACTCCCCAATCACGTGGTGGGGGGTGGCATTGGTGACGTCGTTTACAGTGTCACTGATGTGGAAGCAGCTGCTGGCGCCATTTTTAAAAGGCTTCCAGCCCTGCAGACAATTCAACAAAATGCAGAGTTCATCCCTTCCCACCCCACCTACCCATCAGAGTGTTACAGTTCACTCCTGCCCCCCATACCCGTTAGAGTGCAGAGTTTACCCCCTCCCTACCTCGGTGGTGCCAGCTTTCCCTGGACGGGAAAGTGAAGGCATGTGAGTGCCGCTCGTCACACCGAGGAAGGGGAACTGAACGTAAGATCGCTGCAGTTTATATTTTACTTCATGCAAATGTGTTATTTAATTATGCTAAGTCAGCTCCCATCGCAGAGGGAGGGCTGCCACGGAGATTCCCCGCCGTTGGGAAGATTGGGCCTGACAATCTCGGCATCGGGTTCCATAGCAGCTGCTGCCTGCTCCGATTTTCTGCCGCACCCCCGCCACAGAACCCAACATCGGGCTGGGAACAAAATTCAACCCAATATTTTGGCTTTGCATCCGGAGTTACTTTGTCTAGGAAGGTCTTCATCAGCCCAATACCTGAAGATTGGAGCCATTTAGCTTTGAGTGGCCTGTTTAACATTCATTGTCACTGTCCCAGAATTGCCTAACAGTCACAATATATATTTGCAGCATAGAAGGGGGTCATCTGACTTCTTACTCCATCTTGTCTGCAGCAAAATGTGTCCATTTTTTGGAGTTTAGCTCATCAGTTCATTTTTAAGCTTTATAATTGCTCCAGTTCACTTTATAGTCTATAACTGATTCTTGTGTGAGCATAATGACTTCCTTTTATTCTTTTTATATCTCTGTATCACCTCATTTCATATTGCCTAACCAAAGTTGTATTAAGCAGTTTGCATCTCACTTAACCCATTTATTCCATCCTTGTGACAGGTGGATCTGGTGATTTGCTCCCTCACCACCTCCCTCGCCCCCTTTTCCTCTTTCCTCCCCAATATTACTCAAATACCTGTTTATCGTTCAGTTCTGATAACACCCTCGAAATGTCCTAACCTGTCTGTCCCTTCACAGATGCTGACTTAACCAACTGTGTATTTCCAGCAGTTAAAATGTTCCTTTTTATCTAAGTACCTGTTAAAATCCTGTTCTCTTCTAACAGCGAGAGCACATTTCTCTGCTTTATTGGGCCTAGCCTCCATTGCCAGAGACAATGGAGAACATCAGTAATTGAGACCGTAATGGAATTGGCTGCTAGCTACTGGACAGCACAGTGGCGCAGTGGTTAGCACCGCAGCCTCACAGCTCCAGCAACCCAGGTTCAATTCTGGGTACTGCCTGTGTGGAGTTTGCAAGTTCTCCCTGTGACTGTATGGGTTTCTGCCAGGTGCTCTGGTTTCCTCCCACAGCCAAAGACTTGCAGGTTGCTAGGTAAATTGGCCATTATAAATTGCCCCTAATATAGGTAGGGGGAAGGTGGGGATGTGGTAGGAATTAGATTAGATTAGATTAGAGATACAGCACTGAAACAGGCCCTTCGGCCCACCGAGTCTGTGCCGACCATCAACCACCCATTCATACTAATCCTACACTAATCCCATATTCCTACCAAACATCCCCACCTGTCCCTATATTTCCCTACCACCTACCTATACTAGTGACAATTTATAATGGCCAATTTACCTATCAACCTGCAAGTCTTTTGGCTTGTGGGAGGAAACCGGAGCACCCGGAGAAAACCCACGCAGACACAGGGAGAACTTGCAAACTCCACACAGGCAGTACCCAGAATCGAACCCAGGTCCCTGGAGCCGTGAGGCTGCAGTGCTAACCACTGCGCCACTGTGCCGCCACTGTGCCGTCCCACAGTGGGATTAATGTAGGATTAGTATAAATGGGTGGTTGATGGTCGGCACAGGCTCAGTGGGCCGAAGGGCCTGTTTCAGTGCTGTATCTCTAAATAAAATAAAAATTACATTTATCCACCAGCAACTTGTAAAATATTTATGGGATTATGTTTGCTTTGGTTCACCTTGTTAAAAGGTTTTTGCAATATTGGGTCGAGTGGCACTGCCCTCCACCAATTTCTGCTTAAATACTCCAATTGGTGTCTGCCTTCAGTTTGCACTGGAGAAAGAAAAATGAGAAAGCAGCAATGTCACACAGTTTGCACAACGTTCAGCAATGTCAATGGTTCCTTGTATTTTATACATAAGATGCAGAAGACAGAGGGAGTGCAGGCTGCTTAAAACACTCAGCCTCTGGTATCAGACACCCATTAGGGCGAATTTATCCCCCCAGGAGAATCTAGCTGGATTTGACTGAACAGCAGCATGTATGATGCCTGCATTACCCCAGAGAAATACAAACATATGAACGTACGAATTAAGAGCAGAAGTCGGTCATTTGCCTCCTTGAGCCTGCTCCGCCATTCAATAAGATCATGGCTGATCTGTTTGTGTTTCGAATTCCACACTCCCATCTACCCCGATCATCCTTGATTCCCTTGCCTAACTAGAATCTATCTACCTCCACCTTAAAAATATTCAATGACCCTGCCTCCACCACCTACTGAGGCACAGAGTTCCAAAGTCACACAACCCTCATCTCTGTCTTAAAAGGGCGGTCCTTAATTTTAAAACAATACCTCCTAGTTCTGGACTCACCCACAAGAGGAAACATCCTTTCCACATCCACCTTGTCTCGACTGTTCAGGATCTTATAAACTTCAATCAAGTCTCCCCTCACTCTTCTAAACTCCAGTGAAAACAAGCCCAGTCTGTCCAACCTTTCCTCATAAGACAACCCGTTCATTCCAGGTATCAATCTAGTAAACCTCCTCTGAACTGCCTCCAGCGCATTCACATCCTTCCTTAAATAAGGAGACCAAAGCTGCACACAGTATTTAAGATGTGGTCTCATCAATGCCTTGTATAACTGAAGCATAGCATTCTTACTTTCATTTTCAATTCCTCTCGTAATAAAGGATAGCATGCCATTAGCCTTCTTTATTACTTGCTGTACCTACAAACTAACTTTTGTGACTCATGCACTTGAACACCTAGATCCCTCTGTACCTCTTAAATCTGCAGTCATTCTCTGTTTAAGTAATACTCTGCTTTTATATTCTTCCTGCCAAAGTGAGCAACTTCACATTTTCCCACATTATACTCCATCTGCCAGACTTTTGCCCACTCACTCAACCTATCTATGTCAGTCTGAAAATTCTTTGTGTCCTCTTCACAACATACTTTCCGACCTATCTTTGTGTCATTTGTGAATTTAGTTACCGTGCCATCACTCCCCTCATTAAGTCATTGATATAAATTGTAACAAGTTGAGGCCCTGGCACAGACCCCTGTGGGACTCCACTTGTCACAACCTACCAATCAGAAAAGGACCCATTTATGCATACTCTCTGTTTTCTGCCAGCCAGCCAATCTTCTATCCATGCTAATATGTTACCCCCTACACCGTGAGCTCCTACTTTGTGCAATAACCTTTTATGTGGCACCTTGTCAAATGCCTTCTGGAAATTCAAGTACAGTAAATCAATAGGCTCACTTTTATCCATAGCACATGTCACTCCTTCAAAGAACTGAGTTGTGTCATCTAGCCGGAGAGGCAGTCCACAGTGAGCAGGCCTTTACGTATGGCTCTTAAATTGACCGCAGTCCTGAACCTTTATGTGTCAGGGTCCTTAAAAACTGCCACGGAGCATTTGACAGGGGTGACCCTTTCCTCAGTGCATTAAGGCTTTACTAAGGCATGCACCCTTTTATGTGTACTTTGGCACCAAGCTGCAGCAGCAGAGGTGCAGGCAGCAAAATGTCTTTGATATTGAAAGCTTGGCAAGGGTGCAAGTTATTAGCAATTGCAAATGTTCCCACTCAGGTTCCATCAGATTAAGCCATTCCATATTAAAATGTTTCAGGATATTACTTAGTCAATGTGCAAATGGGCAGTGTACCGACCTGAGTATCCTCCACATTAATACCAGGGAGCTTACTTGTTTGCTGCTCACCCTTCCAACAAGGATTTGGAGTTGTGCTAATCAGACAGTTATTCAGAACCTCATGTCTGCAAACCCGAGAACAGGGATCAGGAAGTGCCTGGATCAGTGTCAGCTGGGACCTCTGCAGCTGTATAAGATCTTGCATTCTTTTCCTGAGGCTCTCCAGTATTCCCTCCAAAAGATTGAAACTGGCTTTAATAGTTTCTTGCACTCTGAAACTCACTGCAGCTGGAGCAGAGATGTGTGCGGCCACCAAGTTTGCAGTACCCACTAGGATTATAGATGTAATGTGTCCAAAGTCAGCATGCAGAACCCATGCTGCATGATTCCAGGCAGCTGGGCCTTATTGATGGGCATCTTGGACATATATTCCTAAACAACAAATTGGGCTTCACAGAACCCAGTCACATTTCTGCATTCATAATATGTTTTAAAATGTTTTGTTCCCAGAAATGTGCAGAGTGGTGTCTATCTCTATGGAATAGGTAACATCACCTCTACAAACAGTCTGCTGCTCTTTCTGTAGATGCACCTGGCTCTATCCCTAACTTTACGCCATGCTATCGTCATTGGGTTATGTTATGCTTTCGCTGGTCAACTGGATATTTTATATATCTGATTATCTCTGAGCAACGCAGATATGACACTACTTCTAAATCAACAACATGTTTATTTACAATACTTTAAAATATCTCAGCACTTGCAAGATTTCAGAAACAATGTCTTTCTCAGAACAGTCACGGTTTCACTTGAACTTTCCATCCTCTTTGTTTTCAGTTTTAAAACACTAGGCTTAAGCAATCAAGCACAGTGCACACTGATCAGTAAACAGACTAATACAATCAAACCCAGATCAATCAACCCATTGAACACTCCAGGTTAAGTATGCCTTTGCTGGGAAAGGGAGATGCTAGCATTCCTAGGATTATAAAAAGTGCTCTGTTAAAGTTGCAATATGGATTTGTTCATCTGGACACTTCCAACCTCTTGTGCCAGAGAGGTGCTGCCTTTATCTGTTGATGAGCACATGGGAAGTCTGCAGCATACATGGTGTGTTCTGCTTATAATCATCGCAATGCCATTGATGCAGGGGATTGTAGAGCCCCCTCACCTCTTTAATACCAACATTAATGAATGGTGAAGGAACAGTAAAATCAAGTATGTCATCTTCCCAGGGATGCAGATACTTTATATGATAATGGTCACCACTAGTTCAAGCCGTGCGCTTATGCTACATGCAGCATTGGTCTGCATCTAGCAGGTAATTTATATTACAATAATATGCAACCAGATGACACTTTGTATGGTTGCCTCATGTCAGTGGTTTCGTCCACTTAACACCTGCTTTAAGCTCTACTTGAAAAATCACCTCCTCCCAAACATCACATTCTCCCACAAAGAAAGTCATTGGACTTCAGTTGTTGTCTAGCACATCAATCTGGACCTTTGCTACTGGAAAAGCTGCACATAATCTGCAAATATAGGGATGAATTTAACACGGCTGTTGAGGAGGGGAATGGTGGTGAGGGGACACAGAATTGCAACACAACCGTCCACCCAGAAATCCAGGGTTGTGACGTTAGTCTGGATTTTGTCAGTGGCGGGAAAGCACAATGGCAGCATTGTCGCCGCAATGCAATGGGAACCTATCTTAAATTGTTGAAATGCCAATTTACATACATTTAAATATAATTAAAAGCCATTTAATGATTGTGGGTGACTCTGTGAATGGCAGGCGGCACTCACGTGTCTCCAGATTCACAACCAGTAAAACCTGGCGGTACAGAGGTGAGAGGCCACATTGCTGCAGCAGGTAGGCAACCTTGAGTGTTACTGCATAGGAGAAGAGGCAGGTTTGGAGGCCACTGTGGGACAGCTTTGTTGCATGCTTTGCGAGGGGGCCTGGGATCCTGGGGGCTCTGCAAGAGGGTTAAGTGTGGGTTAGGGAAGGTGTTGGGTTACAGTATTGGGATGGCAAACTGCTGTGTGATGGGTCTGTTTGCTCGCACTGCTGGAACAGAGGGTGGGCCATCATCAAGGTTGGGCTCTGTGCTCCATCAGCAACTTCACCGACAGAATTGTTACATCAGGTGCCAAGGCAGAAGGCCAGACGAGTTAAACAACGTGTGAAGGAGGCAAGAGACAACCTCATAATGACTCATTTGCAGCCATCCTGGTGTCCATTCAGAGAGAGAGAAATAAAGGTTTAGCTTAACGCCTCAACTCTGTTGTTTCCATCCCATTTGTGATCCCTGTCTTGCGAGCAGCTGTGATGAGCGCAAGTGAACATGAGAGACCATATGTAAAGGAGGGCTGTCATCACATTGACGTGACAATGGGGCTGTGGTCACAATGGCATAGCCCTAAGAGGGAAGGGAGATATCAGCAGCTCACAATTAAGGCATAATGGCATATGGCTTTGAGACAATGATGCTTAATGATTTGAACAAAGAATATTTCAATTAATTACCACAAAACGTATATGCTACAGCCGTGAGACCCAAAGTGTGGCTAGGTGCTCTTCTTTATATCTTTGCGGGTGCTTCTACATAGTGCGATCCTGCGCTAGCTGCTGTGCTGGAGGCAGGCTGCTGATTAGGCTGCCCTGTGGCCTGTGATGACTTTGGCAGGCATCTTCTGGCTGCCTGAGGCCTGGAAATCCTAGCTGCATATAGGTGTCCTGCACTGGTGCAGGACTCTCCTCAGGCATCACGGCTGCTTGAGCTGGTCTCACTGGTGGAGGGGCTGTGGAGCCAGTGTCCACACTTGGAGCACCCTGGGGGGAACCCCCAGCTGTGGAGGGAAGCCTCTCCTCCTCCATTTGAATGTTTTCTTGAGCCTCCCTGCTCACCAGAGAAGGACCAGGAGATGGAGAAGCCTCCAGGCTCCTGGTCCTTCTCTCGCTTTGCCACTGCTGCATTGAGCTCATGGCCAAGGCGATGGTGTGCATGTCTATGCGCATCTGTGGGATCTGGGTCTCAATGAGGACCGTCAACTTCTCAATGGAGGAAGCCATGCACACATAGACCTGAGACATCGCAGCAGTCATGGCATGGATGGACTCCTCCATCGTACGCTCATGGCTGCACATGACCTCTGGCATCTCCATCAGATGTTGCCTTACCTCTCTCTGAAACTCCAGCATGCCCTGGGCTGTCAACAGCAGAGGCTCATCAGCCTGGGGCTCAGTATGCGCCTGGACATCCACAGTCCTCCAACTGTCAAAGGCCTCGGCTGTCTCAGCCTCAGCCAGCTGCATGGATGCGTGTGCGGTGCTCTCACCAGCCTGTGACACTGATTCTACAGAGTGGGCACCCACCGAGGTGCAAGTATCTGCACTGGTGGAGGGTGCAAAAGAGTCTTGGGATGGTGCATCCTCTGAGTGGTCCTCCTCCTCAGAGGTGGACACTGTTGCCCTGTGGCTGTGGACCCGTGTGAATGGCTACCTGCATGAGAGAACACAAACATATGTGGGTTAGGCTGTGAAGCATTATGTGGGTCTCCAATATTAATGCGCATGCCAACGGGAGTCAATCCTCACGCTCTTGTGCAGGGACTCCAATCTCCCTGTCCGATATAGCGCGGCCCCCCTGGGTGCCCACCAGCTCCAAGGCCTCTTCCTCGGTGGAGGTGAGTGGATGCGGATCTGAGTCCTCCGCCAGTCCGGGCTGTCTCCCTCCAATTATAGTTCCCCTTGTCTTGCAAGAGGAAGGATAGAGATAATAGAGAATGGCAGACAGATCAACATGACAGTTCTGCTCATGTCAGGTCCTCATACCCCACTGGGGGATCTGATGTATCTCATGCTGATATTCACTGTCAGGGGAGTTAATGGGGTGAGCTTTGAAAGAATGTGGCCTATGGTCGAGAGGCAGCCATGCATCTGTCAGGATGAGATGAAACCCTGGCCCTCAGCCAACGCCACAGCAGTGCTACTCTCCCCATGTCGCGCACCCTCCCACGTACTGACATGCAATCCCCAAAACGGGCAATTGGTATGGAGCACTCACCTTGCCAGAACACAGGAGGTCATTGACCCTTTTTCGACACTGGACCCAGTTCCGATGAATGACCCCACGGCTGATGACCTTGACCTCCTCTGCAATCTCCACCTAGGCTTGCCTGGTCAGGTGCAAGGACTTCTTCTTGCCATCTGTGGGGAGGAGAGTCTCCACCGTTCCCTTGCAGCCTGGAAGAGAATCTGCAGGGAGGCATCACTGAACAGTGTGGCCACCCTGTGTCTTGCCTCAGCCATCATCTTCTGCTGTCCTTGGGAACTGTTGTGGGTTGGGGGGTGGGGTGGTTCTAGGAACCAGTCAGGCAGAGTTTTCAGCTGCACAAAGCTGCAAATGACTCCAAGGCAGGAGTGAATGCAGGGCTGGCAGGCTTTTAAATATGGCACCAGCACCTGCTCCAGAGTTGTCTGAAGCCATAATCAATGACCCGCCTCTTGCCCCCAATATATGATGAACGGGAACGGCGCCTTTTTCCAGGCACGCCATTAAATTCAGCCGATAGTAAAATATGCTTTCTTTTTTCTGGCCAACAGCCGCAATTTCTCTTGTTGCTCTGCTCTGCCAGCTGTTACAGTGCCATACGTTTATCACAATTATTAAGGCTATTAAGGCACTTAGTAAGTGCCTAATGGCCCCCATGCTGACTGATGATTTTTTTTTTGCTGCTAACCTGAACAACATGGGAAGTGAGATTATTGAGAATTTGTGGGCTTGGATCCTAGTCAGTCTGCACCAACAGCTGCTAATTATTTGCTGTGTTGGTGATATTTCCAACAAACCTGAAGCTGAGAATTAGCCTTAGTTGTCATTTCAAAGGCTTAGGTTCTTAAAGCAAGAAGATGCTTAACTATTAACTAACACCATACAGCAAATAATTGTGCAGGGTCCGTCATGCAATGTGGAACATCTTGCACTTAAGTATTCCTTCACGTTTTAAAGTTGAAATGTGCCATAATGAAACCCTTTATTTTTTCCCTTCACATTCAAATAAGCATGTTAAAGAAACTCTGGCCCACTGTACTATGGCACCAAGTATTAATCTTTATGGGATATTATTAAAGTTTTTTAAACCAAACTATTTTGATTTTGGCAATCATTTCCATGTAGAAACAACTTAATTAAGGAGTTCTGGAGCTAAGATGCTTCTTTCTTTTATTACGGCTCATGTCTTATATTGCCACGAAGTGGGACTTTGAGTTTGCTGCAAGGGCCTTTTATGCCTTTGGCTGTCCAGCCTCTATTTTATGGGTGTGTTGTGCAATAACACAAGCATGTCCAATGGTATAAAAACAAGAAATGCTGGAAATATTCAGCAGATCTGGCAGCATCTGTAAAGAGCGAGGCAGAGTTAACATTTCAGGTCAGTCACCCTTCATTAGAACTGTCCAATGGTACATTGGTTTGTTGGTGCCTTCTACACAAATAAAGGTTGGCGGTGTGTTTTGCACTGTTGTTACTAATTTTGTAACAGATAACAGGGTAATCTTTGCATCAGTGGTATCACCCACAGTGCAATTATAAAATACTCTTAATGCACAAATGAATTAAAATTCAAAATGCTGAAGAACACTGAAGAAATATTTACAGACTCTGATCAGTGCAGAGTGTTAGAGTCCTGCTTAAACAGCCATGTATCTCATGTGCTTTTCCATGCCACTGAAGGTGACTGTGTCACTCTCCTTCTCGGACACTATTACTTTTAAATTTCAGCCAAAGCATCAATCAAAAGAGCAAAGGTAATCTTGTACTTCTCATGGTAAAGCATCTGTTAGTAAGTCGAACCTGACAGTAGATGAGAATAATATTGAACTATGTCACTGCCTCTTGGTGCTATTCATCATGCAACATTGAGACAAAAAGCAAATGAAAAATTGCAGACGCTGGAAATCTGAAATGGAAGCAGAAAATGCTGGAAACGCATCAGGCAGCACCCAGGGAGAGAAAGTCAAGATTAGAGTGACTGCCTTTGACATCAGGCAGCATTTGACCAAGTGTGGCATCAAGGAGTGTTAGTGAAATTGAAATCAATGGGAATCAGGGAGAAAACTCTCCACTGGTTGGAGTCGTGCCTAGTGTTAATTGTGTTTAATCATATGCAGGTGGACAGTGTTCATTAGGGTCTTACTTGAGTATATATAAGGAGACACTTACTGAAACAGGGTGAAGGTTTGAGTGTTTGTAATTTATTTTACTTTGTAAGATAAATGCAAGACTGAGTAAAGATTGGCTCGAGCATCATCTTCAACAACAAACTTTTTGGAGTAGAACAGTGAGTAATCAGTGATCACAGTGTGTTGAGTAATCAGTGATCACAGTGTGTTGAGTAATCAGTGATCGTGGGATGGTGATCATGGAGGTTGAGTAATCAGTGATCGTGGGGTCGTGATCACGGGCTTGAGTAATCAGTGATCGTGGGGTCGTGATCACGGGCTTGAGTAATCAGTGATCGTGGGATGGTGATCACGGAAGTTGAGTAATCAGTGATCATGGGATGGTGATCATGGAGGTTGAGTAATCAGTGATCGTGGGGTCGTGATCATGGGGTTGAGTAATCCATGATCATGGGATGGTGATCATGGAGGTTGAGTAATCAGTGATCGTGGGGTGGTGATCACGGAGGTTGAGTGATCATGGAGGTTGAGTAATCAGTGATCGTGGGGTGGTGATCACGGGGTTGAGTAATCAGTGATCGTGGGGTGGTGATCACGGGGTTGAGTAATCAGTGATCGTGGGTGGTGATCACGGGGTTGAGTAATCAGTGATCGTGGGGTCGTGATCATGGGGTTGAGTAATCAGTGATCGTGGGGTCGTGATCATGGGGTTGAGTAATCAGTGATCGTGGGGTGGTGATCAAGGGTTGAGTAATCAGTGATCGTGGGGTGGTGATCAAGGGTTGAGTAATCAGTGATCGTGGGGTGGTGATCAGGGGTTGAGTAATCAGTGATCGTGGGGTGGTGATCAAGGGTTGAGTAATCAGTGATCGTGGGGTGGTGATCAGGGGTTGAGTAATCAGTGATCGTGGGGTGGTGATCATGGAAGTTGAGTAATCAGTGCTCGTGGGGTGGTGAACACTGGGGGTTGAGTAATCAGTGATCGTGGGATGGTGATTATTGGGTTGAGTAATCAGTGATCGTGGGGTGGTGATCATGGGGTTGAGTAATCAATGATCGTGGGGTGGTGATCACGGGGTTGAGTAATCAATGGTCGAGGGGTGGTGATCACTGGGGGTTGAGTAATCAGTGATTGTGGGGTGGTGATCACTGGGGGTTGAGTAATCAGTGATCGTGAGGTGGTGATCACGGGGTTGAGTAATCAGTGATCGTGAGGTGGTGATCACGGGGTTGAGTAATCAGTGATCGTGGGATGGTGATCATGGAGGTTGAGTAATCATTGATCATGGGATGGTGATCGTTGGGTTGAGTAATCAGTGATCGTGAGGTGGTGAACACTGGGGGTTGAGTAAGCAGTGATTGTGGGATCGTGATCATGGGGTTGTGTTATCAGTGTTCGTGAGGTGGTGATCACGGGGTTGAGTAATCAGAGATCGTGGGGTGGTGATCACGGGTTGAGTAATCAGTGATCATGGGATCGTGATCACGGGGTTGAGTAATCAATGATCGTGAGTGGTGATCACGGGGTTGAGTAATCAGTGATCGTGGGCTGGTGATCACGGGGTTGAGTAATCAGTGATCGTGGGGTGGTGATCACGGAGGTTGAGTGATCACGGAGGTTGAGTAATCAGTGATCGTGGGGTCGTGATCACGGGGTTGAGTAATCAGTGATCGTGGGGTCGTGATCACGGGGTTGAGTAATCAGTGATCGTGGGATGGTGATCATGGAGGTTGAGTAATCAGTGATCATGGGATGGTGATCATGGAGGTTGAGTAATCAGTGTTCGTGGGGTGGTGATCAAGGGTTGAGTAATCAGTGATCGTGGGGTGGTGATCATGGAGGTTGAGTAATCAGTGATCGTGGGGTCATGATCATGGGGTTGAGTAATCCATGATCATGGGATGGTGATCATGGAGGTTGAGTAATCAGTGATCGTGGGGTGGTGATCACGGAGGTTGAGTGATCATGGAGGTTGAGTAATCAGTGATCGTGGGGTGGTGATCACGGGGTTGAGTAATCAGTGATCGTGGGTGGTGATCACGGGGTTGAGTAATCAGTGATCGTGGGTGGTGATCACGGGGTTGAGTAATCAGTGATCGTGGGGTGGTGAACACTGGGGGTTGAGTAAGCAGTGATCGTGGGATCGTGATCATGGGGTTGTGTTATCAGTGTTCGTGAGGTGGTGATCACGGGGTTGAGTAATCAGAGATCGTGGGGTGGTGATCACGGGTTGAGTAATCAGTGATCATGGGATCGTGATCACGGGGTTGAGTAATCAATGATCGTGAGTGGTGATCACGGGGTTGAGTAATCAGTGATCGTGGGCTGGTGATCACGGGGTTGAGTAATCAGTGATCGTGGGGTGGTGATCACGGGGTTGAGTAATCAGTGATCGTGGGTGGTGATCACGGGGTTGAGTAATCAGTGATCGTGGGGTGGTGAACACTGGGGGTTGAGTAAGCAGTGATCGTGGGATCGTGATCATGGGGTTGTGTTATCAGTGTTCGTGAGGTGGTGATCACGGGTTGAGTAATCAGTGATCATGGGATCGTGATCACGGGGTTGAGTAATCAGAGATCGTGGGGTGGTGATCACGGGTTGAGTAATCAGTGATCATGGGATCGTGATCACGGGGTTGAGTAATCAATGATCGTGAGTGGTGATCACGGGGTTGAGTAATCAGTGATCGTGGGCTGGTGATCACGGGGTTGAGTAATCAGTGATCGTGGGGTGGTGATCACGGAGGTTGAGTGATCACGGAGGTTGAGTAATCAGTGATCGTGGGGTCGTGATCACGGGGTTGAGTATTCAGTGATCGTGGGGTGGTGATCATTGGGTTGAGTAATCAGTGATCGTGGGCTGGTGATCACGGGGTTGAGTAATCAGTGATCGTGGGGTGGTGATCACGGGGTTGAGTAATCAGTGATCGTGGGGTGGTGATCAGGGGTTGAGTAATCAGTGATCATGGGGTGGTGATCACGGGGTTGAGTAATCAGTGATCATGGGGTGGTGATCAAGGGTTGAGTAATCAGTGATCGTGGGGTGGTGATCAGGGGTTGAGTAATCAGTGATCGTGGGGTGGTGATCATGGAAGTTGAGTAATCAGTGTTCGTGGGGTGGTGAACACTGGGGGTTGAGTAATCAGTGATCGTGGGGTGGTGATCACGGGGTTGAGTAATCAGTGATCATGGGATGGTTATCACGGGGATGAGTATTCAGTGATCATGGGATGGTGATTATTGGGTTGAGTAATCAGTGATCGTGGGCTGGTGATCACGGGGTTGAGTAATTAGTGATCGTGGGCTGGTGATCACGCGGCTGAGTAATCAGTGATCGTGGGCTGGTGATCACGCGGCTGAGTAATTAGTGATCGTGGGCTGGTGATCACGGGGTTGAGTAATTAGTGATCGTGGGCTGGTGATCACGCGGCTGAGTAATCAGTGATCGTGGGCTGGTGATCACAGGGTTGAGTAATCAGTGATCGTGGGGTGGTGATCAAGGGGGAGTAATCATGAGGGAGTGCTCATGGGGGCTGAGTAATCAGTGATGGCGGGATGGTGATCAATGGGAGATGCGTAATCTGAAATAGTGGTGTGTTGAGCAATTGGTAATCTTGGGGTGGTGAGGAGTCAAAGGTCGTGAGCAGGTGAAGAGTTGGAGGTCATGGGCTGCTGAGTATTCAGGATGAGCAGTGAAATTTCTTGTCGGATTGGGGAGCAGTCAAGGTTCATGGGGTGTTAAAAAGGTTGTCATTACTCACCATTATTAACAGTAACTCAAACAGCAACTTCAGAGCCTGCACATGCACTGTTAAGTACAAAATTAGGACGTTGCTCCTGATTTGCTCTCCTTCTCCACACCATGACCTTGCCGAGAGACTGAAGGAGGTGATGTTGGTGCACTAGATGCACAGGAAACTCTTCTGAAAAATTTATGGCTTTTCCATTCATGTGTAAGTGAACTTTTAACAGTCTGATAAGGTTTAATTATTGCCAAACAACCTCTCTGACACTGAAAATAGCTTTTACAGGTGTGGAGACTCAATCTTTCAGATGTTAATTAGTGTTGGAGGTATAACAAATTAAAAAATAATAATAAAGCAATTTTTCACTTTTCCTTTCTCCCTCTCTCTTTCTCTCTCATTCTTTCTCTCTCTCTCTCGCTCTTTCCTTTTCTTTTTTAAACTTTCTCTACATTAATTAAATATTCCATCAGTTACTGGTTTAAACTGTATGTCTCAGTAAGGATTTGTCATTTATTGCAACAAAGGGCGGTGCAGTGGTTAGCACCGCAGCCTCACCACTCCAGGGACCTGGGTTTGATTCTGGGTACTGCCTGTGTGGAGTTTGCAAGTTCTCCCTGTGACCGCGTGGGTTTTCGCCAGGTGCTCCGGTTTCCTCCCACAGCCAAAGACTTGCAGGTGATAGATAAATTGGCTGTTGTAAATTGCCCCTAGTGTAGGTAGGTGGTAGGGAATAGGGGATTACTGTAGGGTTAGTATAAATGGGTGATTGTTGGTCGGCACAGACGCGGTGGGCCGAAGGGCCTGTTTCAGTACTGTATCTCTAAATAAAAAATAAAAAACTGTCAAAGTGCATCATTGCAACTGTAAAATTGACAGCAACATTTGGCCTCTGTACCTGCTCAAAATCCAGATGTTGCTGTCATTAGCTCCCTGCTCATTCACAGGATGTACTGTTGAAGTCCCTGAGATGGAAATCTTTAGGAATTACTTGAATTGATATGAATTTCCACTTTTTACTTTCTAATCTCAGTGTAAACCACCACCCCCCAACCCACCAAAATTCATGCCTTGTTGAATGAGTTGGAGCTGGGTTTTTAATGGTCTATTAAGTCATAATTACTGCTGAACAACCTCTCTGGCCCTGAAAAAATTAATTTTGTACTTGTGGAATGTCCAATTTCTCTGATAAATTTATGATATTTCAATTTCCACCTTGTATATCCCAATCCTTATTTTGCTCTCTTTATCCTTCACTTTTTAATCATTTTAATCAATACTTCTTGGTTTGCTGTCTGAGAATTGTTCAATGTTTGGCTGTCTATCCTGCTTGATGACATCACTGTTGCTGGACACCTAGAGGTGCCCTATAGTTGGCACCAGAATCAAACCAATGTCGGGAAAGGTGAAATCCACACCATAGAGATCGTTACTTCTTTATGGGCTGCTTTCTTCAAAGTCAGCAGAGAGCACTAGCACTTCACTGCTGACTGCAAGATCTGGGCAATAATCTTCCAACGATAAAATAATGTTTTTTTTACAGGTCTATTCATTGGAAGCAATTGTCTTTCAGTCCATATATGCTGAGGACATTGAACTTTACAAAATCTCACTAAAATAATTTTATTTTTGATTTATGGCCTTTTTATTGCTGTAAACTTCCCTAACCTATTTATGGAAAGTCAAATATTTAATTCATACCCTCAGATTCGCATAAGCAGCAAGATTAATTTCCCTACCTGAAAAGTTCATGAATGATCTTCTTGCCTATAAAATGAAATGAGACTGTCAACAACTTAGCCGGTAACCAGTAGCAGTAACCTTTCTGTTTCACAAGTGAAAAGGTCAGAACATTTGGTGGTGGATTAGAGACCTGAGGGCTTTGCGCCCAGTGAACAGTACAAAATGCCGTAAGTACAGATTGAAAGACATGCACCATTGGTTGAAGCTGAGGCTACATCATATGTTACAGAGATGAGGAGCTTAAGTCTACAAAACCAAATAATTGGAGAACTCCATATTGCTGAAGAGAGCTTTTAGCTGAAAGCAGAATACAAAGCCTTGAGTTGTAAAGACAATGCACAATTTGGGCTGCTGTCCTTTCTAGTAACTGAAGCCTGAAATTACTTTCTATTTTCCTGTTTGTATCACAATAGCAGCAACTCACCTTTATATGCACCTTCAACGAGAAAAACATCCCATAACACACTCGCACATACGCTAAGAAAATGGATCCTGAGCAACACCTCAAGTTTAAAATTCTCATCTTTTGTTTAAATCTTTCCAAGCGCTTGCCCCTCCCTCTTTTTGTAACCTATTTCAGCCATACAACTCCACTTTCACTACAACTCTCCATTCCTCTTATCCCAATCTCTTGTGCATCACACCTTCTCTCTCCCTTTACACCGAAATTGCTATAAACAGGCCTTCAGCAGCTGAGTTCCCACTCTCCAGAGTTCCCTCCCTAAACCCTTTAACCTGCCTACAGGAAGCATGTTTTAAAAGTAGTCGCTCACTTCAAAGGTTTTATTGAGGGGTGATACATAAAATCACCCAGCCTCTGCTTTTGCTGGCCACCTATCTCACCCAACCCAAGTCTGACTATTTCTTGCTTGGAGATGAAAATCACTTATGGTTAAAAAATAAAATAAAATAAATAAAAAAGGCAGTCATGCTCTGAGATTGTTGAACTCAATGTTGAGTCCAGAACTCTGTAGGATCCCTCTACTGTGCATCTTCCGATTAGGCACTCTACAGCCTTCTGGACTCAACATTGAGTTCAACAATTTCCGAGCATGACTGCCTTTTTAAAATTTATTTTTTTAAACCATGTGCCTGTCTTAAACTTGTTTTTCAGCTTTTTGCTTTTGGACAGAGCTGTTCATTATTCTGCCATAAACACTTTCTCTTCACGAATGCTTTGTCTTTTACCACAACTATTAGCACTCCCTTTGTCTTTGTTCCATGACATCTCTGTCATTTAATCCCTTCTGCCCTATCACACACCTTCCCTTTTGTTTTTCTTCCTGCCCTCCCCCCTTTCACTTGCTCAAAGCCTATTACATTTCTAACCTTTGCCAGTTCGGATGTAAGGCCATAGACCTGAAAAGTTAACTGTTTCTCTCCACAGATGCTGCCAGACCTGTTGAGCATTTCGAGTACTTTCTGTTCTTTCAGATTTCTGGCATCTGCAGTATTTTGCTTTTATTTAAGTAAAATAGGAATCTTGTGGAATTGTAATGAAAAGGAATTACAGAATGACACCAAACATGTCTATACTTGGTGCCATAACAGCAAGTGTACTATTTCTCATTTGAAAAGTGTTGTACATTGTCTAAAATTGCTCCCTTCATATTATATAATGATTATTTAATTGAACCTTTTCTGTAGATTCCCCTTTCACAATTCTGAACATTATCTCTACAGTACCCTGGTTCACTCCTCTATCACCCCCTATAACCCCTCCCCATCCCTTGCCACCTTTCCGAGACAAGGCACAGCTTCGGACCACTGGATGTTAGGGTGGCACAGTGGCGCAGTGGTTAGCACCTCAGCCTCACAGCTCCAGGGCCCCGGGTTCGATTCTGAGTACTGCCTGTGTGGAATTTGCAAGTTCTCCCTGTGTCTGCGTGGGTTTTCCCCAGGTGCTCCAGTTTCCTCCCACAGCCAAAGACTTGCAGGTGATAGGTAAATTGGCCATTGTAAATTGCCCCTAGTGTAGGTAGGGAATATGGGATTACTGTAGGGTTAGTATAAATGGGTGGTTGTTGGTCGGCACAGACTCGGTGGGCCGAAGGGCCTGTTTCAGTGCTGTATCTCTAAAAAAAAATAAATAGATGTTTTATTTACTTAAGATACACGAATGTAGACCATAGTGAAAATATATATTTGCTACCCTCCGCAGATTATACATATAATCTTGTTTTCTCTTTAATTACGAGTTCTTCTTTTAAAGCTAAGATTGTTCAGAATTTGTAAAATAAATATAGTAATTCTTGATGCTGGCTGCTAAATTTCAAGATTATTGTGTATTTGGGGGGGATAACAAGAGGCCACTGTGAATTCCTCCACCCACACTACCTCAAGTCTGAGATGAGGTTTTGCTGCCTGATATATTAAATATTACCAGCATTTGCTGTTTTTATTTCAGCTTTCCAGCAGCTACAGTATTTTATTTTTGGAAAGATTTTCTTTCTCATCACAAAATGTAACATTGCATCCTTGTTGGACAGCTTTTATTGCCTTTTGCTTCAGAAAGGATGAGGCAATAATGCTATTTTATATTACTTGCTAACTATCAAATAAATTAATTCCTGTGAAAATTCAAAATCTGCACCTTTTAAACCTCAATCCACAATGAACCAGTCACCTCATTCGCCCAGCACTTCAGACAAGATAACCTTCCTACAGTAACAGGTCTGCTTTTAATGCTTTAAGATGTAGCCATGTCAATCTGTAAATGTGGTGCACTTGATTAACAGCAGAACAACCTCTGGAATTGGTTTGAAGCCAGAGGCTAATTTCTTCAAAATTATTCCTATCTCTGAATAGATGGTAGGCATAGGAGGCACGGAAAATGAGCATTGGGTTAAAAGTTAAAATAATGACTTAATAAAAGCAATTAAAGTTAAGTGCAAAGCTAAAACAAAAATGGAATTGAAAAATTGGGGAAGAGAACAAAGGGTTTAATGAGGAACATCGGGGCCAGTATAAGTATGCTTTAAAATGATTTAAATTGCATTTAAAGTGTTTGTTAATTATGTAAGCTAATAAAACTCACCTTAGTATTTCTCTTATTGCGATATTAATTTTTCTGCCAGCATAACCATGAACTGATTGAAAGTCTTGAATTAAGAGCAGTTGTGTCCAATTGGATTTTACCTGTGTGTACTTATTTTTAATTCATCAAACAAGTGATGCAAACAAAAAGAAAAGAACCAAGGAAAGGAATCATCTTGTCAACAAAGTTTACATTCTCCGATCATGCCGTATTAATAGTATTTACAGTGATGAGACAATTCCATTGAATTGGATTAGAAACACAACGGGGGAAAAAAAATCACATTCACAGATGTGTGTACTGTGCTAGCTGAGGAGATTAGTCTGTCAATTTAAATAATAGGTAAGTATCTGTCAGACTGTAATGTGATGCAGAGATATTTAGGAAACAATGCTCATTGCTCTGTATTATACTTCGTTTTGCATGATGAAAAGAATTACCATTCTCTAATTACTTGTTCTTCCATCCAGAACAAACTAAATGCAAGTATTCATGTCTCATTTCATCATGTCCAAACCCAGTTCTAATTTTCTTTTGAAGTTTGTATAAACCTAATTTCTGGAATTTGCTCACATGACCCTTTATTTTAAGACAACACCTTGCAGTATTTGTTGGCAATCCATTGAGTACAAAGCACATGTTGGGAATTTTCATTTCAAAACTACCTTATATAAACGATCAATTCTGTATCTCCCTTTTACAAAAAACATTAATATTACATTTGGAGTAACTTTCAGCTTCGGGAGGGGCAGAAAACTGGCTGTTAAGGGTTGGCCGCCCAAGATACACCCTGCTGGATTTTCCTTTCTACTGAGGTCCTCCCTCAGCTATTGAATTAATACGTCTCCATGTTGAACATCACTTGGAGGAAGCACTGAGAGTAGCAAGGGTACAAATATACTCTGGGTGGGGAATTCAATGTCCATTCAGTGCTTTGTAAACACCACTACTGACCAAGCTGGCCAGGTCCTGAAGGTCATAGCTGCCAAATTGGGCTTGTGGCAGGTGGTGAATGAACCAACATGAAGGAATAGCCTATTTGACCTCATTCTCACCAATCTATCTGTCGCAAATGCATCTGTCCATGATGGTAATAGTAGAAGTGACACACACAATCCTCATGGAGACCAAGTCCTGTCTTCACACTGAGGAGACAACAATCTATAACCTCATCGCCCAACATATCCCTTTTTCTTCCATCACCATCAAGCCAGAAGACCAGCCCTAGTTCATTGAGGAGCACAGATGAATATGCCAGAACCAGCACCAGGACACCTGAAAATGAAACAGCAATTATCAGCGAAGTTACTACATAGCACTATGTTCCTGATAAACTGAGAAAGCAGCTTGATATAGACTGTGCTAAATTATCCCAAAACCAGCAGATTTTAGGTTACTAATTTTGAGAATAAATGTAAAGGAATCAATGGAACAATGTTAAGACATTTAATGGACTGGAATTTAGTAACCGGGGAGCGGAGGTAGAACGGACCCAGAGGGGTGGAGCTGCTTTCACTGCTTCAGTGTTTCAACTGAAACTGAGAAAAATCTGAAAAAAATGACGTCACAGGAAAACTGGTAGGGAATCTGCACTAAATTTGAAAAACTAATTAACTAAAGTAAAGTAGAGATGGCAGGGCAGGCGATGTGCCATAGCTGCATGATGTGGGAGCTGGTAGATCCCATTGCAAACCACAGTGACCACATCTGCAGCAAGTGCTTGCAGCTTGAAGAACTTCGGCTCAGAGTTGATGAGCTGGAGTCCGAGCTTCAGACACTGCGGCACATCAGGGAGGGGGAGAGGTTCCTGGACACTGTGCTTAAGGCAGTCACACCCTCTAGATTAAGTATCTCAAATTCGGCCAGTGGTCAGGGACAGGAGGGTGTGACTGCAAGTGAGGCTGGGAGAGGGTTCCTGAATTCAGCAATGGAGGAGCCTCAGCTCTTGATCTTGTCTAATAGGTACGAGGTACTTGCTCCCTGAGTGGATGAGGAAAAGGACTGTAGGGAGGATGAGCAAACTGACCACTGCACCATGGTACAGGAGGCCATTCAAATCGGAGGAGCAAAAAGAAAAGTGGTAGTGGTAGGGGATTCCATAATTAGCAGTACTTATAGCATCCTTTGTAAGCAGGACCGAGAGACCCGCATGGTATGTTGCCTACCCGGTGCCAGGGTGAGGGACATCTCTAACCGGCTTGAAAGGATATTGGAGAGGGAGGGGGAGGATCCAGTTGTTGTGGTCCATGTTGGGACAAATAACATTGACAAGACTAGGCAAGAGGACCTGTTTAGGAATTATTAGGAACAAAATTAAAAAACAGGTCCTCAAGGGTTATAATCTCTGGATTATTACCTGAACCATGTGCAAATTGGCATAGGGATAAGAAAATTAGGGAAGTAAACACGTGGCTAAAGGAGTGGTGTGGGAAAGAGGGGTTCCATTTCATGGGGCACTGGCATCAGTATTGGGACAGGAGGGAACTGTACCATTGGGATGGGCTCCACCCAAACCGATCTGGGATCAGTGTCCTAGTGGAAAGGATAAATAGGGTGGTCACAAAGACTTTAAACTAGTAAATGGGGGGCAGGGGGAGGCCTCAGGGGAAGTAAATACAGTTTCAAAAACAGGTAACAGGGCAGAGAGTAAAGAAACAGTCAGGAACCCTACTTCAGGAACTGCAGGTAATGGCAAAACTGCAAATGGTTAAACCAGAAGAGAGAAATAATAAACAGACGAATAAAGCATCAGTGCTGAGGGACAGGTTAGTGGGTATCGCCCAAATAAGAGTTCTATATACAAATGCATGGAGTGCAAGGAATAAACTAGATGAGTTGCAGGCACAAATTCAAATAGAAGATTATGATGTGGTGGCCATTGCGGAGACATAGCTGCAGGTTGGTCAGGACTGGGAACTAAATATATCTGGTTACAAAGTTTACAGGAGGGACAGGGAAAATGGCAGAGGGGGTGGAGTAGCCTTACTGATTAGAAATAATATCACTCATTGGTGAGGGAGGATATAATGAGGGGAAAGCATCCAGTGGAGACCTTATGGGTGGAACTGAGGAACAGAAAAGGATCTAAAACTTTAATAGGTGTTGTGTATAGACCCCCTGGTAACAGTTCTGAGTTGTTAGATTGTATAAATGCACAAATTAGGCAAATATGTAACAAAGGCAGAGTAGTATTAATGGGGGATTTTAACTTACACATAGATTGGGCGAGGCAGACTAGCACCTGTCAGAAAGGTAGTGAATTTCTGGAATGTGTCCGGGATAGTTTCCTACAGCATTATGTCCTAGATGTAACAAGGGGACAGGCAATATTAGGTTTAGTTATGAGTAATGAGCCAAATTTAATTAGTAGCCTAACTGTGCATGAACATTTATCAAATAGTGATCACAACATGATCGAATTCAAGGTAGTGTTTGAAAGTGAAAAGCACGAATCAGCTACTAGAATTTTAGACTTGGGTAAGGCTGACTTTACCGGGATGAGAGAGAGACTATCCACGGTAAACTGGGAAGACCTGTTAATGGGTCAAACGACTGAAGAACAGTGGAGAATATTCAAAGAAACATTTAACGAAATACAGAGCGAGTATATACCCCTGAGAAGAAAAAGCTCCACTTCACAGAAAAAACAGCCATGGACAACGAAAGAGATTAGGGATAGGATAAAACTAAAAGAAAGGGCTTACAAAAATGCAAAATGCAGCACAGATCCGGCCAAATGGGATAGATACAAAGACCAGCAAAGGGTTGCAAAGCAGCTTATAAGAGCTACTAAAAGGGATTATGAAAGGAAACCTGCAAGGGACATCAAAATCAATAAGAAATTTTATAGTTACATAAAGGGAAAGCGGGTGGTCAAGAGCAATATAGGCCCACTAAAAGCTGAAAATGAAGATATTGCCATTGATAATGGGGAAATAGCCGACATCTTGAACAATTACTTTGCCTCAGTATTTACAGCTGAAAAGGAGGATAACTTGCCGGAAGTCCCGAAAAAATTAATAGCCGATAGGGGACAGGGACTTAATACAATTAACGTAAGTAAAACATCAGTAACAAGGAAATTAATGGAACTAAAAAGTGAGAAATCCCCAGGACCTGATGGTTTCCATCTGAGGGTGTTGAAGGAAGTAGGGGAGCACATTGTAGATGCCCTAACTATAGTCTTTCAGAGTTCCCTAGATTCAGGAGTGGTCCCTCTGGATTGGAAAGTTGCACATATCACTCCACTTTTTAAGAAGGGTGAAAGGGGGAGCCAAGGAAATTACAGACCAGTTAGCCTGACATCTGTAGTGGGGAAGTTGCTGGAGTCTATAATCAAGGATAGGGTGACTGAACACCGAGAAAAAATTCAGTTAATCAGGGACAGCCAGCATGGATTCATGACGGGAAGGTCATGCCTGACAAATCTCATTGAATTTTTTGAAGAGGTGACTAAGGTAGTGGACAGGGGAATGTCTATGGATGTTATTTATATGGACTTCCAGAAGGCATTTGATAAAGTCCCACATAAGAGACTGTTAACTAAGATAGAAGCCCATGGAGTTGAGGGCAAATTATTGACATGGTTAGGAAGTTGGTTGAATGGTAGGCGAAAAAGAGTGGAGATAATGGGTAAGTACTCCAATTGGCAGGATGTTACTAGTGGTGTCCCACATGGATCTGTGCTGGGGCTTCAATTATTCACATTATTCATTAACGACTTGGATGATGGTATAGTAAGTCATATATCCAAATTTGCTGATGATACAAAATTAGGCAGCATTGTAGACAGTCTAGATGATAGCATAAAATTGCAAGGAGATATTGACAGACTAGGTGAATGGGCAAAACTGTGGCAGATGGATTTCAATGTGGGCAAGTGTGAGGTTATCCATTTGGGACCAATAAAGGATAGAGCAGGGTACTTTCTAAATGGGAAGAGGTTAAGTACAGTGGATGTCCAAAGAGACTTGGGGGTTCAGGTGCATAGATCTTTAAAATACCACGAGCAAGTGCAGAAAATTATCAAAAAGGTTAATGGAATGCTAGCCTTTATATCTGGAGGATTGGAGGACAAAGACTCAGAGGTTATGCTACAGCTGCACAAAACCCTGGTTAGACCCCACTTGGAGTACTGTGAGCAGTTCTGGGCACCACACCCGAGAGAGATATATTGGCCTTGGAGGGAGTGCAACGTAGGTTTACAAGAATGATACCTGGACTGCAGGGGTTGTTACGAGGAAAGGTTAGACAAAGTAGGCCTGTTTTTTCTAGAATTTAGAAGTTTAAGGGGTGATCTGATCGAAGTCTTCAAGATATTAACAGGAAAAGACAGGCTAGATAAAGATGAACTATTTCCACTGGTTGGAGATTCTAAAACTAGGGGGCATAGTCTAAACATTAGGGCCAGATCGTTCAGGAGAGATGTTAGGAAGCATTTCTTCACGCAACGGGTGGTAGAGGTTTGGAACTCTCTCCCACAAACAGCAGTTGAAGCTAGAACAGTTAATTTTAAATCTGAGATAGATAGATTTTTGTTAAGGGATATGGGCCAAAGGCAGGTATATGGAGTTAGGCCACAGATCAGCCATGATCTCATTGAATGGCGGGACAGGCTCGAGGGGCTGAATGGCCTACTCCTGTTCCTATCTTCCTATGTTCCTATGTTCCTATAAGCTCACCGCCAATCGCCGCCCATGCGGACCACATGTCGCGGAGCCGCCGCACTATTCAGTGTGGTGGTTCATTTAAATGGACTGCTCCGCCCCCCTCAACTGATGACATGGAGGGGGCGGGCAGTTTGTCCTTAGCAATGGCGTCGGGTACGACTGTGCGGGGCCGATGCCATTTTTAAAGGGCTTCGAGCCCTATATTGGAATTAAAATTTTTAAAGATGTGGTGCTTTTAAAAAATGGAATAAATTTATCCTGACCCTCTCCTACACCCCCTCCGCACCCCCACAATAACCATGGAAATAATATCCTGCCCTCTCCCCACCCAAAACACTTACCTTGTGCTCCCGACTTTCCCCCTCCCAAAAGTTCATCAACTTTAAACTTTACCCCCTTCCCACCACCCTCTAGACCAATGAAATTAGTTTTACCTTGCTCCCCACCTCCCTGCACTTAGAAATTTACTTGCTCCCCCCTCCCCACCAGTGTTCCACCTTAGATCACCAGATGGAGATCCGAAGGCACGGGAATGCCAGCCACTGGCAGCAATATGGCACTGGAACGGATGGCGGGAGCAGGTAAGTAATTAATTCATTTATTTTACTAAATAAACTTATTTAAATGTTGGTCCCATTGCCGAACAGTAGGGGGGCCGCCACGAGGCCTCTCCATTGCCAGCAATATCGGACTGGGCCTTCCCAGTGTTGAGGTCCATAGTAGGCCTCTGCTGGAGGGATTTTCCAGCCCCCCAACGTTGGGGGAGGGGGGGTGGTGTAAAATCCAGCACAATATCTGTGTATTTTGGTGTGCTATTTTATAAGAATCTGTAATTTGATTTAAGGTATGATCTACCCAATGAAATCACTTCAGTGGTAAATTAAAGTTGTTATCACATTTGGCAGACTCCTGGACCTCACTGTGTAAGAGAGAAAGAAAAGCCATTAAAGAAAGGAAGGCAACAATTGTAGAAACACAACACAGAATATCCATTAGAACTGGCCAAATTCATACTGGGTTAAATTGGATAACCCCCCCGAAAATGGGATCAGTGATTGTGATGTACAATTAATCCACGCCCGTTCAGTGAAATGTAGGTTGCACATCTGCCTTAGTGGCTTTACAAGCAACGTAGCTATCTTAAATTTATCCAGTAACCTGCTGTGATTGCAACATAATGGGAAATAATGAAGGATGCCACATAATATAGCAATGCAAAAACAAACTGGAAACATCAAAAGGTGCAAGTGAGAAAGTGCATTGTGTTATGCACAGACACACATTTGATAAGGTCGGTGTATTTACTGCAACTATTAGATAATCACCTGTTAAAGTTCTTTTCATTAAGAAAACTATACATGCCACAGGCAGTGTGTTGCAGCTTAAACTGATCGTATGCCACTACATATTATTGTTCTTACAGTCTTTAACAGAAAACCCTGCTTAGAAAGCAATGGGGACACAGCATTAAAAAACAATTGTGTTTATTGAGGAGGCAAGAATGGAAGGATGGAGGTCGATAGGATGCCTGGGTGATGCCCTTATTAAAGGAGATGACCATGCTTGTTATTTTGTACAATTATATTCAGCTGTGCCAGTGATTAGGGGACAAACACTAAACACTCATAAAAGTTTCAGATCTAAGTATGCTGTGAGCGTGCAGCTTTTACGAATTGTTTTCCTCAAGGGAACTGTCTGAGACTTGTTTGATTGGTGTTTTATTTTATTTTCTTCAAAACTGATTGCAATAGCTTCTCTTAGTTGAAGACGATATTCCCTGGAGTAAATGCATTAACTGGCTTTACATGAGTGTTCTTGTCAGTGCACTTATGGAAATAAAAAGCAGTATTTTTTATTTATCGACTTTTACTTGATTTTAAAACTTACACTAAACTTCTCATTTTGTAGATTTTACTGCAGTATACTACCGCAATGTCTTGGCATTAGTTTGTTTTTAATATATTTGTTCTTGGAATATGTGCTATGCTGGCATGGCTGCATTTATTATATATCCCTTCTGAAAAAGTAGTGGCAGTCCCAGTGGTGATGGTCTTCACACAGTTATGCTAGGCAAGGAATTCAACTGAGCATTGACAGAAGAATGTTCTCCAGATTACTCCCGGTGCCACGTGCTAGTGAGTTTAGAAATAGGAGGATAGAGCAGATGAATGCCTGGCTGAAGAGATGGTGCAGGAGGGAGGGCTTTAGTTTCCTGGATCACTGGGTCTGCTTCTGGCAAAGGTGGGACCTGTACAAGTTGGACGGGTTGCACCTGAACCGGAATGGGACATGCATCCTTGCTGGGAGATTTGCTAGTGCTGTTGGGGGGGGTTTAAACTCATTTGGCAGGGTGATGGGATACAGAGTGAAGATACAGTAGAGGGTAATATAGAACAGAAAGTGAGTCTGCCTGGAAGGCAGAGCAAATATAGACCTGGTAAGTTACAAGGGAAAATATACAAGGTTGGATTGCATCTATTTCAACGCAAGGAGTCTTACTAATAAGGCAGATGAATTGAGGGCATTGATTAGCACATGGGATTATGATATTGCTATCACTGAGACATGGTTGAGGGAGGGACAGGACTGGCAGCTCAATATTCCAGGGTATAGAATCTTTAGGTACAACAGGGGAGGGGATAAAAGAGGAGGTGGCATTGCACTGTTGATCAAGGAGTCAATTACTGCAGTAAGGAGGGATGACATCTTAGAAGGTTCCTCAAATGAGGCCATTTGGGGAGAACTTAAAAACAAAAAGGGGGCAATCGTTTGGCTGGGTGTGTAATGCAGGCCTCCAAACAGTCAGGGAGAGATAGAGGAGCAGATATGTAGGCAAATCTCAGAGAGGTGTAAAAATAATAGGGTAATAATAGTAGGGAATTTCAACTTCCCCAATATTAACTGGGATAGTCTTAGTGCAAAAGGCTTAAAAGGGGGTGGAATTCTTAAAGTGCATCCAGGAGAGCTTTTTCAGCCAGCACGTAGAAAGTCCTACAAGAGAAGGGGCAGTACTGGACCTAATCCGAGGGAATGAAGCAGGTCAAGTGGTAGAAATGTCAGTGGGGGAGCATTTTGGGGATAGTGACCATAATTCTGTAAGATTTAAGGTAGGTATGGAAAAGGACAAAGCTGGCCCAGAAATAAAGGTACTAAATTGGGGGAAGGCCGATTTCAATATGATAAAACAGAATCTGGCCAAAGTGGACTGGGAGCAGCTACTTGTAGGAAAGTCTACATCACATCAGTGGGAGTCATTCAAAGAGGAAATACTGAGAGTTCAGAGCCAACATGTACCTGTTAAGGTGAAGAGTCGGACTAACAGGCCCAGGGAACCCTGGATGTCAAGGGATATAGAGGATTGGATCAGGAAAAAAAGAAGGCTTACGGAAGAACCCAAGTGCTGAAAACAGCGGAGGCACTAGAGGAGTATAGAAAGTGTAGGGTGACACTTAAAAAAAGTAATTAGGAGAACTAAGAGGGGACATGAAAAAACACTGGCGGGCAAGATAAAGGAAAATCCCAAGGTGTTTTATAAGAATATTAAGGATAAGAGGATAACCAGGGTAAGAGTAGGGCCCATTAGGGACCAACGTGGCAATCTTTGTGTGGAGCCGGAGGACATAAGTGAGGTTTTAAATGATGACTTTTCATCTGTGTTCACTATGGAGATGGACGATGTAGGTGTAGAGATCAGGGAGGGGGATTGTGATATACTTGAACATATTAGCATTGAAAGGGAGGAAATATTAGCTGTTTTAGCGGGCTTAAAAGTGGATAAATCCTCAGGCCCAGATGAGCTGTATCCCAGGCTGTTATGTGAGAGGTAAGGGAGGAGATAGCAGGGGCTCTGACGCAAATTTTCAAATCCTCTTTGGCCACAGGCAAGATACCAGAGGACTGGAGGACAACGAATGTGGTACCATTATTCAAGAAGGGTAGTAGGGATAAACCAAGTATTTACAGGCCAGTGAGTCTCACAGCAGTGTTTGGGAAAATATTGGAAAAAATTCTGAGGGACAGGATTAATCTCCACTTGGAGAAGCAGGGATTAATCAGGGATAGTCAGCATGGCTTTGACAGGGGGAGATCACATCTAACTAACTTGATTGAATTTTTCGAGGAGGTGAATAGATGTGTCGATGAGGATAAAGGAGTAGATGTAGTCTACATGGACTTCAGTAAGGCTTTTGATAAGGTCCCGCATGGGAGATTGGTTAAGAAGGTAAGAGCCCACGGGATCCAGGGCAATTTGGCAAATTGGATCCAAAATTGGCTTAGTGGCAGGTGGCAGAGGGTAATGGTCAAGGGTTGTTTTTGCGATTGGAAGCCTGTGACCAGTGGTGTACCACAGGGATCAGTGCTAGGACCCTTGCTGTTTGTAGTGTACATTAATGATTTAGACATGAATATAGGAGGTTTGATAAGTAAGTTCACAGATGACACGAAAATTGATGGTGTTGTAAATACTGAGGAGGAAAGCCTTAGATTACAGGGAGATATAGATGGGCTGGTAAGATGGGGGCAGCAGTGCGAAATAGAATTTAATCCTGAAAAGTGTGAGGTATGCATTTTGGGAGGACTAACAAGGCAAGGGAATATACAATGGATGGCATTACCCTAGGAAGTACAGAAGGTCAGAGGGACCTTGGTGTACTTGTCCATAGATCACTGAAGGCAGCAGCACAGGTAGATAAGGTGGTTAGGAAGGCATATGGGATACTTGTCTTTATTAACCGAGGCACAGAATATAAGAGCAGGGAGGTTATGATGAAGCTGTATAAAACACTAGTTTGGCCACAGCTGGAGTACTGTTTACAGTTCTGGGCACCACATTATAGGAAGGATGTGATTGCACTGGAGAGGGTGCAGAGGAGATTCACCAGGATGTTGTCTGGGCTGGAGTATTTCAGCTATGAAGATAGACTGAAAAGGCTAGGGTTGTTTTCCTTGGAGCAGAGAAGGCTGAGGGGGGACATGATTGAGGTTTACAAGATTATGAGGGGCATTGATAGGTTAGATAGGAAGAAACTTTTTCCCTTAGCGGAGGGGTCAAGAACCAGGGGGCATAGGTTTAGTATAAGGGGCAGGAGGTTTGGGGGGATTTGAGGAAAACTTTTTTCACCCAGAGGGTGGTTGGAATGTGGAATGCACTGCCTGAAGAGGTGGTGGAGGCAGAAACCCTCACAACATTTAAGAAGTATTTAGATGAGCACTTGAAACGCCATAGCATACAAGGCTACGGGCCAAGTGCAGGAATATGGAATTAGAATAGTTGGGTGCTGGATGGCTGGCACAGACAAGATGGGCTGAAGGGCCTGTTTCTGTGCTGTATAACTCTATGACTCTATGACTATGACACTTGTCATTATGCCTTGCCAGTCGCTGTCAAAGTCAACTATGGCCTTGAATGTCTTCGCTTCTGGTTCCTCTCAATAGACCTTGATAGCATCTCTCAAATGGGAGCTCACCACTGATCTCACAGGTCACTGATGCCCTTTTTTCCCAGAGCTGGACAGTACATGCAATTTCAGACATATGGAACCTCACAGATACAGAGGGCAGTCATTATTGGATCCCCTTGGGTGCAGGGCATCATCGATTGCACCCACATAGCCATCAAGGCACCGAGAGTCAGATTCATCAACAGGAACCGAGAGTCAGATTCATCAACACGTCATCAACCTTCAGCTGGTCTGCGACCACAACAAGGGCTTCCTCCATGTATGCGTTCGCTTTCCTGGCTGCCGCCATGACTCCTTTATCCTCCGGCTATCCAGGCTGCCGCAGCTCTTCACTCCAACTGCCAAACTACATGGCTGGATTCTCTGGGACAAGGGATAACCCTTAAAGAGATGGATACTCACCTCTCTGTAAGAACCCAGACAGAGAAACAGAGTTGATGCAAACAAAGCCATCTGTTCACCAGGACAACCATTGAGCAGGCCTTTAGTCTTCTTAAGATGCGATTCTGGTGCCTGGACTGGTCTGGTGATACCCTGCAATACACTCCTGCAAGAGTCTCGCTCGTTATGGTGGTTTGCTGTGCACTCCATAACATGACCCACCAGAGAGGTATGGACTTTGAGGACGATGAGGCCCTGGAAGGACACAGTTCATTGGAGGGAGAGGAGGAGTAATATGTGGAAGAGGAGGAGAGAGAGGATGTAGAGGAGGAAGATACAGAACACAGAGGTGCGCTGGCTACACAGGAAGGTGGCTGGGGCCAACATGGGACGCGAATGTCTCGCCAGGATGCCTTGAATGTCAGGGATCATCTGATTCAGCAGCATTTCAGGGGACGGGGGAGCGGACCGGGCCGGGTAAAGTGGGGGGGAAGTGGAGCGGGCCGGGGAGGGGGGCGAGCGAGTGGGCCGGGGACGGAGGGGGAGCGGAGTGGCTGAAAGAGCGGAGCAGCCGAAAGAGCAGAGCAGCGAGGGGGGGAGCAGAGTGGCCAAAAGAGCGGAGCGGCTGGAGAGAGCAGTGAGGGGGGTGGGAATGGAGCGGCCGGAGAGAGCGGAGCAGCCGGAGAGAGCAGTGAGGGGGGTGGGAGCGGAGTGGCCGGAGAGAGCGGAGCGGCCGGAGAGAGCAGACCAGCCGGAGAGAGCAGTGAGGGGGGTGGGAGCGGAGTGGCCGGAGAGCGCGGAGCGGCCGGAGAGAGCAGCGAGGGGGGAGGAGCGGAGCGGCTGGAGAGAGCAGCAAGGGGGGGAGGGAGTGGAGCGGCCGAAAGAATGGAGCAGCGAGGGGGGGAGCGGAGCAGCCGGAGAGAGCGGAGCGGCCGGAGAGAGCAGCTAGGTGGGAGGAGCGGAGCGGCCGAACGAGCGGAGCGGCCAGAGAGAGTGGAGTGGAGTGGCTGGAGAGAGCAGCAAGGGGGGAAGGAGTGGAGCGGCCGAACGAGCAGGGCGGCCGGAGAGAGCGATGAGGAGGGGAGGGAGTGGAGCGGCTGAAACAGCAGAGCAGTGAGGGGGGGGAGCAGAGCGGCCGAAGAGAGCAGTGGAGGGGAGTGGAGCGGCTGGAGAGAGCAGCGAAGTGAGGGAGGGCGCAGAGCGGCTGGAGAGAGCAGAGCGGCCGGAGAGAGCAGCGAGGGGGGAGCGGAGCAGCTGGAGAGAGCAGTGGAGGGGAGCGGAGCGGCTGGAGAGAGCAGCGAGGTGAGGGAGGGCGCGGAGCGGCTGGAGAGAGCGGTGGAGGGGAGCGGAGCGGCTGGAGAGAGCAGCAAGGTGAGGGAGGGCGCGGAGCGGCTGGAGAGAGCAGAGCGGCCGGAGAGAGCAGCGAGGGGGGAGTGGAGCGGCTGGAGAGAGCAGCGAGGGGGGAGCGGAGCGGCTGGAGAGAGCAGCAAGGTGAGGGAGGGCGCGGAGCGGCTGGAGAGAGCGGAGTGGCTGGAGAGAGCAGTGGGGGGGAGCGGAGCTTGACGCATGGGTGAATACGTTAACGTTGCAGTGCTGTATGCATAAAACGTATGCGCAGAGGCTGACCAGGCACGTTGCCCGAAGATGCACACGTCACGCGATGATATCATTGGCGCATGCGCGAATCAGTCCTGGCAAGTCGGAATGCAGCGCACGCGCAGAGAGCAGGAGCCCATCTGCGCAAGGGCACATCTTGGCGCAGCCTGATGACGTCAGTGGCCGGCTGAGTTGTCAGGAATCACTTTGTTGTGCATTTCCATTACAGAAGGGGTCATGTGGCCAATACTCCATTTTGTCTGTGGTACAACTGTCCATGTTTCATGGTTCAGTTCGACAATTGACATTTTATTTTCATAATTCCTCCAATTCATTGTTTATTTCATCATGGCTCCTTCTGAGCATGACATTTCTGAGCATGGCATGCTCATAAAAGAAAACAGTGCACAGATACAGGAAAAAAACACCCAAGTGACCCATTCAATGCTCCATGTGATGCAGTGGCCTCCATGCTCGGCCACTTCTATGAGGTGCTACACTTATGGCCTCAGATGAGGTGGAGGCAGCCTGATCACTTGGCCTACTCCTGCTCCTATTTTCTATGTTTCTATGTTTTATGTTTCTTGGCTTGTGCCTAAGATAAATGTGGTGATTGTCCTTGAGGTGGAGGGGCCAGTAGGGACATCTCCAGAGGCTGTTGCATCCGCAACATTGCAGAGACAGCCTCCATCACTGGGCCCTGCTGCACAGATGCTCCCACTATCAGAGGAGCCTCAGTGACTGAGGATGATGAATGTGCCTCGTGAGGGGTGGTACCCTCAACCTCCTCGGTGACATCCTCAGCCTTTGGCTGGCACTTTGATGGCTGGAGGGGGGAACCAGCTGGCATCCCTTCCAAACATCTCTGTACCACCAGCACCACTGACTAGTCCACACTACATAGTGTGGCATGCATCCTGTGAACATCAGTGCACAGTTCCTGCATGCACTCCAAGTACTGTCCCAGATTGTTTTCCATGATGTTGGCCACTCTCTCTATGGAGGAGCTCATGTGCTCAAAGCCCTGCACCATGGTGGCACACATGAGCTGGATGGATTCCTCCATTCTCAGCCCATCACCCCGTACTGCCTTAGGGAACTCTGACATGCGGAAAAACATCTGCTATTGCTGGTCTAGGTAGAGCCTAGAAACAGCTTGCACACACTGGCAGCTATTCAACCATGATAGCCATATTACCCAAACAAATTGCACAACACACTGACACACTTCCCTCTCTCTTGCAGGGCAAGGTGGAGCTCAGTTTGAGTCAGCAGGAACTCACCAGATGGGAAGAGATGCACCTGCATGTTCCAACCCCCATGGAGGAGGCAGTGCCAGCCATTATGGGAAGGGCCATTGCTGAGGCTGTGCATACCGATGGGGCTGAAACCATAGAAGGTGATATTATCCTTACATCAAATCCTCCTTCTCACATTCCACTTTGCTCTCATCCCAACTCTCTTCTGACTTACAAGATTTAGATGGTGTAAGCATGCAGTTCATACTTTCTCCTCTATCTTCACCACAACCTTGCCCCTTTTTGATTTCATATACTCAAGCGCTGCAACCTACCCAGGTAGTGGTAGAAGAGCAGGAAGACAGTGATGATGAAGATGCACCATCAACTCAATTTTATACTAGTAGTCACCAGCTCAGTTTCTGGCACTGCCTGTAACTTACAAGATAGCACAGTCGGGATATGAACATGGTGAAACAGCAGGCACAAGTGCATAGCAGCCAGGTCAGGTGCCAGCTCGCTGGAGGGCAAGGTTACGCATGAGTTTTTCTGCAGAGGACTCAGATGAGGACAACATTTGTGCTCACACCCTGCCACTCTGCAGTGCCTTTGCTGTTGCCTGTCAGCCAGCCAGCCCAGAATGCTGCTGCCCATGCCAAGATGGTGCAGTCTGAAGCTGAGCCTCTAGGCCCAAGAGATGCCATCTGCAGTCTCCTTCACTGAAGGTCAGCAGCCTTCCACCAGCCGTACTGCAGCCACTGGGGTAGCACAGCATAGGAGCAACAAGACAGGCAAAGACACATGGAAGATTCGCACTAGGGGAATGCATAAAAGTCATTTGTTTATTTTTATATGCAATTTCGCATGCTTTAATCTATAAATTTCGTTTGGAAAGTGTATTTTGTGGTGTATTTCAATTTTGCTTTGTGGTCAAAAGGACGATATTATGGTCAGTGACAGAGAAGGTAAGGAGTGTGGGACTGTTGGTTGTAGTATAATGCACATAAGCTGTTGCTGGGTAGATTATGTATATAGACCTTAAGCATCATCACAGGATTTGATGTCACAAGTCTGTACCTTGTGCTACTCAATGTTCATGTAGATACCTTAGTGAGAAGACAGCTGTAAATAAACTCCTGTTACTTTGACCCACAGTCTACTACCCTCATTCTATCCTAATAGCACACTGACAATATAGTATATGGTGGCAGTGGTAAAAACGACTTTTGTAGCATAAGAAAACAGAAAAGATTGAAAATATCGAGGAGATGTGGAAAAATCGATACCATTACCAGAGAGCTTTGAGTGAGTGCTGGGGCCCATCAGGCAAAAGCGTGGCCAAGACGGATTTGAAGATTCGACAGGTACCGTTCCACATCATATTTAATGGCATGACCGGACAAAGAACAGGTCAGAGTTTTGCTTTATGATGTGGGAGACAGTGCAGAAGACATTCTGACTACCCTGGGGATCGATGAAAAAGAAATCCCGCATGGCGAAGTGATTAAAACATTGGAGGGATACTTTCTGGTCAAGAAGAATGTAATCGTGGAAAGGGTTAAGTTCAACAGATGCACCCAAAAAGTTGGTGAAAGTATCATTTCATTTATTAATGATCTGTAGAAAGTAGCTGAGGATTGCGACTACGGAGGTCTACAAGAGGAACTGATTCGGGACAGAATAGTAATCAGGGTTACAGATGAAGCATTGTCAGACCATACATATGAACATACGAGCCTGCTTTGCCATTCGATAAGATCATGGCTGATCTGATGGTAACTTTGACTCAACATTCCCGCCTACCCCCGATAAGCTTTCAGCCCCTTGCTTATCAAGAATCTATCTACCTCTGCCTTAAAAATATTTAAAGACTGCTTCCACTGCCTTTTGAGGAAGAGAGCTCCAAAGACTCTCAACCCTCTGAGAGAAAAAAACTCTCTTCATCTCTGTCTTAAATGGCAACTCCTTATTTTTAAATAGTGACTCATAGTTCTAAATTCTCCCACAAGGGGAAACATCCTTTCCACATCCACCCTGTCAGGACTCCTCAGGATCTTATATGTTTCAATCATGTCGCCTCTTACTCTCCTAAACTCCAGCAGAAACAAGCCTAGCCTGTCCAACCTTTCCTCATAAGAAAACCTGCCCATTCCAGGTATTAGTCTAGTAAACCTTCTCTGAACTGCTTCCAAAGCATTTACATCCTTCCTTAAATAAGGAGACCAATACTGTACACAGTACTCCAGATGTGGTCTCACAAATGCCCTGTATAACTGAAGCATAACCTCCCTACTTTTGTATTCAATTCCCCTTGCAATGAACAATAACATTCTATTAACTTTCCTAATTATTTACTGAACCTGCATACTCACCTTTTGCAATTCATGCACTAAGACACCCAGATCTTTCTGCATCTCAGAGCTCTGCAATCTCTCACCTTTTAGATAATATGCTTCCTTTTTATTCTTCCTGCTAAAATGGACAATTTCACATTTGCCCACATTATGCTCCATTTGCCAGATTTTTGCCCACTCACTTAACCTATCTATATCTCCTTATGTCCTCTTCACAACTACTTTTCTAGCTATCTTTGTGTCATCAACAAATTTCGCAACCAGATTTACGGTCCCTTCATCCAAGTCATTTATATAAATTGTAAAAAGTTGAGGCCCCAGCACTCATCCCTGCAGCACACCATTCATTACATCTTACCAACCAGAAAATTACCCATTTATGCCTACTCTCTGTTTCCTGTTAGCTAGTGAGCCTTCTATCCATGCCAATATGTTACCCCCCTACACAATGAGATTTCATTTTACGCAATAACCTTTGATGTGGCACCTTATCAAATGCCTTCTGGAAATCTAAGTACGGTACATCCAATTGTTCCCCTTTATCCACAGCATATGTTACTTCCTCAAAGAACTCCAATAAATTGGTTGAACATGATTTCCCTTTCACAATACCATGTTGCCTCTGCCTGATTACCTTGAATTTTTCTAAGTGCCCTGCTATAATGACTTTAATAATAGCTTCTAACATTTTGCCTAAGACAAATGTTAAGCTAATTGGCCTGTAGTTTCCTGCTTTCTGTCTCCTTCCCTTTTTGAATAAAGGAGTTACATTCGCTATTTTCCAATCTAATGGAATCTTCCCCGAAGCTAGGGAATTTGGGGAAATTAAAACCAACGCAGTGTACAATTTGCAATCTTAAGTGACTTTGTAGTGCCACAAGTATGCGCTCAATTTTGCCCCCAGTGTTTTCAATGACCCCGTGACACAAGGTGGGCATTAACAAAGCAGAAAGCAGATTACAGGGGTTACCTTGTGTAGTTTTTGATTTGAATGTTACAGCAAAAGCTCTCAATGCAGCCGGAGCTGTCTATTTAGATGCATTGCTGTGATAGTGAGCAGAGCGTCTGTTGAATCCAACAGCAGTTGGTATTATATCCAGCATGTGCTCTGTTTACAAGCTCCGGTGGTGTGCAAACAGGCTAGCCCTGGGTGTGTCGAGAGGTAAGCATGGCATAAGGTCGGTTCTATTTTGATGAAAGAATTAAAAGACATTCCTGGTCACATTGGTAACAGACAATGGGATGGAATGATAGAATGTTTTTGCCAATTAAGCTGGTTTCAAAGTTTGTTTAAAACAATGGGGATAATTTCCACATTCGGTGCAGGTAGAAATCAAATGGTTCTGGATTAGTCTATTTTACATCCTGCCTGATTTTCTTTCCTGTTGAGTTCCAAAGTGATTGGGGTGTATTGGGTGGTTAATGCACCACTACTCATTTTCCACCTGCACTTGAAGTGAAAGTTACTCCAAATGTATAACATTAATAAAAAATATTTTGGATTTGGCTTTCAAAATTTGTCTGATAATTGTGATGATCTGCTAGATGCACTATAAGTGGAGTTGACTGTGTTTATGTTTATATCGCACCTACACCATTAGTTACTTTTATATTTACTTTACTACAGTTAAATATAACCATCATTGCATTGTTGACTATTACAAGAACATACAAATTCCTTAATTTAAATTTGATGGGCACGTATCACAGCTGTTGAAAATTATAATTTTGGCTTAGTGAACTTCACAATATCTGTTTACCAAATAAATGCAGCATAATTGCTATCTTCTCCAAAATTGCAAGATAAACAGCATCTGTTTGGTTTTGCACAATATCAAATCTAGAGGCGAAAACTACTGAATTGATACAAAATAAGAGAATGGAGTTGGTTTTCCAATTTGGTGTGGGCGAAAAATTATGAGAATTTTATACATCCCGCTCAATTTCCGTTTCCAATGAAATCCTTACGCCTCTCCTCACTCACCATTTTACTGTTCAACTCCCTTTATTTCCCCCTTCCAATGCTGCCTCTCAACATTTCCCTCTTTCTTCCCCTTTCTTCTGTATTTCCCTTCCCCTTCAGCATATCTCTTCTCCCTTCATTCCTTCCCCCTTTTTCAACCCCTCCCTTCCCCTTTCCCTCTTAATTGATCCTTTGTTCCAGCCCACACCATCCCTCTTGCCTTTTGCCCTTGTGATCTTAGGAATTGGTATATCACATGGTCATAGTATTTCATAATATATCCCTTAATTTTTACTTGATATATATTTTACAAGTACCATGAGTGCTTTAAAAGACCTGCCAGTGAACCCTGGGAGCAACGGTAATCTTAGGCAGCAATGTTAGAACTATAGCCACTTTGAAGTCCAAAGCCAGTGAAGATGGCCTGGGTATCCCCCAGTAGCTGAAGTCATGACACACCACAAAGGAAAGGTTGGGAAATCAGTACTTGCCCTCACTGCTTTTCTGGGCTACTGACTGGAGCATTATTTCTGCAATGAGGAGGTAAATCAGACAGTCAGACAAAGGTCCTTTTTTGTGTGACTATATTCACTGGATGGAAGCAGTCTGATATCTAGCTTATGTTCATGACTGAGTCTCATTAGCTGCTGAGCTGTTTGTCAATTTGGAGCATCTTGCTAACTGTAATGGGCAGGAAATTCCAGGGAAGGGTCACAAAGGGTGGGACATCAGGGCAGGTCAATACCACAAAATTGAGTTTCACCTTTCTGAAAAAGACAATTGCTTTTTATGATTAATATATTTTTAGGAATAAAATGTATGTGCTTTTAAGCCCCCTCCTTCCTAATGGTGCTAAATGTTACATCAAGTGGAGTCCAATATGTTAATTGTAATATTTTTATCACAAATATTTGCTGTTATTTCCCTAATTTCAGCAAGTTTGTTTGAACTGCTTGTAGGTTGCAACAGGTAAGCTGTTTCTAAAGGTTGATTCTTCCTTGGGGGCATTAATAATTCTGACTTTTTATAACATCAATAGTATATTTATTGGACCTTAGTGCTCAGTAATTGATTGACATTAGGCTCTGCTTTGAGATTGTAACCTGAAGCATCCAAATTTCTCCAATCTGCTGTCATAAACATTTACGTTTTTCTGTCAAATGTTTTCACTGTATTTTGGCCCAATATGCTTTCTCTCTCCCTCTTTTGCATTGATAAAAATTCACTGAAGGATAATTCTGCATTTGAGATAATACAGGAACATAATAGTCAGCATGGATTTGTTAAGGGACGGTCATGTCTTACTAACTTGATTGAGTTTGTTGAGAAAGTAACAAGGAGGATTGATGAGGATAGTGCAGTGGATGTGGTCTACATGGATTTTAGTAAGGCATTTGACAAGGTCCCGCATGGCAGACTGCTCAGAAAATGAAAGCCCATGGGATACAGGGGAATGTGGCAAGTTGGATCCAAAATTGGCTCAGTGACAGGAAACAAAGGGCAGTAGTCAACAGATGTTTTTGCGAATGGAAAGCGGTTTCCAGTGGCAGTCCACAGGGCTCAGTGTTGGGTCCCTTGCTGTTTGTGGTATATATTAATGATTTGGACTTAAATGTGCGAGGCGTGATTGAGAACTTTGCTGATGACACAAAAATTGGCCATGTAGTTGATAGTGAAGAGGATAGCTGTAGACTCCAGAATGATATTAATGGTTTGGTTGAGTGGACGGAAAAGTGGCAAATGGAATTCAATCCAGAGAAGTGCGAGGTAATGCATTTGGGGAGAGCAAACAAAGCAAGGGAATGCACAATAAACAGGAGGATATTGAGAGGGGTAGAAGAAGTGAGAGATCTTGGAGTGCATGTCCACAGTTCCCTGAAGGTGGCAGGACAGGTAGATACGAGTGGTGAAGAAGGCATATGGAATGATTTATTTTATTGGCCAAGGTATAGAATTCAAAAGCAGGGATGTAATGCTGGAACTGTACAAAACACTAGTTGGGCCACAGCTGGAATATTGTGTACAGTTCTGGTCACTACATTACAGGAAGGACATAATTGCTCTGGAGCAAGTACAGAGGAGATTTACAAGAATGTTGCCAGGACTTGAAAGTAGCAGCTATGAGGATAGATTGGATAGGCTATGATTGTTTTCCTTACAACAGAGGAGGCTGAGGGGTGACTTAATTGAAGTGTACAAAATTATGAGGGGCTTAGATAGAGTAGACAGGAAGGACCTGTTTCCCCTGGAGGTCAGTTACCAGGGGGCACAGATTTAAGGTGATTGGTAGAATGATTAGAAGGGACATGAGGAAAAACCTTTTCACCCAGAGGGTAGTGGGTGTCTGGAATTCACTGCAGTAACGGTGGTGGAGGCAGAAACCCTCAACTCATTTAAAAGGTACCTGGACATGCACCTGAAGTACTGTACCCTGCAAGGCTATGGACCAGGTGCTGGAAGGTGGGATTAGATTGGGCGGCTAGATTTTTTGGCCAGCGCAGACACGATGGGCTGAATGGCCTCCTTCTGTGCCATAAGGTTCTATGGTTCTAATTTATCCCCCATCCAAAATCTTCATTTAGTTGAAAAGGGCTCTCCCATTGACATAGAATAAGAAGCTTTCATGATAAATTAGTGACCCCAAAAATCTGCAGTTGTGTCAAGATCGTGCCTGCCAACATTTTCCAGCACTGACACCACCAGTTTGTAGAGTCAGTGGCCGAGTGCCTATTTTACATGGGCCCATGCTATCTCTGATGCTCATCTGTCCCCTCCAGCTGATGCATGTCATTGTGGGAGCAATCCTGCCACCCACAGCAGCCCCCTCGACTCCCCATCAATCCCATTGGATCCCTCTTTGCCCCCATTGCAAGCGCAATGATCCATTTTTTAAAAATGCAGCCTTTTTAAAAATTCCCTGGGATAAATTTTCATCTTCATTGCATGCGCAGTAGTCTGGCAGAGTGGATCATCTGTCTATTACAGAAACTGTCTGATTTTCATTCAATTGTGCAATGAAAGTGAAGCAGGTTCTATAATGGATGGGCAATCTGCTCCCCCAGATTACCACCCATGCAGGAAAGACAAAAATCTACACCCCAGTTCTTGGAATTTCAGGCCGCTTCACTGGTCCAGACACACCATCCCGCTGGGGCCCACTTGTGTCCATCTGTTGGCGAGTACACCTCATCTCCCTTAGCATGCTTGCCTACATTTTTATGCTGGGTCCCAACTGTGTGGAAGCAGAAACTGGGGAACTGGAAACTATTACTTAAGTAGTTCCTAACCCGAGATCTGCTCATGGGTCACCAACTAATGTCCATAGCATTGTAAAAGAGAGGGGAAGGTTCCATCCCATAAAAAGGCTCATCCTAAACTTCCAGAAACAGTGGGGAGCCGATGCAACGTAATCCCGATCATTTTCTGGTAGGCTTCAGTGGTATCTCTGTGGAAATTAGAGGTCAATTTGTCTAATCTTTAAATTCAGAAGTTTATTGTTTCTTCAGAAGTCCTTTGCTCAAAAAATATTTTGGGGTAAGAGTGGCGAAAGAAAATAGGCCAAAGTTATGAACAATAGGGGGAAGTTTTATGCTTTCCCCCATGGTAGCTTTGCAGGTGGGGAGAGCATAAAATCGGTGGGGTGGTGGCAGGGGTGGGTTTCCCGCCACCATCCTGCCTCCGCCAAAATTTAGTCCAGGGCGGGAAGGCCTGTGAACAGCTTTCCTGTCCACTGCCAATTGAGGCCCTTATCTGGTCAATTAACCCCCAATTAAGGGCCTGTTCCTGCCGCAGCAACAATTAACTGTGCAGTGGGCAACTCTGTTGCCGCATGGAAAGCATGGTTCAGAAAACAATGCGACTGGCTGCTTTCTGGTTCCGGGGTTGGGGGGGGGAGCGAGGCTTGTTTAAAGGCACTTAGTGCCTGAACGAGGGACCCGTCATCGGGAAGTGGGGGGCCCCGCTGAGACCAACCTTCCCAGCCCTTGCTGCTGACCCCTCCCCCCTCCCGTGCGACCCCACCCATGAGCCCCCTCCCACCCTGACCTACCTGAGGTCTAGTTCCAGCTGCATTCCTGGGCCTCCAGTATGTGTTCCTCCTGCAGCAACCACCACCTCCACAGTGGCACTGCAGCTGCCAGACTCTGATTGGCTGGCAGCTGTCCAAGGGCGGAACTTCAGGCAACGGGTCCTTGATCCTGTGGAAGGCCCACCACTGTCCACTTAAGTGCCTGATTGGCACTAGATGTGGCAGGCCTTCTGGAGAAGATGTGACGCGGGGATCTCAGCGTCGCTTTTTCCAGATGTCGAGACCCTCGCCGCCAGTATAAAATTCCCCCCATAGTGTTTAAAATCTGCATTGACACCATCTTTTGGGGAAGTTGGAAACATTCCTGAATTTACATCCAAGTTCATGACAAATAGCAGGATCAGCTGCTACTGAAAGAGGGCCTTGGTAACTGAAATTGCTGAATCAAAAATGAAAACATTGCCTGTGCTACTAACCTGTCTCAAAGGCAGTGATCTCAGGATTACTATCAGTGCCATGTGCTAGTCAGAGTAGAAATAGCAAGATATATTGGATGAATACGTGGCTGAAGAGATGGTGTGAGGGGGAGGGTTTTAGATTCCTGGGCCATTGGGACCAGTTCTGGAGGAGTTGGGGCCAGTACAAACTGGATGGGTTACACCTGGGCAGGACCGGGATTGATGTCCTAAGGGGAGTATTTGCTATAGTGGTTGGGGAGGGTTTAAACTAAAATGGCAGGGGGATGGGAACCTTTGCAGGAGTCGGTGGGGGGTGGGGGGGGAATCAAAGACAAGAACGAAAGACAATAAGGGGAATAAGAAAAGTGATAGGCAGAGAAATCAAGGGCCAGAATCAAACAGGGCCACAGTGAAAAATAGTGGGAAGGGGACAAGTAATGTTAAAAAGACAAGCCTTAAGGTTTTGTGACTTAACGCGCAGAGCATTCGCAATAAAGTGGATGAATTAATCACGCAAATAGATGTAAACGGGTATGATATAGTCGGGAAAATGGAGACATGGCTGCAAGGTGACCAGGGACGGGAAAAGAACATACAGGGGTATTCAGTATTTAGGAAGGACAGACAAAAAGCAAAACGCGGTGGAGTTGCATTGCTGGTTAAAGAGGAAATTAACACAATAGTGAGGAAAGATATTAGCTCTGATGATGTGGAATCATGTATGGGTAGAGCTGAGAAACACTAATGAACAAAAAACATTAGTGGGGGTTGTAAATAGACCCCCAAACTGTAGTGGTGATGTTGGGAATGGCATTAAACAGGAAATTAGAGATGCATGTGATAAAGGAACATCTGTAATTATGGGTGACTTCAAGCTGCATATAGATTTGGCAAATCAAATTAGTCACAATACCATAGAGGAGGAATTCTTGGAGTGTATCCGGGATGGTTTTCTGGACCAATACGTTGAGGAACCAACTAGAGAACAGGGCATCCTAGACTGGGTATTGTGTAATGAGAGAGGAATAATTGACAATCTAGTGGTGCGAGACCCCTTGGGGATGAGCGACCATAATATGATAGAATTCTTCATTAAGATGGAAAGTGACGTAGTTGATTCTGAGACAAGGGTCCTGAATCTTAGTAAAGGAAACTGCGAAGGTATGAGGCGCTAGTAGGCTATGACGGATTGGGAAATGTTACTTAAAAGGATAATGGTGGATAGGCAATGGCAAACATTTAAAGAGCGCATGGATGAACTGCAACAATTGTTTATCCCTGTCTGGCGCAAAAGTAAAACGGGAAAGGTAGCCAAACCATGGCTTACAAGGGAAATTAGAGATAGCATTAGATCCAAGGAAGAGGCATATAAATTTGCCAGAAAAAACAACAGACCTGAGGATTGGGAGCAGTTTAGAATTCAGCAAAGGAGGGCCAAGGGATTGATTAAGAAGGGGAAATAGAGTACGAGAGAAAGCTTGCGGGGAACATAAAAACTGACTGTAAAAGTTTCATAAGGTATGTGAAAAGAAAAAGATTGGTGAAGACAAAGGTAGGTCCCTTACAGTCAGAAACAGGGGAATTTATTTTGGGGAACAAAGAAATGGCTGACCAACTAAATGCATACTTTAGTTCTGTCTTCACAAAGGACACAAATATCATACCAGAAATGTTGAGGAACACAGGGCATAGTGAGAGAGAGGAACTGAAGGAAATCAGAATTAGTAGAGAAATGGTGTTGGGGAAATTGATGGGATTGAAGGCCGCTAAATCCCCAGGGCCTGATGGTATGCATCCCAGAGTATTTAAGGAAGTGGCCCTAGAAATAGTGGATGCATTGGTGGTCATCTTCCAAGATTCTATAGACTCTGGAACAGTTCCTACAGATTGGAGGGTAGCTAATGTAACCCCACTATTTAAAAAGGGAGATAGAGAGAAAGCAGGGAATTATAGACCAGTCAGCCTGACGTTGGTAGTGGGGAAAATTCTAGAGTCCATTATCAAAGATTTTATAGCAGAGCACTTAGAGAACAGTGGTAGAATCAGTCAGAGTCAGCATGGATTTATGAAAGGGAAATCATGCTTGACAAATCTACTAGAGTTCTTCGAGGATGTAACGAGTAGAGTTGATGAGGGGGATCCAGTGGATGTAGTTCATTTGGACTTTCAGAAGGCATTTGACAAAGTCCCACATAAGAGATTAGTGTGTAAAATTAAAACGCATGGGATTGGGGGTAGTGTATTGCGATGGATAGAAAATTGGTTGGCAGACAGGAAACAAAGAGTAGGAATAAACGGGTCTTTTTCCGAATGGCAGGCAGTGACTAGTGGGGTACTGCAGGTGCTAGGACCCCAGCTATTCACAATATACGTTAATGATTTAGATGAGGGAACTAAATGTAATATCTCTAAATTTGCAGATGACACAAAACTGGGTGGGAGGGTGAGTTGTGAGGAGGATGCAGAGAGGCTTGAGGTTGATCTGGACACGTTGAGTGGGTGGGCTAATTCCTGGCAGATGCAGTATAATGTGGATAAATGTGAGGTTATCCACTTTGGTAGCAAAAACAGGAAGGCAGATTATTATCTGAATGGCTATAAGCTGAGAGAGGGGAATATGCAGCGAGACCTGGGTGTTCTCATACACCAGTCACTGAAGGTAAGCATGCAGGTGCAAAAGGCGGTAAAAAAGGCAAATGGTATGTTGGCCTTCATAGCGAGAGGATTCAAGTACAGGAGCAGGGATGTCTTGCTGCAATTATACTGGGCCTTGGTGAGGCCACACCTGGAATATTGTGTGCAGTTTTGGTCTCCTTATCTGAGGAAGGATGTTCTTGCGATAGAGGGAGTGCAGCGAAGGTTTACCAGATTGATTCCTGGGATGGTGGGACTGACGTATGAGGAGAGATTGAGTCGGTTAGGATTATACTTGCTGAAGTTCAGAAGAGTGAGGGGGGATCTCATAGAAATCTTTTAAATTCTAACAGGATTTGACAGGACAGATGCAGGAAAGATGTTCCCAATGGTGGGGGGAGTCCAGAACCAGGGGACATAGTCTAAGGATACGGGGTAAACCTTTCAGGACTGAGATGAGGAGAAATTTCTACACCCGGAGAGTGGTGAGCCTGTGGAATTCACTACCACAGAAAGCAGTTGAGGCCAAAACATTGTATGTTTTCGAGAAGGAGTTAGACATAGCTTTTGGGTCTAAAGGGATCAAAGCGTATAGGGTGAAAGCCGGAACAGGCTACTGAGTTGGATGATCGCCATGATCATAATGAATGGCGGAGCAGGCTCGAATGGCCGAATGGCCTACTCCTGCTTCCATTTTCTATGTTTCTATGTCTAAATCTTCCTGTTCTTTTTTGACAGCTTCCTTGCAATGTGCCATACCTCCTTTCAGTTGTTAGCAAATGTTGAGATTGTGCTCCCTGTGCAAAAAGTCCAAATCATTTACATACAGCAAGAAGAAAATTGAATCCTGCACTGAACCTTAACACACAACTTCCAACCCTTGTTCAATCCAAACAACACCCAATTACCATAATTCTGTTTCCTACCCATCATCCAATTTTCAATCTATGTTGCTACATTTTCTCTTATATCACATGAATTTTTCAAACAAGCCTCTTGTCATTATTGAACACTCCCTGTAATGCCATGTACTCTACATTTACTGCACAATCTCAAAACTTGTTGACAACAAAATGGGGGTAGGTGAGAAACAGTGAAAAAGCCTGTAAAATACTTCAGGAGGACGTACACAGGCTAGATACCTTCTGCATTCCTTTTAGCTATTAATCACCTTCATTAATTTTTTTTCAAACAGAACATTCCTTTAGAAAATTTCTGTTGGCTGTCCTTGATGCATGTCTACCTACCCAGTCAGTTTATGAACAATGCTGCATTTCCTGCAATTTCAGTCTTAATAATGAGCTCGCATCCTGATGTGGGGCTCAAATCCATAATTTTCTGATTTAAAAGCAAGGGTGCTACCAACGGAGACAAGGTGGCACTAACCTGATTAGTCCAACAAATTGCAGAGATTGCAAAAAAAGAGAATTAATGATCATCGTTAAAAACAAGTCGAGCAGCCCAACTAAAAGGCAAATTTAGAAAGAAGGTGGTGAGAAGGATTGACTACTTACTACCATTATTCGCATATATAGCTGACAATTCCAATGGACTCAGTCAGCTCTAACAGTTCTGTAGGCAATGTGCATTGTATTCAGCTAAGTTATGAATAAGGTCATAAAAGTAATGCTGCTAGAAATACACAATACAAAATACCCACTCATGCATTGTATATTGTTTTCCTATCGCAGAAGAAGGCTGCCTTTAACCAAAGGCGTTTAGATCAAATGCATGGTTAAAGGAAGCAGGTCATATCATTTTCAAGAAAAGCATCATGGAGGACACAGGATGAATAGCTGTACATAACAACTGGCACATTTAAACTGCAGGACAGAATCATGCTCCTGGTTTGTACATTTACAATTGCATACCTCAACAGTTCAAATGTGTTGCAGAAAGTATGGTGCACTGGCAAATGTGCCATGTATTCGTTGTGTAGCAATAACATTCCTAACTATCATATATGTATTCATCATATGCCCTTTGTTTTGTTTCCAGAAGTATCAGGTCAACTCATCTCCTTGACAAGACTCATCACAGCACTGAGCGCAATAATTATCATCATAATAATCATGACCTGAGCCAAGTATTAGCCAAAATACGCACAAATGAGGGAGTTTTTGTAAATGAAATGGGAAAAAAACAAGAAGAGGCCAAAAATGTTTGGACTTGCAACACCGGTATATAGCAAAATGAGAATCCAGCTATGCAACTGACCTCTGCTCCTGAACTTTTCGGACTACCCATGATCAGGACAAGGTGAGCAAATAAAATAATCTTGGAAGGCATCCACTTTGGTATGGATCCACTTTGAATACTTGCTTGTTGGGGAGTCACAAGGGGACTACAGTGAAAGAGGAAAATGCAATCCTGTATGACCATATGGGGATCCAGTTGACAGGTCCCTACCATAAATTCCGCCAAAGCAGGTAGTCCTTTATAAAAGGGCCAAATTTTTTAAAAAGGCACAATTCTGGGGTCCTAAGGTTAGGACCTCGACTTGGAGACTTCAATGGATTCTACTTCAGCTAATCCATAACTCTGTATGCCAAATTACAGAATGGAGGTGTCCTCACTGGAAAGACATGACTTTCACCTGGAATTTCTGTCTTTACTCTCTCAGTTAACAGCTGTTTGCACTGTTTCTCCAGATTCTCCACCAATCTTCCACTAAGGTTGTGGCAGACAATCAGGGAACCCCTATAGAAATGGTACACCCTTTACTTCACAAATACTGTGTGGTGATCACTCCTCCCAATGGAATTATGGGTAGATGTGTCAGCGACAGGTACTTTATCAGTCAAGTAGCTTACTGCATGGTGCTGATGCTACTAAGACAGTCTTGGTGGTGAACTTTGAAGTTCCTCACTCACTCTTCATTCTGTGTTCCTGCTTCCCTCATTGCTTCCTTCACTAGATGTTTGTCAGTTGGGGGGTGCAGAGGGGGGCAGTCGAAAATAATCCTCAGGAGGTTTCCTTAGCCTTATTTGACCTGAATTTGCAAAACATCAGAATCAATGTCAATGATTTCCAGGGCCTTTTCCATCTGACTGTACACCATGGTGCCCCCAACTTTGGTGAATCTATCCTGCTAGTTGAACAGGGCGTACTGAAGGGATGTTGATGGAGGAGTCTGGGCTGATCAATTTGACTCTGTGAACCAGTATATCAGTCTGTGGCTTGAATAATCTGTAGGGCAGATTTTCAAACTTGGGCACCAGCTCCCAAATGTTAATGAGGAGGACCTTGCAGAACCGAGATTGCCCAAATGTTTTCCTCATCGAATGCTAGGGTAATTGTAAATAGGTCCTTTTTTTATTCTGTCATGGAATGTGGGCATCGCTGGCAAGGCCAGCATTTGTTGCCCATCCCTAATTGCCTCAACTGAGTGGGTTGCTTGGCCATTTCAAAGGGCAATTAAAAGTCAACCACATTGCTGTGGGTCTGGAGTCACATGTAGGCCAAACCAGGTAAGGACGGCAGATTTAGATTTCCCTCCCTAAAGGACGTTCGTGAACCAGATGGGTTTTCATGACAATTGATGATAGTTTCATGACACCATTACTGAGGCTAGCTTTCAATTCCAGATTTTTACTAATTAATTGAATTTAAATTCCACCAGCTGCCGTGGTAGGATTTGAACCCTTGTCCCCAGGGCATTAGCCTGGGCCTCTGGATTACTAGTTCCATTACATTACCATGACACCATTGTCTCCCCGATACTTACGTTATTATTCTGATTTGTAGATATTGTCTTATAACTGAGTTGTTTGCATGATGAACATTAGGGAGCCAGTAACAGAATTACATAGAATGTATTTCACAAAAGCAGACGAATCGGCCCAACAGATCTATGCTAGTGTTCATTTGAGCCTCCTCCACCCTCCACACCAGAATCTTCTATTCTTTTCTCCCTTAGTTGTTTGTCTAGCTTTCCTTAAAATGCATTTATGATGTTTGCCTGAACTACTCCTTGTGGTAGCGAGTTGCAAATTCTAACCACTCTCTGGGTAGACATTTCTCCTGAATTCACTATTGAAACATAGAAACAGAGAAAATAGGAGCAGAAGTAGGCCTTTCGGCTCTTCGGGCCTGCTCTGCCATTCAAAAAAGATCATGGCTGGTCGTCTAATTCAGTACCTTGTTTCCACTTTCTCCCCATATCCCTTGATCCATTGGATTGATTAGTGACAATTCTGTATTTATGGGCCCTAGTTTTGGTCTGTCCCACAAGTGGAAACATCTTCCCTATGTCTGTCCTATCAAATCATTTCATATTCTTAAAGCCATCTTGTAGGTCAGGCCTCAAGCATTACTTTTCTAGAGAAAAGAGCCTCAGACTGTTCAATCTTTCTTGTTGGGTATAACCTCTCAGTTCTGGTATTATCATTGTAAATCTTTTATTGCACCTTCTCCAGTGCTTCCATATCCTTTGTATAATATGGAGGCTAGAACTGTACTCCAAGTGTGGTATAACCATGGTTCTATACAAATTTACCCTAACTGTAGCATAACATAATTAATGTCATGCCGGCCTCCACCTGCCAAGAATGAGGCACACATTATTTCGCCACATGAACATTAAAACTTAAAATTGCTGCGAGGAAGAAGAGGGCCTATCACAAGGAATTGCCAGGCCCCTCGCTGGAAAGACCTTTTTTGCATACTAGCAGACAGTGTTGGAACAAAGGACCAGTCCCTGCTTCCCCAATACACAGAAGACCTGGTCAGACCAGTTTAGTCACATGACTAACTGGCAGTTGGAGTTTTTTGAATTTGAACTTGCCACAGAGTTTTAAAACTCAGAAAGCTGTTTGCTCCTGGACTGAAAAGACCTCTCTCCTGCCTGCTCTCACCAGCTTCAGAAATCATTGAAGACATATGAACCCCAAGAGAGAAAAGTCTCCTACAGTGAACAAGGTTTAAGAAGAATACTGGGCCCCAACAAAAAGCAAAACTACCTACCATCAAGGACTCCACAGCGAGCTCGAAGCACAGGAAAAATCCCTCTTCAGAGATTGCCTCAAACCTCTCCACTATTTTTCTTCTGCTATTTTCTGTCTCTATTTGCATGTATGTATTGCATATGCATGCTGGCGTAGGGCACGGCGTGCATTTGTACGCGTTAACTGAATTAGAGTTTACATTTCATAAAATTTCACTTTTCTTCTTTAAACCTAAGAAAGCCTGTTTATGCTCCTTTCTTTGCCTTATAATTGGAAAGTGGTGAACAAGGATTCACCAAGGGGGAGCTCAAAACACAGTGTATTTTCAAAACTAAACCCTGTTACAATAAGGCCAGGTGAAAACTAAAAGGGACCCTGAGACACCTTTCTCACCTGGTCGTAACATTAACAAACAGTTGATTTTTTACAACAATCCAACAGCTTTCATGGTCATTTTCCTAATCCACAATTAATAAATTTATTGAATTTAACGGGCTGAATTTTATGTTTCTGCCGCCGATTATGGCAGCTCATTTACATGACCGGAGCTGATGACGTGGAGGGGGCGGGCGAGCCATTTTTAAAGGGCTTCCAGCCCTTACATTTCATTTAAATGTTTAAAGAGAAAGTTTAATAAAATTGATTTTTTTTTAATTACATGCATGTTTCCAGCCCCTCTCCCACCCTGCCCCATTAACAATACACTCATTCCTTGCCCTGTACCCCCCAAGAATATTTACCTTGTATACCTGACCTTCCCCCTCAAAGTTCACAAACTTTTAACTTTACCCCTTCCCACCATCCCCTTCACCAATCAAAATAGTTTGGCCCCACTCTCCCCCTCCCGCACTGAGAAACTTACCTCCTCCCCCCTCCACACAGGTGTTATGCCTCGTTTCCCCGGACGGGGATCCAAAGGCAGGCAGTGCTGGCTGCTGGGATGAAGATCATGGCGGCACTTCAGGAGGCAACAGGAACATCATTAACTCAGGTAAGTTAATGAATGTGAATATTTAAATTACGATTCCGTCGCCAAACGACGGGGCGGGCCGCCATGAGGTCTTGCCACCGCCAGCAATATTGGGATGGGCCCTATCGGCACTGAGGTCCATGGCGACCTCATCCGGGGCAATCTTCATGCACCCCACCCCCGCCCCCTGCCACGGATCCCAAGCTCAAGGCCTTTATAAAATCCAGCCCAACTTCACACTTGCCATGCTGAGAATTTGAACTCATGGCCCCAGGAGTATCAAAACCACTGGACGACTATACCCAATCTTCTGGCACAAAACACAACCACCAAGGGACAGCACCATGCTAACTCAAGTTGACACAAGATCATGGAGGAAATAAATCTTCTGCACTTGAGCTAAAAACTGTGCTTGTTTATTGGTGACAATATAGCAGGAGCCCAATCTTGAATAGTAATGGATCATATTTGAAGAATTAAGTATTAAAGTGTGGGACATGGTGGTTTTGGGCACAGTTATTTGACAGATGTGGTTTGCCCCTGCAAGAAGTATTGCAGATGCAGCATCCAAACATTTTTCCTCAGAGTAAAACAAAACATGATAGTATATTTTATGAAATTGAATGTTCTGTCCATTAAAATCTTGCCTGTCTTCTAAGCTCCATGCTAAAATGGGTGATATGCCATGCTGGAAATGCAAATTCATAAAATATATTCTATGATTGTCAACAACAATATAAATGTGTTCAAAAAATTTCAGGGATAAATCTACCTCCTCCCATCATCATGAGCAGAGTTATTTGATATTTGCTTCTCCTGCATGTGAAGGATTTTCCTTTTTAGTCAGCTATTCCATGATTTGTAATTCTTTATATACAGAAACAGCTATCATTTATAAATTCAACTGACATCTTGTTAAAATATTAATGTTTTCCTTTGTAAATAGTACAAAATTGTCATAAAATATTAATACTGTGTTGAACTGAATAAAATCATTGATTCGAAGAGTCATCAATGACATAGACATGATGCTTGAAAGACAATGCTTATTAAAACAATCTTTGACCTCCAGTATGAAAGATTATAAAGAAGATAGTAGAAAGTCGAACTTAGGAGCAGCCATGTCAGATTTATTTGATATTTAAGAACTCAGAAGTGAACCCATGCACATCTCCAAACAAACATTTTGTCTCTTTAGTAAACGATTTTGCTGCTTAACATTTAACTGGCATCAACCTTTAGCCTCTGGAGCAGATTGAACTAACACCAGAGAGAAGTGAGATGATGAGCAAAGGAAGGCAATGAACACAAAGACAATAAGGAGCATTGCCATGCAAGTTTCTGGCCACTGCAAGAAGAGGAGAAACCTAGTAGAGATGAGAAAGTGAGGAAGGTTCCCCAAAATGCAAGCCTTGTACTCTGCTCTCCATGCCCATGTCACCTGAATTCCCTCTGTATTCATCTGCATGGGCATTGTGGATGCCACTGCAAACTAGAGCCTATTATTTCTACAAAGGGTATAGAAGCACTGGAGAAAGTGCAATAAAAGATTTACAATGATAATACCAGAACTGAGAGGTTATACCCAACAAGATAGATTGAACAGTCTGAGGCTCTTTTGTCTAGAAAAGTAAAGCTTGAGGTGTGACCTGCTGGATGGCTTTAAGAATATGAAATGATTTTTTTAGGGTCGACATAGAGAAGATGTTTCAACATGTGGGAGAAACCAAAACTAGGGCCCATAAATTTCCAGCACATGCTGGAAATCTGAAATAAAAACAGAAAATACTGGAAAATGCAGGTCAGGCAGCAGTTACGGAGAGAGAAACGGAGTTAATGGGTGAAACTTTAATATAACAGACCCACTCACAGTGGGGGTGGGCGGGGGGGGGGGGGGGTGGTGAATGTGAGGGGCAGGGAAAGGGGTGGTGTACAGCATTGGGTTGGGAACCTGTTTGTCATTGTATTGGGCTTTGCCGTGGCTATTTAACTCAACCATGGTATTAGCACCACTCTTCTGGACTTCCCGGCCAATCACAGACTGCGAGCTTGATGACAATCTGCATCTGTCGAAAAAAGGATTTCTCGTTATCGGGACTCCTGGAAGGGGTCAGAATGGCTGAATTCTACATTATTTCCTGATGCTTCGGCAACCACAGGAATGGAGAGGAGGTGTGAAAAGGCTGCCCCTGGGTCTCTAACTCTTCTCTGGAGGTCCTGCTGTGGGATCTGATGGACTGAAATGAAGTGCTATATCCTGCTGATGAGAGGAAGATGCCAGCCTCTCAAACCAAGCAAGGGTGGATGGAAGTGGCTGAGGAAGTGAGCAGCGGGAGTATGGTCCCTCGAATCAGGATTCAGTGCTAAAATAGGTTCAATGGTCTCATGAGGGCATGGAAGGTTTGGGGCATTCTACTTTCAGGTGGCGAGACCCACTCTTTGACTTCCACAGCATTCTCTTGCACAGCACTCCTCAGATAATCACACCTTGCTGTGAAGGAATACGACCATAATAAAGGGCTATAAGGTTAAAAGAGTTATTTTCCTATGGATTAGGGATTAAAAAATTAAAGGCAGGGTTCATCTGCCTGAAAGGTTAGAAGAAGTTCATATGTACGCCTGGACATGCTTCTGTGGTGAAGGACATGCAACATCCTGCAACATATTTGCCTCATCCTCTGACACAAGGGCAGTTTCTGAAAACAGGGACTCGCTCCTAAAATTCATCAACATCATCACACCAGTAAGGCACTGATAATACAGGTTTTATAAATAATCATTGAAAGTTACCACAGTACAACAGTTGATAACATGACTTTCTATGGATGGACCTAAATGACCTGTCAACTAAATCCAGGAAACTGAGTTATAATCTTAAAACAGTTAGGTAACAAGGAAACTGACCACCATTCGCAACTTCCAGCATCCTGTTGAGTCTAAGGATGTTGACCTGCATTTGTGCTTACAGCTTCCTGCTGGCTCAGCTTTTCTTAGGAAATAAAGGAGGTGGATTTTAACTAGAAATTAACCTTATTTGGGAAATAGAGGGGGACGAACATGCTTGCAAAGAGGTAACACTCCCATAAGTGAAAAAAAACTAGTTATGCAAACAGTATAAATATTGGGACCACACAGTGGATCTTTAGTTTCATTGGACTTGCTCCATCATTTCCCACAGTAAAGATATAACTATTGGCCTGTGACAACGATAGTTCTCCCCTTAATTGGGATAGTGGTATCCCGCTAAACTCTGTAGCTTTCTACCCGGGAATTTAAGGTAAATGTTTCTTTAAATGTTGATGGATATCATAAATATTTAACTGTAACAATATTTAAATTTAAAAATTGGATTCGCTACTAGAAACAAGATTAGACTTTCTTTTCCTAGAACTATTAATGTTGCAATTGATTTTGCCACCAAATGTGAATTGCTTGTTCAGTTCTTTAATAAACTTTTATGTAACTTAAAAATTATATTGTCTCATAAAGTTTTCTGTGTTGCAAACTCAAGAACCCGTCTCTGTACACTCTTTGTTGGGGAGGTACGTTACTGAGGAGAGATGCCCGAACCTTTATAATATCCGGGTTGTTATAATCTGGCTAAAACTTGTTAAAAAGGCTACCTGGGGGACAGCAATATTCTCAGCTGTGTCCTTTCTTTTAGGGAGAGTTAGGTAAGTTCTTCAGACCCATTCAAGAGTCTGTGAGATCCATCTTTCTTAGCCTTAAGCGAGAGTGACCATCTGGGGAGTATGCCTGATCCGGAATGATCCCAAAAAGGGGCTAGGATCCTAATCCACTTCAATTGCAACACCACTCATTTCTCTCTCGTGACAATTCCTCACATTCCCATCTGAACAGCCAACTTTCACCCTCATCTTATTGACACCTCACACTTATGCCTCACATTCACCTTCCACAATTGGTCTCATGCCCTCCTCTCCACACAAGCCATTTCTCATACTCAGCACACTCTTTTTTCTCTCCCAGCAGGAGAGAGCGCACAACTCCAGGGAGGGGCAGAGAACCAGGGGTGGCCAACCAGTAATAGCCACTTTGACAACTGATGGCAATGCATGCCTACCTAGCCCTCATGGAAGCAGTAGAAACAGAAAGTGCTGGAAATACTCAGCAGGTCTGGCAGCATCTGTGGAAAGAGAAACAGAGTTAATGTTTCAGGTCAATGACCTTTCATCAGAACTGGGAAAAGTTTTAAACTAGTAAAATGGGGGAAGGTGGAGAAAAGAACAAAGGGGAAGGTCTATAAGAGGTTGGAAAACGGGAGACATTTAAATGAAAAAATTGGTGAGGGAGGCCAAAGGAAGTGATAATAGGACAATTAAAGAAACAAAAGATGTGTCCAGAGGAGGTGTGAATGGCAAAATAATGAAAAGCTGCCATCCAAAAGCAAAAACAAAAGAAAAATAAGATTAATCATGCAAGGAAAAGGAAACAAAATGCAGCAGAAATTATGATTTGAAATTGTTGAACTCAATGTTGAGTCCAGAAGGCTGTAAAGTACAGAATTGAAAAATGAGTTGCTGTTCCCTGAGCTTACACTGAGCTTCATTGGAAATCTGCAAGAGGCTGAGGACTGAAAGGTCAGCGTGAGAGCAGGGTGGAGAATTAAAATGGCAGGTCATCGTCTGAAATGTTAACTTTGCTTCACTTCTCACAGATGCTGCCTGCCCTGCCAAATACTTCTATCTCTTTTTGCTTTTTCTTGGCCTCTTTTGGTTCCTCTACGAACATACATAAGGCCATATGAATTAGGAGCAGAAGTAGGCCATTTGGCCCCTCTAGCCTGCTCCACCTTTCAATAAGATCATGGCTAATCTGTTAGTGTCTCGAATTCAACACTTCCATCTACCCCCAATCACCTTTGATTCCCTTGCCTAACAAGAATCTATCTACAATAATATAAAAGCAAAATTCTGTGGATGCTGGAAATCTGAAATAAAAACAAGAAATACTGGAAATACTCAGCAGGTCTGGCAGCATCTGTGAAGAGAGAAGCAGAGTTAACGTTTCAGGTCAGTGACTCTTCATCAGAACTGGCACACTCTAGAAATGTAATAGGTTTTAAGCAAACAAAGCGGGGCTGGGGCAAGAGATAACCAAAGAGATGTTGATAGGACAAGGTCACCGAGAGTAACTGACCAGAAGGTCATGGAGCAAAGGCAAATGGTATGTTAATGGTGTGCTGAAAGACAAAGTGTTAGTGCAGAGAGGGTGTTAATTGACAGAAAAATAGAACAACTTAGCCCAAAGCACAAACATGACAAAAAAGCAGTGGGTAGGCACATGGTAAAAAAATGAATGATGAAACAAAATGAAATTAAATAAACAAATAAAAAAGAAAAAATAGCTAAAAATAAAAAGGGGGGCCCGTCATGCTCTGAAATTATTGAACTCAATGTTCAGACTGGCAGGCTGTTGCTGTAAATGAGATCACCCAATCAGCGTTTGGTCTCCCCAATGTAGAGGAGACCACATTGTGAACAGCGAATACAGTATACTACATTGAAAGAAGTACAAGTAAATCACTGCTTCACCTGAAAGGCGTATTTGGGGTCTTGGATAGTGAGGAGAGAGGAGGTGAATGGCAGGTATTACACCTCCTGCGATTGCATGGAAAGGTGCCGTGGGAAGGGGACGAGGTGTTAGGGGTAATGGAGGAGTGGACCAGGGTGTCGCAGAGGGAACGGTCCCTTCGGAATGCTGACAGGGGAGAGGCGGGGAAGATGCGTTTGGTACTGGCATCACGCTGGACGTGGCAGAAATGGCGGAGCATGATCCCTTGGATGTAAAGGCTGGTGGGGTGGAAAGTGAGGACAAGGGGAACCCTGTCATGGTTCTGGGAGGGAGGGGAAGGAGTGACGGTAGAGGTGCGGGAAATGGCTCGAACACTGTTAAGGGCCCTGTCAACCACAGTGGGGAGGAATCCTCGGATGAGGAAAAAGGAAGACATGTCAGAAGCGTTGTCGTGGAAGGTAGCATCATCAGAGCAGATGCGTCGGAGATGGAGAAGCTGGGAGAATGGAATGGAGTCCTTACAGGATGCAAGGTGTGAAGAAATGTAGTCGAGGCAGCTGTGGGAGTCAGTGGGCTTATAATGAATATTAGTAGACAGCCTATCCCCAGAGATGGAGACAGAGAAGTCGTGGAAGGGAAGGGAAGTGTTGGAAATGGACCATGTAAAGGTGAGAGAAGGGTGGAAATTAGAAGCAAAGTTGATGACGTTTTCCAGTTCGGGACGGGAGCAGGAAATGGCACTGATACAGTCATCAATGTACTGGAAAAAGAGTTGGGGGAGGGGGCCTGAGTAGGACTGGAGCAAGGAATATTCAACATATCCCACAAAAAGACAGGCATAACTAGGACCCATGCGGGTACCCATAGCAATACCTTTTACTTGAAGGAAGTGAGTGCAGTTGAAGGAGAAGTTGTTCAATGTGAGAACAAGTTCAGCCAGGCGGAGGAGGGTGGTGGTGGATGGGGACTGTTTGGGCCTCTGTTCAAGGAAGAAGCAGAGAGCCCTCAAACCGTCCTGGTGGGGGATGAAGGTGTAGAGAGATTGGACGTCCATAGTGGAGAGGAGGCAGTTGGGGCCAGGAAACTGGAAATTTTCAAAATGACGTAGGGCATCAGAAGAATCATGGATGTAGGTGAGAAGAGACTAGACCAGGGGAGAAAAGATAGAGTCAGGATAGGAAGAAATAAGTTCAGTGGGGCAGGAACAGTCTGCAACAAAGGGTCTGCCGGGACAGTCCTGTTTGTGGATTTTGGGAAGGAGTTAGAAACAGGCTGTCCAGGGTTGCGGGACTATGAGGTTGGAAGCTGTAGAAGGAAGATCTCCAGAGGAGATGAGGTCAGTGACAATCCTATGGACAGTGGCTTGATGTTCGGTAGTGGGGTCATGGTCCAGGGGGAAGTAGGAAGAAGTAAAATCTATCTACCTCCGCCTTAAAAATATTCAATGACCCCGCCTCCACCACCTTCTCAGGCACTGTTCCAAAGTCACACAACCCTCTTATAGAAAAAATTCTCCTCACTTCTGTCCTAAAAGGGCAACCTCTAATTTTAAAACCCCTAGTTCTGAACTCTCCCACAAAAGGAAACATCCTTTCCACATTCACCTTGTCAAGACCGTTCAGGATCTTATAAACTTCAATCAAGTCTCCCCTCACTCTTCTAACCTCCAGTGAAAACAAGCCCAGTCTGTCCAACCTTTACTCATAAGACAACCAGCTCATTATAGATATCAATCTAGTAAACCTCCTCTGAACTGCCTCCAACGCATTCACATCCTTCCTTAAATAAGGAGACCAAAACTGCACACAATATTCAAGATGTGGTCTCACCAATGCCCTCTATAACTGAAGCATAACATCCTTACTTTTATTTTCAATTCCTCTCGTAATAAAGGATAGCATCCCATTAGCCTTCTTTATTACTTGCTGTACCTGCATACTAACCTTTTTGTGACTCATGCACCTAGATCTAACACCGAGATCCCTCTGCACCTTGGAATACTGCAATCACTCTCCATTTAAGTAATACTCTGCTTTTTTATTCTTCCTGCTCCTTCTCCTCCATTTCCTGCCACCCAGTCATGCCACTTTTCATTTCTCTCCTCTCAGATAATTTGCACCTCTTCACCATTGAATCCTTAACTAAACTCATCACAACTTTTCTGCTTTCCTACTCTCCTGTTGTTGCCAAACCTCGAATAAGACCATAGTTACTATTTATGCCTCACTTGGCATTCTCCAAAGGACCCACTGAGGCTCCAGGTGGCACCTTCTTCTGAGCAGCCACTTTGACTGCCCCATCCTTGATAAATTTCAGTTCATTCAAAACTCTGCTGCCCATATCCTATTCTACACCATTTCATTTACCCATTGGGCAGAATTTTATTGGAACTGATTCACTTGCCTCAAGGGACTGACAGTGAGTCAGGAATCCAATCATTGCAACAGCAGGTTTTGCCGTGGCTGTTTAACTCTGGCTCCGGATTTCCAATCAATCAGAGAGTGCGGCTATGCTGATAACCCACACCTGTTAATGGAAGAATTCCTCGTTAAAGGCTGAGGTCAGAATGGCTGCATCCAACATTGCTTCTAAAGGTTGCAGGAGGAATAAGATTGGAAGCAAGACATGAGAAAGCTGCCCCTCACCCCACCACCAGCCACCTCCCCCCCCACCCCCCCCCCCCACCCACCCCCAATTCTCTGACTCTTTCCTGGAGATGTGCTGGAGGCTGTGATGGCCTGCAGAGAAGTGTAGCATCCAGTGGAATGAAGGAAGCCTCACAGAAGAAGAAGGAATGGTTGGAAGTCAGGGAAGCTGTCAGCAGCGGAATTGCGGTCCCTAGAACCTGGATTCAGTGCCGCAAGAGGTTCAATGACCTCAATAGGGCATGTGAATGACATAACACTTTCAGATGCCACCCCCACCCCACCCCCCCACACTCTGACACCCAGTATACACCTGCACAGCACTCCTCAGACCAACACACCTTGCAGCTCCACTCAGTCCTTTCTACAGGCACCTCCTCACATTCCCATCTGAACAGCTAACACTCATACTCACTCCTTCTTAGTGCCATCTCACACTCATCCTTCAGTCACTTTTCACAAATGCTGTCCTTCCATCCTCTCAGAATCATAGAAAATTATAGAAGGAGACCATTCAGCCAATCATGTCTGTGCTGGCCAACAAGGAGCCATCCAGCCAAATCCCACATTCCAGCTCTTGGTCTGTAACCTTGTAGGTTATGACACTTCAAGTACATATCCAAGTTTAAATGTTATGAGGGTTTCTGCCTCTACCACCCTTTCAGGCAGTGAGTTCCAGATCTCCACCATCTCTGGGTGAAAGTTTCCCCTCCAATCCCCTCTAAAACTCTTACCTCTTACCCTAAATCTATTCCCCCTGGTTATGGACCCCTCAACCAAGGGAAATAGGGCCTTCCTACCCACTCTATCTAGACCCCTCATAATTTTATACACTTCAATTAGGTGTCCCCTCAGCATCCTCTTTACCAAAGAAAACAACCCTAGCCTATTCAAACTTTCTTCATAACCAAGATTCACCAGTCCAGGCATCATCCTTGTAAATCTCCTCTGTACCTTCTCTAGTGCAATCACATCTTTCTTGTCGTGCAGTGACGAGAACTGCATGCAGTACTCCAGCTGTGGCCTAACCAGTGTTTTATGCATCTCCAGCACAACCTCCAGCTCTTATATTCTATGCCTCAGCTAATAAAGGCAAGTATCCCATATGCCTTCTTGGCCACCTTCAGAGATCTGTGGACATGCACTCCAAGGTCCTCGCTGTTCTTCCACAATTCTCAGTATCTTACCATTTATTGTTTATTCCCTTGCCTTGTTAGCCTTCCATAAATGCATTTCCTCATACTAATCCATTGATATCTTCCTGCAGGCTGCAGCTTTCTTTTTCATTATCAGCTACACGGCCAATTTTTATATTGTTTTCAAACTTCTTAATCACACCCCCTACTTTCAAGTCTATATCATTGATATATACCACAAAAAGCAAGGGACCTAGTACTGGACCTCGTATAACCCCACTGGAAACAGCCTTCCCATCACAAAAAACATCCAACGACCATGCCCCTTTGCTTCCTGCCTCTGAACCAATTTTGGCTCCAACCTGCCAATTTGCCATGGATCCCATGGGCTTTTTCTTTTGTGACCAGTCTGTCAGGTGGGACCTTATCAAAAGCCTTTGTTAAAATCCATATAGACTTCATCAAATGCACTACCCTCATTGACCCTCCTTGTTACTTCCACAAAAAATTCAATCATGTTAGTCAGACATGACATTCCCTTAACAAATCTGTGCTCACTGTCTTTGATTAATCCATATCTTACTAAATGAAGATTTATCCTGTCCCTCAAAATGTTTTTCCAATAATTTTCCTGCACTGAAGTTGGGCTGACTGGCCTGTAATTGCTCAGTCTATTCCTTTCTCCCTTTTTAAACAATGGTACAACGTTAGCTGTTTTCTACTTCTCTGGCTCCATGCCTGCAACCAGTGAGGATTGAAAAATGATGGTCTGAACCTATTTCTTTTCTTACTTCCCTGAACAGCCTAGGATACATTTCATCCAGACCTGGGGATTTGTCCATTTTCAAAGGTGTTAAACCCCTTAATATTTCCTCTTGCACTATTGTTATGAATGCTGGACTTAAAAGTATGGTTAAGTTTTAAAAACTAGGATCTTTAATGCAGTTAAATGGTGTTATGAATACTGGACTTTGTAACATGATTATGTTTTATGTTACTATCCCATTAGTGACCATTAATGTTTATAAAGAGAAAGCTGAATTCCCAGTTATTACTGAATTACCCCACAAGATTTCACGTTTTAAACATAAAACTTTACTGTACAAGAGTTAAGCAAAGCAAAAAACTACAAACTTGACACTACAAGTTGAAACATTTATACTTTAAACTTAAAATCTTAACAGAACATGAAGTCGGATGCTTTAAATTCAAAATCCCTATATGTTACAGGATCTTGGTAAGTTGTTCACTTCTCCTGGGACTAATCCAAAGTGTACCAGGGCTCTTAGGAATTCCCTTCGATTTCCTTAATTTCTCAGCTGTCTTCTGAGGTATCAGATCTCCCGAGTCTGGGCTTCCTAGCTTGAGCACAGGCCTTACTCAAAACAGAAACACCCCTGGTTCTTGATGGCCTATTTGCTGCAGAGTCCAGCTGTTCCCATAGCCAACAGCTTTCGAAAAGCCAACTGCTTGTCTGAAGCCAACAACTTTCCAAAAGCCAACTGCCTGTCTGTGTCAGCAAGCACCCAAAAGGAACCTGACCCAAAAGGCATCTCCCTAGCAACATCTATCTCCATAGCAAAGTGGTAAAAGTGGGATGTCCCAGATAGCAATTTAATCTAATTACCTCCCCAACTCCCAAAACATCTCTTTGATTTCTGACATCCACGTGAATAAGTGATATTGCTAACAATGACAGAGCAATTTTTTCTAAACTTTCTGGTTCCAACTGCCCAACTAAACGAGCCCACCTATGGTTTTATTGCAATCACCTCTCTAACCCTTTCTCTGTAAGCACTCATGGAGAGATGTTTGTACCTTAAATCTTCTCTTTGTTCCGAGAAGTCATATGAATAATTTAAACCCCTGACTGAGGTAGCTGCAGACACATCATCTCCATCAAAAAGTTTGGAGAGGTTCCTATTGTGTCGGGTCGCCACATTTCCCATTAGTACTTACTAAATAAACATGGGCCACCCTTTGACTTGTAACCACCCTAGGTTTGTTTACCAGCTTCTCAAACCAGGTATTTTCCTATCTCTTGCATTAAAAAAACTTAATTCCCAAATCAAAAGTTAGATCGAGAAAATTAATACAAACTATGAACCAGATGATCGTAACATTTAAAAAACTATGATTTTTTAATGTAGTTTAATTTTTACACAGAGGGTGGTGAGTGCCTGGAACTTGCTGCCAGGGGAGGTGGTGGAAGCAGATACGATAGCGACATTTAAGAGACATCTTGACAAATATATGAATAGGAAGGGAATAGAGGGATATGAGCCCCGGAAGTGCAGAAGGTGCTAGTTTCGGCAGGCATCAAAATCGGCACAGGCTTGGAGGGCCGAATGGCCTGTTCCTGTGCTGTACTGTTCTTTGTTCTTTGTTCTTTAAGATGGAGTCAGAGAAGTCATGTGACATCACATCAATGCTGCTTAAAGACAAAAGAGGAATCTTGGTTACCAGGATAACAACGATCCCAAATCAAAGACTTTTTGTAAAAGCAGAGACTGCAGCAAAGGAATCTAGCTATAACGAGGCAATATAAAGTTAAAAGAGTTATTTTCCTATGAATGAGGGATTGAAAATGGTAAAAGAGGTTCATCTTCCTAAAAGGTTAAAAAAGATCATCTCTATAATGCTAAATGCCTCAGTGAAAAAGCTTGCCTTATCTTAGAACCATAAAGGCAGCTTCTGATAAGAATTTGGTCCCAAAAGTCATGAACCTCATCACACAGTAAAATATTGATAACATAGTTTTGCAAACTGTCACAAAAGCTACGACAGTGTAATAGTTGATAAGATAGCTTTATGCTGATAGCCCTAAACCTCAGTCAACTGATTTTTTGACAAAGCTAACCAAACCCAAAATCTGAATTATAATCTTGAAACAGTTAGATGACTGATGGAAAATTGACCATCACGAGTTTCACAGCTTGCCTTTCTTAGGAATCAAAGAGGACAGACCTTAACTAGAAATTAAGTTATACAACCTTTCGTAGAAATCAAAGAGGATGTACCTTACCTAGAAAATAACAGTTGTGAGATAAAGGGTGAAGAACTTACTTGCAGTTAAGGTAGCGCCCCCATACATAAGAAATTAGAAATAAGAAACAACTTGAAAAACGGTATAAATATTGGAAACATACATTGGATTTTTAGATTCGTTGGGCATGCCCCAACATCTGTCACAGTAATGGTAGAACTATTGGAATAAGGCAATGATAATTCTCCTCTTAACTGGGACAGAGGTATCTCGCTAACTCTATAGTCTTCTACTCGGGGATTTAAGGTAAATGTTACTTTAATAATTGATGGATATCTGACTTAAATATTTTACTGCAACAATATTTAGATTTAAATATCAGATATCCTACGAGAAACAAGATTGTACTTTCTATCTTTTCCGAGAACTATTAACGTTGTGGTTGACTGTTTCACCAACTGTAAATTGCATGTTCGGTTCTTTAATACACTTTTAGATGAATTAGAATTGATATTGTCTCACATAGTCTGCTGTATTGCTAACTCATGAACATGTCTCTGTACACTCTTTGGTGGGAGCTACACTACTGAGGAGAGATTACCAGACCCTCATAATATCCAGTTTATTATAATCTGGCTGAAAAGGCTACCTGGAGGATGGTAATATTCTCAGCTGGTTTCATTCTTTTAGGAAGAGTTGGATCAGTCGTTCAGATGCATTCAAGAGTCTTCAGGATCTGGCTTTCTCAACCTTAAGTTGAGAGTGATCATTTGAGAAGTAAGACTGATCTGGGATAGCCCCAAAAAAGGGGCTAGAATTGTAATCCCCTACAGTTGGCAACCAACATGTCTTCAAGTTGATCATAAGATCATAAGAACTAGGAGCAGAAGTAGGCCGTCCAGCCATTCAATAAGATCATGGCTGATCTTTTCGTGGACTCAGATCCACTTACCCGCGCTCCCACCGTATCCCTTAATTCCTTTATTGTTCAAAAAGATATCTACCTTAGCTTTAAAAACGTTTACTGAAGAAGTGTCAACTACTTCACTGGGCAAGGAATTCCATAGATTAACAACCCTCTGGGTGAAGAAGTTCCTTCTTAATTCAGTCCTAAATCTGCTCCCTCTAATCTTGAGGCTATGCCCTCTTGTTCTAGCTTCACCTGCCAGTGGAAACATCCTCTCTACTTGTATCTTATCTATTCCCTTAATGATTTTATATGTTTCTATAAGATTCCCCCTCATTCTTCTGAACTCCAATGAATATAATCCCAATCTACTCAGTCTCTCCTCATAAGCCAACCCCCTCAACTCCGGAATCAACCTAGTGAACCTCCTCTGCACCCTCTCCAGTGCCAGTATATCTTTTCTCAAGTAAGGAGACCAAAACTGCACACAGTACTCCAGGTGCGGCCTCACCAGTACCTTATACAGCTGCAACATAACCTCTCTGCTTTTAAACTCAATCCCTTTAGCAATGAAGGACAAAATTCCATTTGCCTTCCTAATTACTTGCTGTACCTGCAGACAAACCTTCTTCAATTCATGCACAAGGACACCCAGGGCCCTCTGCATAGCAGCATGCTGCAACTTTTTACCATTCAAGTAATAATCCTTTTTCCTGTTACTCCTACCGAAATGAATGACTTCACATTTACTAACATTGTATTCCATCTGCCAGACCTTTGCCCACTCACTCAATGTATCTATGTTCCTCTGCAAAGTTTCACAGTCATCTGCACACTTTGCTCTGCCACTCATCTTAGTGTCATCTGCAAACTTTGACACCCTACACGTGGTCCCCAACTCCAAATCATCTATATAAATTGTAAATAATTGCGGTCCCAACACCGATCCCTGAGGCACACCACTAGTGACCGATTGCCAACCAGAATAGCACTCATTTATCCCCACTCTCTGCTTCCTCTTAGTCAACCAATCCTCTATCCATGCTAATACTTTACCCCTGACGCCATGCATCCTTATCTTATGCAGCAGCCTCTTGTGCGGCACCTTGTCGAAGGCCTTTTGGAAATCTAGGTACACCACATCCACTGGGTCCCCATTGTCCACCTTGCTCGTAATGTCATCATAGAATTCCAAAAGATTTGTCAAGCATGACCTGCCCTTCATGAACCCATGCTGTGTCTGCCCAACGGGACAATTTCTATCGAGATGCCCTGCTATTTCTTCCTTGATAATAGACTCAAGCATCTTCCCCACTACAGAGGTTAAGCTAATCAATCTATAATTCCCCATCTTTTGTCTACCTCCCTTTTTAAACAGTGACGTCACATCTGCTGTTTTCCAATCAACTGGGACTACCCCAGAGTCCAGCGAATTTTGGAAAATTACCGTCAGTGCACCTGCTATTTCTCCCGCCATCTCTTTTAGTACCCTGGGATGCATTCCATCAGGGCCAGGAGACTTATCAATCCTTAGCTCCATTAGCTTGCCCAACACTACCTCTTCCGTAATAATGATTGTTCCCAGGTCCTCATCTACGTTCGTCTCTTTGTCAATTACTGGCATGTTACTAATGTCCTCCACTGAGAAGACCGATACAAAATACCTGTTCAATGCCTCGGCCATTTCATCATATCCCATAACTAAATTCCCCTTCTCATCCTCTAAAGGACCAACGTTTACTTTAGCCACTCTTTTTCGTTTTATATATTTATAGAAACTTTTGCTATCTGTCTTTATATTCTGTGCTAGTTTTTTCTCATGTTCCATCTTACTTTTCTTTATAGCTCTTTATGATACAGAAACCTATACATATATTTATATCTAAATATATTATTTTAGATTGTTAAATATAGGAGTGTTTTACTGACAGTGGTACTAAGCCCCAGATTTAAGTACCTGGAGACCAAGAAGTCCTTGATCAGAATTAAAAACAGAAAGTGCTGGAAATACTCGGCAGGTCTGGCAGCACCTGTGGAGAGAGAAGCAGAGTTAAAGTTTCATGTCTGTGACCTTTCATCTGATCAGGCCTTGTAAAACTTAAATCAGAAGTCCCTCAATAATAACATTAAAATTTAGAAATGTATTATATGGTTCATATTAAAACCTAACCGAGGTTAGGTCCTTAAAATAGTCTTTGAAATGGAGGCTTTAATGCCAATGGAACCATTAGAACCCACAGCACAATTGATATTGATCCTCAGAATCAGGGGACACAAAATATCAAATGGGATAATCAGACAACTACACCAGACCCACAAAATTCCTTAATGGTGATCACACAATTGGGAGGCCTAATGAACGGTGCCTGATGAAGCTAAGGAAACCATGGCCGAACTTTAAGACCCTAAGCAGCATATGTTCCTGGGGGTCATAGATTCCCACTAAGGTGGAAAGCTCATAACAAAATAAATGATCAAAATCTTCGAGAAGATGCTAAACAATGTAGAATTCATTATAATCAATGCAGACAGGCACCATCTCAAGCTTATGCTAATGCTGGAGCAGCAGGACTTGCTGGACCAGTCGGCCAACACCAGCAACCTCAAATTATGCCCCAATTCCAGGTAAACCTGCGCTTTACACCATGTATACACCATGTGTGATAAACCTGGAAACACCAACCAGGAAAAAAACATTTGGATTCTAAACAGCCTTGATAAGTTGCAAACCTGTTGCCAAGGCTGGAATGCCCAACATCTAAGGCAAGTCCTACGAATGATACGAAGCTCAGACTTAGTTCACCAATAAAACGATGTAACAACTGGATTCAAGCATAGACCCATGTTCTCACGGCAACTCAGGAATAGTATGTAATGGGTTCCATCAATGAACAACTTACTAATACTGCCAAACTAAAGGGTTGGTATCTGCCTACAGATTGGGCAGATTACTCACACATGATAATTGGGAAATTGTCCATGGTTGCCTAGCCAATCAATGTCAAAATAGTACCCTCAAACTGGCCTGTGAGGGTGCTTTAAATGGTTACCCAGATTACCCACAGAAATGGGATAATGTCAAATGCATTACCCAACCAAATCATGACCTATTAGGCCTACCTCAAAGTAAGCCTCTGGTGAGACAAGAAACTAAAGATAGAACTGCCATAGACGATACCTCCGGTACCCAGAGAGAAGGACCACTGAGGCCCAAGACACAGACTCTCTCCAGCCGGACACAAACCCATGAGGACTTTCCAGAAGATCTATGCCCTGAATTTGCCAACAATGAGAGAGAAATCCCTCCCAGGAAAGATGGGATTGTTCCTGCAGCTGCCCGCCATAGTGCCCGAAGCCGGGACTGCCGGGCCTAAACTTCCCGGCGGTGGCGAGGCTCCGTGGCGGCCTCCCTGCCGCTGGGCAATGGGACCTGGATCAACATTTTTTAATTAATGAAATGAATACATTTAAATAAAAACAACAGCGATCTTACCTTCGGGCTGCGATCTTCTGAGCAGCGGCCAGCACTCATGTGCCTTCACTTTCCTGTCCAGGGAAAGCAGGCATCACCGTGGTGGGGAAGGGGTGAAACTATGATTTTTAGTGCAGTGGCCGGGAGTGGGGGAGAGCGGGCTCTAATGCAACTTATTAGTGTAGGGGAGGGTGCGAAGAGGAGACCTCTGCACTTTGATCGGTTTGTGGGGGTGGGGGGGAGGTCAAATGTTGAAGGTAAGTGTTTTGTTGGGGGGGAGAGGGAAAATATTGAATTTAATTGTTATTGGGGGGAGGGGGTGATAGATTTATTGGCAGTTTATTGGGGAGGAGTGTCGTCCTTTAAAAATTTGAATGACCCGGCAGGGCTGGTTACCCTTTAAAAATAGCGGTGGTGGTGGCAAGGCAGCATGCAGGCCGCCATTTTCACACCCGCCTCCCCTCCCGGTGGTGGGAGAAGAAAATCCAGCTCATAGTCTCTGAGAATTGTAAAAGACACACAACTATTGATTTTTGAAACACAAACAAGAGATGCTGGAAATACTCGGCAGGTCTGGCAGCATCTGTAGAGAGAGAAGCGGAGTTAACATTTTAGGTCAGTGACCCTTCATCAGATGTGTAATGTATAAATGTGGTGTGGGGTTTCCGAGTGCTTTAATAAGTTAGTGGGAAATAACCTTTCTCTGTAATTTAATGTATTAACTACCTACTACTGTTTAGTTAATGGCGATTTTTAGTTATACTAAAAGTCTTAAAGGTGAAATCTTGTCATGCGATTCTTTAATCGGTCACTGAGAAGTTCATATCTCTTGTTTTAAAGGTAGTGGTCTCGTTTGAGGTCGTAACACTGTTAATTTCATCTAATATTGTACACTCCTCCTCCCTGATTACAATATCTGTATTGCCCCTCTCTTTTGAGGAAACAGATGCCAAGTATTCATTCAGAACCATACCCACCTCCTCTGCCTCTACACACAGGTTACCCTTCTGATCCCTAATAGGCCCTACCCTTTAGTTATTCTATTGCTCTTTATGTATTTATGAAAAATCTTTGGGTTTTTCTTAATTTTTCTTGCCGATATTATTCCATGCCCTCTCTTTGCTTTCCTAATATCCTTTTTCATTTTTCCCCGACACCTTTTATGCTCCTCTAGGTTTTCTGCAGTATGGAGCCCTTGGAATCTTTCCTTTTTCTTCTTTATCCTTTCCTTTAAGCCCTTGACATCCAGGGGGTTTGGGATTTGCTACTCACACCCTTTTCCTTTAATGGAACATACTTGCTCTGAACCCTCACTATCTCTTCCTTGAATGCCTCCCAAGGATCTGGCACTGATGTACCTTCAAGTAGTTGTTTCTATTCCACATCTCAGCTAAGTAAAATTAGCTTTTCCCCTATTGAGAACTTTATTCCTGGTCTATCTTTGCTCTTTTCCATAACTACCTGAAATCGGACTGAATTATGGGGTGGAATTTTGCATTGGGTGGGAGGCCCCTCCCCAACAGCCAAAAAATCGGGGACGAGCCCACCTCCGCCGGGCCTGGGAGCCAGGCTGTAATTTTACATGGCCCAGGCCCTTAATTGGCCCGGGTGGGACTTCTGCCCTTCTGAAGCAGGAAATACCACCTCCAAGAGCTCCAACCTGCGGCTGAACCGCCCATGGTGCTGTGGACTTGGCTCTGCCTGCACTCTCCAGATGAACCATCACTCTCACCAGTATTCAGAACTGAATCCCAGTTGGAAAGCAAGATGCACTCTGAAGACTCCTGCACTATCTGCCTGGTCTTCCTTGACTGCCTGGCGATCACCCATTTCCTCTCTGCCTGCACTGTCCTAAGCTGCGGGGTGACCACATCCAGAACTGTGCTACCCACGAAACTCCCAACCTCGCGGATGCACTGTCGTGATTGCAGCTGCCGCTGAAGCTCCGAAACCCGGAGCTCAAGCTGCTCTAGCTGGTGACATTTCCTGCACATGGGGTCATCCGACTACAAGAAGTGTCCAGGATTTCCCACGTGGTACAGGATGTGCATTCCACTGTGCTGAGGCGCCTTTACTTTCTAGATGAACTAGAAACACTTACCAGCTACTCACCAATTGGCTCCTTCCCTGTTTATGACATCAGTATAGCCATTTTGCAGATGTTGCCTTTGTTGTTGATGATTTCGCTGGAGCCTCTCTCGCCCGCTTTAATTCCTCAGTCACTGCGCTCAGTCTACACCCAGGTCCGCCACCACCACTGCTACTGTTGACTCCCTGGGCTGCCTCTCTCTCTCCTGCTTTAACAAGTCAGTGGTTTTGCTCAATCTCCACCCAGGTCAGCTGCCGCCGCTGCCGCCTCCACTCCCGGTAAGTGTGAACACTCCATTTCTAACACATCACTCTCTGCTTTCTTTCCTTGCAGGAGAAGACAGCACACAATTCCAGGGAGAGGCAAAGGACTGGAAGTGGCCAACAAGTCATAGCCACTCTGACCTCTGTGGAGATCGACCGGTGGCAGAGTCGATAGGCATTGGCGATGGAGAGATGGGGGGCTGGATTTTACAGCCCCCACCCGATGTCGGGTATCATGGTGGTGGGGGGGTAGGGGAAATGCCTCTGGCAGAGGCCCGCCACAGGCCTCGACACCGGGAAGGCCCGGCCCAATATTGCTGGAGGCGGCGAGGCCTTGTGGTGGCCCTCCCACCACTCAACAACAGGAGCAGGATTTACATATTAAAAAAATGCAAATAAATGAATGAATCATTTACCCGCTCCCACTGTCCATCCCACTCCGATATTGCTGCCAGTGGCTGGCACTCCCGCACCTCCAACCGGAGATCCGATGCAGGACACTGGTGGGGAGGGGGGAGGAGGTAAGTGTTTCAGTGCGGGAAAGGGGTTGGCGAATGGGGTCAAACTAATCTGATTGGTGTGGGGGATGGTGGGAAGGGTGAAGTTAAAAGTTTATGAACTTGGAGGCGGAAGGTCAGATAACCAAGGTAAGAATTTGGGGGCGAGAGAGGGCAAGGAATGAATTGTATGGTTATTAGGGGGTGGTGAGAGAGGTGATAGAAACATTTACTTAATTTTTAAAAATAAATTATAAATGACTATCTCTTTAAATATTTAAACTAAATGGAAGGGCTCAAAGATGTTTAAAAATGGCGTCAGCACCTGCGCAGTGGTGGGGGGGGGGGTGTGGTCCATCCTGGCCATTTAAATGAACCGTCCGATTAATATCGTGGCGGCTCCGTGACATGCGGTCTGCAGGATGGACCGCCATTTTTGAAACTCACCGCTGATCTCGGCGGCAAGCTTTTAAATCCCAGCCTGGGGTCTCCCATAAACCCGGTGACTGAATTAGATAGCCCGCTGCCACTTAGCACATAAAGATCACTCATGTTGTATTGATGTCATCACTAAATGGAAAGTGAACATCTGCCAATGTTGACTTTGACCCCTTTCCTCAGGTCCGTTCTACTTCATCTCTTTCATCTCCCACAGCTCCTTCAAGGGTGACGCAGGAGCTGGATCGGGAGGAAACTGAGGAGTCCTCAGAGGAGAGCGCGCACTCTGAGGAAGCACTGTCACATGACTCATGCACACCCTCCACCAGAGCAGATACACACATCTCAGTGATGCCTCCAATAGAGATAATTAGGTTGCCACATGGTGAGGTGTACATTAACAGTAAGCAAGAGCAGGTGCTGGAAACAGAGACAGCTGTGAAGAATCCACATCAGAGGGCGCAGGGCTCTCCAAGCTCTCCTCAGCTGGGCACAGATGTTAAGCCTCAGGGGTCATCTATGAAGAGGACACATCTGGAGCAGCAATGGGAAATGTGTGGGATTCTGTTAACATTTCCAGTGCACCCTTGGAGAGAGATTGGAGGAGTCCATCAAAAGCATGAATGCCATCATGTCTTAGGCTTTGCGCTGATGTCCACCTCTCTGGTAAAAGTGGCCACCTGCATAATGAATCAGATGCAGCAGGTAACCGAGTACCTGCCGCCCCTCACCAATGGCCTGCACTCTTAGTCTGTCGCTTTAAATAGGATGGAGGAAAGCCTCACCTTGGCCGTTAAGCACCTCACTGAAGTGCAGCAAAGCACTCTCTAGCTATTGGCTAGGAGGGAAGTTTATGTGAGTCATGAGAGGGAAGATGGAGAAAGGGCACATGGAAGTGGAGACTCTGCTCAAGGCATTCGCATTTCTCATCCCTTGCCCCTCAGTCAGAACCCCACATGCTGTCTCCTGCCCGATGACCGAGTACATCCCTTCACAGATTCCAAAACTCAGAGGACATTCACCAGCGGCATGTCAGTTGTCAGAGCAGGGGAGTGAGCAGCCTGTCTGTAGCTCTGCTGAAGCCACAGGAGTAATATTGCTTAGCAGTAATAGAAAGCAGAAGAGGAAACTTTCTTAGTTGCACAAGGGTGGTAAGACCAGAGTGGAAGATGAGCAAAGGCTGTGAATGTGATGGAGGGATCTTTGACTGTGGGAATGATTTCTGTTGGGGGAGACCGGCCAGAGGGTTTAGCATTGGAGTGCCATATGGTTTCATGCACTCAAGTTATTGGAAGTGTGCCTTTATGAGTCCTTTGGCAGCCAGTTGAGCGGTTTCAGGCACCCTGGCCACATCAGCCTCCTCTTCATCCAAGGATGCAGAGTCGTCTGCACCTTCCTCCTCCTGCAGCTTCTTTTCTCTCTGCAGCAGAATGTTGTGCAAGGCACTGCTCACCAGTACCATTCTCGACACCCTAGCTTGTACGTAATGAAGGTGTCTGGATCTGTCCAGGTACCTAAAAGACATCTCAGCAACCCAATGACTTTCTCAATGATCGCCCTTGTGCTCATGCAGCTCCTGATGTAGTTTTTCCTCTGTCTTTTCAACAACCTGTCCATAAGCAGATTGTGATTGAATTTTACTCCCTTGAACCCTGACTTGTAAAGGACCGTAACAACACTGTTGTTAAAATTCAAACAAAGAAGTAGGGCTTATTAACACACACTCTTAAACTCGAAAGGGGTTAACTTAACAATGCACGCTCAGAAACATACAAGGAAAGGTAAAAAAATCAAAAGGGCAAGGACATTTACTAAATAGAAAATAGCTTAACTACAAACTAATGGGGTTTCAGTTGAAACTAGAGTCCATTTTTTTTTAATTAACAGAAAGTCCAAAACTGGAGTAAACCGACTAAAAATGTCGAGTGGGGATAGGAGTCATTGGAAACCTCTTCTCTTACACTTTTTTCTTCACTTTCTGAGATAAGCTGAGGCAGCTTAATTTCTGATGTAGCCTGTTTTGATGAAGAGAAAACTGTCAGAGAGCAGGTTTTCTTGCTGTTTTGCAGCCTATAGCTTCTGTTCTTATTCTTGCAGGAAGGTCTCAGAGAAGTGAGGTGCAACTTCAAGGCAGCTGTGTTTTTTAGACGAGCTGTTCCCTCAACTGATACTGTTTCAAATCCAGGCAGGCTGAAAAGGGAGGCTTCTGGGTCATGTGACTGGACCCCTTTAAGTAGCTGTCCCACCTCCTGTTGATGAAGTGATCTCCTTCCTCCATTTTAACAAGTGAAACACAGAAGTAAAGTAACCTAACATGCTGTGTATAATGGCAGTTGACAATAACACCCAATTTACAGTTGGTTCTCATCTGTTCATGACAACTTTCCTCTGAATTAGTGATAAGGATCCTCACAGGTGTCATCAGCCAGGTCTTCAGAGCCTTGTCTCCAAGGAATCACAAGCTGACTCTGCTTGGAAGTGCCAAGATCTCTGAGAGATGTGACTGTTGCAGAATTAGGCATCACGGCAGCTTCCAGGATATTTTGCACAGACATGCATGAAAACCTTCTGGTGGTCACCGACAAGCTAAACATTGATGGATTGGAAAGCCTTCTGATTGATAAATACTCCTGGATGTTTTAACGGCACCTTGATTACCACATGTATGCAGCCTATGCTTCCCTATACCTATGAGAATCCAGCCACTGTAGCAAATTTGACAGTCTTCTGTGATTGAATGGAGTCACCAGAAGCAAGGTGAATGTAAGTGGCGACTCTGGCAGACATGGTATCGGTCATCTAAGAGACACATATGTGGGCAGGAAATTGTGAATTCCTGCAGATGCCGTCAGCAGATTCCTGGAAGGAGCTGGAGGCAAAGAAATTCAGGGCTGTAATGACCTTGACGACCAGTGGTAATGCTTGACCACCTGGCCCTGTTGGAAGGAGATCTTGTTTCAGAAGGCTGCAGATGTCAGCAACGACCTTCAGCAAAAGCCTTAGCCTCCTGAGGCACTGTTGAGCCATCAAGTCGAGGAAGCTTATCCTCGATTTCTATAGGCTATGCTGGGCGTATCAGCTCCTTCGAGCCAAAGCTCTGCATCCATCCCTTCTGTCTTGTGGAGCATCCTGTGGCTGCGGAAAAGGCAGCTACTGTTATTCTTGTGTCACGCCAACGTGCTTTGCTGAATGATAATTTTCTTTCATCCACTGACTGGAGATCTGAATTTATATTTTTTAAACAAATTTTAAAAGGAACAGATAAAAGATTATTTTGCTAGCAGCTTATGATGGCCACCTAATTTGCAACACTGTATCCAACATTGCAAGGCCTGTGAGGTGGAGACAAAATGTCTGCTCATCCCAGCAAGAACCAAGACCCAGGAAGTATAAGGGAACTACCTGGTCTTTTTAGCAAGAAGAAATATACTGCTAACTACCATGCTTGAATTACTGGGTGACTGTCATATGACAAGCCCCCCTCCCCATCCAATCTGTGGTTTTAAGCTGGTGTTTCTCTGCAGTAGCATGGAGAAGCATCTGGACTCTAGCACGTGCTGACCGAAGTGGGGGTCCCTCTCTCTCTTTCTCTCCATTCCAGCTTGCAGGCTTTGAGCACTTCCTGCTGATTGACCACCTCTGCACATTCTGGCTACAATCAGAAACCCCTATGGAGGAAATCATCTGCATCACTGTCACCAAGAGACCCACCGATCCAGTCATCTATCTCTTCACACTAAAAGTCTCAGGACCACCGAAGTCACCTAGAGTCTGCCAAAACACCCAACTCCACAGACTGTACACCCACCTTTTTTATGGACTCTAACTCGACCAATCTACCCTTCCCCGCTCTGTAACCTATATGCATGGGTGTGAACCTCTAGTGTGTGTATGTGTGTGTGCGTGTGTGTGTGAAAGTTGGCACATAGTTTATTACTTTACTTTGTTCGGTTTAAATATAATAAAGTTAACCTCTTTCTTTGTTGCACTCAAGAAAACCTGTCCGATTGGTTCTTGTTATGATTATAGCAAGTAAGTAATCAAACATCTAGTGAAATGGCCAGTACATCCACTTTAAAAAAGAACTAAACCTGTTGTGATCAAAAAAGGAGAGGGAAAAGAGATAAGCCCTTCGACCTCTCCTCACCTGACTGTACAGTTGTTTATCCTGGTGTGGTTGCTGTTAGTGTGGTTCCTGCTGCTGTTGGTGTTGTCATTGCTGCTTCTCTTGTTCCTCATCAGAGGTCCATGACAGAACTGCATAAGCTGCTCCCACGCTGCAGTGAAGATTGACAGCAGGGAAGTGCAGATCAAAGTAGGCTAAGTCCCAAGGTAGGTGAAAAGGCATCCAAAAAGTTGGAAATCATCAGTAAAGCAGTGAAATAAGGCTGTCAGAGCAAGTTCTGTCAGCACAGGCCTTTCACATAGGCAGGGAAGCAGGTATGCAGTGTCACTCTTCAAAGACGTTCCAGCCTATCAGTTTCATTGATCAATGTCTGCCTGCTGTTGAGTTCCACACAGCTCCAGAAACATCTGCGCAGGCGGTTAAGATCAGAATGTCAGATTTACAGCACAATTAATTGGTTATTTACATATTGAAATTACTGACCTGACAGCTCCGCGGGGGTTTCCCGCAGCCCCACAAATGCACCCTGGAGCAGCCCAGAAATCAGTGGGATCATGTTGGATTTCATACATGCCAGGATTTTGGGGGATTTAATCCCCTGCCCGCACCCGAACCTGCCACACTGCTTGACAGTTAAAATTCTGCCCATTATCTCTGTTCTTTCTGACAGACATTAGCTCCCACTCCCTTAATTCTTATCCTCATGCTTAAATTCCTTCATAGCCTCCCACCTCCATGGGTTTAACTTTCTCCAGCCCTACAAACCTCCACAATCTTTGTGCTCTACTAACTCTGGCCTGTTGTGCAACACTACCCCACACCACGACCCTGCCCTCACCTCTCCCATTTTCCTCATCATTTCAGAAATGTCATCTGACCTTTAGGTCCTACAATCTGGAATTCCCTCCTTAAACTCTCCACCACTTCATCTTCCTCTTCTTTAAGATTGTTTGGTAAAATGTACCATTTTGATCAAGCATTTAGTCACCACTGCAAACCACCCCTGCCCCACCCCTCCCTCCAAATACCTCAAAATATTGTTCTTTGGCTCAGCAGCCATTTTTCTTTTTTTATGCTTCTTCAAAGCACATTGAGATGTTTTTCTGTGTTAAAGGTGCTATAAAAATACAAGTTGTTATTAAATTTTCTATTGACACCGTTATCATCCAAAGAACTTTGTCACATGGTAGGAATCAATATTACTTGATAAAATTGGTTGCAAATTGGACTGCAACTTTAACCTCCAAAGCAAAAATCCATGGATTGCTGTACTCTTTTGTTCTTAGGGTCTCCGGTTTTCTGATTTATAGCTGCCTAGGTTATTTATTTGTATAATTCTATTGCTGTCCACAACTGATATGTATTGGCATTGTGAGTCAGAACCAAAGCATAAAATGTGCCTGATGGTACCTTTTATGTTTATTCTAAATTTCACAGCTACTTAGCTATTTAAGTCTTGTAATATGTATGGATAAGTAATTAAACTAAAGTTTAAAACTATTTCAAGTGATGGCTTATCCTTACTTCTAATGAAAATAGTTTAACAGTTTGGGAATTCATATACTGTACTCTGAATTTGGACTCAAGTCAATTGAGGAGGATAACACTGAATTTTATTATGCAAATTAAACAAAAATATGCAAATTAGCTATATTTGTAGTAGATCGATCTGTATAGAAACAGAAAAGACTATCTACATAGTAAAATTAATTTTTATAAAAGTAAGATTAAATTAGGCCAGTCCATGCAGGAAAGAAATTAGGAAAAACTTCTTCATGTAAAAGGTGGTAGAAGTGAGGAACTCTCTCCCACAAAAAGCAGTAGATGCAAGGTTAATTAATAATTCAAAATCTGAAATTGATAGATTTTTGCTAGCCAAGGGTATAAAGGGATATGGAGCCAAGGCTGGTGGATGAAGTTAGAATACAAATCAGCCATGATCTCACGGAATGATAGAAATGGCTTGTCCTATTTTCCTAATTGACATTCAGGATTAATTTTTCAAAGTTTTGCTTTTATTAAGACTTGAAAAATTCAAAAACAAATTTATGAATACTCAAAAACTACACAAAATTAATTTTATTACAGTTACTAAACAGCAGTACCAACAGCTTCCGCACCAGGGTTTTTTATTCATTCTTGGAATGTAGGCATCACTGGCACGACTGGCATTTATTGCCCATCCCTAATTGCCCTTGAGTATGTGTTGGTGAGATGCCTTCTTGAACCGCTACAGTCCATGTGGTGTAGGTACACTCAGTGCTGGTAGCAGGGGAGTTCCAGGATTTTGAACCAGCGACAGTGAAGGAATGGCAATATAGTTCCAAGTTAGAATGGTGTATGACTTGGAGGGGAACATGCAGGTGGTGGTGTTCCTATGTGTCTGCTGCCCTTATCCTTCTAGTTGGTAGAGGTCACGGGTTTGGAAGGTGCTGTTGCAGGAGGCTTAGCGAGCTGCTGCAGTGCATCTTGTAAATGGTACACGCTGCAGTTAGTAGTGAATGAACAGTGCCATCCATTCATTACACTTGCACTTGCCTATAGACCACCTATGGGATTTCGCACTGCGTCTTACTATGATTAGAAATCCATTTCAGTGCAGCATCCTCAATAGGAGATCTAAGAGCTATATGAACAGGATAAGCAACAATGTGTCTCCTTAACCAATCAGACTGAAGAATTCAACGAAAGCACACAGAGTCTGAATCAGGAAATGTAAGTAAGAATAATTATGTACAGAAAGTGAAATAAAGAGAGGGAAAGAAAGATGAGATTAAGAAACAGATGAAAGAGACAGAAAGAAAATGTTTAAAATAAACATTTTATTTATTTTTAAAATCTCCAACAGTAATTAAAACCTGAAGGAATGAGATTCCAGATTTGTAAAAGTTAATTTTCAGTCCCAGAGATGTTGTTTGGCAGTACTTAAGATTTTTCATTGCATCAAAAAATTACTTATGCTGGAGTTAACGAACCCTAACATTATCTGGTGAGTTCATTGGGTATTTATCACATTAGTGCAGGAACTTCACACCCTTCCATGTATTTGAATGCCAAATCTCTCAGTGCACTATCAATATAGTGAAGCTTCTGGAGGAACAAGGCAATTCAGACAGCAATTTCCTGATTTTCTCATTTAACTGTGTATGTGCGATCACCACAAGTTGCTCTCTGATTTATTTTTAATAACAGTGAGTACTGACAATATCACCATTACTTTTAACCACAAGATCCAGGCCAATATATCCATGATTTAATCAACAAACCATCATGCAGTTAGAATGAATCTGTAATTAGAAGAGAGATAATATTTGAAGTGATTGATCAGTCTAATCTGGACTCAAACTAGGTCCTGAGATGTAAGGGTACCCAATGTGTCATTCAGTTCTCATTAATATTCATAACATAATTTAAATCCAAATGCGTTGGAAGGGGGAATTTTACAATTACTTATATGCAGTGATCCTTCCTCATGATGACATTGATGAAATTTTCCTACAAAACAAAATGGCCTTAAATTCATGTATGATTGTTAGCTGGGATTAAATGTCACAATGGAAAATTATAATGATTTTTCACCTCTGAGATTTGGGTTTGAATAACCTCAATTTATGGGATCAATTGGATCTTAATCAAGGGTCTTAATTGCAAGCTGTCTCAATCCAGTTCTAATAGATACAAGTCCACAGCAATAAACTGCCGACAGTACAAGCAGCATTTGCATTGCACAAATGTCAGGTAATGACTATTCTGCAGGGAAGACTGGCCTATGGGGATCATGGGATACTTGGTATAAAATGTAGGCCCTGAAACTTGAGAAAATCTTGTCTGTGAGACACAGAGTATCACATGAATAATCTAATCAAGAGGTTAGGGGAAGACACAGGGAATCACATGAATAACCTAATCAAGAGGTTGACAAGGTGAGTAATATGATCAAGGAAGGATGATCAAGGAAAGATGAGATCAGGGAAGAGAGTAAGATGGGAAGATAATGTAATTAAAGAAACAGCTTGTCAAGTAAACCTCTTGTAACTGTATAAATTGACTGCTCAAACATTGTTCGAGTGTATCTTTATGATCATTCATGAGAGGAGGACCTCTCCTTGCATGCTTGTAATAAAGATTGCTCATTTGGACAAGACATCCAACTCTCGAGGAGTTTTTGGGTACCGGGGCAAGCCCTCACCCCTTATAATTCCCAACAAGAAAGTTTAACCATCTCCCCTTAACATTCAAAGGAATTACCATCACTGAATCCCCCAGCATCATTATACTGGGGGTCACCATTGATGAGATTCTTAACGGGATCAGCCATATACTATGGCTACAAGAGCAGGTCAAACGTTGGGTATTCTGTGGGAATTGATTCGCCTCCTGACTCCCCAAAGCCTTTACACCATCTACAAGGCAAAAGTCAGGAGTGTGATGGAATACTCTCCACTTGCCTGGATGAGTGAAGCTCCAACCACACTCAAGAAGCTTGACACAATCCAGGATAAAGCAGCCTGCTTGATCAGCACCCAATCCACCACCCAAATATGTACTCCCTGCACCACCATCGCAATGTGGCTGCAGTGCATGCCATCTAAAAGAACGCACTCCAGCAACTCCACAAGGCTTCTTCAACAGCACCTTCCAAACAACAACTTATATTTATATAGTGCTTTTATTGCAATAAAATGCCCCAAGGCACTTCATAGGGGCATTATAAAACAAAAAATGAGATCAAGCCACAAAAGAGGATATTAGGTCAGATAACCAAAAGCTTGGTCAAAGAGCTAGGTTTTAAGGAGTGTCTTAAAGGAGGAAAGCAAGGTACAGAGGTGAAGAGGTATAAAGAGGGTATTCTAGAGCTTATGGCCTAGGCAACTGAAGGAGTGGCCACCAATGGTGGAGCTATTAAAATCAGGGATGCTCAAGAGGCCAGAACTAGAGGAGTGCAGCTATCTCGGAGAGTTGTGGGGTTGGAGGAGATTTCAGCGGTAGGGAGGGGCGAAGCCATGGAGGGATTTGAAAACAAAGATTTGAATTTTAAAATTTAAATGTTGCCTGACCAGGAGCCAATATAGGTCAGCGAGCACAGGGGTGATAGGTGAAGGTGTCTTGGAAATGTATCCTCATAACCACTATCCTCAAAATATCCTGGTCTGTTCCCCATCAAACATCTCGCATTCCACTTGGTGATGTCATCCAACAAATAAGCATTGGTACCTAGCAAATGTTTAATTTACTTTGGACCTGATACTAATGAAGCAAGTTTGTGGTCATGATGTGGCCATTTGATTTGAACCCAATCTCCAACTTTAAACTGTGGTTCCCTTGAACCTGTACGTTTGTCAACGTTTGCTTTTGCTTTACCATGGCGCTTTGCGATTTCATCTGCTTTCGTTTTGACATCCTTGTTAACTGGTAGTGATGGCTTAAGAATGGTCAGTGGCATATGAAAATTACGGCCTATCATATGTTCAGCTGGTGTCTTTCCAGTTAGAGAGTGTGCAGGCTTTACTCCAGCTGCTGTCACTCTGTAACCTAGAAAGTCAATCTCGGGTGCTGTAAATGTACATTTGTCTTGTTGAGTGCCAAATTGTGTTTTGCAAGTCGAGTTAGCACTACTGATAAGCATTGATCATGTTCAGCTTTGTTCCTTCCATGGACAACGACATCATCTAGTAGGTTGAGCGTCCCCTCAACATCCGACAAGACTGAAGAAATCTTCTGGAATGCGCTAGGTGCTGAACTTAGTCTACATGATATTCTGCGGTACTGAAACGCACCTTCATGGGTAACAAAAGCTGTAGGATATCAGCTTTGTTCTTCTAGAGGTATATGAAGATAACTCCATCACATATCCATCTTTGTGAAGACTGGAATCATGAAATGATGCTGACAGTTCTTGAATTGTAGGAAGTGGATACTTATCTGGTATGACAGCTTTGTTGACTGACTTTAGGTCAATACATAATCTAAGTTCACCATTTTTTCATTGTGCAATGACTAGATTTGATAGCCACGGCAATGAGTCGATTTGTTCAATGATACTGTCTGCTTCTCGTTGTTTCAGTTCCTGTGACACTTCAGCACGGATTGCAAATGGCAACCATCTCAAATTTTGTGAAACTGGTCAAATTGATGTGTCAACGCAAGGAGCATGACAGTACCCTTTGATCTCCCCAAATCCAGTAAATAAGAAAGGATATTGGCATTGCTATGATCGAGGGAGGAGGAGAGCACTGTCTTTTCTAGTCCCACTTCCCTGCAGGTCACAACATATATCTTTAAAATGTTTACCCCGTTACCAATTCGGTCACTCATATACTTTTCTCTTTATCCCAGAATAAAATACACCAACCAGGTTTCTTTAATAAACAATAAAATTATCAGTTTCTTATCAAACAAGTCTTATCCAGTACTGAAGCAAAGCTTTAACACACAGACTGAAATATGAAAGTTCCTTTTTTAAATTTCCCACACGCACTCATACACACACTGAAAAAAATACAGAAATTCTCTCTGCAGAGATCTGTTACAAAAAAGAAATACTTGCTAATTCTTGAAGAAAGTGAGAATATATAGAAGGAAATCAGTTGTCCCTTTTGGTCTGGCATCCGGGTATACGGAGATTAGTCATGGGGATCTTTTCCAAAGCAGTTCTTTTCAGGCGGCGTTGAGAATTAATTTGTGTACAGTTCTGGTCACCACACTATAGGAAGGATGTGATTGCACTGGAGAGGCTGCAGAGGAGATTCACCAGGACGTTGCCTGCGCTGGAGCATTTCAGTTATGAAGAGAGACTGGATAGGCTAGGGTTTTTACTTTAGAGCAGAGAAGGCTGAGGGGGGACCTGATTGAGGTATACAAAATTATGAGGGGCATAGATAGGATAGATAGGAAGAAATGTTTTCCCTTAGTGGAGGTATCAATAACCAGGGGGTCTAGATTTAAAGTAAGGGGCAGGAGGTTTAGAGGGGATTTGAGGAAAAAAAATTTCACCCAGAGGGTGGTTAGAATCTGGAACGCACCGCCTGAAGGAGTGGCAGAGGCAGGAACCCTCACAACATTTAAGAAGTATTTAGATGAGCACTTGAAGCACCATCGCATACAAGGCAATGGGCCAAGTACTGGAAAATGGGATTAGAATAAATAGGTGCTTCATGGCTGGCACGGACATGATGGGCCAAAGGGCCTGTTTCTGTGCTGTATAGCTCTATGACTCTATTTCCTCGAATTAGATCCAGTACTACTTCTTTCTGAGTTGGACTAAAAACACACTGATCTACAAAGTATTCCTGGACAGATGGGGAAACCTCTCTTATTTGTTACTTCCACTACTCTGATCCTAGTTTATCTTTGGATAATTAAAATCAACCATTATTATAGTGTGTTGTTCCTGCATTTTTCTTTAAATTGTCTACATAGCTCTTCCTGTAACTCTATAATACCCTCCCAATAGAGTAACTATTCCCTTCTATTCCCTTAATCTACATGATCGAGAAATACAGAATTAATAAACATTTAATTGAATGTAATTAACTGTTCAGCCATCATGTACATGTTTCGTTCCCACATACAAGAAGATACCACCAAATCTTTTCTAGTGTTGCTGAATTGTTGGTAAAGCATTTGTTGAATCAAATGTCTGAATAGGCAGATATTTGAAACCACTGAGTTTGTAACACCGTGAAGTCACTCTGAAAATGGAAGACCTTTTCACATCAGAAGTTATAAACTGATATCCAAAGGGATTATTCCATATCAAAGGCTGAAGTGGTACCATAATTTGCAAGGTCTGAGAATTGTTTTGCGAAATGAAATTTAAGCTGTTATATCCCAAACTCCATTCATTATTCAGAGGTGTTTGGGGTTAAAAGAATTGAACTTCCATTAGAGTGCATCAGTTACATCACAGGCTCCATAAAAGTATTCCACTGTTACATTATTAATGGCACAGGGCAAGGTTTTGTCACATACGTCACACACAGAGCAGAAATCATATTAAATAAGATTGCAAAGTCCTGAAGCAAATTATCTTAGCGAAAAGGTAATGATTTATTCAGATATAAACTGACTGAAAATTTTCCTTTTTCTTATTGAACTGCAATGTTGGTTTCAGTTATTTGAAGAATAATGATAGAAACCAACTTGTTATGACTGTTTTTTTCCGAACGAGCTTATAATTCACTACCGTGCTCATAGTTTAATGATGGCTGCTATGGGACTTCTGTAAAGAAATTTTAATAAAGCTTTGACTTAGTGTTATTCTTCTACAGGTTCAGTGTTGAATTAAACATGAGGCTGAGTTATGCTAACAGTATATCGACTGACAGCAGCATTGCCTCTGCAGAAATTATTAAAATATTGGTGTGACATTTTCTGTAAAGATTTATGGCTGTCCTTTACTACATCTTTTACCAATTTCACAAAGGTTCTTTTCATCTCATTATTACCGACTTCTCCCTTAGTATTATGTGACCATACTCTACACTAAGCAGATCTCTCAATCTTAATTTCTATTCAGTGCATATCATTTGCAAAATACAGCAAAATGGTTATTGAAGCATATGGCAAAGTTAAAAGAGTTTCATCCAAGCAGCTTTATTGGCTTCACATTTAGTCTTTGGCTGAAAGTTATATAATTGATCATTTTACACAAATTTGTCAAAGTCTCCAAAGACAAGATAGTTGAGAGTAAGATCTCCAGAGAACTGTGCAAAGTATTAAGCAGGGCGTATGTTTCTCCGTACTATAGGTTAACTGTGTTCACATGCTATGACTTGGACATAAGGTAATGCTTTAGCTTACAGTACAATTAGCATAAGCCTAGAGTCAACTGTGCCTCACTTGGGTAACACACTTGTTGCTAAATCATAAGGTTGTTGTTTCAAGTCCCACTCAGGACTTAAGTACAAAAATCAAGGCATACAGTACTGAGGGAGTGTTGTACTCTTGGAAGTGCTTTCATTCAGATGAAATGTTAAACTGAGGCTGCATCTGTCCTCAGCTGGATGTAAAGATTCTGTGACATGACTTTGAAGAAGAGCAGGCAAGTTATCCCTGGTGCCCTGGCCAATATATATTCCTCAATCAACACCAAGAAAACATTTTATCTGGTCATTATCATGTTGATGTTTGTGGGAGCTTTCTGTGCACAAATTGGCTGCCATGTTTCCTACATTGCAGCAGTACTACACTTCAAAAGTACGTCATTCACTGTAAAGTGCTTTGGGTTGTCTGGTGGTCGTGAGAGGTGCTATATAAATACAAGCCTTTTGTTTTCTTTTTACAAACTGATCATGAAGGTAGGGTTCTAGAAATGTAAGCCCAAGTGGTATCTGAGTGCTGTTAGCACACTGTCCCCGAAAAACTGCAGGTGCATTTCCAATGCAAGTCTTTCAGGAGTGCAGCTGAGGGGTGGGAAAATAAATATGCTGGGTCTTGCCTACACTGAGAGTTTCTGTCACCACCTGTTTGGAGGCACAACTTCCATTCACCCCAAACATAACCCCGATAGCAGAGTTTATGATACCTGGGACAGAGGATTCCCATACCAGGAATTTTCTCTTCCTCAGCTTCCTTTCCACCCAGCACTTGCAAACCGGACACGTCGACACTCGGAGTAGCAGATCTAGGGGTCATCTGAAGGTATAGGCACCACCCCCCAAAAAATACATGCATTTTAGTGACATTAACTCCCTTATAAAGGGGATTGATTATGCCACCAAAAATATTGCCAAGTGTCATCAACACGTTTCCTGTTCTTCCCTCTTTCTGACAAGGACCCAAGATAATCCATAACAACACAGGGACCCACCAACCAAACACTGAAGAGATAACCTCCAATTGATCCTGAATACTTCAGTGGAATCAGGGTCAGAGTTCAATGGTAAACATGCTTCAGCACTTATGCCAGCAGAGTGGTTTGAGGAATTTTCAGGAGCATACTCTGGTAGGCCTGCATTTGAATTTCTTGCTCAATTAACATACAAATTCAGCTAAATTTATAGTTTACCCAAATCCTCAACCAGTCTGACAGGTGGAGCACTGAGATACAGAACAACATCCCAACTCAAGTGTCAGAAAAAATTATCATCACCAGTCCTGCAGAATTCTGTTAACTACTGACAACTATCTGAATTGCCCATCTGAGGAAAGCAGTTACGAAAGTAGCAAAAAGCATTAATCTATTATCCATCAGATCAGTAGTAGTTGTAATTTTTCTTCTAAGTCAAAATTGGTGAGTTCAAGCCCACTCCAGGACCTCAGCACGTCATCTTGGCTAACCTTTTAGTGCTATACTGAAAGAGGGCTGCATTGTCAGAGGTGCTGATTTCTGCATCAGATATTAAACAAATGCCCATGATACAGTTCATAGAACAGCAAAAGAATATTAAAAATATCTTTTTTGTATATCCATACTGGAATGAGTTATTTATGTTGCCTGATACAACATAAATGAGATGCGTGGAGTCCAGTTCGCTGAAGATCTCAAACAGCTTTATTAACAGCTAAATTATTATATACAGTACAGAGCAAACTATTTACAGAATTTTCACTGGGAGTTACAGAGTGTCTCTGGCTTGTAGTCATATGACTACATTCTGGTACTTAGCTCATTAGCATACTGAGATCTTAAAGGGACATCACTCTTAAAGGCAATCATACAAAGCATACTATACTTGTACTGTTGTCTATATTGAAGAGAATGTGTCATTATTTAAGTATAGATCACTAATTTTTGCAACTATGTTCAGAGGATTAGAGATCTGATTGTAATATAAAAATTCTTAACCACTCAGACTACATGAGTAGGGTGGGAATAGAGGGATACGGTCCCTGGAAGTGCAGAAGCTTTTAGTTTAGGCAGGCATCAAGATCGGCGCAGACTTGGAGGGCCGAATGGCCTGTTCCTGTGCTGTACTGTTCTTTGTTCTTTGTTCCTTGTCCATAAGCCTGGAATAACTTTGGTGGGCATCCTCTGGCTGGCTGAGGTCTGGAGGGCCTCGGCTGTCTGAAAGGTTCCTGCACAGGTGCAGGAGCCTCCTCAGTCGTCGCAGCCTCTGGATCTGGACTCACCGATGGACAGGCTGAGGAGCTGCTGTCCACACTCAGAGCATCCTGAGGGGAGCCCCCAGATGTGGAGATCAGCCATCCTCCTCCCTTTCAAGGCTCACTTGAACCTTCCTGCTGACCATAGAAGGATGAGGACCTGGAGAAGACTCGTTCTTCTCTCATCTTGCCACTACTGAGTTGAGCTCACGGCCAAGGCAATGGTGTGCAGGTCTGCATGCATCTTGGGATCTGGCTCTCCATGAGGGTCTCCAACCTCTCAATGGAGGAAGCCATGTGCTCACTCACCTGAAACATGGCAGCATGTATGGCATGGATGGACTCCCCTCGTTCGCTCATGGCCACACATTGCCTCTGGGAGTTCCGCCAAATGATCATTTATCCCTCTCTGCAACTCCACCATGCTCTGTGCTGCCCACACCAGAGGCTTATCATCAGCCAGAGCTCAGCATGGGCTAGGCCTCCCACAGTCCTCCGACTGTTAGTGGCCTCAGCTGTCACAGCCTCCATCAGCTGTTCAGGCAAGTGTGTGGTGCTCTCACCTGCTTGTAACCCTGAATCTAAGCCCAAGCACAAACATACGGAGGTGAAGGTACCTGCAGTGGTGGTGGGTGCAGGGGAATGATGTGTACAGTTTTGGTCTCCTTACTTAAGAAAGGATATAATTGCATTGGAAACAGTTCAGAGAAGGTTCACTCAACTGATTCCCGGGATGAGAGGGTTATCTAATGCGGAAAGGTTGGACAGGTTGGATCTGTATTCATTGGAGTTTCAAAGGATGAGAGGTGATCTTATTGAAACATATAAGATATTGAGGTGACTTGATAGGGTGGATGTTGAAAGGATGGTTCCCCTTGTGGGAGGGACTAAAACAAAGGGCCACAGTTTAAAAATAAGGGGTTTCCCATTTAAGACAGAGATGGGGAGAATTTTATCTCTCAGAGGGTCGTGAGTCTGTGGAACACTCTTCCCCGGAGAGCAGTGGAGGCAGGGTCATTGAATGTTTGTATGGTAGACAGATTCTTGCCAAACAAGGGAGTCAAAGGGTATTGGGGGTAGGCAGGAAAGTGGAGTTAAGTCCACAAACAGAACAGCCATGATCATAGAGAATGGCGGATCAGGCTCGAGGGGCTGAATAGCCGACTCCTGCTCCGAGTTCACATGTTTGTATGTTTTGCTGTTATGCTTAATTTTTCAATACTGCTCAGGCTGTGATTGTGGGTTGATCTCCTCCTCCTCCATGGTTAAGCCTCTTTGTACTACAAAGTTGTGAAACAAGCAGCAGATGAAGAGAACATGTTAAACATTACTGATCTATACTGTAAGCCATCCTTAATCTATTGAGACATCTGAAGCTCTGCTTCAAAACATAAATGGTATATTCTATGATGATTCGATTGCTGTATAGATTTCATTGTAGCTGTGCTCTACATGTGTCTGTGTAGTCATTGTCCAGAGTAGATTTGGTCTTTGAGGAGCCATCCTTTCACTTCACTGCCACCTCCAAAAATCTCTGATAGATAACTGTCTTTAAGCATTGTGGCTGCTGCCTAAGAAACAGGCATAGATCTGTAAGATAGCTTGTTGTTGGTCACTGACCATGTGCATATTGATGCTTAAAACCCATTTCTGTTCACGTAGGCCAGTCTCTTGTGCCAAGAGATCCAATGACCCCAGTACATTGGGAAATCCAACAGCGGTGTGGAATTAAACAGCTGTGTCATTCTGTTGCTGACATTCAATAGAACAGAAGATGTTGGTACTGGAACTGATGTGCAGTTAATATATCTATTAACAGCAATGAGATATCTATGGACTACAAACGTGAGACTACAAATATCCCTAAACTGGCCGAGAATGAGTCAGAAGCATAAAGATTGAGGGCTGCAGTCACCTCAACTGGAACTGCCAATGCCCTCCTTGTGGTGGATGTTAGAAGCAGATCTCCTTTAAGAAGATGGTATAGCTCTGTAATTATTTCTTGCTGAGCCTGAACTTGTGGAGACAGTTCCCTTCAGTCATTGCCTGGTAGCTGGGTTTGCAGGAGTGTTTGGTACCATATTGGCAATTTGGCCAGTGTGCCACCAGTACAATCTGATAGCCTGGCAGCCTCTCTTCACCCATCTCCGTTAAATCCAGTGAGAAGACGCCACTGAAAGTAATTTCCATAATCTACACGTATGTGGCAGGTAGAAGATGGGAGCAGTGCAACTTTAAAAGATTAGTTACTTACATGTAAGAATCGGGCAAGCTTTTAAGGCCCATTTGAAACTGTAAAGATTAATGTAATGCACATGCAGGATGTGAAAATACGAAAATGACAGGCTCCGTCTGTAAGCAATATTTGTCAGGAGATTTGCAATGCTAATGAAGGTCTCACATGTGTCATGCGAGAAAATATGCATAGATAGAGAACTACCGCAGGGATTTCACACACAGTGTCAAGTGGGCAGAAAGCAAACAAGTTGAGGAACTCGTGATTTTCTAGCCTCTGCATGCACTAATCCGACTCAAAGCACTTAAACTGATAGGAATATCCAGGCTATAATAATTTTATTGACATGTCCCTTTGCCTTTAAATGTGATTTTTATCCGACTAATGCATTTTTGTATTTTATGGAATACAGAAGTAGTTTTTGTTGCAAATACTGGCTCTATAACAGAGGAGGCCATGCTGATGCAGTCCATCTACAATAACAACAGTAGTGCAGTATGAGTGGGTGAAATTGTAATGCTGAAGTGAATTAACAGCATGAGGCATTTGGATATAAACAATACTGGTGGGAATCTTGAGGGACTCTGTTAAGAGATCAATGGTGATACGATTTTTCTTATCTTCCCTCAACTGTCTCCAAGGAGCATGATGTATACAATTTTACGCAAACGTGACAACTCTCGCAAATTGGTCACAGGAGATGTAATTTCCTAGCCAAATCCAGCCTCACTTGCAATCTCATGGGAAAGTGATGAAATCTTGGGGATTTTCTGTTGCTGGCATTTATTCAGGAACCGGGATCAAGACCAGGTTCTTGACTGTCTGTCTGCTGATTGGTGGCTTGGTTACAGACAGCAGCTCTGCAAGGCCACAAAGCTGCCACTGGCCCTTTTTTGAAGAGGGAAGTATCCTGTGGAGGAAAGGCTGGAAACTGTGAGCTAGAGGTCCACCATGCGAGGAGGTCACCCAGTAAAACAAAGCAACCTCCCTGCAAGCTTAGGGGGTGGTGCCCAAACTATTGCCCATGGAGAGTCCCTGCCAGGAAAACCTGCAACTCCCTGAATCACCTTCCCACTGCACTAAATGCCCACCCTCTCTCCCCCCTCGCCGGGGCCTGCCAGTCTTGCCCCAGCGACACCCTTCACTGACCTTGTGTCCGGGTTCCAGCGCTGGGCTGGGTCCAAGGCCTCTTGCAGTACTGCCAGTGGCCACAGCTCCTGGTGGCACTGCCGATACTACTGAACTGCCAGCCCTGTGATTGGCCGGCAACTCTTGGCAGTGGGATCCCCGTCTTTAATGGGACGGGGATCCTGCTGCCGTGCTGTTAATTGGCGCAGTACTGTAGAATTGCTTTGGGGACCCCATCTGGTGGAGGTGGTGATATAGTGGTATTGTCACTGGACTAGTTGCCCAGAAACTCAGAGTATTACTCTGGGGACATGGGTTGAAATCCCACCACAGTAGAAGGTGGAATTCAATTAATAAATCTGAAATTAAAAAGCTAGACTAATGATGGCCATGAAACCATTGATTTTTGTTGTGAAAACCCATCTGGTTCACTAATGTCCTTCAGGGAAGGAAATCTGCTGTGCTTACCTGGGCTGGCCTACATATGACTCCAGACCCACAGCAATGTGGTTGACTCTTACATGCCCTCTGAAATGATCTAGCAAGCCACTCAGTTGTATCTAACTGCTACGAAGTTAATAAAAAAGAATGAAACCAGATGGACCACCCGGCATTGACCTAGGCACCGGAAACGACAACGGAAACAGCCCTGTTGACCCTGCAAAGTCCTCCTGACTAACATCTGGGGGCTTGTCCCAAAGTTGGGAGAGCTGTCCCACAGACTAGTCAAGCAACAGCCTGACATAGTCATACTCACGGAATCATACCTGACAGACGATGTCCCAGACACTGCCATCACCATCCCTGGGTATTTCCTGTCCCAGCGGCAGGACAGACCCAGCAGAGGTGATGGCACAGTGGTATACAGTCCAGAGGGAGTTGCCCTGGGAGTCCTCAACATAGACTCGGGACCCCATAAAGTCTCATGGCATCAGGTCAAACATGGGCAAGGAAAACTCCTGCTGATTGCCACCTACTACCCTCCCTCAGCTGATGAATCAGTACTCCTCCATGTTGAACAGCACTTGGAGGAAGCACTGAGGGTGGCAAGGGCACAGAATGTACTCTGGGTGGGGGACTTCAATGTCCATCACCAACAGTGGCACGGTAGCACCATTACTGGCTGAGTCCTAAAGGACATAGCTGCTAGACTGGGTATGCAGCAGGTGGTGAGGGAAAAACATACTTGAACTCATCCTCACCAATCTGCCTGCTGCACATGCATCTGTCCATGACCGTATTGGTAGGAGGGACCACTGCACAGTCCTTGTGGAGATGAAGTCCCACCTTCACATTGAGGATAATCTCCATCGTGTAGTGTGGCATTACCACCGTGCTAAATGGGATAGATTTCAAACAGATCTAGAAATGCAAAACTGGGCATCCATGAGGCACTGTGGGCCATCAGCAGCAGTAGAATTGTACTCAACCACAATCTGTAACCTTTTGGCCCAGCATATCCCCCACTCTACCATTGCCAGGAGACCAGCCCTGGTTTAATGAAGAGTGCAGGAGGGCATACCAGGAGCAGCACCAGGCATACCTCAAAATGAGGTGTCAACCTGGTGAAGCTACAACACAGGACTATCTGTGTGCCAAACTGCATAAGCAGCATGCGATAGACAGAGCTAAGCGATCCCATAACCAACGGATCAGATCTCCGCTCTGCAGTCCTGCCACATCCAGCAGTGAATGGTGGTGGACAATTAAACAACTAACTGGAGGAGCTGGCTCTACAAATATCCCCATCCTCAATGATGGGGGAGCTCAGCACATCAGTGCAAAAGATAAGGATGAAGCATTTGCAACAACCTTCAGCCAGAAGTACTGAGTTGATGATCCATCTCGGCCTCCTCCTGAAGTCCCCAGCATCACAGATGCCAGACATCAGCCAATTCAATTCACTCCATGTGATATCAAGAAACGACTGAAGGCACTGGAGACTGCAAAGGCCCTGACAATATTCCAGCAATAGTACTGAAGACCTGTGCTCCAAAACTTGCCGCACCCCTAGCCAAGCTGTTCCAGTATAGCTACAACACTGGCATCTACCCGGCAATGTGGAAAATTGCCCAGGTATGTCCTGTGCAGAACAAGCCCAACCAGGCCAATTACCATCCCATAAGCCTACTCTCAATCATCAGTAAAGTGATGGAAGGTGTCATCAACAGTGCCAACAAGCAGCACTTGCTTAGCAATAACCTGTTCAGTGACGCTCAGTTTGGGTTCTGCTAGGGCCACTCAGCTCCTGACTTCATTACAGCCTTGGTTCAAACATGGACGAAAGAGCTGAACTCAAGAGGTGAGGAGAGAGTGACTGCTCTTGACATCAAGGCAGCATTTGACCGAGTATGGCATCAAGGAGCCCTAGCAAAACTGAGGTCAATCGGAATCATGGGGAAAACACTCCGCTGGTTGGAGTCATACCTAGCACAAAGGAAAATGGCTGTGGTTGTTGGAGGTCAATCATCTGAGCTCCAGGACATCACTGCAGGAGTTCCTCAGGGTAGTGTCCTAGGCCCAACCGTCTTCAGCTGCTTCATCAATGACCTTCCTTCAATCATAAGGTCAGAAGTGGGGATGTTTGCTGATGATTGCACAATGTTCAGCACCATTCTCCTCAGATACTGAAGCAGTCCGTGTAGAAATGCAGCAAGACCTGGACAATATCCAGGCTTGGGCTGATAAGTGGCAAGTAACATTTGCACAACACAAGTGCCAGGCAATGACCATCTCCAACAAGAGAGAATCTAACCATCTCCCCATGACATTCAATGGCATTACCATCGCTGAATCCCCCACTATCAACTTCCTAGGGGTTACCATTGACCAGAAACTGAACTGGAGTAGCCATATAAATACTGTGGCGACAAGAGCAGGTCAGAGGCTAGGAATCCTGTGGCGAGTAACACACCTCCTGACTCCCCAAAGCCTGTCTACCATCATCAAGGCACAATTCAGGGGTGTGATGGAATACTGTCCACTTGCCTGGATGGGTGCAGCTCCAACAACACTCAAGAAGCTCAACACCATCCAGGACAAAGCAGCCCGCTTGATTGGCACTCCATTCCACAAACATTCACTCCCTCCACCACCGACGCACAGTGGCAGCAGTGTGTACCATCTAAAAGATGCACTGCAGCAACGCACCAAGGCTCCTTAGACGGTACCTTCCAAACCCACGACCTCTACCAACTAGAAGGACAAAGGCAGCAGATGCACGGGAACACCACCACCTGCAAGTTCCCCTCCAAGTCACATGCCATCCTGACATGGAACTATATCGCCGTTCCTTCACTGTCGCTGGGTCAAAATCCTGGAACTCCCTTCCTAACAGCACTGTGGCTGTACCTACCCCACATGGACTGCAGCAGTTCAAGAAGGCAGCTCACCCCACCTTCTCAAGGGCAATTAGGGATGGGCAATAAATGCTGGCCCGGCCAGCGACACCCTCATCCCATGAATGAATTTAAAAAAAGCCGGATTCCCCCTGCCTTTTCAACTGACACCGGGAGCCCTGCTGTTCAACCATGCAGTTTTTTGTAAAGAGCTCAGACCTGTTAGAGAATAAATAAGCCTCTAATGAGGATGCTAAACCAATTGTCAATCTATATTGGTTTATGTTTGAAAAAAATAAAAACTCATGATTTTACTCCAAATCACTTTATTTTTAAGAGTTTGTGGGGTGGGGTTAGCATTACTGTTCATGTTGCACCTCAGTTCCAAATTCATCGTGGTGTGCTGTTTGCATTTGTTTAGTTCCAAGAGTTATTGTTGCACATCAAATCCCAGTAATATGGGGAAGGAAGCAGGGTGTGGAGCAGGGACTGTGGGCATGGGGAGGCTTAGCCGCCATAAAGCCTGGAAATACATGTTTCCCAGGGCAGAAACCTGTTTACATTCTGTTTCCCAGCTGAAGCTAGCGAGATTGAGATTGAGATTGTTCTGAAGAAAGGTCACAGACCTGAAATGTTAACTCTGCTTCTGTCTCCACAGATGCTGCCAGACCTGCTGAGTATTTCCAGCGCTTTCTGTTTTTATTAACGAGATTGAGAAGTTGGCTGACTAACTGGAAGGTAGGCATGCAGCACCAAATCCACAGTCAGGAGAAGAACATCCAAGGGCTGGGGGCAGTGGTTGGGGGTTCAGGTATCAACGCAAACAAACTTGGGTAGGGTCCAATTGAGAAGATGGAACCAACTAGCTTGGGGGACTGTGGGAATGCACTCCTGATCTTCCTGCCCCATAAAAAGTGCTGGAAAGACACTTGCCTGTTCCATCCAGCCACTTTCATCTCCCTTCAGCTGCTGGGTTGCCCAAGGCCCGTGAAATCCAGCTGGCAGCATTAATTTTGGAACAGAGGCTAAAATTGTAGGCACGAAAATAGTTTAATGACCAGCCCACCTCCAGAGAGCAGGTTGATTACCCAATCTTCAACCCACCTAATGAACACATTGCAGGTGGGTGAGGGTTGGGGTTCCCTTCTTTTTATTTTTAAGACCATACCCAACTCCCCGCCCCTGCTGTCTCTCCTTGGGGGTTAAGATTTCACCCCACCCCCATCCCACCGAGTCTTTCTTTTTAAGTGTTTTACCATTTCAGATTTAAACAACAGTCATTAGGTATGCACGCAGCTCTGGCAGCTTAGGGCTATGATATTAAAGTGCTTATCACCTTAATCAATTATATTTCTATTAATTGTATAGCCTTGGAACTAATAAGCAATATCAGAGTTTAAATTACACTATCTGGTCTGCATCATAGATTAGGAATAAAGGTGCTCGCCATCTTTGTCAACCGGTAATCTTATTAATATTGTACAAAGCTGCACCCAGTAAGATTGATGGGGCGGCAGAACTTTCCAAATGATACTGTCACTTTAGATAAGTCAAATATTAATGAAAGCAATAGATCAGAGTACACAAATAAATGTTACTTGCAGCAAGACATGTGTAAAATACAAATGGCAGAGGCAGGAGATGTATTTGTGGGATTGTTCTAAGGTTCAGAGACACAGTCAAGTGTTGACAGATTGCATTGGTTTTAACAGATGTGCAAGACCAGTTACTGGCATGCACTGGATATCTGTGTAGTGGAAAATATACAGGGGGTTCCAGGAGGCTGTACTTACATAAAATTACATAGGGGGCTAAATTGGATAGCCCCCGAAATTGGCCGCAGGGATCGCAATGCATGATTAACCCACAGCCATCCACAGTGATGCGAAATTTGTGCTGCCTGCTACTTGTAATTATTATGCCATGCAGCCCAGTGCTGAATGTTCTGCTGCATGACACCAAGTCTCAGCAGGGGGCTCAAGTTCATATGAGGGTTGCCCCACTTAAAGCTAGTCTGCACTACTTAAAGTCAGACTGCACCTCTTAAACATGAGGTGCATTCTGGCTGCAATAGGGGCTGGAACTTCTTACAGAAGAGTTGAAGGCCAGCAAGGATGTATAGAGATGGCATAACAGGCCAGAAACTGTTCCCCATGGTTTTCAAATGCCATGCTGGAGGCCGTTGTGCTGGGAATACACAGGAGAGAGGTCTTCTTCCCTCAGAGACAAGGAGACCCTCCAGAAAGGTATTGAGAAGGCAGTGGGAGCAGATAGGCATTGCAATTAATGCCAGCAGTGTAGCCCCAAGGACCTGGATGTAGTGTGACAAAATGTTCAATGACCTCACTTGAGTGGTTAAGGTCAGTGAAGGCATCTTCAAATACCATATATTACCGAATGCACCACTAACCTCAAATACAACTAGTCCATTTACCACAGCCCCTTCACTTGCCTACCAACAACCTTTCTCAACTACAACCCATGCCAAACATTCATAGCCTCCTCACACTCCCACACTTAGCACTGCTGCCAGTCACACACTCATATCTCACAGCTTGCACACACCGCCAGCCATTCAACTGTGACAGGCACATCACCCAAACAAATTGCACCACAATCACTGACACATTTCCCTCTCTCCTGCAGGACAAGGGTGGCCCATAATAGGCAGCAGCAGCAGCTAAATGGCATTGGGGCAGGCATGGCTGTATGATGCTTTCCCCATGGAGGAGTTGGTGCTGGAAATAATTGGACTAGCCATCACTGAGGCTGTGATCAGCACTAGGGCTGAAACCATTGAGGATGATGTATGATCCTGCCTAAGCAACCTTTTAAAATCCCACTTCATCCTCATCCGCCAATCTGTTATGATTTATAAACTGCAGATGTAACTATGCACTTCTTGCTTTCCCTCCCTTTCATCACCCAACCCAGCCCTTGTGTCTTTATGCTTTTAGATACCCAAGAACTGCTGCCTGGACAGACAGTGGTGTGGAAGGCTGAAAACTTAAGAGGGAGAAGAGACTGATGAGGAAGAAACACCATCACTCGATCTGACATTCGCTACCACCAGCTCAGATACTGGCACGATGCATACTTTAAAGGGTAGCACAGAGACGGGGGTGGTGGAGGGGGGTGCGTGATCTGCAAATGGTGAGACACTAGGCACCAGTGGGCTATAGCCAGAGCAGAAGGAAAGGATATGCCAGCTCCCTGAAGGATGAGGTAGCACACGAGTTCTGCTGCAAAGGACTCAGTTAGGCATTCGATGGGGTGGCATACAGTAAAAGACTGATAGGTGTGTGCACAGAGATGCTTGATACATTGGCAGGCCTGCCAGAAAGCCTGCTGTCACTGTCAAACGTAGAGGAGTCCAGCACCAACTTGCCGCAGGGCTTTATGCAGAACTTGGAGCCCATCCTTTCCAGTATGGAAGTGGTGGGCAACTCCACAAGAACACTGCAGCCTCAACCATGATGCAGCATCTGATGGCCGATGCCTCAGGTTCCATTGCAGCACAAGCATAAGCCGTCCAATGTCTGAATGCTGCAGAGGAAACTCAGACTGAGGTCATGAAATATCAGCTTGGGGCCATGCAGGCTCAGACTGCTGCCATCAAGGCTGTGGATTATAATGTGTAAAGGGGCTTGCAGGCTCTCACAGCAGCCCAGCAATCCGTTCTCCAATACGTTGCTAGGATTGCTGAGGCGCCATTCCACGGAGTGGCAATAGCTCTGTGGAGCACGATCCTGCTATCCTTTCTCGGGAAGACAACATTCATGCTTCCACCACTGCCACTCCACCAGTGCCCTTGCTGTTGCCTGTCAGCCAACAAGCCCAGACTGCTGATAACCATGCCAAGGAGGTGCAGTCCGAAGTTGGACCTTCTAGGCCGAAAGCTGCTCAAGTGCGTCCTGCAAGGCCACCCCTGTTAGGAGGAGAACGAACAACAGCACAGCAATGATAAAGAGGCTCCCCCACTTGATCTGACACCCACAGCTACCAGTTCAGATACTGGCACTGTACGTGCCTTGTATAGAGCTGGGTTCTGCATGTGATGAATCACTGGGCATGAGTGGGCTGCAGAGCTAAAGGATAGTTTGTTTGCCAGCTCACTGGAGGGGAAGGTCGCAGATGAGTTCTGTTACAGAGGACTCAGATGAGGACGTCAATGTGCCAGGATACTGGAGAATGCCGATGGGCATTGGGTGCATTAGCTGGTCTTCCAAACAGCCTCCTATCACTGTCAAAGAGCATGGAGAAATTCAGCTCCAAGGTGGCAGAGGCATCATGCAGAGCTTGCCCTCTCTGCAGCCTCTGTTCCATCTCCCTGTCATGATGCAGACCCAGAGGTACTGCAATTGCATCCCCCATATTGTTGCAGCCTTTATGTGGACAGGTCACCAAATCCTCTGCCCTCCCTGTGAGGATTCAGCAACATTTCCTGACAAATCCAGAAACTCACCACAGTACACCCAGACATTTAGTAATATCAGAAGTTCTTCAAATTCACCTTACTTGCAAGTTGGGTCCCTGGCCCTTTAAATAAGGCTACGGATGGGCCCCTCTTGCAGCTAAACACTTGATCTTTGTTGCACGATGTACGAATGCATTGAATGGACCTGTGTGGTCCAAATTAGGGCAATGGGCATCACAGCAGCCAGTAGAGTTGCATGACATCAGGATATCACCAGTTCAGCTGCTTCTGGCACACACAGGAGACACTGGTGCAAGCGCCTTTCTCAAGAGGGCATGCCACACAGGCCATGCTAGAAGCAGCCGGTGGCCCACAACGTGCAATCCCAGAAGGGTGATCGGCTCCTGTAGAAAAGATAAATGATTTCTGTTACATGGGGAATCTAGGACAAGGGGATACAACCTAAAAATTAAAACCAGGCCTTTCAGGAGTGAATTTAGTAAACACTTCTATGCACAAAGTGTGACAGAAGTTTGGAGCTCTCTTCCACAAATGGCAGTAGAAACTGGATCAATTGTTAATTTTAAACCTGATATTGATAGGTTTCTGTTAACCAAAGTTATTAAGGGGTATGAGGCAAAGGCAGGTATATGGCTTTAAATCACAGATCAGCCTTGATCTCATTGAATGGTGGAATAGGCCTACTCATGTTTCACTGTTCCTGGCCCAGGAAATACCTTCCTGCCTGCTTCTCATCTCTCCTCCCCTTCCTGGGTTTGCCCCCTCCTCCCTGCCCTCTTACGGACTTGAGCTGGCAACCTAATTGCAGTATAGCCAAAGTACTTCCAGTTGTAAGTGGATTCTGTTTAATGAACCCTATAGAATGCCACAAAATTACTGTCCAATCACTACAATCCTTTAGGATTGTGTCTTTTATTATTGCAGTAAATCATACAGGCTTCTGCACAGACCGTTCTGATGAAAGGTCACAGACCTGAAACGTTAATTCTGTTTCTCGCACCACAGATGCTGTTTGACCTGCTGAGCATATCCAACACTTTTTGTTTTTATTTCAGGCTTCTGCATATGAGCAAAATTAAAACAATCCCCTTCCTCACAATCAGTTTAAAATAAAAAAAAATTTTCTATTTAATTATTTGATAAAATTATGAACCATAGTAAATCATTATCAACGCATTATTCAAACAATTAAACCAAATATTTAAATAGCAAGAAATCAAAATTACTCATGTGCCATAGTGGATTCATCCATTTGCATTCAATAATTCAAAGAGCTATTTGGTAGCGTTAGGCAGAATAATTATCTGTGTAAATTAACTTGTTTATATTGCTGCAAGATAGCCGTTAGTGTGTCAGAACCAGGTTAATATCAGACTATTGCAAACATTACAACTGTTTCCATCTGTTTTGAAAAGTAGATTCACTTGTCTGTACAACAATATGGAAGCAGGAAAAACTGCTTCAGATGTACTATTTTATTCAGTACAATACAATCTGCTTTTCTACTAACTATATCACATCAGGAGTCCTTTTTTTAGACTCCAACGCTGCAAGTTCAGTGAACATTTATTTTCAGTAATTGTCTGGTGTCATCTGATGTATCTGCTGCCAGTAGATGAAATCCCAGAATGATTAAAAAACTAGTGAGATTCTTTCACAGTCAAGGACTGCAAGGAATACTATCTGGAAATCGCTGGAGGGAAGGACATGATCGGATATTGTTTGACAAAAAGATTGCCTCACAATTACAGTATGAATTAGCCAGTGGCAGGGGCAGAAGTACAGATATGTCAAGGAAAGGACAATGGCTAACTTGACATGACAGTACATTTAACAGAGAAAACCATTGGTAACGCAGTATGCTGAATAGCTTCAGCAGAATGGAAGAAAAAGTCATTCAAGTATTTTGAGAACTGGAAGAAAAACACAAATGCTTAAAGATGATTTCCAGCAAAAACGCTTCCAAAAAAAGCACTAAACTATCTTCTGTTAAACATCACTATATGTTATGCACCAATATCTGAATGCTGAAGTTCATCCAATTGTATGGGTCAGTTCAGAGAGCTTAATAAGATCTTTCAACAAATCTGCTGAAATCGTAAAGAAGGAGTTGGCCTGGAGAGTCACAAGTTCCCTGAACCTGGAGGTAGTCTAAAGGCTAAGTGGAGAAGGTACCAATGGGAGTCATTTCCTGCTGCGAGTCACCTCATAGACGCAACAATATTGTTTATTTTCTTTATTCAGAGTCTGTTTAATTTACACAAAATATGGCGTACTTATGAATTATTTATTCAGCTTACTAATGAAAACATTTATCACATGCCGAAATCCATCATTTACCTCTCCATATTTAATGGGTAAATGTCTGTTTTATGCATACATGAGTTTAATGCCATAGCTATTACCTGCTCAAAAACAACAACTTGCATAAAAATAGTATCTTTAACATCGCAAAACATCCACAGGCACTTCACAGGAGCATGATCAGACAACAAACACTGATCCAAAGAAGGAGGCATCAAGATAGGTAACAAAAAGCTTGGACAAATAGGTAGATTTTGAGGAGCATCTTAAAAAAGGAGGGAGAGGCTAGGGCATGCCCACTACTAATGGGCAAAGGAAATGGGGGTGCATAAAAGAGTTGGCGGGACCCAGAGTTCTGAGGGCTGTAGGGCTGAAGGATGCTACAGAGATAAGGTGGGGCAAGGCCATGGAACACAAGAATAAGAATTTTAAATCAAGGCATTGGTGGACTGGGAGCCAATGTAGGTCAGCAAGTATAGGGATGATAGGGGAACAGAACCTGCTGTGAGTTAGGATACAAGCAGCAGAGTTTTGAATGAGCTGAAGCTAATGGAAGGTGGGAGATGGAAGACCAGCCAGGAGTACATTGAAATACTAGAGTCTGAAGTTAACAAAAACATGGACAAGAGTTTCAGTAGCAGATGGGCAGAGGCAATGGTGGTGACAGGCAATATACAGAGGCAGTGGAGGGATCAAGAAAGGTGGTAGTGGGGTAGAGCTCGGTGTTGTCAGCACATGTGTGGAACCTGGCATTGTGTATTCAGATGCTGTCGCTGAGGGACAGCATGGGAATGAGAAATAGGAGGAAGTCAAGGATAGGTCTTGAGAGGTTTTGAGAGGAAACACTGCAGCAACAGGAAGAGAAGCCACTGAAACAGGTTCTATGGCTATGACTGGATAGGTAAGAGTAGAACCAGATGGGGGAAATCCACTCAGCTGGACCATGGAAGCGAGGTGTTAGAGGAAGATGCAGTGAATAATTACATAAAAGGCTGCTGACAGATTAAGAAGCTTGAAGTGGGATAGTGCAACATAATCACACTCACATGGGATGCCATTTGTGACTTTGACAAGAGCCATTTCAGTCCTGTAGCAGGCTGGAAACTTGATTGGAGAAGTTCAAACATGGAATGCGGAAAAGAAGGGCATCGGTTTGGGAGGTGGCAACACATTCAAAGACTTTGGAAATGAAAGGACGGTTGGAGATTGGCAGGTAGTTTGCAAGAACAGCGGAGTCAAAGGTGGGTTTTCTGAGGATGGGAGTGATAACTGCAGCTTTGAAATGGAGGGACCACAGTACACAGGGGGAGATGGTGGCATAGTGGTAATGTCACTGGACTAGTAATCCAAAGACCCAGGCTAACACTCTGGGGACACAGGTTCAAATCCCAGAATGGCAGCTGGTGCAATTTAAATTGAATTAATTAATAAATTCAATTAATTAATGAAAACAGAATTGAAAGCTAGTTAGCAATGTTGACCATGAAACTACCATCGATTGTTATCAAAACCCATCAGGTTCACTAATGTCCTTCAGGGAAGGAAATCTGTCATCCTTACCTGGTCCGGCCTATGGCTGACTCCAGACCCACAGCTTTGTGGTTGACTTTTAACTGCCCCCTGAAATGACCGAGCACGTAAGCCACTCAGTTGTACAAAACTGCTACACAAAAGTTTAAAAGTAATTAAACTGGACAGAACACCCGGGATCGACCTAGGCACCACAAAGGACAACAGCAAACCCAGCCCTGTCGACCCTGAAAAGTCCTCCTTACTAACATCTGGAGCCTTGTGCCAAAATTGGGAGAGCTGTCCCACAGGATCAGTCAAGCAACAGCCTGACATAGTCATACTCATTGAAACATACCTTACATCCAATGTCCCAGATACCACCATCACCATTCCTGGGTATGTCTTGTCCCACTGGCAGGACAGATCCATCAGAGGTAACGGCACAGTGGTTTACAGTCAAGAGGGAGTTGCCCTGGGAGACCACAACATTGACTTTGGACTTGATGAGGTCTCATGGTATCAGGTCAAATATAGGTATGGAAACCTTTTGTTGATTACCACCTGCCACCCTCCCTCAGCTGATGAATCAGTGCTTCTCCATGTTGAACACCACTTGGAAGAAGCACCGAGAGTGGCAAGGGCACAGAATGTACTCTGGGTGGGAGACTACAACGCCCATCACTGAGAGTGGCTTGCTAGCACCACTACTGACCGAGCGGGTTGAGTGCCAGACTGGGCCAGCGGCAAGTGGTGAGGGAACCAACAAGAAGGAAAAACCTACTAGAGCTCATCCTCTCCAATCTACCTGTTTCAGATGCATCTGTCCATGATAGTATTGGTAGGAGTGGCCACCACACAATCCTTGTGACAACAAAGTCCCCTCTTCACACTGAAGTGTTGTGTGGCATGACCACCATACTAAATGCAATAGATTCAGAACAGATCTGGCAGCTCAGAACTGGGCATACACGAGGCGCTGTGGACCATCAGTAGCAGCAGAATTGTATTCAAACACAATCTGAAACCTCATGGCCCAGCATATCCCTCACTCTACTATTATCATCAAGCCAGGGGATCAATCCTGGTTCAATGAGGAGCGCAGAAGTGCATGCCAGGAGCAGCATCAGGCATATCTAAAATTGAGGTGTCAACCTGGTGAAGCCACAACACAGGACTACTTGCATGTCAAACAGAAGAAGCAACATGCATTAGACAGGGCTAAGCAATCCCACAACCAACAGATCAGATCTAAGCTCTGCAGTTCTGCTACAATCAATCGTGAATGGAGGTAGACAAGTAAACAACTAATAGAAGGAGAAAGCTCCACAAATATCCCCAACCTCAATAATGGAGGAGCCCAGCACATCAGTGCAAAAGAAAAGGCTGAAGCATTTGCAAACATCTTTAGCCAGAAGTGCTGAGTGGGTGATCCATCTCGGCCTCCTTCTGAAGTCCCCAGCATCAGAGATGCCAGTCTTCAGCCAATCCGATTCACTCAATGTGATATCAAGAAACGGCTGAAGGCACTGGATACTGCAACATTCCACCAATAGTACTGAAGACTTGTGCTCCAGAATTAGCCACGCTCCTAGTCGGGGCATCTACCCAGCAATATGGAAAATTGCCTAGGTATGTCCTATCCACAAAAAGCAGGACAAATCCAATCCAAACAATTACTGCCCAATCAGTCTTCTCTTGATCATCAGCAAAGTGATGAAAGGGGTCATCGACAGTGCTATCACTTAAACATCAATAACTTGCTCAGTGATGCTCAGTTTGGGTTCCACCAGGGCCACTCAGCTCCTGACCTCATTATAGCCTTAATCCAAACATGGACAAAAGAGCTGAATTCCAGAGGTGAGGTAAGAGGTTGTCCTGGATATCAAGGCAGCATTTGACCAAGTATGGAATCAAGGGGCCCTGGCCAAAATGAAGTCAATTGGAACCAAGGTGAAAAACTCTCCGCTGGTTGGAGTCATACCTAGCACAAAGGAAGATGGTTGCAGTTGTTGGCGGCCAATCATTGCAGCCCCAGGACATTGTTGTAGGAGTTCCTCAGAGTAGTATCCTAGGCCTAACCATCGTCAGCTGCTTCATCAATGACCTTTCGTCCATCATATGGTCAGAAGTGGGGATGTTTGTTGATGATTGTACAATGTTCCATTCACAACTCCTCAGATACTGAAGCAGTCCATGACCTGGACAACATTCAGGCTTGGGCTAATAAGTGGCAAGTAACAGTCTTGCCACACAAGTGCCAGGCAATGATGATCTCCAATAAAAGAGAATCTAACCATCTTCCCTTGGCATTCAATGGCATTACCATTGCTGAATCCCCCACCATCATCATCCTGGGGGAATTACCATTGACCATAAGCTGAACAGGAGCAGCCACATAAATACTGTGGCTACAACAGCAGGTCAGAGACTGGGAATTCTGCGGTGAATAACCCACCTCCTGACCCCCCAAAGCCAGTCCACTATATACAATGCACAAGTCAGGAGTGTGATGGAATACTCTCCACTTTGCTGGATGTGTGCGGCTCCAACAACGCTCAGGAAGCTCGACACCATCCAGAACAAAGAAGCCCACTTGATCACCACCCTATCCACCACCTTAAGCATTCACTCCCTACACAACCAATGCACAGTGACAGCAGTGCGTACCATATACAAGATGCTTTGCAGCAATTCACCACACTTCCTTTGACAGCACCTTCCAAACCCAATACCTGTTCCACCTAGAAGAACAAAGACAGCAGATGCGGTGGATAGTGCATCACCAAGCCTATTTCCATCCTCTAGTTCCAGTTCTGATGAAAGGTCAAACCACCACCTGCAAGTTCCCCTCCAAGTATCATGCCATACTGGCTTGAAATATATTGTCATTCCTTCACTGTGGTTGGATCAAAATCCTGGAACCCCCTCCCTAACAGCACTGTGGGTGTACCCACACCAGATGGACTGCAGCAGTTCAAGAGGCAGCTCATCACCACTTGCTCAAGGGCAATTGGGATGGGCAATAAATGCTGGCCTTGCCAACGATGCCCACATTGTTTGGGATAGAAATGCAATACTGTACTAATGTGCCTCCTGCTTTGCTGTAGTCATATGACCTCTACCATGAGGCACTCACTGCAGGCATCCATCAGCAGGCAGTTCAATAAAGACACAGTACAAGCAAGACTGTTGTCCTGTGAGCTTGTAACACACATCCCATAAAAGAATTTTAAAAATCTTCAGGCCAGGAGATATTCACAATATCAACTAACATGAGGACCAGAAAGGGAAGTTGGCTGGCCAGCATCTTGGTGGGAATTGGGTCGAGAGCATAGGAGGTGAGTCTTATGGACAAAATGAACTTGAATCAGGCATAAGAGAACATAGGAGGGAATAGGAAAGAAACTAGAGAAAGATGGGAGCTCCTGGCTAGGGCAATGAGGAACCTTTTTATTTGTTTTGACTTGGTGAGCAAAGAAAAGAGATGGAAGCAGCAGAGTCAGCTTAATAAATGGTCTCAATCTTAGTGATAAAGAAGTCCATGAGTTTGTACCTCATACTTATTATACAAGTTGAGTGTGAAAGGGGTAGAGGAGAGAGGTTTAAGGAGATGTTTCATAGTGCAGAAAAGAAGCAGGATGTTATACTTGCATTCCAAGATGATCCTGGAGTACTGAACTGTTTTGGAAGATGAGGACATGACCCAATAGTGCTTGATGTGGTCCAGCCAGATCATGTGATGAATGGCCAGTCGTGGAACATATTTGTTCATATGTGCATCCCTTGGACTTAAGGGAGTGAAGATGAGGGCTTTACCAAGGGAGAAGACCAGGTTTGGAGAGAGTAAAAGTTATACTAGGGACAAAGTCATCATAGGTGGATATGAGGGTGTAATTAAGCATATTAATAGCCTGGCATCCTTAAAGCATTGAATGTCAGGGACCTACATGTGACCTTTGCATCCAGGATTCACCCCATGAGCAAGTGTCCATGTTTCACTTGTTTTACTTTCATTAGCATGTGCCTCCCCGATCACATACACATTTCGGTTAGTAGGTTCACCCTCTATAAAAATGGAGGAAGGTTTTGGGGGCATGGGCTAGGCAGGAGGTGGGAGCAGTGGATAGTGTGTCACCAAGCCTATTTCCATCCTCTAGTTCCAGGTCTGATGAAAGGTCATAAACCTGAAATGTTATCTCTGTTTCTCTCTCCATAGATGCCGCCAGACCTGCTGAGTATTTCCAGCACTCTCTGTTTCTATTTCCAGCCTCATTCACCTTAGATCTGCTAGCACAGGGCCAGAAAGCTAAAACTGCATAATGAATTTTTGTGTCAAAATGCAAAATCACGTTGTGAACATAAGGTGCAAAAACTATCGTGTTGTGATGATGGGAGACTTTAATTATCATAATCTAGATCAGAATAATAATAATGTAAAGGGCAGAGAGGGAGAAGAGCTTCTGAAGTATGATCAGGAGAATTTTCTTGACCAGTATATTTCTGACTCAACAAGGAAGGAGTTACTGCATCTGGTTCTGGGGAATGAGGTGGGACAAGTGGATCAAGTGTCAATAGGGGAACATTAGGGAACAGTGATTATAGCAACATAAGGTTTAGATTCGCTCTGAAAAAGGACAAGGAGCAATCTAGAGTAAAAAAAACTTAATTGGAGAAAGGCCGATTTCAGTGAGTTGAGAACAGACCTGTCCCAGTAAATTGGAATGAAAGATTGGCAGGCAAAACTGTAACGGAGCAATGGGTTGTCTTTAAAGAGGAGATAGTTTGGGTACAGTCAAGATACATTCCACCAGGAGGAAAGGTAGAGCAAACAAAGTCAGAGCTCCCTGGATGACAAAAAAGACAGAGAGTAAGATGAAACAGAAAAAGGGTGCATATTCCAAATGTCAGGTTGATAATGCAAGTGATAACCAGGCTGAATATGGAAACTTCAAAGGGGAAGTGAAAATGGAAATAAGAGAAGGAAAGAGAGAGTAGGAGAATGACAGCTAACATAAAAAGGAATTCAAAAGTCTTCTATAGGCATATAGATAGTAAAAGGGTAGTAAGAGGAGGGGTGGGGCTGTTTAGGAACCAAAAAGGAGACATATGCATGATGGCAGAGGGCATCGCTGAGGTGCTAGATGAGTACTTTGGCTCTTTCTTTACCAAGGAAGAAGATGCTGCTGGAGTCATAGTGAATGAGGAGGTAGTTGAGATACTGGATGGAATAAAAATTGATAAAGAGAAGGCATTAGAAAGGCTAATACTATTATTATCCCATTCTAGATTAGGATAATTAAAGTCCCCCATCATCACTACTCTCTAGTTCTTCTACCTTTTGTTAACAACATGTTTTTGCATTCAACATAGAAAATATATGGTTGATAAAGTTAATAAGTCACGAGGACCAGATGGGATGCATCTGAGGATGCTGAGGGAAGTAAAATTGAAAATTGCAGAAGTACTGCCAATAATCTTCCAATCTTCCTTAGATATGGGGTTGGTGCCAGAGGACTGGAGAAGTGCAAATGTTACACCCATGTTAAAAAAGTGTGTAAGGATAAACCCAGCAACACCAGTTTAACCTTGGTGGTGGGAAAGCTTTTAGAAATGATAATCTGGGAAAAACTTAAATGTCACTTGGGCAAGTTTAGATTAATTAATTAAAACCAGCAGGGATTTGTTACAGGCAAATCTTGTTTAACCAACTTGATTGAAATTTTTCATGATGTAACAGAGTGTCAACGAGGGTAATGCAGTTGATGTGGGTCTATATGGACTTACACGGCGTTTGATAAAGTGCCATATAATAGGCCTGTCAGCAAAGTTGAAGCCCATGGAACAGAAGGGAGAGTGGCAGCATGGATGCAAGGTTGGTTGAGTGATGGGAAACAGAAAGTAATGGTGAATGGTTGCTTCTTGGACTGGAGGAAAGAATACAGTGGGGTTCCCCAGGCCTAGGACCACTGCTTCTCTTGATATATATTACTGACTTAGACCTTGGTGAACAAGGCACAATTTCAAAATTTTCAGATGACACAAAAATTGGATGTATTGTGAACTGTGAGGAGGATTGTGATGAACTTCAAAAGGGCGTAGAAAGGCTGGTAGAATGGGCAGACAAGTGGCAGATGAAATTCAATGCACAGAAGTGTGAAGCAATACATTTTGGTAGTATGAGCAAGCAGAGGCAATATAAACTGAACGGTGTAATTCTAAAGGGGGTGCAGGAGTAGAGGGACCTGGGAGTATATGTGCACAAATCGTTGAAGGTGGCAGGGCAGGTTGAGAAAATGTTTAAAAAGGCATACAGAATCCTGGGCTTTATAAATAAAGGTATAGAGTACAAAAAGTACTGAGTTATAATGAACCTTTATAAAACACTGGTTCGGCGTCAACTGCAGTATTGTGTCTAATTTTGGGCACCACACTTCAGGAAGAATGTGAAGGCTTTAGACAGGGTGCAGAAAAGATTTACAGGAATGGTTCCAGGAATGAGGAACTTCATTTACGTAGATAGATTGGAGAAGCTGGTGTTATTCTCCTTAGAGAAGAGAAGATTGAGAGGAGATTTGATAGAGGTGTTCAAAATCATGAGGGATCTAGACAGAGTAGATAGACAGAAATTGTTCTGATTAGCAGAAGGGTCGAGAACCAGAGGACACAGATTTAAGGTGATCGGCAAAAGAATCAAAGGCAACAGGAGGAAAAACTTTTTTTAGAATGCAAATGGTTAGAATCTGGAATGCACTGCCTGAGAGGATGGTGGAGGGAGATCCATTCATGGCTTTCAAAAGGGAATTGGATAAGCATCTGAAGAGAAAAAATCTGCAGGGCCACGGGGAAAGGGTGGTGGTGTGAAACTAGTTAAATTGCTCTTGCAGAAAGCCAGTACAGACTCAACGGGCCGACTGACCTCATTCTGTGCTGTAGGCATTCTATTCTATGATTCTAACAGCATATTAACTTAAAATGATAGCTCATAGATCTTTATTGTCACCCAAGTTACCTGTCTGCTATAGTGAGGAGAGGAGGTTATGCTAATCACCCTGGAGAGCTTCATGACAATTGACAACACTCATTCAAGATCAGCCAACATGGTTCAAACTTGGGGTTCTTCTCCTTTTCACCAAACAGCATTCAACTTTTATAAAGTAGTCGATCAAGCAATTCTGTCAAGAATGGTCAATGTTCATCGTGAGAATCATTAATAGATCTGACAATAAAGCATATGCAAAGAAACATTTTGCAAAGTGCTATGCAGTATTTGTTACAAAACAACACAGCCCTAGGAATTTTCGTGATCAATCTTTCTGTACTCCTTTCCAATGACTCCTTCCACTGCTTATCTTCAAGGCACTGGCCTCAAAAATGAGTGGCCAATCCAACATACAGCCACTGTAACTTCAGCATGTATGCCAGAACAGGCAGAAACTACTCTGGTGAAGTGGTGAAGTGGTATTGTCACTGGACCAGAAACCCAGCGTATTACTCTGGGACATGGGTTTGAATCCCACCACAACAAACTTAATAAATTTGGAATTAAAAGCTAGTCTAATAATGATCATGAAACCACTGTTAATTGTTGTAAAAACCCATCTGATTCACTAACTCCCTTTAGGGAAGGAAATCTGGTTTCCTTACCTGGTCTGGCCTATGGTTGTAACTTAAATGGCCTATCAAGCCGCTCAGTTGTATCTAACTACTATGAAAGAATGAAACCAGATGGACCACCCAGCATTGACCTAGGCTGGAAATGACAATGGTAACCCAGCCCTGTCGATCCTGCAAAGTCCTCCTTACTAACATCTGGGGGCTTGTGCCAAAGTTGGGAAAGCTGTCCCACAGACAAGTCAAGCAACAGCCTGACATAGTCATACTCATGGAATCATATCTTACAGACAATATCCCAGACACTTCCATCACCATTCCTGGGTAGTCCTGTCCCACTGTCAGGACAGACCTAGCAGAGGTGGCAGCACAGTGGTATATAGTCATGAGGGAGTTGCCCTGGGAAGGCTCAACATTGACTCCAGACCCCATGAAGTCTCATGGCATCAGGTCAAACATGGGCAAGGAAACCTCCTGCTGATTACTACCTACTGCCCTCCCTTAGCTGATGAATCAGTACTCTTCCATGTTGAATAACATTTGGAGAAAGCACTGAGGGTGGCAAGGGCCCAGAATGTACTCTGGGTGTGGGACTTCAATGTCCATCAGCAAGAGTGGCTCAGTAGCATTACTACTGGCCGAGTCCTAAAGGACATAGCTGCTGGACTGGGTATGCGGCAGGTGGTGAGGGAACCAAAAAGAAGGCAAAACATACTTGACCTCATCCTCACAATCTGCCTGTCACAGATGCATTTGTATATGACAGTATTGGTAGGAGTGACCACCGCAGGGTCCTTGTGGAGACCCTCCATCGTGTTGTGTGGCACTACCACCGTGCTAAATGGGATAGATTTCAAACAGATCTAGCAATGCAAACCTAGGCATCCATGAGGTGCTGTGGGGCAGCAGCAGAATTGTACTCAACCACAATCTGTAACCTCATGACCCAGCATATCCCCCACTTGGCAGTTACCATCAAGCTGGGAGACTAAGCCTGGTTCAATGAAGAGGGCATGCCAAGGAGCAGCACCAGGCATACCTCAAAATGAGGTGTCAGCCTGGTGAAGCTACAACCCAGGGCTACTTGCTTGCTGAGCAGCAAGTGATAGACAGAGATAAGCGAGCCGATAATCAACGGATCAGATCTAAGTCCTGCTGCATCCAGCAGTGAATGGTGGTGGAAAACTAACTGGAAGAGGTGGCTCCACAAATATCCCCATCCTCAATGATGGGGGAGCCCAGCACATCAATGCAAAAGATAAGGCTGAAGCATTTGCAACAATCTTCAGTTAGAAGTGCAGAGTTGATGATCCATCTCGGCCTCCTCCTGAATTCCCCAGCATCACAGATGCCAGACTTCAGCCAATTCAATTTACTCCATGTGAGATCAAGAAATGACTAAAGGCTCTGGAGACTGCAAAGGCTATGGGCTCTGATAATATTCCGGCAATAGTACTGAAGGCCTGTGCTCCAGAAATTGCTGCGCCCCTAGCCAAGTTGTTCCAGTACAGCTGGAATCTGGCACCTACCCGGAAATGTGGAAAATTGCCCAGGTATGTACTGGAGACAAAAAGCAGGACAAGTCCAACCCAGCCAATTACCACTCCATCAGTCTACTCTCAATCAAAGTGATGAAAGATGTCATCAGCACTTGCTTAGCAATAACCTGCTCAGTTTGGGTTCTGCTAGGGCCACTCAGCTCCTGACCTCATTACAGCCTTGGTTCAAACATGGACAAAAGAGCTGAACTCAAGAGGCGAGGTGAGAGTGACTGCCCTTGACATTAAGGCAGCACTTGACTGAGAATGGCATCAAGGAGCCCTGGAAAAACTGAAGTCAATGGGAATCAGGGGGAAAACTCTCCTCTGGTTGGAGTCATCCCTAGTGCAAAGGAAGATGGTTGTGGTTGTTGGAAGTCAATCATCTGAGCTCCAGGACATCACTGCAGGAGTTCCTCAGTGTAGTGTCCTAGGTCTGACCATCTTCAGCTGCTTCATCAATGACCTTCCTTCAATCATAAGGTCAGAAGTGGGGATGTTCGCTGATGATTGCGCAATGTTCAGCACCATTCGCGACGACTCAGATACTGAAGCAGTCCGTGTAGAAATACAGCAAGACCTGGATAATATTCAGGCTTGGGCTGATAAGTGGCAAGTAACATTCGTGCCACACAAGTGCCAACCAATGACCATCTCCAACAAGAGAGAATCTAACCATTTCCCTTTGATATTCAATGCCATTACGATTGCTGAATACCCCACTATCAACATCCTGGAGGTTACCATTGACCAGAAATTGAACTAGAGTAGCCATATAAATACCGTGGCTACAATAGCAGGTCAGTGGCTAGGAGTCCTGAGGCAAATGACTCACCTCCTGACTCCCCAAAGCTTGTCCACCATCTACAAGGCACAAGTCAGGAATGTGATGGAATACTCTCCACTTGCTGGATGGGTGCAGTTCCAACAACACTCAACAAGCTCAACACCTACTTGAATAAGCAAGGCATAGAGGGATATGGAATTAATGCAGGCAGGTGGGATTAGTATAGATAGGCATTATGGTCGCATGGACGCAGTGGGGGGAAGAGCCCGTTTCTATGCTGTACGACTCTATGACTCTATGACCATCCAGGACAAAGCAGCCCGCTTGATTGTCACCCCATCCACCACCTTCAACTTTCACTCCCTCCACCACCGACGCACAGTGGCAGCAGTGTGTACCATCTACAAGATGCACTGCAGCAACGCACCAAAGAGCCTTAGATAGCACCTTCCAAACCCACGACCTCTACCAACTAGAAGGACAAGGGCAGCAAATGCATGGGAACACCAACTCCTGCAAATTCCCGTCCAAGTCACACACCATCCTGACTTGGAACTATATCACCGTTCCTTCACTGTCGCTGGGTCAAAATCCTGGAACTCCCTTCCTGATAGCACTGTGGCTGTACCTACCCAACATGGACTGCAGCGGTACAAGAAGGCAGCTCACCACCTTCTCAAGGGCAATTAGGGATGGGCAATAAATGCTGGCCTAGCCAGCGATGCCCATATCCCATGGATGAATAAAAAAAAATTCCAGGCCCCAGCCTTGCAGAGAACTCTCCACAATAGTCTAACTCAAACATAGCCACAAAAGGCATTCCGTAGTTCAGGAGTTGCTTTGCCCTGGGTCTCTAGCGGGATTCAGCACTTGGGACATTCGTGGTCTGTATCAGACAGTTAATTAGTACCTGAGCCAGCTAAGATATCAATAATAATTGTTCTTTTACTGTAAATGTTATGATCTTGTGCTCCCAGTACGGAGCTTCGTCCATGAGGAGATTATTTTGGGAATTCCAGCACAGAGACCAGAAGCCCTGCAGGAAATCTTCACACTAAAACATTGGTAAAATAATCGCTTAAATTCCATATTATAAAGCAAAAGATAGAAAGGCTGAATTTGCACTCAGGTTATGCCAGGAAACTTGCTAGCCCTGCCCCTTTATGCCTATAACTGGTCAAAAATTGCACTTGAAGTGGCTGTACTTGAATAATAGGTTCTCCCTTATATGGTTAGGTGTATTAGGGTGCCATGTAAATTAAGGAAATATGTCATTAGTGTCCTAGTATTCCTGGGCGAAAGGAACACCAGCACTTACCTTGCATTCAATGTGTTAAGAGCATGAGACAGTTTTAAACAAAAAGGCTAACTTCATCAATGCAATCAGTTGCAGAACAATCAAATGTGTTTCTGAAAATAGCATCGATCATCTTGAGGCATTTGTTTGAATGTTGGGCCCAGACCATGGACCTACTTTTCCTGCAACAAGACACTGCAGTAATTTTCTTCCCTTCCAATTCAGATGGGTGCCCCAGCTGGGCTACAAATAGAACTGGTGTCTGTCCAAAATATTTAAACGCCCTGCTTCCAGGAAATGGCTTGGGAGGAAAGAGACAGAAGAAAGTTCTACTTTGCACAACATCCAACCCCAATGATGGCTCCCTTGGAATTTTAGCCCCAGGTATTGAAGAAAGCAAGGTTCAGTATAATTATTTTTTAAAATATTCCCATGTATGTGAGTGAACCATTCGGGTCATCAAAAATAAGGTCACCGATTAAGCATAGTGAAACAACTACCAGCATATATGATCATATGGAAAGACTTTTTGATTATTCCCAACACTCCTCAAATTCAGACAATGAGAACTCACTGACTATTCAACTTGAAATGTGAGCCTTGTGAAAGTCTAGAGAATGCTTACTAAACCCTAATAGCACTGCTTACATTAATGTGTTCCACTAAGATTGCGCCAAAACCCTCTGCTTTTTTCATTATTTGCTATAGTATTTGCCTTTGAATGGTGACCTGGAAAAGCTTTTATTACCACAGGAAAATATTTTCAAGTGCATAACTAATGCCAAAGTAAGAAATGCTATTATTGTTTTGATTGAATCTGACAAATTGTTTCAAGAATATTGAGAACGTTGTCCAAACCTTGTTTCATAACATTAGCAGCACAAAAGCAATGTCTTATTTTATAACTCATCCAAGATTTTGTAGGGTGAATCCGTGGCCTTGGTGTACTTCACTGTATAAAGTACCAGATATTCAATCTGGCTGATGTTACGACCTCAGTAAGACCATTAACGTTAAGATACGAGATATGAACCTCCAGATCAACTTAAAAAAATTACACAACAAAATTTCATGTTTAAGACTTTTATTATAACTAAACTAAAAGAAATCCCCATTAACAAAATAGAACGTTGAAAGTACTGATACCCCAGATTACTTACTTCTTTACCTATTGAATTACTTGAAAACCTCACACCACACTTTTACATTACAGAGTCCTTTTTGAAAGCAAAATCCTTTGTGGCGAGAAGTCCCAAACTCCTCCCAGTAGTAGCAATGGGTTGGATCTCCCAGACCTTTTCAAAAATCAATGTTCTCTTTGCTCACTTCTCTGAGCACTTACAACCTGGACATTGTGAACAAGGCTGGTGATCCTGCTGGTCTTCTACTTCTCCACAAGCTTCAACTTTCAAAACAGGTTCAAGTCTTCGCACCCTTTCACTATATCTGGCTTCCGAGGGCAGGTGTCCCCCTCTCTCTTGAGGTTGCAACTGATGGTTTCTTCTCTTACAGACTGTCTGCCTTCTGAAAATGTGTTAAATTTATTTGGGCTCAAAAAGTCAATAGCTTATGGTCCTGTTCCAGTATGCAAAGCCCAAATGTCTGGTTTCACAGATGCACCTTGGCCTTCCATTGTTCTCTGGTGTTAACAGCTGTCTGGTACATTTGCATCTTCAGAATCACTGACTACTTGTTTTACGACCCAAAGGTCTGGGAGGGCGAAATGCATTGTTCTTCAGATGTTACCCCTGCTGTGTCTTTTTTTCAAAAAAAGTCTTTGATCTGTCTTGCCCCTTTAGCAGAGTGGGTGTGAGGTCACCTAATCTTCTTGACTCCATCTTAAAATTTTATAAATCACAATTTTTTAAACATAATCATCTTACAAAGTCCAGCGTTCAAAACATTGAGGATTGTTTGAAAATTTCCTTGCTCAATTTTTCTCCATGCTAATGGAAAATCAGATGTAATTGGGAGTGGAGGACTAATGGTCTGACTAATTGTAAATGTGATTTTGATCAATCTCCTCCCTTGAAGTTGCTTTGCAATGCCATTAAAAATGCCACAATTAAACAACTTCTGCTTTCAATAATGTGAAAAAATAATCTAATTCAAAATAACATAAATTTGTCAAAGCCATTAGACCATCTTCTCTTTTTTCACACTCCTGATACAGAAATGAACTTCAAACCAATTTATTTTCCCGCAGTCTCCAAGCCATAATACAATAACCTTTTAAAAGCTGCTGCCTCTGTTGTGTTTCAAGTAATGTTTATGAACAATTAAAATCTGAAGATGATAAATACACCTATTATATGTTTGTCTTGTCTCATGAGGACTGTAGGAATGCCACAACGCCAGCCCACATTAAGGGTCACAGGCCATTATCTGACGAAGCTGACCCCCATCACCTCCCCTGAGAGCTGACGTGGGAATGAGCCATATCGGAAATCCCAGCAGGGGACAAGGCGCTGTCACTAGCATAACTGTCCTGCAGCTCTTCTGTGAAATATTACTATCTCCCTCTTTCCACTTGCAGGACAAGCAGGCCCATAATAACAGGGAGACCTCATCGACTGGCTGAGGAATTGCAGACATAGGTCCTCTCTCAGCAGCTGAGAATGAAGCACTGGAGTTAGTGGGGACCAGGGCGGCCGCTCAATAGCGGGTAGTGAGCCAGGAGTCTCCACGCAAGAGAGTGAGGATTGCCTTCATTTGACATCCAGCACACTTCTAGAGATCCACATCACGCATGGATATCATGACGAGATCTGTACAGCCTAACACACACATGTTTGTGCTCTCTCTTGCAGGTTGGCATGCGCAGGAGATTCCAGGAGAAGAGGGACAGCAGTCAGAGGATGCACCATCACATGACTCTCCTGCATCTTCCACAAGCACACATACTTTCACCTCGATGGGTTTACGCTCAGCCTTAGAATCAGGGTCACAAGCTGGTGAGAGCAGTGCACACGTGCCCGAGCAACTGGCTGAGGCTGAGACAGCCGAGCTCACTGATGGTCAGAGGTCTGTGGGTGGCCCGGCTCATGCTGAGCCCCCGGCTGATAACGAGCCTCTGGTGTCGACAGCACAGAACATGCTGGGGTTGGAGATAAAGGTATGGCAAAATCTAGCGGAGCTGCCAGAGGCAATGTACAGCCATGAGCAGATGATAGAGGAGTCTATCTATGCCAATGAGTGCTGCCATGTCTCATGCATGTGAGTGCATGGCTTCCTCCATTGAGAGGTTGGTGACCCTCACAGAGAGTCAGATCCCAAAATGCGTGCATAGCTGCACACCATAACCTTGGCCATGAGTTCACCGCAGCAGTGGCAAAGCAAGAGAAGGACCAGGCGCCTGGCGTCTTCTCCAGCTCTTCGTCCTTCCTGGTCAACAGGGAGGTTCAGCCTTGAAAGGGAGGAGGAGAGGCTAACTTTCACAGGACACTCTAAGTGTGGACAGCGGCTCCTCAGCCCCTCCAGTAAGCCCAGCTCCAGTAACCGTGACACCTGAGCAGGGTCCTGCACCAGTGCAGGACACCCTCAGGCAGCTGGGATCTTCCAGGCCTCAGGCAGCTAGAGGTCGTCAAAGTCATCACAGGCCTAGGGGCAGCCTGATCAGCTGCTAGCACAGGGGTTGCACCTCATAAAAGCACTCGAAAACCTATAAAAAAAAACCACGGGTGTTTGACATTGGTCATTTGTTTTGTCTTATAAGGTTTTTCCGTTATTGAAGTTAACATTCATTGTAGAAAATGCTTATTCTTTCATGCCATAATTGTGAGATGATGACTTCATCCTTCCTCCCTCATTGGGCTGCCAGTGTAGGTACACCTTCATTTGATTAGTGTCTCCCATGGGCCACAGCACGTGGTTAAGTTGGGCACAGGCATGGAACCTAAATAGAAAGGCAATGAGAGACTGAATGCATTGAGGTGAGTCTTTATTGCTTTCACTCTGAGAGGTCATCATGGTGGCTGGAAGCAGGTATGTATGAGACTGTCTCTTGCCTCCTTGGCCCTTCGCTCAATGTGCCCGGTCTCTGGAACAAGGAGTTCAACATCCAATGTTGCCTGCTCATCACCCTCCTCTGCGTCCTCCTCATTGGTTGAGGACTGGCAATCAATCATGTCCGCTCAAGGCAAGGCCTCCCCACTTTGCAGTGCTAGATTGTGAAGAGCACAGCAGACCACCACAATACATGTGACCCTCACTGGGGCATACTGCAGGGCTCCACTGGATTGATTCAGGGACCGGAATCTCATCTTCAGCAGCTTAATGGTCTGTTTGATGGTCACTCAGGTGGAGCCATGTCTTCAACGGGTAGCCCTTGTCCCTGAGAATCCATCCCTGAATGCAAGTGGGGGGGCCTGAAAAGCTGTGGCACCTGGTACTGCCGGAGTATGTAAGTGTCATGGCTGCTTCCTGGGAAGCGGGCCTCAACCAGCAGGAAATGCTTTCAGTGGTCGCAGACCAGTTGAACGTTGTTTGTATGGAAGCCTTTCCTATTGATGAAGGTTGCTCGCTGGTCCATTGGAGCTTTAATGACCACATGAGTGCAATCTATCACACCTTGCACCAGGGCAAATCCAGCAATTGCCCCAAATCCAATGGCCCTCTCGGCCTGTCAGTGTCTATCCAGTAGCACACACAATCACCGGCCCTCTTGAACAGGGCATTGGTCATCTCCTTGATGTAGTGGTGGGCTGCTGCCTGGGAGACCCCACACATGTCCCTGGTAGATCCCTGGAAAGGTCCAAATGCATAAAAGTTCAGTGCCACTGTGATACTTCAGGGCCACGGGCAGAGGGTGTCCGCAAAATCCCATAGGTCACAACTCGTCCTGGAGCAGAATGTATAGGTCGATGACTGCCTCCCTGGAGAGGCACAGTCTTTGCTGACAATACCGCGCAGATATCTGGAGGTAGTTGAGGCGAGTCTGGTACACCCTCTGGCACAGGTGGACCCTCTTGGCATGGCTGGATGCTGCTGCTCTCGTCATGAAGCTTCACAGGCAGGTGCAGCTGCCTCATGGCCCTCCATCCATTGGAGACGCTGCATCATGCCACGGCGGTCCTAAAAGATAGGGTGTAGGAGACCCATGCCAAGTGATCTATAGACCTCCAGAGAGCAAAGTTGCCTTGGCATCTTTGGCTTTACATGCTGATGGGCCTCATTGCCCACCCTTACTGATAGCCAACCCTCGCCCCCGATAGTATGCCCACCTGACCCTCTCACCCAGCAGCATGGCCACCCTTGCAGACCATCCGTGACCAAGCCCACCTGTGCAGAGTGCACAGTATTGTAGGCTGACAATGGCCTCCACACCCCTCTCTCCCCCTATCCAATGCTAGTCATGGCTGCCTACTGAGGCACTGAGGCCTCCGCCACCTTTCAATGACCAGGAATCGGAAGGCACCGGAAGGCCGCCCGAAGTCTAAGTAATCTCAAGCCCCAATGAATCGCGATCAATTGCATGCAAATATATCATAAGTAACTGTTCTACAATTTAAATGTCAGCCCCATCGCGTTGTGGCGGCAATGCCACCTTGGTGCTTTCCCACCGCTGATTAATTCTGGAACCGATGTCACCACATCGGATTTCCGGGTGGACGTGTCCAATACTATTCTCTGGTCACCCCCCATGCTTCCATTTCCACTCCAGACGAGCTCATTAGCTTCAGTCCTAAGTGTGTACCTACACGTTTCAGTAATAAAGTATCAATAAAGGCATATGAAACAACTAAAAGTGCTAATTAATATTAGAATATAAGTCATCATCATTTTAATTTGGCGAAGTCCCCACTGCTGAGAGGGCATGTTCATGCAAGCACCATTTGACCATTAGATGTAATGGCCAGTATAATGTGGCAGCACTATAAAAATGTTGTCGGCGCTCAGCAGCGTCCACAGCTCCTGGAGCAAACCTCCTTACTGCCAGACACGAGACCTGATCAAGGACCCTGAACACTGCAGCATCAAACTCACCCTGGACACTGGAGCAGCAGGGCCACCATTTAAACGCTCAAACCATTTAAGTAGAACCACCATTTAAACAATCCAAACACCTACGGCACGAAATTTCGGCTGCTGGAATTATTCTGCATAAGGTGTTATTTTTGTTAAATAGAAATGTATTTTTAAAGGCATGCATCAATTTTTTGTGTGTACTTCACTCATACAATATCACAGGTGAGTAAGCACAGTGGTTTCTGCCCAAAATAAACAGAGAATTTAAGGTGCTATAAGCAACAACTTTAAAATGATGTTAATGCAAAGGGATAATGGTTGTCGTGTTTTGGCTAATATAAGCAATTGCCAATTTTAGCTGTGCACGTTTTAAGTGGTGGGGCCTGTAGTAAGGTAGCATTGAGGTTTTTTCAGTAACGTTCTTCAGACTGACTTATGATATGAGGGATAGATATTGAAGATTAAATTTTCACCTGGATCACTATTGGTCTGAAAAGTTAATGTCTACATCAAATTATTACAAATAAAGGAATCAAAGATACCACTACACCAATTTAAAAAACATTGTGAGAATAGGTATATCAGTAAGACTTACAGATATGCAGTAATTCAGTGCCACCAACGAGCACAGCTCATTGCTGCAAGCATGTGGTTGCAGAATCACACGAATGCTTTTGCAGTTTTTTGGTGATTCAAATGTTTAAGACACTTAAAATCAGATCAATTTACTTAAAAGCAGATCTAAGTGTATGGTAGCAGATTTCAGTAAGAATAAAGTTATCCTAAGGACAAAGAAACAGAGGTAATCCAATTTTAACTTCTATCCTCCTCCCACTCTGTGGGAAATAATTGGCCAGCATTTAGCGTGAAGTTGCAGGCATATAACTAACGTCCTATCAAGCTATGCATTGACGTACTGATTGCTGAGCTATTAATAAACCTTAAATGTTATTTCCAAGTCTCTGAACAAGAGAGGGTTTAGAAAAAATAATGGTAAGGGCAAGGAATTTCCTCAGTGCTGTTCCTGCTACATTGCTGTTTCTTCGTTGGATGTGTGGCAAAAGCCCCATTGATGTGTGTAAATGAGGTTTCTGCTGCACTTTCAGTGAATGTATGATAGCTCTGAGTAAATTTCCAAACAGAATGATTCGAGGATTGGGTTGCTAAGTTATGAGGGGAGTCTCAGAAAAGCGAACTTGTTTCAACTGGAGTAAAGATTGAGTAAAGAACTGACATCTTAAAAAGTGCTGAGAAGCATAAATGATGCAGATAGAAGCAATCTCCTTAGCCTGGACTGTGAGGTCAAAACTTTGATATTGAAATTTACTGATGCTACACAAGTGGAGGGCTTAACAAAGAGATGGCACATGTAATTTAATATGGAGCAGTGCAAGTGATACATTTTTAAGAGGAGTATACACTCAGTGGAAAGACACTGAGACTGTGGATGAATAGAGCCTCATATGGGGTTTAAATACATCGGGCTAAAAGCTCGAGTGTGGCAGAATGGCCCATAGGTAAGTAATCAGTGGTGGGGTGGGGTGGGGTGGAGGGGTTCGGCCCTTGGGCTAGGGCTGGAGGAGCAACATCAGTAGCTGGGGCGGCTGGGATATGCAGCAATTGAGGTGGGTAATTTACCTTTCATTTGGAACCATTCAGCAGGGTTGTATCTCCTGCCAGATTTCCATCCAGTTTGAACACCAATGTATTTCTTGGTCAAATCCAAGGCTGCTCCATTTCGGTGGTTGCCAAAACAGGATGGGCCCTGCATGCTTTTTGACACCTCCCCAAACTTCAGAGGCTTGAGTAATTAACCTAAGTTGCTACATCAATGCAGCACTGAGATGCCATTGTTTGGATGAGACACAAAACCAAGGTCCTGTCTGTCATCACAGATGGATGTAAAATATCCCATGGCACTATTAAAAGAAGAGTAGAGGAGTTCTCCCTCTGTCCCAGCCAACATTTAATCCTTAACCAACAAACCGATTATCTGTTCATTTATTTGACTGCTGCTTGTGAGACATTGTGGTGCACAAGTTAACTACTGCATTTGTGTACATTGTAATAATGATTACACTTCTCAACCTGCTGTAGAACCTTCAAATGGAGTGTGATGCCCATAACTCTTCTCGAAGCAGCACAAGTAGCTCTTCCCTGGGGAAACAGGCACAGATAACAAATATGGTAAGGCTTCAAGAAGCTTTACTAGGTTCCTCTCTCCCAGCACAGTAATATAGCATTGAACCAAATAACTACTCAAAAATCTAATACCCAGTAATACACCTTTAACAATGAGGAAATAAATAAAGGGCAGAGATGTCTCATGCAGCACCATTTTATCTGGGTATTGAGCATCTGGATCACTGTTCAGTCACTCTAAATGTGTTATGGGTATATCCAGTAGTTAACAGAAAACACAAGGCTTTAATTGAGCTTATTACAAAATAGGTGCTTCATGTTGCATTATGATACATTGCGCATCTTGAAGGCCTCAAAGTTCCATAGTGCGAAAGGGCACTGAAGATTTTATTATTGGCTGCAGAATTTATTTTAAAAATTGTCCAGAAGCAATGCCACAGGTGAATCAATTAGTCTGGTATAAGTAATTGACCAGAGCTGTGTGATTAGCACTGATGGTTTTAGACAATATACCTACAACAGCTGAACAGGCTGACAGACAGCAATTCAGTTTTATACTGAGAATACTTTCTCTCATGACTTCTCGAAACTCTACTGATTGCCAATGCCTTCTGTTATATAAACACTGAGAGACATGTGAATGAGGGACAAAAGAATGCATACCCAGCAGGGTAATGACAAGAAAACATTTAAGATCTCTAAGGTTTGTTACTTGCAAACCCTCTTCCATCTGGTGTGGTCGGAAGATGAATTCCAATTAGTCTCTAGCTGTAATTTTCAGCTACCATGCTCTGTCATAAATCATACATTCCTTCTATGATCCTTTCTGTATGGATGACTTGAACTTAAAACTAGTTTGTTTAATTAGTACTGAAGTCAGCTTATTTATATGGAGTTGATAGTGCAGTCCCATTGCAGTGCCACTGTTCTTTCAGTGGTATTTGCACTGCTGATAGTGCAGTCCCATTGCAGTGCCACTATTCTTTCAGTGGTATGCACACTGCTGATAGTGCAGTCCCATTGCAGTGCCACTGTTCTTTCAGTGGTATGCATACTGCTGATAGTGCAGTCCCATTGCAGTGCCACTGTTCTTTCAGTGGTATGCGCACTGCTGATAGTGCAGTCCCATTGCAGTGCCACTGTTCTTTCAGTGGTATGCACACTGCTGATAGTGCAGTCCCATTGCAGTGCCACTGTTCTTTCAGTGGTATGTGCACTGCTGATAGTGCAGTCCCATTGCAGTGCCACTGTTCTTTCAGTGGTATGTGCACTGCTGATAGTGCAGTCCCATTGCAGTGCCACTGTTCTTTCAGTGGTATGCATACTGCTGATAGTGCAGTCCCATTGCAGTGCCACTGTTCTTTCAGTGGTATGCACACTGCTGATAGTGCAGTCCCATTGCAGTGCCACTGTTCTTTCAGTGGTATGCACACTGCTGATTGTGCAGTCCCATTGCAGTGCCACTGTTCTTTCAGTGGTATGTGCACTGCTGATAGTGCAGTCCCATTGCAGTGCCACTGTTCTTTCAGTGGTATGCACACTGCTGATAGTGCAGTCCCATTGCAGTGCCACTGTTCTTTCAGTGGTATGCACACTGCAGTGTTGGTAGCTGACCCACTGCTATGAAGCAGGAAAGCTAACTAAAATAATTAAGGTGCAATTCTCAGGTACTTCTGAGACAGACTTGGGTCAGGAGGCACGAAAGTTGCCATGAGCAGCTCTTTAAAGAGCTGAAAGATCTTATGCTGGCTAGCCTTAAAGATATCCTGTTAATAAAGGGGTAAGGGAGAAATGGCTTCAACAACTGACGAAGTCCTGCTGTACAAATTCCTCCACAGAAAGCTGTCCTTATTTGAACCAGAGGGATATTCTGCAGTTAAAATCAGTATTAGATCAGCTTCTATAAAGCTTGCAGAGAGGATAAATGCAACCTCACATGTATCCCAATTTTACGATCAGATGAGAAAGTAAGATTCTCTTCTCCAAAATGTTGCCAAGATAAGAATATTCACTTCATTCAATAAGTGAATGTACAGAGTAACAATTATAGTAAATCTCACCTCACTTTAACTTAATTTTAGTAAATTCATTGTAGTATAGAGAATCACCAAGAATGTCACACTATCGCCATTAGTAGCCTAAACACTCAACATAAATGGGAGGAATTTTAATATGGAGAAATGAGTGAGTTTGTTTAGGTGGTTAAAATTAGTAAAAATGCAAAGGTGTCAGGAAGCACTCTTCAACCGAATGACTTCCGTGTTTAGCTCAGATGTGTTAGTCTGCTTGCGCATAGTTCTCTCAGGAGAGGAAGTTGCCTATTAGCATATACTAATCACTCAATTGGAACAATATTTCAGCTCACTTAAACTTAAAGTCACATCTGTAGGTTTCCCAGGCTTCCTGAAACTTGCCATTGAAAGCAAGGCAAGAACACCGCAGCAATTGAGAGTGCTAATTAGAGCTCATAGAAACACTGCAACAATACTTACAGCTGCTTTCCAGGGTTTGTTCACAGTGGTTTAGCTACGTTTACTTTCTATACCTTGAAATTTTTCTGAATCACACCAGGAAGGGTGTTGCTTTGGCTGCCAGAGATTGGACCTCAGACAAGGAGCAATATGACTAGCAGCAAAAGCAGCAGCCTGTTGTTGAGAGACCTGCAGCTGGACAAAAAAATAGGGGACCAGCAGAGGGGTGCAGCTCACAGGAAGCACTATCTATGATACAAGCTGTACAGATAGTTTAGTTTAGTTTAGTTTAGAGATACAGCACTGAAACAGGCCCTTCGGCCCACCGAGTCTGTGCCGACCATCAACCACCCATTTATACTAATCCTACACTAATTCCATATTCCTACCACATCCCCACCTGTTCCTATATTTCCCTACCACCTACCTATACTAGTGGCAATTTATAATGGCCAATTTACCTATCAACCTGCAAGTCTTTGGCATGTGGGAGGAAACCGGAGCACCCGGAGAAAACCCACGCAGACACAGTGAGAACTTGCAAACTCCACACAGGCAGTACCCAGAATTAAACCCGGGTCGCTGGAGCTGTGAGGCTGCGGTGCTAACCACTGCGCCACTGTGCCGCCCTAGAGACTGAGTTTCCTCCAGCAGTGCTGCAGGAAGCTCAGGTTGTCGTATCAGGTGGTGGCAGGTAGCTGCAGTCTCCTAGAGGAAGTCATGCTGCCCGCTGAACCTGGTGGCCATACATTAGCAGTAACTGACAATGTTACCACCACCCTCACCTTTTGGCCTCCTGATCCTTCCAGGGCTCTGCCAGAAACATATCCAGGATCTCCCAGTCAGTGGCACACAAATGCATAAGACAGGTGTCTGATGGCTTGTTTGCCAGGGTCAGCAATTATATCATCTCGAAGTAGATGAGAGGGTAAGACCAATTCAGCATCTGCTGAGGAAAGTTCCAGCTGCCCTCAAGGCCAGCCTGAAAGACAAGATAGAAGGGCTGGAAAAGAAGGGAATAATCAAGTAAGTGACAACTCCTACAGAATGCATTAGCAGCATGGTAGCGGTGAAACAACCTGGAAAGCTGAGAGAATACATCAACCCAAAGGATCTAAATAAAGCTCTGAAGAGGTCTCACTACCCCATGTCACCCATCAAAGGAATTTTGCCACAACTTGTAAAGGCAAAACTCTTCACTACCCTAGATGCGAGGGATGGTTACTGGCAAGTGAAGCTGGATGAAAGCAGCAGCTTTCTAACAACATTCTGGTCGCCGTTCGGGAGATACAGATGGTTGCACATGCCGTTAGGTATTTCCATGGCCCCAGAGGAGTATCAGCGCAGACAGCATGAGATAGTTAGTGATCTTCCCAGAGTGGAAGCTACAGCTGATAATCTGCTAGTTTATGGATGCGGAGACTCAATGGAAGAAGCTATTGCTGGCCACGATCAAAATCTAGTGCGACTGCTGGACAGAGCTCACCAGATGAACCTGATGCTGAACAAGGAAAAATTGCAATTAAAGATGCCCGAAGTCAAGTACATAGGTCATGTACTGACAGCAAAACATCTTCGCCCAGATCCCAAAAAGGTGAGAGCAGTAGCAGCGACGCGACGACCAACAGAAGTAAAAGCAGTGCAATGATTTGTTGGATTCATCAACTATTTAGCAAAATTCTTGCCCAATTTGTCATCGGAGTGTGAACCATTACGCCAACTCACTGCCAAGGATGTGCACTGGTATTGGGGCACAGAACAAGAAGCAGAGTTCACTAAAATCAAGCAACTAGTGACTGCCACGCTGGTGCTGAAATACTATGACGTAAAAGATGAAGTTACCCGACAGTGTGACAGGACTTGGAGCAACCCTAATGCAGCAAAAACAACTGGTTGCATTTGCATCCAGGGCATTAACGCGAACGGAATGACGCTATGCTCAGATCGAGAAAGAGTGCCTGGCCATTGTCTTTGCTTGTGAACATTTTCATCAATACCTACTTGGAAGAGACAAAGTGACAGTTGAGTCTGACCACAAGCCACTTCAAAGCAGTTTCCTCAAGCCACTACTATCTGCTCCAAAGCTCCTGCAAAAAATGTCACTCCAGTTACAGAGATATTATTTGGCCTCCTTATCTCGAGAGACAATGGGTAAGTGCCTGGAGGAGGTCAGTGGTGTGTGGAGCAGCACCTGGAGTGGCTATAAAGGCCAATTCTAGAGTGACAGGCTCTTCCACAGGTGTTGCAGAACAATTTGTTTGTCGGGGCTGTTACACAGTTGGCTCTCCCCTTGCGCTTCTGTCTTTTTTCCTGCCAACTGCTAAGTCTCTTCGACTCGCCACACTTTAGCCCCGCCTTTATGGCTGCCCGCCAGCTCTGGCATATCATCTGGATGTGACATACAAGCAAGGGAAACAGATGTACATGCTGTTTAGAGCAGCATTCCCTATGAAGAAAGTAGAGGATACTGCGACAGAGTGTGAAATCTTCCAGATCCAATGTGAAGCTGCAGCTCGACATGCTCTGGAAGTCATCGACCCAGAAGAGACATTGAATTAGACATGCGCCTTGCTCAAATCAAGTGAACTACCCAACAAGATCCAACACTACAAGTGTTGCAAAAAGTAGTGATGAAAGGATGGCTTATTTATTTTTTTTAGAGATACAGCACTGAAACAGGCCCTTCGGCCCACCGAGTCTGTGCCAACCAACAACCACCCATTTATACTAATCCTACATTAATCCCATATTCCCTACCACATCCCCACCATTCCCCTACCACCTACATACACTAGGGGCAATTTACAATGGTCAATTTACCTATCAACCTGCAAGTCTTTGGCTGTGGGAGGAAACAGGAGCACCCGGCGGAAACCCACGCGGTCACAGGGAGAATTGCAAACTCCGCACAGACAGTACCCGGAACGCTGGAGCTGTGAGGCTGCGGTGCTAACCACTGCGCCACTGTGCCGGCATCAAGGACACTCCTGTGGTCACGAGCGTATTGGGCTTACAGAGATGAATTGACAGCCCAAGATAGGATCTTGTACAGTCATTATCCCCGAGGGGTTGAAAGGAGAGATGCTGAAGTGCATCCATGAAAGCCACCAAGGAATTGAGTTGAGTCTGAGGAAGGAAAGAGAAGAGCTCTACTGGCCAAACATGAACAATGAAATCAAGGACCACATCAGCCAGTGCAGTATGTGCAACGAGTACCAAGCTAAGCAAGCTAAAGAGCTGCTGATGACACATGACATCCCAGAGAGTATATGGATGAAGCTTGGAGTCAACCTCTTCATTCTCACAGGAACTGATTATCTTGTCACTGTAGACTACTATTCTGACTACTGGGAGGTAGACCAGCTGACTTCAACGACTACTGGTGAGATTGTAGAATGCCTGAAAGCACACTTCGGTCGTTACAGCATTCCAGACATTGTGATGACCGACAATGGCGCTCAGTTCACGAGCGAAGAATTCAGTCACTTCATAAAGGATTGGGAAATTCAACACCATACATCATCTCCACACTATCCCCAGTCAAATGGAAAGATTGAGGCGGCAGTGAAAATCGCCAAAGGAATCATAAAGAAATCGAACAAATCTGGCACAGATGTATACAAGGCAATCCTCGAGTGGAGAAACACACCCATCAAAGGCATGGAAAGTAGTCCAGTACAAAGACTAATGTCATGCTGCACCCAAACTACTCTTCCAATAGCAAAAAAGCTACTGAAACCAGAAGCAATAACAGGCATGAGTGACAAAATCAAGGTGAAATGGCAGAAAGCTAAAGGTCACTTTGACAAAACTGCCAAACCATTTCCAGAATTGAGCATTGGAGAGCCAGTCAAGCTCTGAACGCTGTCAACAAGAATCTGCCCAAGTGGCAAATTAGGACCTGCATAGAGCAGTTGTCACCTCGATTGTATGCGATGGAAGTGAACAACCAGATATACCATCACAACCGCAGACACATATGCACAACTGGAGAAGCTGTTCCATCACAGCAGCCAGTCAGGAAGATAAGAACTCACCAACTGCACAGACCACAGAACAACCATCAGCTCCAGAGGTCCACAGCACTGCAGCAATGGAAATGGAACAACAGCAACAAGTGACATGGGAACGACACTCGCCGGAGAAGGAAAATCAACCAGATAAACAACCAACGACAATGCGCACGTGCACCGTTAAGAGACCGGCATGATTTAAGGACTATGTGTGCAATGCATGTGCAGAGACTGACACGAATGACGAACTACTAATGCATGAGAACAGTTGTGAGCATCATGAGTAACTTGGGCACGCACAGTGACATTATCCTATTTTTCACATTCAGATGATACCTAATCTGTTTTTGCTTTCCCTACCACCCAAAAGAAAAAGTCCCTGTGAAGGACAAGAATAGTGTTTTGTTGAAAATTCCAGACACAGATTGAAATGGAAAATACATAGACAAATCTAATAGCACAGCTATTTATAGCATCCATAGCTCAGTACATTGAAGTTCCTATCGCTATCACCTCAATTAAACACAAAAAATAGGATACAATTTGAGAAAACCAAACCAATAAGGCAGCATATAGGGAAACAAGTGACAGATGTTGTCTCACTAACAAAAAAAAACTGCCACAAAAATAAACAATCGATAAATTTTGCAAATAGAGAGAAAAACAACAAAATCCTGAAATTAAGCTGTGGGGTATCGGCTTATGAACACTTAACACAGTCATCTGAAATTTCTTTTTCCATTATTTTAGCAGAAGCATTAACCTATTTGTTCTGATCAGGTTTTGTCTCCATTAAAGTAGTGACATCTCTGATTTCGGGAAAAAAAACTAATACTGAGAACAATATCATCTGTTCTGTGAAGATAAATCAAGTAGCTCACACAAAAAGATGATATCAACATGCAAATTAGCATCTCTAATTGTCAATCGAGGAGTTAACACAAAACCTGCACTTTCATGATGATATTTTAACAGTAAAATGATGTTCACCCAATCTAGCAACTAGAAATCATGGGGTAACATGCAACAATGGGCAAAATAATGAAGGAACCAAACCTCCAGAGTTCCAGTCAGTGGTAGTCCAACACAACAGTAACAGCATTAACAGTTCAATGAACTTAATCCTCAACGTAAATGAAGGCCATTTAGATCTTGGGGCTAAGTTCAAAGCCGCAAAGGAATGTTTAAAGGAGATTATGGAAGCAGACAGATAAATATAGAGATGAAGCATGACAGACAATTTAGCAAAAACTTTGCTGACACCAATCTAAAACACATTATGCCTTCCAGACAACTCATAACATTCTAACATATTTTAATGTTTGAGTTTTTAAGGCGATTAAAAAAGCATGAATAATATTTAAGAATTAACTAAGAAGTGTAAAATCTTGGACTCTTTGTTAGCCTGAATCAACAGACTGAATGCAAAAAAACAATTATTTTATTAACTACATCTTGCTTATCTTAGATTGCACACCATTTACAATGAAGTATATGAATTAAACACATTTTCATGGTTGTGTCGCTTATTTTCGTAATGTTAACCGAGTTAGAGTGGTAAAGCTAATAAACTTACATCTTTCGTGTTTAAATCTAAGAAAACAGGTCTGATTGGTTCATTTGCAATTACAATTAGAGAGCAGTGAGCAAAGACTCACTGAGGTGGTAAGCTAAAATCACTGTTTTAAAAAAATAAACCCTGTTACGGCCAAATCAGGAAAGGGGCAAGAGGGGAGCCTGAGACCCCTTCCTCACCCAGTCATAACAGAATGAATTAGTCTGTATGCTTAAACTGCTGCTTAATGCCCACAGGTTCCTGCCAATCACCGAGCAGGAAATCAAGGTTCACAATCAGAGGGTTGAAGCAAAACTACATTCACAGCATTACTGAAGTTGACCACAGTGTTGCTGAAATTGCTTCTGATATCCTCCTGCAAAAGATTTCAGATCATTACTTTAAAAAAAAAATTAAAGAGGCAGGCTCCTTTTTTTCATCAAATTGCAGGATTCAGTTTTCTACTTTGTATTAGCATTCTTATGTAACAAGTTGGTGAAGTGGGATCAAAGGTCAACATTAGAGGATCTGCTTTAATAGTTAACATTAGAATGCATTAATAATCTTAGAATAAATGCTGTAGCTGTGAGGGACTCTTTGGATGATGGGATACTTGACCACTGCTCTGGGAATGTTCAGCTCAGCTGTTGCCTGTGCAAACATGCTCATCCTTGCCACAGAAAGGAGAGAGGTAAGTGGAACTGGAGGCCAGACAGATAACAATATACCATCGAAATTATCAGACTTGAGGTTGGAGGCTGAGATACCAGGAATCGTCTGCTGGGCCTGAAAAGTCCGGGGGTAGTGTGATCAATGACTATTGTGGCCTATAATTGTATGCTGTAAACTCTGTATCATTGAGAAGGCTCTTGGAGTAAGTGAGATCGTCTCCCTTGCATATGCTCGAATAAAGTCTTTACTTGCTTGAATCCTGTGGCTAAATTTCTCACAACAGTGTTAAGCAGGCTTGCAAAGGTTGATCAGAATGAAGCACTACCAGACTTCTGATTGCAAAAATTTGCTTGAAGGTATTCCGCAAGGATTGGATTTTATATTGAATTAATGCCTCAGCATAGAAGCATGTTGAAGCAAACTCAGAGAATATTAAGTGGACACCTGAATCTGTCAGTTTCATTCAGACACAGCAGATTACACCTTCAGGCAAAGTCAAAATGTCCTGTGGAATTTCCACGAAACACTGACAATAGGAATAAGATGAAACCCAAATCACCATGAAAAATCCTTGGTACACCAAGAAACTCTTGTTGAATACATGTGTTTTATAGTCCTCCTGTATTTTTATTTCATTTAATCTTTTAGAAGTACTTTTCTTTCACTAAAATCTGAACTTGTGTAGATTAAACTATTTTTCATGTGATTTTTAATGTTATGTTCCATTTTATCTGTTGTGTCAATTTGACAAATGGCTCAAATCAAGTAACATGTTTTGTGATCAAAAGGCTAATATAGCTGCCAAATGGAAGAGTTGAAGCATGTTGCAGTTTTTTTTTTAAAGCCAAGGTGATATTTCCTTTATGTGAAAGGAGATTTGCTGAGATAAATATTACTAGTTTTCCTTTCCTGATACCTTTAGCTTTGTGCCTATAATCTAAAGCATAAAGGAATTTGTGGCTTAGTCTGAAAATTAGCCACCTTAAACTGAAGATAAAACTCAAAATAAGAGAAACGTGACAGTTGTTGAAATAATGTGACATTGCAAATGAGCAGGTGTAGTCTAATAATACAAAAAAAAGTGAATTAGAGCAAAAGGTTGATTCTGCAATCCTGGTCTTCTGGTCGGGAATGCAGTTCAGCAAAAAAGGAAAACTATATATGACAGCAATGCCTTAAGGATTACATCAGAAACTAGTCGTAATAATCATTGCAAAAATTTGCAAATCTTGCAAAGCTCACTAATTCACAAATATACATTGTTGGCATATTATGGAAATTAAATCATGATTACTATTGCTTTGGATACATCTTGGGATATTTTCTCTGTTAAAGGAACTATGTAAGTGCAAGTTGTTATGGTTTTCAAATTATGAATAATATAAGGAGTGGTGCATGGCTGTGGATGCACACTGTAATGAAGACCTAAAACTCAGTGCAGTTCGGAAGAAGTGTTGCATTATTGACAGCGCCATCCTTTGAATAAGATGTTGAAATTAGGCCTTGTCTGACAGTTCTAGTCATTCAGGTGAACACTAAAGATCCAATGACACTCTCCAGATATAATTTCCAACATTTTTTCCTCCACTAACATGATGTGTGATCATCAGGGATAGGCACCAAGGACATTTGACAAAATTATTGACTCATGGGGACAATTAATCTGTACATAAAGTGTATAGTCAATCTAGTGCCATCAAAATATAATCTGATTTAAAACACATTTCTCCCTATAAGTAAAGTAGCTAAGCATACAAACAACAATGAAGAGCAACACAACTGTATTAGCAAGCAAAATAGTATGCAATACCAATGCTAATTCCTTTTGTTGACAGAGCTAGTTACAGCAATGTTATGGGCGCTAGGTGGACCTTATCAGATGACGTCTGTGGATTCACATTGTGTTAGGAGTGCAAATTCATCAAATAAACCATGAAACTCAAGAAGAAGATTGTTATTGTGGGTATTGAGGTGAGGTAGTAGAAAAATCAGGAATAGGAAGACGGACCATTTCTCACATTGCTGTGTCACAAGACAATTTAACCCCTGGTCAATGTTTGTGCAACTTCTGCACCTACTGGTAATATGTGTCTGAAGACAGAGCAGCCAACAAAAGGGCAGTGATCTCCAAATCAGGAGAATTGTATAGAATAGAGCAGATAGTGCTTCAGAAGAGCCATGTAAAACAAAAAGCAGATGGGATAGGAAGGGACAGAGAGATTACCTGTAGGCAGCCAAGACTAGTTTATTCATATTGACAGGCTGTTAAAATATGCCCTAGATTATAAATTACAAAAACAACAGAACGTCTCATGGACAAAATGTCATTTGCTCGCCAAAGCTAGTGCCAAAATTAGATAAACACAATTATAACTAAAGAGCGCACTTCAGTTCCTCCAATAAAGAAATTCTTTTAAATTTATTTATGTCTATATTTCAGCTTATCATTATCAATTCTGGTTCAGTTCTGACAAGATAATTAATAACAAAGTACCTTTCTGCAAAACGTTGAGCAGTTGTTACTGCAAGTATTATTCAATTATAAAATGGTTAGTCACTTTCTGTAAGATTGTTCTCCAGACTAACCAATTTATGTCCAAACAAATCTCTTACCTGTTGGCAAAGGTGCACCTATAACTTAATGTAATTATATGATACAGACAACTTTCAAATGACATTGGCCACTCAGATTATCTGCCCTCAAACTGGACAGTAAATGATGCACATTTCAGTTACTGATCTTTGACATACTTGTAAAACATGTTCTTTAATACAATTCGCAGTAAAAAAAAAATCAGTTAAAGATTGTTTCTAACATGGTTATTGAGACATAATAGATTTTACTGTGTCTTCCCCAACAGTTTTCAAAACTACAAATGCAGCATGAATTTTATTAAGGAATCATAGACAGTTCATCATAGATTAAAGTTTATTAAAGCTATCCATTACATTGTATTTAATAGCTATTGTATATGGGTCAGCAGCATCCTGTTTTCATCAATATCACTCAGCCCTACTACATTATACTCTTGTATTCATGAGGAATTTACAGTGCTGACATCTGGAGGTTCCTTGGATTTTCTTAACTGTTTTCTCCTCAATATAAGTTCTGGAACAATATGATTCCGAATGGATAGCAGCATAATTGTGACATTTATATAGAAATAAAAGTCCAGTATCTTTCCACATGTCACTGAGCTTGTGTCGCAAGTGAAAGTAAAGTTATTTTAAAACACAAGATTAAAGGATTGGTGCAGAGTTGTCCAAACATTTTGCATGGGGGGGCCACTTTACAATTTTTGTCTTACATAGGGGGCTGGTGAGACAATTTCAAAAAGAAGAAGGCATTAAAAATTGTTCTTACTATTAATCAAAACAACAAAATATGTGCATTTTTGTGAAGAAGCTTTAAATGAGAAGATTAACTTATTGACTTACTTTCTCGTCACTATGCTGGACACTCATTTAGTGAGATACCTAGCATTTTTTTGCTTGCACAAAGAGTCAATGCCTGCCTGCACACTTGCGTAGTGATGTGGAGATGTCCATCAGTCAGGAATGATCTTGATTGCTCTCTCTCCCTCTTCTCTCTCTGTCTGTCTGTCGCTCTCTCTCTGTCTCCCTCTCTCCCCTTCCCTCTGTGTTGCCTCTGCTCTATGTTCCCCCCCCATGTTGCCCCCCCCATCTGAGTTGTCCCCCCTCCCCTGTGTTGCCCCTCTCTCTGTGTTGCTCCCTCCCCTCTTTGTGTTGCTTCTCCCCATGTTGTTCCCCCCCCCCAGTCTGTGTCATTCCCCCATGTCGTCCCCAATCTCTCTCCCACCTCTGTCTGGCCCCCTCCTCTCTCTCTCCCCATCTCTCTCTCCCCCCTCTCTTTCTGTCTCTCCCCTACTGTCTATCTCTGTCCCCCCACCACTGTCTCTTCCCTAGTCTCTCTCCCCAATATCACTCCCCCACTCTCTCTCCCCTACTCTCTCTCTATTCCCCCACCCTACTTTCTCTCTCTCCCACTCTCTCTCTCTCCCCCACTCTTCCTCTCGCTAACTCTCTCTCTTCCATTCTCTCTCTCTCCTCCCTACTCTCTCTCTCTCTCACCCCTACTCTCTCTCTGTCCTTCCTCTCCTACTCTCTCCCCTCCCTACTCTCTCTTCCTGCCCCCCACTATCTCTATGTCCTCTACTCTTTCTCTGTCCCCCCACACTCTCTCTCTCTGTCCACCCACTCTCTCTCTCTAACTCTCTCTTCCCACTCTCTCGCTTTCTCCCTGACCATTGCTGGCAGGAACTTCGCTTCCGAAAGTGGGACAGATTCGGGGTTTTCCGACAGGCTTTTAGAAAATATCAGAACCCGTCAGAGAACCACAAATCTGTGCGAAGTTCAGAAGCGAGGTTCTGCTTCAGCACCTGTCAGCTGTGAAACTGTCACTTGTGTTTTTTTTTAAAAAGCCAGTCTGAAGAAGCCAATGGGAGTTTTCTGGTCCCTGAAATTACCAGTCACTGACCTGAAAATCTTTTACCATGGACACTAGTGTCCATGTACAGACATGTTGCCGACCCCTGGCGTTCATTTAAATCCCTTAACAAATTGGATCTACCTTCCTTAATTGGCTCATTGCTAAAATTAAACACTATGGGAAACATTTTATGCTGTCATAAATGGGGAGTAGGTGTATGTACTTGAAGAAATTCAAATAAAATTCAGCTTTCTCTCCAAAATCCAATTTCCTAGCTGGCAGAGGGAATTTATGTTGCCTCCACATATTGAAGTGAAGCCAGAAAAGACATTACATGATAACTTGTTAGGGAAACATATTAGATTAGCAGCACTCAAATATTTCACTCTGCTCAACCTTGTTTCCTTGGCAGCACAAACTGTGCCATGGAACTGGAGGAAAAATTTGCTTGTAAAACGAGTAGCTTTTACTCTCAGGATGTTAGGTTTATTGAGCTGAAAGTGGAGAAATTTCTCCTTAGAGAAATAGACAAAAAGCAGAATTTGTTTCATTAGATCAGGAACAGACCCAAGGGGCTGAATGGCCTATTTCTGTTCCAGTGTTCTTAGATTTGCTCCTAAATAGGACAGTTTGTATAAACTTTATTTTAAATGTTTAAAATAAAACATCAAAAACATTAAAAATGCAGGTCATCCTGGGTACACGCTGGCACACAATAAACATATGCCATGACTTGGCTGAATCATGCCTTTTGTGGACCAATCATAGAGCAACATTGCTGTCAAAAATTGCTGGGGTAACATCACAAAACCATCAAGTTCTGTCAGTTGAAATAGAATATAAAACAATACAGCTTATAACATGAAAAACAGAAGGGGGAAATCAGTCAAAAAATCACTTTGAAAGTATAAGCTTTTCAAAATTGAAAGGTTTTTAAAAATCTATTTTTTTAGTTGTGTGACAGAGTTTGTTTTGGTTTAATATAGTTCAGGTAGTGCTAACAGTGTGAAGGTCCAGGAACTAGTTGCATCAACTCATGCACATGAATTTTCCTTTACTCCATTTCTCCCTTGTTCTATAGCAGGTGTTGACACATGACTGGGTCCAGATGCATTAATGTTGCAACCTTCCCGCACCTCGTCCCAGCAATCGTCTTTGTATGCTGAGTTTATGAACTGAGCCACCTGGGTGGCTGTAACATGAAGAAATGCTGAGACATCCTAGCCTCGGCTTTCTGTTCCCAACCACCCTTTGGAGTGACATAATTGGATGGCATGTAATGGAAAATGGGCGGGGCACCTTTCCACTAGAATTCTGCCCACTTTCACACTGGCCCCATTCTCCAGGATCATTGGCATCAGCTGGGAGGAATGCATAACTAAAAGCAAATACATGGTAATGATGCGGTGACACCATCTTCCTTCATTTCGGGATCGATTTCTCAACAAAATAAAACAGGCATCTGGGGTTGCCCAGAGAAAAGAGAGAAATGAATTCAAAGGTGTTTCGCAGCAAAATTTGTAGCATTTTTAGAAACTTTGGGAGCGATCTTCTACTTCCATCTGAAATGGGCATGAAGTCAGCAGTGCAGCCATGCCACCCATCCAAAACCATTGTCAGGAAAACTAAAGCAGGTTGAGCCTGGGGCTGGGGCCTTACGTGGGCCAGCGGTGGGCCAGAGCTTTTCTTGTGGGTCCAGAAGGAGAATTACCCCTCGTCTTGGCTCCTCAAAAATAAAAATGAAACATTCATTCGGCCACTTTTTGAGCAACCTTTAAGGACTGCTGCTTAGGCCGCTCAATGTCCAGTACAAAAGGACGGAGTGTGCTTTGCCTATTAGTAGCTGAAGTCTTCAGTTGGTCTTCTATAAATGGCGTCAGATCACGATTTACATACTTAAGAAACAGATGGGCGTGCTGCTCGACCATTTACAGGGTGCCTGAAAATTGCAACAGGCAGATCTTGGGTGTCAATAGGGTCTCACCCATGTGCCCACTCAAACCCCCAACAAATGCACTTTACCATGAACAACAGATAACAGCATGACAGGTCTTAGTAATTGTACCAAATGGCAGAATTGTTATATGTTCAAGGTGTCAGAGATTGTATCCACATGATTATACTTGCTCCCTTGATCAATGCCACTATCTTTGTCAACGTGAAAGCAGTTCACTCTTTCAATGTGCAGCTTGTTCTACAGCAACAATGCATCATGCAAGTGAATGCTTACTTATCTGACAAATGCTAGTATCTCTTCATTTTAAGGCAGTCCAGCATTCTTCCACCCTGAACAGGTAATTATGGGGTTGCTCCTGGGCCATCAATGTCATCCTCTGCAGCCATGGCTGATGATACCTGTGATGCCTTCCAGGACACACACTGGACATTGATACAATGAGGTCCTTATTGTCACCTCTCTGATATTTTGACAGCAATTGCAAATTATCTTAAAGGCAAAAAGATCTTGATAAGACTCGACTTTTAAGCTGCTGCAGGTCATTAAATCCTGTAGCAATACACTATTGCCTGCTCTTCAAGTCAATAAAGTGTCACAACTCTAATTGCCAAAGTGATATTGTCCAGTTATCTATAGACATTTACAACACCTCGGGCTCAATCAAATTAATCTAATTAAATTTATAATGCGATCAGCAGAAGCGACGTCAGATGAATACTATTCCTAACCTGCCACAATTCCAATAGGGATCATTCTCCAATGAAAAATCAGAGTGTGTGAGCTGTGCTCAGATATCTCTACACTAGAGATCCCTTTGTTGGAAACACTGTCAGAGTGAGAGGTGCTGTTGAATCTTCCCTCAGCCATGGATACTTTGGTTGCTAGATTTATGTAATCTTCAGATTCCACAACCAGACAAGAAATGTAACAATGAGAAACCATTACAGAAGAAGGAGATATTTAATTAAGGAATGATAAAGGTTATGTCATGCTGGACCCCCACCTGCCAAGAATGAGGCATATTAATTTCGCCATATGGACATAACATTTCAAATTGTTGCTGGGAAGAAGAGAAGGCCTGTTACAAGGGCTGTCGGATGCTTGGCTGGAAGACATTTACATACCAAGGGGGACAAGAGAAGTTACTCCCATTATCCAATTTAACCCACAAGGGACTATGAGCACCAGACACTGAAGGCAGGGAAGTGCATTCTAGGCCCTGCTAAGATGATACAATCCACAGAGCCAAGACGTGGTCAGACCAGCTAGTCACATGACTAACCTGCTTGGCAACCTGGGGTTTTCTGAATTGTACAAACAGTTTGAACTCAGAGTGTCTGTTTGCTCCTAGATTGAAAAGTCCTCTCCTGGCTAGCTTGCCACAGTCTCTCCTGTCTTTTTCCATCTCTTTCTCACAAAGCTCCAAATCCACTGAAGACCCATGAACCCCAAGAGAGAAAAGTCTCCTACAGCGAACAAGGTTTAAGAAGAATACTGGGCCCCAACGAGAAAGCAAGATCTACCTACAATCAAGGACTCTACAGTGAGCTCGAAGATCCATAACAAAAACCCTCTTTAGAGATTGCCTCAAACTTTTCCACTTTATTTCTTCTGCTCTATTCTGTCTCTATCTGCATGTGTGTATCGTATATGTATGCTAGCATGGGCGCGTTGTATATCTGTAGGCGTTATCCGAATTAGAGTTTAAGTTTAATAAATTTCAACCTTCTTTTCTTTAAACCTAACAAAACCCATTTGTGCTGGTTTCCTTGCCTTATAATTGGAAAGCGGTGAACAAGGATTCACCAAGGGGGAGCTAAAAATACGGTGTGTTTAAAATTAAACCTTGTCACAGTAAGACCAAGTGAAGGCTGAGGGGGACCCCTAGACATCTTTCTCACCTGGTCATAACAGGTTAAAAAAAATTTTACATAACTTGCTCTTCAATACATCAATCTAAATTTTGAATACATTTCAGAGCTGAACTCTGTTGCTCACCTAGATAACTATATTTTAACATTGTTAAATTAGATTACTTTTGCCTCTATTACTTTACACATCCATCAGACAAGTCGTTGTGTCTGTAATGGTGAAGATACTACTTTGAATCCAGACTTTGTCTATGCAAGTGAGCTATTGGTGACAAAATTCAAAACATTTTCCATGTGGTAGTTCTAGGATTGCAATTGTGCTGGCATTTACACTTGTTATACACTGCACAACTGATGGGTTTTCAATGATTGTGCTAGAAACATGGGCTGAATTTTATCAGCTCTCTAGGGATGGGCAGGGTGGCACATAAAGTAGTGAGGGAAGGCAGGGAGTGCAGTACCCGCGACATTCCCAACGCCAATTTGTCAGGGGCTGGGATGGTTCTGCACTCCAGAACTCCAGTGCTTCTTCCTAGCCTACTACAGTAGCTCTTCATTTCTCCAACTCTTTCAACAACACATGGCAACAGGTGTTTCCCCCTCCCACCACTCTCTGCAAATCGTTCCCCTCCATCACATCTTTCCCCATTCAGCACAAGGGCACAAAATATCCCCTCTCATTCTCATTATAAACACACACTTACCTCTTCCTTGATTCCTTGCAGCAGCCACCAGCACCATTGTCCTCAAACGTTCTCGGCTTTGCATAATCCAACTACTCTCTTGGCTCCTTCCTCATTTCACATTCACACACCTGATTTCAATTCAGTATCTCTACATTTTGATTGCCTTTTGCTTCTGCAGGATTCCCCATGCATCTGTATTCTCCTTTCTCTGAGGCACGTGGTAACTCTCGCCCTCTCTCTCTCTGCAGGACTAGACAGCGCACAATACCAGGGACAGGAGTAACACCAGGGAAGGATAAGCCAATATTACAATGGAGGAGCTAGGTCTCAAAATCAGTGGCCTTGCAGTTACTGTCATTAAAAGGCATTGTGTGGCTGGGGACTTCTGCGGATAGAATCTCTCACTATTACTTACATCCTTTCACGAACCTCTGAAAAATGCACAATTCCCCAACCTGAATGCATCAATCTGCTGTGTGATGTGTCATCTGCGATTGTGCAGCCTCTCAGTATCATCATAATTCTTGTCCTTTTCTCTTTTCTCCAAATCTTTCTTGACAGCCATTCTCCCCCAAAGAAGATTCCTCAAAGGAGAAGAATCCTTCTGAGGAGTCTCCAGCAGGTGCTCCATTACTCTAGAGCACCAGCACAGTGAACGACCCCTCGATCAATTAGACAATAAGGTGGAACAGACCTGGAGAATTGGGTCCATATAAGGACATTGCATTCCAGTTTCAATGTATTCATGAGGCATTTGCTCTTCCAGTGGAAGCCTTTCTGACCTAGGTCAGTTGTGGGCTCAAAATCGTGATCGGCAAGTTTATGGCAGGAGTGGTGCAGTAAATTCATTTGCCATATTTGATCCATTAAATCGCTCCATTCCTGTCTGGTGACCAGGGTTAAATTTGGGTCCGATGTTTTGGAAAAGACTAGATAGATGTCTGGATAAATTTAAAATGACTTTATATACTCAAGTAATTTTTTTTTAAATCACATAGCCGCTGTCCTTTCCAATACCTGAGAGCTGTACTCTCACTGTCTGCAGCTTACTACAGACACCTGAAGTAGATTACAATGTTATTAGCCCTGGCACCATGTCCCTCCACATTAAAAGGAAACACAGAGGACTATCAGATTCATTTGTTTCTTTAAAAATGCAGAGAAAGAGTTTCTCCCAAAGGAACACCTTTATGCCACTGACCACTTTCCTAGGGTTCTGGTGTGGTAGCTCATTCCCGCATCATGATAAAGACACCATTTAAGTTGATACAATCATTGCAGCAGCTGCAGGAACTTATTTTCCCTCAACGTAATGGTGATTTGCAGCACCCCAAAAATAGTTTTCGTGCACCCATAATTTTACCCTTGCACATGTTCTCACTTAGAACTCATTTGTTCCTAACTATGATCACTATGTATCGCTTGTGGTACCAGTACAAATGGAGGAAAGATTCATGTCCAAATAGAGATGTGCATTCGCAGTGTGCGATCATGCAAGGAACATTAACATGTTTGAAATGTCTCGGAATGCCTTGAGCTATCTATGAGGCTCCAAGGATACGTTGGTTAAGCAAGCCATTACCTCAAATAAAGCACTTGTGTGAAAACTAATGTCCTGTCAATGATATCCAAGCTTTAAGCAATAATATTTAGCAGCTGCTTGAAGTGAGCTGTCTAAGAACAGACTGAATGGCACTCTTGTGGCTGGATTTTCTTCATGGAGTTGGAAAACAGGAGCCTGGTCTGGTTGTGAGTCGGAAACATGCCTCCAGTGGGAAACTGATTCAGATTCAGATTTTCAAATGGTAAGGCATTAATTGGTGTAGAACGGGTTTCTTGTCCACTTAGAGGCAGTGAGGCCGGGAATGGAAGTGGGTCAGTATCAAGTATGAAGATCATTCAGACACCCTATGGCAGCCTTCAATGAGGCTGCTGGTTGTCCTGAGGGAGAGATCTGTGGTTTGTGCCTAAACCTTCCACTGCACCAGAGAGAAGTGAGATGTCAAAGGGGAACTGGAGGCCAAGCAACCAGGGCAGGGGAGCTAGAGGCCTAGCAACGAGGGCAGGGGAGCTGGAGGCCTTGCAACCAGGGCAGGGAAGCTGGAGGCCTAGCAACCAGGGCAGGAAAGCTGGAGGTCTAGCAACCAGGGCAGGGCACACCCTTGCTTCATTGATGGTTCTAATGCTGGAGGCCGTGAGGGAGAGGAGGGAGGTCCTCTCCTTGGAATGTAACAGGAGGAGGCAACCTCGTCATGCAGAAAGGGCACCTCTCTGTTCAGTGTTATCCCCTCTGTCCCCTCTTCCGCCTCATCTCTTACCTTCTGCTCCTCCCCCCACAGCTCCCCCACCCATACGACCATATGAATAGACGACCTGGAAGAAGGAGTAGGCCCCTCGAACCCTTGAGCCTACTCCGCCATTCAGTAAGATCATGGCTGATCTGATTGTAACCTGAACTCCACTTTCCCGCCTACCCCCAATAACCTTTCACCCCCTTACTTATCAAGAATCTATCTACCTCTCCTTAAAAATGTTTAAAGACTCTGCTTCCACAGCCTTTTGAGGAAGACAGTTCCAAAGACTCTCTGAGAGAAAATATTTCTCCTCATCTTTGGCTTAAATGGGCAACCCCTTATTTTGAAAACAGCGACCCCCAGTTCTAGATTCTCCCACAAGAGGAAACATCCTTTCCACATCCACCCTGTCAAGACCCCTCAGGATCTTATATGTTTCAATCAAGTCGCCTCTTACTCTTCTAAACTTCAGCAGATACAAGCCTACCCTGTCCAACCTTTCCTCATAAGACAACCTCATTAGTCTAGTAAACCTTCTCCGAATTGTTTCCAATGCATTTACATCCTTCCTTAAATAAGGAGACCAATACTGTACACAGTACTCCAGATGTGGTCTTGCCATAGCCCTGTATAACTGTAGTAAAATCTCCCAACTTTTGTATTCAATTCTGCTCGCAATGAACAATAACATTCTATTACCTTTCCTAATTACTTGCTGAACCTGCAAACTAACCTTTCGCGATTCATGCACTAGGACACCCAGATTCCTCTGCATCTCAGAGCTCTGCAATCTCTCACCATTTAGATAATACGTTTCTTTGTTATTCTTCCAGCCAAAATGGACAATTTCACATTTTCCCACATTATACTCCATTTGCCAGATCTTTTCCCACTCATTTAACCTATCTATATCCCTTTGTAGCCTCCTTATGTCCTCTTCACAACTTACTTTCCTACCTATCTTTGTGTCATCAGCAAATTTAGTAACCATACCTTCGGTCCCTTCATCCAAGTCATTTATATAAATTGTAAGAAGATTGAGGCCCCAGCACATTCATAGAATGTGGCACACCACTCATTACATCTTGTCAACCAGAAAATGACTCATTTATGCTTACTCTCGGTTTCCTGTTAGTTAGCAAATCTTCTATCCATGCCAATATGTTACCCCCTACAGCATGAGCTTTTATTTTCTGCAATAACATTTGATGTGGCACCTTATCAAATGCCTGCTGGAAATTTAAGTACAATACATCCACCGGTTCCCCTTTTTCAAAGAATGCCAATAAATTGGTTAAACATGATTTCACAAAACCATGTTGACTCTGCCTAATTACCTTGAATTTTTCTAAGTGCACTTCTATAATGTCTTTAATAATAGCTTCTAACATTTTCCCTAAGGCAGATGTTAAGCTAACTGGCCTGTAGTTTTCTGCTTTCTATCTCCGTCCCTTTTTGAATAAAGGAGTTACATTCACTATTTTCCAATCTAATGAAACCTTCCCGAATCTAGGGAATTTTGGAAAATTAAAACCAGCACATCAACAATCTCACTAGCCACTTCTTTTAGGACCCTAAGATGAAGTCCATCAGGACCCAGACTTGTCAGCCCACAACTCCAACAACTTCCTCAGTACCACTTCTCTGGTAATTGTAATTTTCTTGAGTTCCTCCCTCCCTTCCATTTCCTGATTTATAGCTATTTCTGGAATTTTACTTGTATCCTCTATTGTGAAGACCGATGCAAAATACCTGTTCAGTTCATCTGCCATCTCTTTATTATCCATTATTAATTCCCCAGACTCATTTTCTATAGGACCAATGCTCACTTTGTTAACTCTTTTCTTTTTTTAAATATCTATAGAAACTCTTACTATCTGTCTTTATATTTCAAGCTAGCTTTCTCTCGTCGTCTAATTTTTCCCTCCTTATCAACCTTTTAGTCATTCTTTGCTGTTCTTTATATTCTGTCCAATCTTCTGACCTGCCACCCATCTTTGTGCAATTATATGCTTTTCTTTTAAGTTTGATTCTATCTTTCACTTTTTTAGTTAACCACAGATGGTGGGTCCTCGCCTTGTTGGAATGTATTTATTCTGTGTATTCTGAAATATCCCCTTAAATGTCTGCCACTGCATCTCCATTCACCTGTCCCTTAACCTAATTTGCCAGTTCACTTTAGCTAGCTCTACTTTCATGCCCTCATAATTGCCCTTATTTAAGTTTAAAATACTAGTCTTGGACCCATTCTTCTCTCCCTCAAACTGAATGTAAATTCAATCATATTATGATCGCTGCTACCTAGGGATGCTTTCACTATGAGGCCATCAATTAATCTTATCTCGTTGCACATTACCAGGTCTAGTATAGCCTGCTCTCTGGTTGGCTCCATAACATTCTAAGAAACTATCCCAAAAACATTCTATGAACTCCTCATCTGGGCTACTTTTGCCCATCTGATGCCCCGATGAGCTGTCTCCTTCCAGGACCTCATTGACTCAAAGGTCCACACCTCTCTGGAGGGCCATGTTAGGGAGAGTGCAGCAGATCACCACAATGACCGAGACCCTTGCAGGAGGGTATTAGAGGGCGCCACCCAACCAGTCCAGGCACTGGAATCGCATCTTCAGAAGCCCAATGGCCTGCTCAATAGTTGGCCTGTTGAACAGATGGCATTGGTTGTATCACCTCTGTGCCTTTGTCTAGGGCTCTCGTAGAGTGGTCAGTAGCCATCTTCTCAAGGGATTTCCTTTGTCCCCTTTGAGCCATTCACACACATCAGGAGATGGAGTGAAGCATCAATGTAGCCTTGTCTTGCGGAGGATGAAGGAGTCATGGCAAATACCAGGAAAGTGAGCACACACATGGAGAAAGCTCTTCTTGTGGTTGCAGACCAGTTGGACGTTGAGAGAGTGGAAGCCCTTCCCGTTGATGGATTTCACTGGCCGGTTACTGGGTGCATCGATGGCTACATGGGCGCAATCAATGATCCCCTCCACCTGGGGGAATCCAGAAATGGAGGCAAAATCCAATGCCCTCTGTGTCTGCACAAGCAATCTGTGTCAAAGTTGATGTAGTCTACTGCCCTCCTAAGTATGACATCCGTGACCTGCCTGATGGAGTGATGAGCTGCTGACTGCGAAATGCCACCAGGTCCGCAGCTGATCCCTGGCCTGACCCGGTTGCATAGAAATTCAGGGTGACAGTGACCTTGATGGCTGCCATGGGGACCATGAGGCCTCAGGTCATCGTGGATCAAAGCACACCCCAGGACCAAGACCATCTGTCTGGATAGGCACAGTCTCCTACGGCATTGGCACTCTGTCATTTGCAGGTAGCTGACTCTTGGAGTGTGCACCTGATGCCTTGGGTCGCACCTTGCTCCCCTTGTAGCCCATCCCTCCTGTGCTCCTCTGGCCTCCTGCTGTCCAGGAGGTTGCATCTGCTGCAGCTCATCCTGGCTGCTCTGTCCAATGTCAGAGTAGTCTGTTCACATCTGAACTCCCTCAGCTGGGCTTTGTGTGTTCACCAGGCCGTCCCTGCCAACACCAGCTACCCCAGTAATGCCAGTGGCCTGACATCCTTCACCAGTTTCCTACCACTCACCGCTGAGAAAAGCAAGTCTTACAGTTCCAGCAATGGCTATGCTGTGGCACTTTTGGAGCAGCTAAGCTTTATTTTGTGCCTCTGCATTATTTTTATCCGCCCTTCCCATAGCCCTCATGGCCCCCCAGCATTGTTCACAACTTGTACACCCTGCTGTGTTCCAGACATGGCGTTTTCCACTTTCCCTTCCTTTAAAATTTGACAACTGCTCCTGACAAGCCTTTCAATGAGCTTGTCAATAAGCTGAACAGATAATTGATTGAAGATGTTCACATTTCCTGTTCCCTCCCTCCCAGCATTCTTTTAAAAACTGCTTTGCATTGCAGTGGCAGCGGGATCCAGTGCCGACCTCCGAGAACCCGATCTTCAAATCACTCGTGCACCTCCTCCTGCCCCCAGTGAGCTTTCAAAATCCAGCTCTTAACCTCTGCTAAACCTTCTGAAGGGTCTCTGACCTGAAACGTTAACTGCATCTGCAGTATTTTGCTTTCATTTTACTGTACAACCTTAGTCTGGACTGTTTGTAATATTTCCCCATCATTGCTGCATTTATAGTTTACTGAGCGTACTACTCTAGCCAGTTTTCCAAAGATATTACCAATAGTGGACGGAATTCCAGTTGATCTGTAATCCAGTATCCTATGTATCTTATGAATGGAGCTTTCACTATCCTGCAACCTCTGGTGCACAGCATTCTTAAATGGATTAAGAAAACTGTGGCTCCCTTGGTCCATCTTACGAGCGAAGCTTTCACTCATTTTAACAATTGGGTCTCTCCTAGCAAGTTCAATGTCTGAGGAGGGCCATGTATCTGGTGGGAAGTGGATCCTGGGAGACCAGTATCAAGGCTTAGGGCAAGAGGATGTGCTCGGTTGAGGTTTTGGATATATGGATAGTTGGGTATTGGAAAAGTTAGCTGATTTACAAAGGAGAATTATACTGGTGCCTCTGAGAGAAGCAAATGCGGAGATGCATTTGGGCACAGAATGGGGTGCAAGCTCCTTAAATTACATTCAAGGTCTCTGTAGGCACATGTGTAACTACGTTAGCATACTACAAATGGAATGCATTTGTACAGGTAATATATTTACCATTTTATTCTTAGAAGTATGTGATAATCCAGTCACTTTTGCATTCATACATTTAAAGCCATGCTATTATCAAAAGCATTCCTCTGTTTGAATCTGGGTGGGTGGGGGGCATATGGGGTTGTCATCATGGTAATATGATTGGCCAGAATTTGTTTTATTGGAATGTGACTGAATAAGATTTGATTCTGGGCATAAATATATTGCTTAATCTGATTGGTAAATAAGGAAAGTAGCAAGCAAACAAAATATATAAACATACAAAATGACAGACATGAAAAGTCTCACTCATCCATCTAGCCAGTCCCATATAATTGTGATGCCTAGTGCAATAAAACAGAGAAAAACCCGGGTCAATTAGGGAAACGTCTGAAAACTTCCTTTCCAACCCCTTTGTGTAATCTAAACTAGCCCAGGCGATCCTAATTTATTTTATTAGTTAACTACCTCTTGTATGAGCTGATCTCCACCCCAGCCAGAAAAAGATATAGCTCCCTCTTAAAGGAATTCAGAAAATCATTGTTCACTGCCTGAGGTGGCTCCACAGGTCTACCATTCTTCGGAAAAAGGAGTACCGCCGAACAGCCAACCTAGTTTTGCCCATACATAAATAAAAGCAAAATACTGCAGATGCTGGAAATCTGAAACGTTAACTCTGCTTCTCTCTCCACAGATGCTGCCAGACCTACTGAGTATTTCCAGCATTTCTTGTTTTTATCGCCCATATATAACTTGTGTGAGCCCTGATTTTCCCTAAGCTATTCAGTTGACATAATTGGTCTGCATTAACACAATCTAGACTGTTCATTAATTTATAAACCTCAATCAGATTGCACATGTCTACAGCTCTTTGAGCCTATCTGGGTAACTATAATGTTTTAAACTGGAAATTAATCTTGTAGACCACCTCTGCACCATTTCCAGAGTCTCAGTATCTCCCCCTGTGTGAAGCAACCAAAACTGGACACAGTATTCCAATTGAGGCCTAGCCTAGGCCTCATACAAAGACAAAATGGTATATGCTTTATTTTATCATGAACAGTCCTCTGAATACCACCTAACACCCTGTTTGCTTCAGCTAAAACTGCCTGATATTGGTCATGAAGCTTTAGCGAGTGACCACTGAAGCACTTAGATAAAACAAACAATTCGAATGAAGGAAAAGATACAAGGAAAGGTTGCGTTTTAACCATTGAGTTTTTGTGCCAATTTTCTTCCTCAGTCTCTGAGGGTAATTTTATCTTTTGGTAATGATGTAAAATGGGTGATATTATATCAGGTATAATTTGTGACCAATCTGATATCACCCATTTTACATCTTGGCAAAATGTAAAATTCTCCCCAGAGACTTTATTACTAAAGAAGAAAACTGGCACAAAATCTCAGTGGTTAAAATGCAGCTTGCTTGATAACTGTAAACTTAGATGACAGGAAATATTTTTATAAATGCTTAGTGAAATCAAATCTCTAAAGCCCCAATTGTAGAAGGGTTGTGAATGCATTTTGATCCTTTGGTGTACAACTGCTGAAGTGAATCTTTGTATTAAAGGGGGTTAGGATACAGTCATTTAGAAAATATTTGCACTTGGTTAAATCAGTCAATTCCATTTAAGTTATTGTTCAGTCAAATAATTCAGTCCTGCAGAAACAATTGACTTCAAGATTTTAAGCATTTTTTCACAAGAAATTAAACGTCAAAAATGTTAACATTGTAAAGTTTTAAAAATGAACAAAGAATATAGAAAATATAGTTACAGCACAATTTTACTTCTTAACTGTAAAGTTATTTTCTATGCATTGGTAACTGTATTACTGACCTTGCGAACTGTATTACTCCATGACTGCCAATCATATTACTCTATTAGTAATTGTGTTACTTGATGACATTGTCAACTGTACTATTTCAGGACTTTGCCAACTGTAATACTCTATGACATTGTTAATTGTATTACTTTACAATGATGTATATTCCCTCTTCCCAGTACAAGTCTTTCTTTTTTTAAGCACAACCAATTTGCAATGCAAGTTTAACTTATGGGCCATATGACATGTATCCCAACAACTGTTTAATTATTCAGAATGCTTCGGCATACAACTGAAGGAATTCCTTTAGAACTTAGCACTTAGCACCTTGGGTCAGGAGGAGGAGGACAGTCAGCCTCAAAGGAGGCAGGTTACTTTGCTAACAACCCTCATATGATGACCTAGATTATGCAGTTGATAAGTCTGCTTTGAACTTTCAAATACACTACATTAAAGTTGGGCATATTTCAAGCTATAGTGCTCAAAGATATGGCTGTAAAATAGCTGATCAGCTGCTGGAAGACATTAGCTGAAGGACAGGTATATGAACATGTGCTAATGCATCTACTTGCAATGAGGTAAGTAAATGCTGCTGAAGCACTGCAGCTCCAATTCTGTTGTCGAAAGGATGGTGACAATGCACTCACGCCTTATGGTGAATTGCATTTCTCCCAAAGTTACTTGATAGAAGTTCCAAATGCTTGGTGTACACTAAATGAGAGCTCAGATCTGTGTTTGCCAATTGTCTAATGGTAAACTAATGACTTTTATCCTTGAGGGAAAAGTAAGTTGGTTGCCTTTGGTATCAGCATGGCTCCAAGATATTACACATGGCGATGAAAACTGTGATCTATAGCAGTCTTTGTACCCTTTTAATTGTGGCATGCAGGTCCTTGGCACTCCAAGGAACTATGAATAATTGGCCAATGAGCTTGGTTCATTGGTAGAGCCTAGAGGGATAGGTATGTCAATGGAAATGGGTTTCTTCAAACTCAGTTGCAGATAATCCTAAACACCAAAGATCAAGCAGGTAGAGTGGTCATAACTTAACAGACAGTGGGAAGCTTACCAATGACCTATGTTTGTAAACTGTGCAATTTTAATAATAAGGATTGAATCTTATATAATTTAATGTTTAGAGTTGCAGAAACTATGAAGTTTTATAACATGTTCAGACTAAACTAAAAATTAACAAGTCTACAAATTGTCTAAGGAATGTTTACGGGCAAAAAGCAGTCTGTGTGCCCAGAGCACAAGCCAGAAGCTGGAGGCCTGAGGCTTGCACAAAATTGCGCCCTTGGTCTTATTTTAATAAATGTAGTCAGTTGTCACCACCAGTCCCTCAAGAGGCAGTTTGCCACTTTACTCCACTCCAATTTGGGCTGAATGCTTGACGGGCAGTGGGACACAGATGAATCTTGAGGGTGGGAAGGAGAAAAGGTATGAGGCTAACAACGGCTCACAATAATGCTGTGGGCACTTGCCAGATCCACAAGAAGAAGATAAGTAAAAACATTTATATTTTGGTGGCAGCCTGCAGCGGAACCTTTAAAAATTGCTAGGTACACTCATGTAGACCAAGTAATCCTGAGCAGAGCAGACCCGGTGCCGGCATCAGTCATAAGCCTAATGCCCATTATAGTTATCCATGAGGAACACCTGGAAAGCCACATTTACCAAGTTGGCAATGCTTGTAACTCTGCATCCTGAAATGAGTCCTTTTTGCCCCTTTTTTCATCTGCAAAAGAAGTGTAACAGGGGCCAATTTCTCCCCTTCCAGTTACAAAGATGAGCAAATATATGAAATGAACATTTAATATGAGCAGAGGAACTCTTAGAGTTCCAAACTTCTCCAAAGTGCATACATCTTTAAGCACAAGTTTAAAATTGCCTACAGTTCTTGCAATTGTTATGATTCAGTAAAGAAACAGAGTTTCGCAATAAAGCATTCTCACAATAGTTAGGTGCTCAAAAAATGAATTATTTTAAAAGTCAGCTCCAAATAGCAAATGCCGCCCTCAGTATTTTTTCAGTTTGACTTTAAAACAAGGCAAACTCAACAAGCAAGAATATAAAAAACTCTTGAATAACTTGGTAGCAATCTAGAATGAAGGCCTAATGCAATTTCGTCTTCAAGCAGTATGAAACTTAATTAATTAAATTACAGAATCCATATTCAAATACATGTTTATTAGTTAAATATTACAAGCTGTCTCACCAGCATCAACATATCTATGGATTTTTAAGTAAATCGGAAGTACTTCTGAAGTGATTAGTCTCTTGCTCGAATGAATTTGATAAACCTACAGAAAACACAGCATTGGCTATCAAGAGCCCAGGAAGTACAAAGCAGCAGAGAGGCATTTAGGTTTGATGTAGTTACAGATAGCTCATAAGAATTGAAGCTCAGCTAAGCAGTAATTGATCACTTCTGCAGGATGCTGGCATGCCAGGTGTTGAAAGTTCCCCAGTGGAAGAATCAAACCATCCAAAGAAGCAAGATTGTGGGTTTTCAGCTGGCAATGTTTCTGTTGAATGGTCACACAGAACTTTGAAAAGAAATCTGTTGGAAAATGAATAAAACAAAATTCATTGCTTGGTTCTGTTGTATCTAGCTAGCAGCTTCTTTTTCACACAGTCATATACAGCTCAGAAGCAGGTCATTCAGCCCATTGAGTCCATGCCGGCTCTCCACGGAGCTATGCAGTCAGTCCCAATCCCCGGCTCAATCCCTGTGGCCCTGCAAGTCTATTTCTCTCAATTGGCCATCCAACTTCCTCTTGAAGTCATTGACTGTCTTCACTTCCATCACCCTTGTGGGCAGCAAGTTCCAGGTCATTACCACCCGCTGCATAAAAAAGTGCTTCCTCACATTCCCCCTGCATCTCTTGCCCAAAACCTTCAACCTGTGTCCCCTAGTCTTTGTACCATTAATTAATGGGAACTGTCCTTCTTTTTCTAATTTATTTAAGCCTGTCATAGACTTGTACACTTCTATTAAATCTCGGGTCAATCTCCTTTGCTCGAAGGAGAACAACCATAGGTATTCCAACCTAACCTTGAGCTAAAATCCCCCGATCCTGGAACCATTCTGGTTAATCACCTTTACGCTCTCTCAAGCAACCTCACATCCTTCCTAAAGTGTGATGACCTGAAACGTTAACTCTGCTTCTCTCTCCACAGATGCTGCCAGGCCTGCTGAGTATTTCCAGCACTTTTTTGTTTTTATTTCAGATTTCCAGCATCTGCAGTATTTTGTTTTTATTATAATGGGTGCAATACTCCAGTTGGGGCCTAACCAGTGCTTTATAAAGGTTCAGCATAACTTCCCTGCTTTTGTACTCAATGCCTCCATTTATGAAGCTCAAGATCCCATATGCTTTATTAACCGCTCTCTCAATATGTCCTGCCACCTTTAAAGATTGATGCATATGCACCCTCAGGTCCCTCTGTTCCTGCACACTCTTTAGAACTTCGCTATTAAATATATATTGCCTCTCCCCATTCCTTCTGCCAAATTGCAACATCTCACACATGTCAGTACTAAATTCCATCTGACACAGTCTGCCCATTCTGCTAGCCTATCTTGGTCCTGTTGCAGGTGGTTCATATCATCCTCACTGTTCGCCACTTCTCCAAGTTTGGTGTCCTCAGCAAATTTTGAAATTCTACCCTGTATTCCAAGATTCAAGTCATTTACATATAGCAAGAAAGCAGTGGTCACAGCACAGACATTTGGGGAAAACCACTATCTACCATCCTGCAATCTGGAAAAGCAACCATATTCCATTTCCCTCCCCTTTCAGCATTTCAAAGGGACTGTTCACTCTGCAACACACTGCTCCACTCCTCAATCTCAATCCCAACACCCCTCCTCTTCCCATGGTAACTTTTCACGCAAGTGCAAGAGATACAACACCTGCTCTTTTACCTCCTCCCTTCACACCATCCAAGGCCCAATTACTCCTTCCAGGTGAAACATGTACTTCTTTCAATTTAATATACTGTATTCACTGCTCACAATGTGGTCTTCTCTACATTGGGGAGACTAAACACAGATTAGGTGACTGCTTTGCAGAACACCTCCATTCAGGCCACAAACATGACCGTGAGCTACCAGTCACCTGTCATTTTAATTCTCCACCTTCCTCTCATGCTGTCCTCTCTGTCCTCGGTCACCTGCAGTGTTCCAATAAAGCTCACTGTAAGCTCGAGGGATAGCATCTCATCTTTCAACTGGGCACTTTACAGCCTTCTGGAATAAACATTGAGTTCAACAATTTCAGACCGTAATCTCTGTCCCCATTTTGTTTCATTTTCTTTGTATGTTTCGGTTTTCTCTTGTTTTTGCTTTTGCACAAGAGCACAACTGCTCTCAGTATATCTTTTGCTTCTTTATTTCTTTTCTTGTCTAATTATCACTCCCTTTGGCCTTGAATGATTAACTCTTCTGCAGTTTAATCTCTCTTGTCTTCCACCGTATCATCAACCTTCCCTTTTGTTCTTTTTCCCACTCTCCCCTTGCTCAAAACCTATTACATCTCTAACTTTTCCCAGTTCTGGTGAAAGGTCATTGACCTGAAATGTTAACTCTGTTTCTCTCTCCACAGATGCTGCCTGATCTTGAGTGTTTCCAGCATTTGCTGTCTTTGTTTCAGATTTCAAGCATGCACAGTATTTTGCTCTTGTATTAATGATAAAATATAATTATATTTTTACAGTGGTAAGCCATTTAACTACTCAATTAGACAAAATAATGAAAAATGCAATCTAATAATAAGCTACAGTTACCACAATATCTACAACTACACTTCATAATTACTTCATTGGCTGTAAAAAGCATTTTGGAGTGTCCCGTGGTTGTGAAAGGTGCTGTATAAATGCAAGTCTTTCTTTTTATCATTATTTTATAGTTAACAATTATAAATGTGGTCCATTTATTTCTTGTAATCTTTGCTGACAATGGGAGTTAACTGGAACCACTTAAAATTTCCTGTGGGGCTACCAATTAGTTCAATTACCTTCTGATAACTCACCTCAACTCAACAGAGCTTAATGAGCTGATCCAGGCAGTTAAATACCTTTTCACCAGTTGCCACAGTTTGTTTGGATTTTTGTAACTGACATTTGGATTCAAAGAAATTAGCTATTATTAGCTGACTGAACAAATCACCTCATCTGAGTTAGTTCAAAGTTACTTTGTTCTTCCATTGGAGGCTACAGCTCGAAAGCCAGTTTGAACCAACTTTGTAGCATACATATCAAAATAAACTTGATGCAGGGATTTAAACTGCATTTGTTTCATTTAGATAAAAGCAAAATACTGCGGATGCTGGAAATCTGAAACAAAAACAAGAAATGCTGGAATCACTCAGCAGGTCTGGCAGCATCTGTGGAAAGAGAAGCAGAGTTAACGTTTCGGGTCAGTGACCCTTTCGATTCCGAAGAAGGGTCACTGACCCGAAACGTTAACTCTGCTTCTCTTTCCACAGATGCTGCCAGACCTGCTGAGTGATTCCAGCATTTCTTGTTTTTGTTTGTTTCATTTAGGTTGTTTATGTAGATTAAAAGGACAGCCACTAACTAAAGTAGGGCAAATTTTCATCATTTTTGTCACAGTTCTTACAAACTGATTTCTCCTAATTTCAGTATTTCCTCCTATTTGTTTCTTCCTGTCTCTATTGCCCACTCACTCTGTGCTGATTAGCTGACATTCTACTTTTTACAAATAGGGCGGAAATTAATTTTCATCTTGCTAGGTTAGTCCATTACTGGGGAATGGGAGGAATGCAATGAGAAGAAAATTCCAACAATTAGGATCCAGTTGCTTCTGAATTCTATGCTAATAAGGTACCTCTATTTGGCACAATTCTGATGGTACATAAACACACAATTTACATGAGACAGGTCCCAGGTTTGATTCCAAGACTGTGCCTAGTTACTTAATCTCAGGTGAGGCTATAATTGTTGAACAATCTGATAAAGGACTGATCCATGTAGCAGAAGATGTCGCGCCCACTACGTTGACTTATGCAGTGTTAAAAATCAACCAAACAGCGAGGCATGTAAAGCGAATATGCATTAATGAAAAGCAGTATTTACAGTAGGAAATTCATGATAGCGAGGGAAGGACAGAATGAGGGACATCAACTGAGGGAAATAATTTTGCCTTTTATTCCTTGTAGATACTTTAAAGGAAATCTGCTTTTGATGGGGGAGGAGACTGCAAAACTGGTCCCTGAAAGGGTAATGTTTCAGGTATAATATTTACTTGTTTAAATAGCACTTTCACTACACTTCTGTTAAAGTTACAGTGGCAGAGCAGCAGCAGCGCCAAAAAAATTCCCGGCCAATGTGTAGATCTTGGCAACACACCAGAGAACAATCACATAAAAGAACAAATGACATTTAACTAATGGATTCAATAACAATAACATAAAAAACAAACTAGATTGGGAATAAGTTGCAATAGCAGAAAAGCCCATTGTGACAAGCCAGATCAATTAGAAACTGTGTCAATGGACAAAGCTGATGGATTGATAATATATGGAGATAACAGGAATGGAAACAAAAACAATGAATGGGGAAATATATAAAGGACAGAAAGAAAAGATAAATGTATATTAACACAGACAAAATGGATACAAAAGCAAGTGCACAGTGGTTAATTTATTTATTTTCAGGATTATAGTATAATTAATGTGTCAAAAAGAGGCGCACTGAAAAGAATAATTTATCAAACCAAAAGATAGAAAGGAAGATAATTATTTCATTATTGATATAGAGGCAGTCCATTAAATTATTTATTGGTTTAATTCTGTAAGGGGGTACCGAATGTTCAAAATTAATTATGTTTTAGTTAGAAACAATGCATGGAGGAGATCACTTAAATGAATTATATGTGTGTTAATGTGTGGCAAACAGAAAATCACTTGAACTATCTGTTGGTCATAATCAAAGGATAGAAGAAATTGATTAATTATTCACCGATTTATTACGGTGAGGAGACTGAAATAATTGGCTATTCTAAATTGAATAGTGTCACACTCATGCATGGAGAAATTATGAACTATATAACAAACTTATAAAACAACGCATTCGCCCTCCTGAAATTTTCCAAGTTTTGTCTTCAGTGAACCAGGAAACAGGAAAACAAGCCTGCACAGTTTTTTTAAATCTTCACTCCCAGGGAAGAACACTAGGTTTCCAGTGAACGCTTTTTAAAACCATCAGATCTAAACACGTTATCTTTTAATCTCTATCTTTTCTTGTGTGTATCTACGTGCGTGTGAGCGTGGATGAAGTTACAAATATTTTCGGGTGTTGTATAATAAACATTTATCTTTCTTTAAGCCTACGAGAAAACCTGTCATTTATCTGTTTGTTGACCATTGAAATGCTCAGGGATTAAAACACATTTCTAATAAAAAGGCTGTCTTCAGTCAGTTGAGAGGTGAAAAAGGGAACTCACCCCTATCATTTCCCACCTGTCCGTAATAATAGGGAAGACTGATTAAATTGATTAAATAAATTAACTCTGATGGTTTTGTTCTACAAATGAGAAATGAGCTTTAGCTAGACAGAGGAAGAAGTTACTGTAATGCTGCTGACTGGTTCTAGAAGCCATGGTGAGGTGCAGGAAAAGTTGCCTTCCAAAGTGTTGATTTCCAGGGTATCTATTAGAACTGTTACATGTATAATTTCTGATTAAGTCATAAAAATGACATGCCTTGAGTTGTCCAGTAAGGAAAGACAGGCATACGGCAACATGCAGAATAAATGATTATATGGAGGTTCCATGGGAGACAGGCTGGGGTTTCATTGTTACTGCACTCCATTAATAATGTTACCAGGCATAACTGAAAAGGGGAGGATGCAGCAAACTCTAGGCCCAATGAAGCACCAGATTTACAGAATCCGGGGAAAGATCGACACAATTGAATGAATTGAATCCATGAATCCAAGCGCAATTAAATTATACAGAAAGAGGCTATTTGACCCATTGTGCCTGTGCCGGCTCTTTGGTAGAGCTATCCAGTTAATCCAGGTTCCCTGCTCTTTTCCCATGCAGATGGAGAAAGTTACAATACAAATTAAAACAGAGGCTGTGTCGTTAGTATGTTAATGTGTAATACATTCCATGTAATATACATATCGCATGCAATTTATGGGAGTAACAATCATTTGTAACCAAACATAGGCAGAATGGGTTGAGAGTGGAGTAATGCCAATTAACCGATGAAACAAGCATAATTGTGAATCTCAGCTCAACGTTTTACATTATCTGAACAAAGTTATGACATTGTCTGCTAACCATGAAAATAGAAGAGCCATAACCGGTTGCCAAGCTTTGCTGCATCAACAGACAGCAGCAGGGAATAATGGAATAAAGGCATACAACAGGCACTGCCCTGTTAAGATAGAAGGAAAATTGGGTCTTGCTGTTCACCGTTGCATTAAGGCCCATCTGTGTTCTGCTGCTAAGGCCCATTCTACACAAACTCCAATTGATCCAGAACTCTGTCACATGGATCCTACCCTGTACAAATTTTTTGTCACCCATTACCCCTATCCTTGCTGACTTCCACTGGTTCCTCACACAACAGTACATTGGCTTCAGAATTTTCAACCATACTAATTTTTATAAGTAAATGAATAACCATGATGTTGACATTAAAGGTAACAGTCACAGCAGCACCAAAAATGGAACTACAAGATGTAACCTTCTAGTCTTTGACAGGTTACTTTATTGTTCAGATACAAGAATTACGAGAAATAATGAACCAGATTGTATCCTGGTTTTGGGAGTGCCAGCAGCACACCAGAAGGTGATGGGGAGACCCTGCCACAGCCCTCCATTGGACCCTGTTGCAATTGCACGGCAAGCAGCCAATTAACGGCCATCTTTGGGGATGCCGTCCCTTTCAGGGATGAGCTCACGCCTACAGAGCTGCCAGCCAATTGAAGAGCCAGCAGCTCTGCAGTGCTGGCAGTGGTGACCACTGCCAGTATTGCAGGAGGCCTGCAGTGCCGAGGATGGAGGAGACCCCGGAATACAGGTAAGTGGGGTCAAGGTTGCTGAAGCCTGTCAGGCAGGCCCTGGTGATAGGGAGGGTAAGTGGGGGGTTGGTAAGGATGGGATGGGGTCTTGCCAGATGATGGCAGCCATTGCAGCTGGGAGGGTCATCCGGGGGCCATTGATTACTCCCAAAGGTAGGACCCCCACCCCTGAGCCTGCCAGCAGGCCACCAGGTCTCACTTGACAGTGTCTCCATGGGGTAGCAAGCCCCTCCATCTTCCATAAAATCAGACCGGAGGTGGGAGGCTGCCCTTAAGTGGCCATTGATTGGTTACTTAAAGGCATCAAATGGCCTGGGGTGGGAAGGCCATCGTCAGCCTTCACCACCCCAGACAAAATAGCAGGGGACCAGGACAATGTCGAGCACACTACCCCTTGCCATTTTGTATGCCCCCCCACCCACCCCACCTACCCCACCTCCATTCCCTTCTCCAAGGGCAGGATAAAATCCTGCTGAATGAGACAACACTCAAAGCCCAAATTAAACATGAATTTCTTTACTAGGTTTGATGAGAATACCAGTTAACAATACAAAATACCTGTTAGCAATTCACCTGGTAGCAATAAACCCATTGGTAACAAGTACGTAACAAGGAATTATACATAGGATCACCCAGTGAGCAGTCACGTCCCATTGATTGTACTCTTCAGCAATTAGCCTACTTGCTTGGCTTAAGCACCAAATCACTATTTAGAGTCACAGGGCTGAATTTTATTGGCTCACTGCGGTTCTGGGCAGCGAGCTTCAAAAAGTGGACGGTGCTTGCACAAAACGTGCGCCGCGGAGCTGCCGCGATATTTCGCGTGGTGGCTCATTAAAATAGAGGGGACAGAGCGCCAGCCTCAGATGACGTTGGGGGGGGGGCGGGTGCTTCGTCCCTGGCAACAGTGTCCGGCAGCACCACGCAGGTGCCGGTGCCATTTTTAAAGGGATTTAAGCCCTGACAGTTAATTTCAATTTTTAAAGAGTACTGGACCTTAGAATTAAATTTAAACAGTCTGTGAAAGATCGAAGCCCCTCTTCCACCTCCCTAATGACCATACAAGATATTTATTTCCCTGTCCCCCCCAAAAAAACTATTTTGCCAGTCCTGACCTTTTACCCCCAAACTTCATAATCTTTGCCCCTCAGCCCCTTCCCACCATCCCCTCAGCCAATCATAACAGTTTTCTCCACTCCCCGCCACTGAAAACTTCACTCCTCCTCCATCCCCAACAGTGTTCTGCCTTGGATCTCCAAACGGAGATTCGAAGGCACAGGCCTTCCGGCAACTGGCCAGAATATTGGCATGGGACAGCTGTCGTTACAAGGTAAGAGATTATTCATGCATTTAAATTTAATTAGCATATTTAAATGAAGTCTCCGTCGTCATGCGGTGGGGAGGCCACCACGTAGTTTTGTCGCCACCTGGGAATTGGAGCTGGTCCTTGTCGGCATCAAGGCCTATGGTGGGCCTCTCCCAGAAGGATATTACGGGCACCCCCACCTCCATCCCTGATGTCAGGGGGCTTATAAAATTCAGCCGATAGAGTCATAGAGTCATTTACAGCATAGAAGGAGGCCATTTGGCCCATTGAGTCTATGCCGACTTTCCGCCAAGCAATCCAATCAGTACCACAACCCCCACTTAATCCCTGTAGCCTTACAAGTTTATTTCCTTCAAGTGCCCATCCAATTTCCTTTTGAAATCATTAGGCTGCATTTTATTCCGATGATGGAAGTCCCAGCAGGGCCTGGAAGGCAGGAGGCTGGAAGGCAGGGGGAGACCCAGGCTTGACCCTCCATTGGATCCTCAGAACCATTTCACAGCGGCAGCCAATTAACTGTTGAGGACGCTATCCCTTTAAAGGACAAGCTCCTGCCCCCAGAGCAGTCGGCCAATCAGAGAGCTGACTGTTCTGCAGTACCAGCAGTGCCACCTGGGAGGTGGCCATTGCTGGTACAGCAGGAGGCCCTGCAGTATTGAAGGAGACCCCAGGACAGGTGAGTTCCAGCAGGTCATGGCGAGGGAATGGGTGGTATCTTCCCGGGGGTGCCGCGATCACTGCCAAGGGTTGGGCCCTCCAGGGGTCCTGAATTGTCCCTAAAGGAGGTTCACACCCAACCCCCGAACCTGCAAAGGGGCTGCCAGCTTTTACCTGGTGGCTTCTCCCGGTGGCAGCAGGCCGCTCAGCCTTCCACAAAATTGAGGTGGAGGCAGGAAGAGGCCTTAAATGAACAAAATGGCAGGGGGCCTGGGCAATGTCAGGAATGGCACCCCTGTAATTTTGCTTGCCACCTCACTCCATTCCTGCCTCCAAGGGCAGAATAAAATTCTGCTAATTGATTGTCTCCACTTCCACCAACCTCATAAGTAGAGATTTCCAGGTTATTACCATTCATGGCATAAAAAAGTTATTCCTCCTGCATCTCATGCCCAAAACCTTCAATCTGTGTCTCTTAATCCTTGTGCCATCAGTTAATGGCAACAGTTTTTCCTTATCTAACTTATCTAAGCCTCTCATAATGTTGTACACCTTGATCAAATCTCCCCTCAATATGCTTTGCTCCAGGGAGAACAACCCCAAATTTTCCAGCTTAACCTTATAACTAATATCCCCCATCCCTGGAACCATTCTGGTAAATCTCCTCTGCACCATCTCAAGGGCACTCACATCCTTCCTAAAGTGTAGTGGCCAGAACTGGAAGCAATACCCTTGTTGGGGCCTAACCAGAGCTTTATAAAGGTTCAGCATAACATCCCTGCTTTTTTACTGTATGCTTCTATTTATGAAGCCCAAGATCCCATATGTTTTGATAACTACTCTCTCAATATGTTCTGCCACCGTCAATGATCGAAGCACATCCACCCCCAGGACCCTCTGTTCCTGCACACTCTTTAGAACTGCACCATTAAGTCTATATTGCCTCACCCTATCCCTTCTGCCAAAATGCATCACTTCACACTTTTTATTTATTCATTCATGGGATGTGGGCATCGCGAGCTAGTCCACCATTTATTGCGAATCCCTAGTTGCCTTGAGAAGGTGGTGGTGAGCTGCCTTCTTGAACCGCTGCAGTCCATGTGAGGCAGGTACACCAACAGTGCTGTTAGAAAGGGAGTTCCAGGATTTTGACCCAGCGACAGCGAAGGAACGGCGATATAGTTCCAAGTCAGGATGGTGTGTGACTTGGAGGGGAACCTGCAGGTGGTGGTGATCCCATGCATTTGCTGCCCTTGTCCTTCTGTATTGTCTACTTGTCTGTATTAAATTCCATCTGCCACTTGTCTGTCCATTCTGCTAGCCTATCTACGTCTTGTTGCAGAGGGTTTGTATCATCCTCACTGTTTGCCACTCCTCCAAGTTTGCTATCATCAGCAAATGTTGAAACTCTACTCCGTATTCCAAGATCCAAGTCAGTTATATATACAGCAAAAAAAGCAGTGATCCTAGCACTGACCCTTGGGGAACACCACTGTCTACCATCCTCCTGTCTGAAAAACAACCATTTACCGTGACTCACTGTTTTCTGTCCTTAAGCCAATTTTTTTATCCAATTGGACACTGATCCTTCTATTCCATGTGCCTCAGTTTTGTTAACCAGCCTTCTATGTGGTACTTTATCAAATGCTTTCTTAAAATCCATAAAGACAACATCCACCACATTTCCTTCATCAATCTTTTCTGTGACTTCATCAAAAAGTTCAATTAGATTAGTCAAGCCTTTTACAAATCTGTGCTGGCTATCCTTAATTAACTCAAGCCTCTAACACCTTACCCACCACTGATGTTAAACTAACTGGCCTATAGTTGCTGGGAATGAAAACAGCTTGCAGCTGTTAACAGATTACTTTAGCTAGAAAAGCCCTTTTGGCCTTTGCAATCCTTGCTGGTCAGATTCGGTCAGTTTTCTGTACACCCTGTATACAGCATTGCTTCCTGTATTTCATTTAAACTATTGATGCTCCTGGGTTGGATAGCCTCACAAGTCTCAACCACAAATTGCAATTAAAATAACATTATCGTATCTTACAGAACATGTAGAAAGACTAATTTAAATTGGAAAATAACATGCCTAGTGAATGTAACAGTCTTTTACAATGCTTTTGGACTGATATCACAACTGCACTATCACTGCAGTGGTGATTAAGTTAGATAATAAGGATCAGGAAGGTATGGATATACTCGAAGATTTGTCAGGCCAGAAATTATTCTAGCACAGTGTGAAGCAAAACTCCTTATCTCAGAATTGGATTTCATATTGTCATCAGAATATCAAGCTTCATTAAAACGTTCTCTTCTTTTTAATGAAGTTACTTAAAAATGAATTAAAATTTAAATTGATCACAAGGTGTACAGAGAACAAATTTAATTTTAAATGAACCATCTGACTGTGTACATAGTACGTTTAACAACTCAGTTGCCTGCTCCATGATCTAATTTTAAACTTTTCAATGCTGGTGGCTGAGAGACTCTTTAGTTGTTAATATTTAAACAGCATGACATATTTCAGACATGCTTTTGATTATCCAATTTTAATTTACAGAGAATTGCTGAATGTATACAGCTACAAACCTTATACTATGGAAATGCCTGGATATAGTAGTGTATATTATTCTGGCTATTCATACATCCTTGTAAAACATGATTTATGATTTGAAATCATAAACATGGCTGTTGTAATGGTTCCTATGAAGCTCCACACGTTGTTCAGAGCGAGCAGCAGGTGATGTCACACATCAGAGTTTTATAGCTGCGTGAACACCTCAGACTCATGAAAGCTACATTACATAGTTAAATGCACTGTTCTGGAGGCAATTCATTGTACACAAAGTGAAATGTTAAATCCTTATGATTTTATTTATTATGTAAAAGTGAGTCAAAATCATGTCTACATTATAGGAAATACTCATATGTATACTGCGTTAAATAATGTTGAAAATAATGGATAAATGCATTTTGCCCATGTTGGGAGGGGCTGCTGCCACATGGGAAGACCGCCTGTTAAAGCCTGGCAACCTCCCTGTGGGTTTCGGGGCAGGGACGCTCCTTGATGGGAATTCCATGACCCACAGAGTGGCCACCCGAACCTAGTGGCAATGGCCGCACTTGTGGCAATGGCGCCACTGGTGCTCCACAACTACCCTCCTCCCTGGCTAACAGGCCCCAGCTTCCCCCAACCCAACTCACCTGTCTTCAAGGGCACTACGCCATTGAGGTGCCCTCTTTTGGACCTGCAGGCTCAGCACTGGCCACCGCTAGCAGTGGCGCTGCTGAGGCTGCCGAGCTCCTCCCCTCTGATTTCCCTCCCAGGTCCCACCAACAGCCAAAGTCGGGTCACCTCCCACTTTCAACCCCAATGGTGGTACTTCCAGGTAAGCAGCAAAATTTAGCCCTTTATATTCTTCAATATTGATACCTGAATGTTGCATAAACTATTCACAACACCCAGGGCTGCTCCTCGTGGGCAGTAAGTATTTTAATTGCACTCCTGGATTCAGGGCTAGCAGTAATTAGAATTACTTCTTGCTGAAAGAAATCAGTCCAGGTTTTACCTGAAAAATTATCATTTCTTCAAATGGAGCAATTCATTGTACAGCCTATTTCAATAATGATGATTTCTTGTCTATATATTACCATACTGTCTGTGGATTGACATCATGCTGTGCAGTATTAGTAATCAAGTTGCTCATATAAAATTCCTCAACCTGCTATTTTGACAAAGCAGTTAATGTTTTCATCACTGTGATTTAAATCCACGAGTGTCCTTTATAAAATACACTTGCAACCGTTATCTAAAACCTTGAGTGGCCAAGGGGAGAACAAATTTTCACCATAACTTATTTTTAAACATTGGGAACCATTAAGCACCTGTAATGGCCAGGTAGGTGATGGCCTGGCTGGTTTCCACTGTTCACCTCCCACGTGACCACAGTCAGGGGGGTCAGATCTTGTTCTCCTCCCGACAGTGGGTTTCGTGACAGGGGGGCCGGAGAATTGGAGCGGCCACCATGGAACCCAACGCCGAGATTGCCGGTTCCGATCTTCCCAGGGGCGCAAAGCTCCATGGCAGCACCTTCACCGCTCTGGTACGGGACCCTACTTTAAATATGGTAAGTACCTCTTTGCATCCATTTCAATGCAATTTGCCACAATCTTACCATCTGTTCCCAATCTTGAACTCAACGTGCGGCACTCACGCGCGTTCACTTTCCCATCCATGAGAAGCTGGTGCCACTGAGGCGGGGAAGGGATCAACTCTGTATTGTGTGTATGGATAAGGGGGGGAAGGGGTCAATTCTGCATTTGGATACACTGTTTGCAGTGCTGGCAGCCTTTTAATGATGGCGCCAGCACCTGCTCCTGCATCAGGTGACACTGTCCATGGTGTCGTTATTGCCGCCCCCGCCATGTGATTGGGGGTGGGTGGCCGCCATCATTACGGTAAGTGGCCGCCCACCGTGTAATAGTGGTGGCGCGACCGCATGGGTCACTTGCAGGTCAGCCGCCATGTTCCATGCCTGCGGCCACTCCCGGTGGTGGGACTACACAATCCAGCCCAGTGTTTTTGTTGAAATAGTGTTTCAGCCTGTGTTTGGTTTTTCAAATAAACAGACAGTGATAGGTTTTCTCATAATTTTAAAACAGAAGATTAAGTATTTATTGAACAATATTTAGTGCCCGAAGTGATCACAACACAACCCATGCACACATTCACTCTCACAAGCACACTCACGAAGAAATATATAGAAGGTAAAGTGTAAGAGGTGTTAAGAGTTCAAGGTGTAAAAGTTTGTTGTTTCAGGTAAACCTGTAGAATCTTCCCAGAAGGTGAGCTTTAAAGTTCCAGGCCTGTTTGCTGGTTGTCTTGAATTTGCTGGGTTGCTGAAGACTTCTGGCAGTTCACATCAGTTTGAAAATTGTACTGATATATTCATTCAGTTTTCACAGGTGGAGGAGTTGTTTCAAATGCACTCTCTTTTCTCTGCTGCTGTTGGCTTTCAACTTGTCTCAGCAGGGTTTAAATGTTAGCTTGAACTAGTCTTTCTCTCTTTCTCAGCCTTATGCTGGAATTCAAGATGGTTTCCGATGTTGACCGTGTGGCTGGAGAGACCAGACAGATGTTGATGACTTGATGGCTGAACTGGAAGATTCCTTTGTTCTTCAAAACGATTACCTTTAAAGGTAAATTCATTGAATGTTAGTATTGCCCATGTGACTAGGCCTCAGCTCTTGGATGGGCTGGTACAATGGCTTTTGATGGCCCCATTTTGATAATCTGAGAGCTGTTCACAGATTATTGTGGTGAAGAGTAGTTTGAGACATAGAGTCTGGGAGTGCCTTTGTTTTAGCTTGCTTTCCGTATAGCTCACATCCACGTGTGATAAGCTGTCTCATTTCCATGTAGATGAGGTTAATTGGTTTTAGTTCTAGTAGACTTGGATGTGTATTTTAGTGCAGGAGGTGGTATGGGTCATGTGACTTGCCCCCCATTTTGTTGACAGCAAATGTACCAGTCTTTTAAAAATTGTTCTAATTTTTTAATTCTTCAATTTGTTTTTGTATTTTCTTCACTTCACTTCTCATAAGTGTGACATACCTAATTTACAGTAAGACCAAAATGGGCACAAATTCAGCAGTGTTGAGTCCATTGTGCTTACCCAATAGTTCCAGCAGGAAGTCGGATTCATTTTCAAGTTCAAGCCTCATTAGAATACAGTCAGCGGGTTTAATGAGCACAAGCAGGCAGCTCACCAAAGTAGGATGTCTAAAATCCAGCAGCTCCACGAGTAAGCTGAGACTGTTCCTCTCGGCCCCACAAAAATCCCCACCAAATTGTTCCACTGCTCAGGCCACTCACTGTATGGTACAAATAGACAGAGTGAATGCGGCACTTGAAAATTGCAAATGAGGTCCTAAATCCAGCATGGGGCCTTGAGTTATGTATGTGACTTGCCTCCTGCCTTTTTCAGGTTGGACAGCTGGGCACTCAATTACATGTTCACCCGAAAATAGCAGCAGGCAAGCCTTGGGCATCCAAGCAGCTGCTGCTGTTACCTTGCCATTTTAAATGACCGGGCACATCGGCAGCAGGCGAAAACAACAGCAGCCCGCCCATGCGGGCAGCACGTCGTGGAGCCGCTGCGATATTAAGCATGGCAGCTCATAGCTCATTTAAATAGCTGGGGCAGACCACCCACCCTGATGACATGGAGGGGGTGGGCTCTCTGCCCCGGCAATGGCATCAGCTGCATTTGCGCAGGCGCTGACACCATTTTTAAATGGCTTCGAGCCCTACATTTAATTTAAATATTTAAAGAGAGATTGGAGGATAAAAATTTAAAACATTTATTTTGCTCCTCTCCCACCCCCCCCAAATATAATTAATTACTCGCCCTCTCCCTCCCAAAACATTTACCTTGTCCCGTACTGAGAAACTTACCTGCTCCCCCACTCTACCAGTGTTCCGCCTTGGTTCCCTGGACAGGGATCTGAAGGCACGGGAGTGCCGGCCACCGTCACGAGGATCGCACCGGGATCGACGGCGGGAATGTAGCAGTAATCAATTCATTTATTTGCATGCATTTAAATATTTAAATTGGGCTCCTGTCACTGAGCAGCAGGGTGGGGGTGCACCACAAGGCCTCACCGCCACCAGCAATATCAGGTTGGGCCTTCCCCGCATTGAGGTTTGTGGCAGGCCTCTCCCAGAGGCATTTTCCAGTTCCCCCTGCTACGACCCCCGACGTCGGGGGGGTCTGTAAAGCTCAGTCCATTGTCTGTTGAAAATCTCAGCCCCCTCAACCCCCGCAATTTTATTACTTCAGAATAAGAAATAGACAACATAAAGTTACACAATCTATGGTTGGAAATTATCGCTTGAAGTAGAAATACTATTATTCACTTTAAGGGGCACAGATTTTTTAAATTGAAAACAGGGCCCTTTGTGTAAACTTTCAGTAATTGTATAATCATTATTCCAGAAATCTTAAGGCCATTTCAGGTTTCAGTATCAAGAAACTCTCTTCTTTCCCTTTAGTAGGAAGATAAAAATGCACAGGCAATTTATCCAGGAAAAAAATGTTGGCACATCATTAACTTTCGACTGCACAGACATATCCAGAAATATCATACCTATGCCCATAAGGTAAGGCATATATAGCACAGCACTAGGGTAAAAAGATCATGATCAAAAGAACTGACACAAGATGTAGAATTGATTTGAATATATCCAATAGGATCTGGAAACAGAATTTTGAATTTTGATCTGCAAAGTGTATTTTTAATTGTAAAGCTCCACCCACATGTTGAAGAAAAAATACATTTTTATTTGTAAATGTGTTTTTGATTTTCTCATTAATTTCCTCTCCTAATTTTTTCACATACTTTCCTGAAGCTACTGGCTCCTCACATAGATATGATTGCACAAATGCTGGCATCCCTCCTGCACCTGAGCCAAGGGGTCATTATTTATGAAGAACTTTTGACAGTGAGTGTTGGCAAGCTATTCTACCAGAAACTGCCACCAAAAGGTATATGTGTTTTAACAAAACATTTTTTAAAACATTCCTGTGGAGCCTTTTCTCATGATAAAGTTGTGCGAGGCACAGTGGACTATAACTATGCCGGGCACACGAGCTGCAGCTTACTGCAGAGCCCATTCCAATCTGCCCAGGCAGAGCAAAGGTCCTTTTAAGTCTTCTCTAAAGGATCACTTCTTGTAGAGGCATGTACCTGGTTGAAGTGTTGCTATGTTCCTGTGCAATGGGGTCATTATTCATGGAGGCAAGATGCTGGATCTGTCACGCGCAAGCCAGGGAGGGATGAATTTTTAAGGATGAACGCAACCTGATAACTTGCACCATTTCTTGTGTTTTTGTAATTAATCCTTTGCATGTTGTCACACACAATCTGTACATTAAGGGAATGGAAGCCCTTCCTGCTGAGGTAATGGAGGCAGTTTTCTGAGAGGTGCTATCGATTGAACCCAGGACCTTGGGAAAGCCAGCAACTCCTTAAAACTGGATGGTCCTATCTTACTGCTATCTTGTGGTGATGCACCTTATAGAAGATCTGGAGGGTTCATTATAGTTACTTGACAAATATATGGCCACTTTGCACTTTGGCTCTGAGACTGACCTCAGAATCTGCACACAGGTACGATGGTCCTTGAACTTGCTTCTTTTCGAATGAATATCAGTGAGATCCCACATCGCTTCCTGAAATCAACCGGTGCCTTAAAGGTTGAGTACGGTCATCACCTTCACAGCCGCAGGGATAGCAGTGTGGACCACTAACCATGGCTCAAAACGTTCATGCAGTAGATGGCAGGGCTGCTCTATTGCCTCTTTAGTGAAGTACTGGGTACTGCCTGTGCGGAGTTCGCAAGTTCTGCCTGTGACCGCATGGGTTTTCGCCGGGTGCTCCAGTTTCCTCCCACAGCCAAAGACTTGCAGGTTGATAGGTAAATTGGCCATTGTAAATTTCCCCTAGTATAGGTAGGTGGTAGGGGAATTGAGGGAAGGTGGGGATGTGGTAGGAATATGGGATTAATGGAGGATTAGTATAAAATGGGTGGTTGATGGTCGGCACAAACCGGTGGGCCGAAGGGCCTGTTTCAGTGCTGGATCTCTAAATAAAATTTTTAAAAATAAAAAGTGCACTTTTTTTATACACATCTCCTCAATGACAGTGTAGTCTATATATTCTATGTAGGGACAATATCTGGCGAGGTAAATCCTCCTTAACTGATGCACAGCTGTTCCATCCAGTGCTGCTGCATTGCCTCCTCTTCCATGATAATGGCATGTAAAGGTATTCCTCAGGAAATGTCATACCTATTCCTGAGAAGCCCTCACTCTGAGTGACAGGGCAGGTAAAATTTCCCTGTGGTCTCAGTTAGAAGCAGTGAGAATCAATAAGAAAGAAAAAATATTGGCTGAAAAAATCATTCCGACCTACACAAATCACATGTGAAAATCTCCACACTTTTCAGGCTCAGAAACTTTCTCACTTCCACCTGTCTAAGTTAATTCTGGCAACAGCTGTACCTGGTGAAACTGAGTCTAACTGACCTCAAGTATTTCGTGGGTGCACAATCAGGAAACTTGGACCTGGAGCACTACTCACCCTCATTATATTTAAATCAACTCATTTGAGATTCAGCAGAAGATTCATGGGAGAATCAAAACTGTGGGGGAATACAGGGGGAATGATTTTGGATGGAAGGCTGATATAAATGGCTTTCAGCCAAACAAAATTACTTGGCCTGTTGTTACACTGAAAGTGACCAAAGACAGGATAGAAATTCTAGCTCTAATTAACATCAGTCACTGGTTATGTGGATTATCTATTTTTCAACCTATGTGAAGTTCTTTGCACTTGGCTGCAATAAATTATATCTTCTACTGTTCCAACCACATTCATATTTTGTGTGCTCCCTTGGTAAGTTCTGAGCTGCTTCTCCAATTCCACTGCCTTCCTACTTTGGTATCATCTGCAAATTTGATCAATTTGCATTGAGTTTCTGAATCTACATCATTGTCGTCAATAAGAAGCATAGACGTTCCACTACTGAGCCCTGGGGCACCCATTGACTGAATTCCCTCTCAACCTGACATTACTCCTCTACCCTGAACTTGTTGTTTAATACTCTTCAGCCAATTTCACATCAATTCTCCAAATTGTTTTGAGTTCCCACAACGGCACAGTGGTGCAGTGGTTAGCACCGCAGCCTCACAGCTCCAGCAACCTGGGTTCAATTCTGGGTACTGCCTGTGTGGAGTTTGCAAGTTCTCCCTGTGTCTGCATGGGTTTCCTCTGGGTGCTCCGGTTTCCTCCCACATGCCAAAAGACTTGCAGGTTGATAGGTAAATTGGCCATTAGCAATTGCCCCTAGTATAGGTAGGTGGTAGGGAAATATAGGGACAGGTGGGGATGTGGTAGGAATATGGAATTAGTGTAGGATTAGTATAAATGGGTGGTTGATGGTCAGCACAGACTCGGTGGGCCGAAGGGCCTGTTTCAGTGCTGTATCTCTAAACTAAACTAAACCTCGAACCTTATATAATAGCCTTTTGGAGGGCTAGGTGTGTGATGGTGTAGGTTTCCTCACAGTCCACTTGGGCTCTTACCTCCCCGATTGATTTGGAGTTGGTAGCAGGTTGTCTGTGACAACGTGGGAGCACATTAACTATTCCTATGCCCCAACTAATGTGACAACATATCAGGAAACTAGCTAAGTTGTAATTAAAAACAGAAAATGCTGGAAATGCTCAGCAGGTCTGGCAGCTTCTGTGGAGAGAGAAACAGAGGTAAGGTTTTAGGTCGATGACCTCATCTGAATTGAAAGGTCATCGACCTGAAATTTTAACTCTGTTTCTCTCTGCACAGATGCTGCCATTCCTACTGAGTATTTTCAGCATTTTCTGTTTTTACTTAGATTTCCATCATCTGCAGTATTTTGCTTTTGTACTAGGTACGTTGTACTGTGATGCTGAGCATTTTGGAGCTTGTATGCATTATGGTGCATGTATATAATTAAGGAGGCCCACAGCTGAGATAATACCATGAGCCATGGAACCTCAGAGTATATTAGAATCTCCATAGCAACAGAGTATGAACTGTTTCATTAGACTGTGTCAGGTACTTCATCAGTTCCATGAAGCAAACTCTCATAATGAAACTTAAAATATATTGAGAATAAATTTAAATACATATTATTCCTCTGAAATATAAGTAGAACAATATCTGCCTTGCTGGTGCAGGATACAATTATGGACCCAAGAGTACAATAAATGCTTGTAACTTCATCAGTGCAATAATCACAGGGATACCTTCTATATGTCATTCCTCATTACTTTTCTTCATAAAAAATTAGAGATTAAATATAAGGAAAGTATAGTGTCAAAATTAATTTGGATTTCCAATGTTTATAGGCCATCTGATGAAATTAAATATTCTATTAATTTGAACATATAATCATGGGAAATATTGGTCCGAATTTAACAGTGGACGGATGGGAGCAGGCCTCCAACATAAAAGTCGGTGGCGAACCCGCTTCTGCCTCGCCTGGGGATCCGTTCCGTATTTTCCCGGTCCCCAGGCTTTAATTGTTCCAAGGCGGGACTTCCACCCACTTGAGGGAGAAAGTCCCACCTCATTGAGCTGCCAGCCAATCAACGGGTCAGCAGCTCTTAGTCCCAGCAGTGCCACTGGGAGCAGTGGCCACTGCTGGGACTGCAGCCCAGCCGAAGATGGAATAAGATGTGGAGCCGGGAGAAAAGGTAAGTTTTGGTTGCCTCACCGGGTGAAATCAGTCGGGCCCCGGAAAGACAAGAGTGGTTGGTTGGGGGGAAGGGGGGCGTGTTGGGGGAAGCGGGGGGCGTGTTGGGTGCTGGGGGTGGTTGGAGTAGTGGGGGTGGCCCTCCACATCGGGGACCCTGTGCCCGATGAGCAGGGCCCCCACCCCGCACGCCACCCCACCCCTCCCGGGACGATCAGCAGCTGCCTGGTTTTCCCAGGAGACTTTTCCCGGCTCCAGGACGCCTGCTTACCATGTGTAAAATCTGCCTGGAGCCGGGCGAAGGCCCTTAAGTGGCTGTTAAGTGGCCACTAAGGGTCTTGATTTGGCCTGGGGCGGGCGGGTCATTGTTCGCCACCCCCCCGCCCTACGTACAGGGCGGCGGAGGCGGGAGTGGGTCAGGAAAGCCTCCCAGAGCCTCTCAATCCTTTTTATGCCACCTCCCCCGCCACCATCCCACTTGTTGGGGTCGCGGAAAATTTCGGCCATTGATTTAAACTCAAAACAGTTCAAGAATAGAAAGCTGTCCACCCAATAACCCCCAAAATAAATGTTCTGTGATTGATTTCATCTTTCTAGTTTTCTTCCTCCTTCGCTTGAATGCAGACTTGAGAATTGTTGAACAAGAACCATTTTAATATCTCACACAGGCTATGTGTCAAAACATGTTTAAAATGGCATCAGCACAATAACATTGAAAGATAATATTTCTGAGGTAAATACTTTCTCTGTAGGGAGCCACATACATAAATCATACTGGGATTTCAATGGTTCACAAACACACCGTGTAATACTGAAGAATTATTGTGAAAAAGGGCAAGTGTTATTTCTGGGCTCAGATTAGTCACCATTATTTTCATCTTGTTATTTGTTTTCCAAAAAGTTGTTGGAAGTAACCATCGAGTCCAGCCTAATCATCTCCCAAATTGTTCTAACGGTGCTATATATGCAGTGTATCAAAAGATTTTCAAAGCAGCAGCAACAAAAATCCATTAAGAGATCATTTCTAATGTAAAGGTTTTCACAGGAGGAAGCCACTTATGTGAAGCTTACTGTGAATTTAATGGTTGATTAAGCAATGTTAAAAAGTTTTTGATGGGCCGGATTGATGGCACTTTCAAATGTGAGATTCGTGATGTTGCTACTGATCTATTTACCTTTGCTATCTTTTTGTGAGGCGTCTGCAGTGTTAGCTGATCCATTTCAAATCAATTAATCTCCACTACATCGTACATGCATTTGACAGGTTATGGGCATGAGGAATAGCATGAATCATAGAAAACAGGACAATCCCATCAGTTTTTTGCTGACATTTGGAATTTCACCAGCTATTAGAATGAATCGGACAACTCAGCCAGCAAGAATTTAAGTACAGATGTGTGGATTTCTTCTTTCCCAGATTAAGAAGCAACAATATCTTGCATTTATAGCGTACCCCTAAAGTCGAAAAATACCCAAGGTGTTCAGAGGAGGAAGTGGAACATATAGGAGATAGAAGAGATGACTGAAAGCTTAGCAAGGATATAGGTTTTGAAAGATGTTTTTAAGATGGGAGGCAGATAGAAAAATGGAGAATAGGAAGCACCATAGAGTTCCTCTGGATTCTCCCCACATCGTTTTCCTCTATGGGTTGTGTCCTTTATACCCAAGCCCAAAAAGAGGAAACGTTGCCCCTACTTTTTCCAAAATTGTTGGCACCTCGAAAATGGATGGCGATAGCAAGGAATCAGAAGAAAAGTTAAATGTTTTAATTTTAAAACAGCTAGCAAATAAAGGTTAGAATATGCGGAATATGTTAGGAAAAGAGTAACATTAAAATTAACAAAAAAGAAAATAAAGATAAAAGAACCAAAGGGAGAGCATAACCGCACAAATATTTTTACTTCAAAATATATTAGCATTTATTTTTGTAGTTTAGAGATAATAGCTGAGATTTTCCAAGGTTTGTGCCCAGGCGTATTAGATTGCATGGGCACAGTGTGTATCAGTAAAATCTGGAGGATCAAAATGCACAACGATAAAGGAACACACTTGACTACTCTAATTAAACTAATGAGAGAAAATCAGGAGTGTTCCTTTAAAGACATAGGCCAGAATTTTGTTGGAAGGCCCAAGGTCCCACCAACAGGACCGAAAGCGGGTCCCAAGCCCATGTGGGCAGACAGCGAGATCCTAGGCGGGATTTTACTGGCAGGGGCCAATTAAGAGGCCACTGCCAGAGCTGCCATCTAATTAAGGATAGCAGCCTACCTCTCAGAGCTGCTGGCCCAAGCAGAGGGCCATGAGCTCAGCATCACCATTGAATAGAGGTGGCCGCTGCTGAAGCTACAGGGAGAAGAAGAGGGCGTCTCTATGTTGAGGCACCCTCGAAAGGCAAGTAAGATTTTTTAATGTGGCAGGCAGGTCCCAATGATCGGAGGTGTGACCGCTCCACCAGCAGTATCACAGTCGCGGGGGCTGCCATTGCTGCCAGGGGAGCCCCTCCATGGGCCATGAAGTGGTGTTACAATCAGATGAGGAGGGGTCAAAGGGCTCCCCTCTTGTCCCTCTCCTTGTTTGACCATAACACATATATTTATTTTTTAAAGTGGATATACTTGCCAATTCAGTGATTGTTTAACTACTTACATGCTACAATCATAAAAAGGAACCAATCAGTTGTTTTTTTTGAGTTTAACAAAGAAAGAGGTTAGCTTTACTGTGATTAAACCGATCTAAATAAAATAATAAACTATGCTCCAACTTACACACACACACACTCAAGGTTCGCATACACGCACAAATAGGTTACAGAGTGGGGAAGGATAGATTGGACAGATTAGAGTCCACAGCGAATAAAAAGGGGTATACAGTCTCTGGAAGTGGGTGACTGAGCTGGCTTCAGGTTGAATTCAGTGGTCCTGAGGATTCCAGTTTGCAGGTGTGGACAGCTGATTCAGTGGTTCTCTTGGAAACAGCGATGCAGATGATTTCCTTCACGGGGTCTCTGTCTGCAGCAGTGATAGGCCTAGTAAGTTATGGCCAGCAAGCAGGGTTCGAAGCGTGCAAGGTGGACTGGAGAAAGAGGGAGGGAGGAGGGACCCCACTTGGGTCTTCTCTCGTCAGTCTCTAGTTGCTTATCTGTTCGTTGCAGAGAAAACACCTGCTGAAGCACGCAGATGGTGGGTGGCCATCAGCCAGTGATTCAACATGATGGTTAGCAGTGTGTAATCCCTCTTGCAAATTAATCAGCCTATGTCTAGGAATTTCCTTCTCTCATCCAGGGTCCCATTGTTCAAGTGATTAGGTTCGAATGTTTCATCTTTTTTTTTAACTTAATTTACCAATAATAAACCAATTTAATGCCCAAGTGATAGCCTTAATGTTCTATCAATGGGAGCAGGAGAGGTAGTTCACTCAGATTTCCCAGCTCTTTGTTCTTGCTGGGACTGGGCAGGCAACTCGTCTCCACTTCCATGCATTGAAATGTAGGGTATAGTGATGCAAATTGTGGTGGCCATCTTAGCTGCTAGTAAAGGCACCTTTTTATCTGTTTCTTTTTCTTTTCATTTTAATTCAGGTTTCCAGCCAATGGATTAAAAAATCATCATTTGACATAGCGCACTTTTGTGACAAGTGGCCATAAAGTAAGGCCCTCCCCGTACCCCCCGCCCCTCACCCCCAGGAACCCAATGGGTGGCCGCCTCCATATACTTGGCAGTCTCCCCATGCGGCGGGGGTCCATCCTGATGCCAGTAAAATGCTGGCAGGGTAAGGAAGTGGCTGTTAATTGGCCAATTAATTTCATTAATCGGCCACCCACCTCCAGTCAGTGGGTGGTTGCGCTACTGCCATTCCCGCTGTTGACAATATCCCATGACGGTGGAAAGACATCGAGCTTCTCTCCCAATGCCTTCTACTGCCATTTTACGAGTCCACATGTCTCAGTATGTCTCCAGAGGGCTGGTAAAATTCAGCCCGTACATTCTAGCCTGCTCAATTTGACCAGTATTCACTTTCCCGAAGCCAGTTCAATGCACCAGGGTACAGATCCTGGAAAATGTGCCTTAATATTACAATAATAAAGCTGTTTCTCATGCTTTAATTGCTTTATTACTGTCATGTTAACGTATTGTTCAGTGTCTCGGTAGGTGCACTAGAATTTAAACAACTGACAGGTCAAGCAAATTTGGAATTTCTATGAACTTGCTGCCATCTAAAGTTAGCAAAAATATTTGACTATTATATAAAAGGATTACTTTCAGTAATATACATGAAAATTAATATAGATTAACAGAAGTCAATACGAATTTTTGAACAGGTTATCATAGATCTTTGCAAGCAATACTAATTTAGTGGATGACACTATCCCAGTCTATACAGATAATATTTGATTAATTATCTCTTCACAGATCTATATTCAATGCATAAACAAATGGAATGAGAGAAGTTGTGAAATTGATGTACAAATTTGCTAAGAAACTGTTAAAGAGGTAGCTGTAGTCAAGCATTACTCAGGTGGAGGATTAGGGACTGATGGATTTCTGCACAGGTCAGTCACTTTCATCATTTTTATAAATGGCTGAGGAGACATCTAATATTTCCCATCTCTTTATCCATCCCCCATGCATTCCTAATAAGGGGAAAATTCCACCCACTGTTATATTTGTTTATGAGACATGTGTAGGAGGTGTAAATGCATAATATAATTAGATATTGTTGAAAGGGTTTTGGTGAAACTTTGCACTTGAGATAAAGATTGGCAGATGGCACATAATTGGATAAATGGAGGTAATTCATAGGAGAGTAAACTAGTCCAGTGAGAGATGATTTTACTTTGACAACTGTAGAGCAGAAAAAGCATTTAAGACCAGTTATGTAGTTGCCTTTGAAAGTGTCTCTGTCAGGTGGTTATTAATAAGGTAAATGTAATGTCAGGATACACTGCTGGAGGCATGGATCTGATACTAACTGAGAATAATATATTTCAACATTTCAACAGTTTTAGTCACTATGCTGTCATGCAAACAGAATATTGTGCATTAAAAAGGGAATAGGGTACTGCAAGAAAGACAATTTGAAGATTATTCCACTCAATGGAAAGTGGGCAACACAGAAGATAAATTCTAAGTTGCCCAATTAACACTCTTATTCTGTACTGGAGCCACCTCAAAGGCAGGAAGCTGAGGTTGCCACCTGAATCATGCAGAAACCTCATGCATTTATGTTAATTCAGGTCATATTATGTAGCTACACCCAGTAAACCATTTCTGCAGCCTACTAGGTGGAACATCCACCATTTATCACTGTTCAGTAGGAGCTGTCAAAACAAAGCAGAGGCCCATCAAGGCAGAGTGGGCCCACTGGATTTTCAGGCCCAATATCTTCATAAACTTTGGAAGATCCAGCCCACGAAGAACAGGAATGATGGCATTGGCTGCCAGATCGCTCAGAGACAGACTCATTTGGCACATCTTCATAGATGAACAGAGCACTATCATTTGGGAGTTTCAGTTCGGCTGCTTTCTCTCACTACCTCTCTTTGTTCCAAGTAAATTCTTTGCTTCCCACAATGAGGCATCGCATCCTAATCGTGTGTCTCAACATCAGCATATTGTCCTCATTGTCAAAGAAGAGAACAAAACATCGAACAGTCCCTACATCAAATATTCCAGTCATTTAGTACGACTACAAACCTTTTGTGACAATGCAAGATTTCCTATGTTCTATTCCAACACTTACTGTATGTGACACCTTGGGGTCTGAAGTCTATGATGTAGATCACAGCTGAAATTTGTTATAAATGAGCTGGTATGGATATGACCCTTCTCTCAGGGTCAACGCTCCCTCTAATTTCCTTGTGGAGCAATTTGTTTAAGTGTGTGTCCCCTTTAAATTTTTCTGCATGGTTGCGCACAGGTGTTAATTTAAAGGGGCCAACTTGTGCATGACCTGCACAGGGACTTTTGGGTTGCCACACAGCCACACAGTTGCACAGCTTGGAGGAGATATTGCTCAAGGTCCCCAAGTCCTAGGATGCACACAAGTCAGGCTGACTTTGCAGCCTGGTCCTACAAAAATGAAGGCTTCTGAGAGGAGCTGATGGTGTGTTCCTCTGTGCTGCCTCCATAAGGCGAAGCAGCCTCTGAGACATACACTTACCAGCCTCTCCACTGGTACTGGGAACAGGATTCTGGTTCCCAATAATCAATTGGGGAATGGACCTCATGGAACCAGAAAGACTTTTAAATCCTTGAGGTAGTCAATCAGATGATCTTTAGTCCTTTAGAAATGCTGCCCTATACACTTACACATCTGCGACCTTTGGCTTCCTTGTGATCTGTGCCTTGCCGCATGTCAATTCCGCATCTACACTATCTCGCTGTATTGGTGTTTCTTTGATTGAGACCAAGGGAGAGGATGAATGACAGTGTGAGTGAGTGGTCACCAGTCTTGCCAGAAGTAAAAGGGGCTGCAAGGTCTAGTCCTTCAGTGATCTTCTCAGCTGTATCCTGATTGGTAGCCACTGGAGATAAAAAGCAGTACTGCTAACATTGGTCTGCTTGAGCAGCATTTTATCTCAATCAGCTACTCTTATGAAGAAAATGGTATCTGGTGAAAAGATTGAAGAATGCATCGAAATAATAAAGATATACATTTTCATGATGTCACAGAGACTCCCAGGCTGGGATTTTATGCTGATCATGGGGGTCTCAACGCCTGGAAAAGGCGATGCCGAGAAGCCCACATTGCCTTTTCTGTGGAAGGCCCATCGAATCTAGTGCCAATTAGGCACTTAAGTGGAGAGCAGCAGGCTTTCCATGAGATCAAGGACCCCGACGACGGAAGCCCTGCCCTCGGACAGCTGCCAGCCAATCAGAGGTTGGCAGCTTTTCCACTGAGCAGCGTTAACACGGAGGTGATGGCTGCTGCCAGTTGAGTACCTACCCGAGGCTCAGGAGCATCGCTGAACCCAGGCCACAGGTTGGTCAGGGCTGGAGGGCTCTCGCAGGGTTGAGGTCGAGGGGGAGTGGGGTGTAGGAGAGTCAGCAGCAAGGGCAGAGGGGTGGCTCTCAGTGGCCCCCACCCCTCGATGCTGGGTCCCTTGTTCAGGCACTAAGTGCCTTTTAATGAGGGACCCCTCCCCCACCCTCGGAGTTGGCAAGCAGCCACACGGTTTCTCATGCCGTGCGGAGACAGGGCTGTCCACCGCACGGCTAAATGCAGCAGCAGCGGGATGAGGTCCTTAATTGGACATTAATTTTCCAGTTAATGGCCTCAATTGGTCATGGGGCGGGAAGGCTGTTCACAGGCCTTCTCACCCTGGACTTAATTTTGGCGGAGGCGGGAAGGTGGGAACGTGGCGGGGCCTCCCCCACCACCCGCCACCCCCAACCACCATCCCACCTGATTTTATGCTCTCCCCATCTCCAAACCCACTGCGGGGGAGATCATAAAATTTCTCCCCCAAACTCCATTCCCAACTGCCAGGGCAGTGCCAAAGCCAATTATTGGCATTGCTTCCACTTCATGTTCTATTAAATACCAGATGTTGGCATGTCTTCCCCCAGTGGTCTGATATACCTTGGCATTGTGGGTTGTCGTCTTCTGCTGGAGTGATCGGTGTTAATTGTTTGTATTAGACTCCAGATTCTGCTGACACAATCATCCAGAATTCATGGAATGGATGGTAGTAATCGTATGTGTAAAAGAACAAGGACCTAGCAAGTGATACTTCAATGTGTTAGCGTATATTACAGATATGAGACTTTTGACATAAGTACTACCAAGCAACTTTGCTTCGGGGCAAAGAATATTGTGCCATATGATATCCCTAAGTGCAATGTTCATTTATTTAGAGATACAGCACTGGAACAGGTCCTTCGGCCCACCAAATCTGTGCCGACCATCATTTATACTAATCCTACATTAATCTCATTACCCTCTCACATCCCCACCTTCCCATACTAGGGGCAATTTATAATGGCCAATTTACCTAACAACCTGCAAGTCTTTGGCTGTGGGAGGAAACCGGAGCACCCGGCGAAAACCCACGCGGTCACAGGACTTGCAAACTCCGCACAGGCAGTATCCAGAATCGAACCCAGGTCGCCGGAGCTCTTGGCTGACATACGTTGTCCAGGCCTCGCTGCCATAGAGCAAGGTACTGAGGACACAGGCTTGATACACTCGGATTTTTGTGTTCCGTGTCAGTGCGCCATTTTCCCACACTCTCTTGGCCAGTCTGGAAATAGCAGTGGAAGCCTTTCCCATGCGCTTGTTGATTTCTGCATCTAGAGACAGGTTACTGGTGATAGTTGAGCCTAGGTAGGTGAACTCTTGAACCACGTCCAGAGCGTGGTCGCCAATATTGATGGATGGAGCATTTCTGACGTCCTGCCCCATGATGTTTGTTTTCTTGAGGCTGATGGTTAGGCCAAATTCATTGCAGGCAGCCGCAAACCTGTCGATGAGACTCTGCAGGCACTCTTCAGTGTGAGATGTTAAAGCAGCATCGTCAGCAAAGAGGAGTTCCCTGATGAGGACTTTCCGTACTTGGGACTTCGCTCTTAGACGGGCAAGGTTGAACAACCTGCCCCCTGATCTTGTGTGGAGGAAAATTCCTTCTTCAGAGGACTTGAACGCATGTGAAAGCAGCAGGGAGAAGAAAATCCCAAAAAGTGTGGGTGCGAGAACACAGCCCTGTTTCACGCCACTCAGGATAGGAAAGGGGTCTGATGAGGAGCCACCATGTTGAATTGTGCCTTTCATATTGTCATGGAATGAGGTGATGATACTTAGTAGCTTTGGTGGACATCCAATCTTTTCTAGTAGTCTGAAGAGACCACGTCTGCTGACGAGGTCAAAGGCTTTGGTGAGATCAATGAAAGCAATGTAGAGGGGTATCTGTTGTTCGCAGCATTTCTCCTGTATCTGACGAAGGGAGAACAGCATGTCGACGGTCAATCTCTCTGCACGAAAGCCACACTGTGCCTCAGGGTAGACGCGCTCGGCCAGCTTCTGGAGCCTGTTTAGAGCGACTTGAGCAAAGACTTTCCCCACTATGCTGAGCAGGGAGATTCCACGGTAGTTGCTGCAGTCACCGCGGTCACCTTTGTTTTTATAGAGGGTGATGATATTGGCATCGCGCATGTCCTGAGGTACTGCTCCCTCGTCCCAGCACAGGCAAAGCAGTTCATGTAGTGCTGAGAGTATAGCAGGCTTGGCACTCTTGATTATTTCAGGGGTAATGCTGTCCTTCCCAAGGGCTTTTCCGCTCGCTAGAGAATCAATGGCATCACTGAGTTCCAATTTTGTTGGCTGTATGTCCAGCTCATCCATGACTGGTAGAGGCTGGGCTGCGTTGAGGGCAGTCTCAGTGACAACATTCTCCCTGGAGTACAGTTCTAGGTAGTGCTCAACCCAGCGGTCCATTTGTTTGCGTTGGTCAGTGATTATGTCCCCTGATTTAGATTTGAGGGGGGCGATCTTCTTGATGGTTGGCCCAAGGGCTCTCTTAATGCCATCATACATTCCTCTGATGTTTCCGGTGTCTGAGGCCAGCTGAATATGACTGCATAGGTGTTGCCAGTAGTCGTTTGCGCTGCGCCTGGCTGTTCCATATTGCCAGCGCTTACTTGGAAAACTTAGGACCTAGCTTAGTGTTGCATTGCATTTTGGTTACAAGGTCAGAGCCAAAACAGTAATGCCAAAAAGAAATAATTCATTCAGTAAAATCAATTTGATAAAATACACAGCATTGGACTTGTAATAGCCTGTTGAAGATTGGATTGGATTGAATTCTTTTAGCAAAGATAGAGTGAGGAAAAAGTCAATACTATAATTGCGCTGCAAGAGTGCAATTTCTTATGGACCAGACTGATCACATTGAAGAAATAACTTTAATCGAAATAAAAATAACAATAACAATAACTAATGTTTCAAATATAAGGAAGAAAGGCTCAAAGTACATTGTCAGAAATGACAGAATTTTCTATTTGAATGGTGCTCCCTGCTGAGCTCAGTTGTAAGGCCATTTTCAATACTCCAGTTTATGTTCTGGACTTCTGATGGGACAAATAAAATCTTGACTTATGATTCCCAGGTGTGGTTTTCTTTATCTGCAGACTGAATAACTACTGCTTATTCTCTACAAGTGAAGGTGATTTCCACCACCCAGGCAAGTGATAATTCAGTCTGGTGGAAAAACAAGACTAATAACTTATCCCAGAAAATGATTACTGTCACCAGCTGTGCACAGCCTTCCATAATAATTGCATCATATCGAGAAAGCAATATTGTTTCCTGTACTTAACAAGACTGATATGACCATAATACAAGTCACAAGATATCATAGGCAAGGCTACAGATGTGTGGCAGGGTAGGACTATTGCCTGTCACTATGACCCTATGACCAATCATTGGCACGGATGCCCTATATCTGTAAGGATGCAACACAGGTGCCTGTGCCACATTGGCAATGGAAAATTAGAAATGCACCCTGCTCCTTTCCTACTACTTCTAGAGAGTGAGGGGAGACGGAGGGCCTTATCAGGTTAAAAATTAAGTCGCCAAGACAATCTTTATCATTAAAGCAGCAGACGGCAACTATGATGGATGGATTGCTGTTGTTAATTTACATCTTTGGGGCCCTAATAAGGCCCACAACAGAACTCAGGCCTGCTCTGTGCAGGCATGGAAATCAGTAGCGATAACAGGGGTAAGCTGAGCAGAATCCCCAGGGTAGCCAGGGACTGCCTCAGACACAACCCCAAGCTACTGCAATGTTCTTGTAGACGATACTGGACCTTCTGTACTCTTACGAGAATTTATTTCTTCATGGACAGGGTAAGTCTAGGAATCCCACTCTGGAAAGAGGTAGAGGAGCAAGAGCAGCCATAAGAGAAAGGAGCAAACAGATCTGTACCTGGAAGCAGACCAAATAGGAGGTGTACTCATAGGAATCCTTAACCTCCCAACAAAGTTTAGAGACTCAAGAGAACATATTGGCTCTTCTGTGAGGATCATTGCATAAGGAGGCTGCACTTCTCTAGGGCAGTGGTTCTCACACATTTTGGTTCAAGGACCCCTTTTCAAATGGATTGGTAATTACAGACTCACCACTCCAACCCCCAACCACCTACATTATAACATTATATAATACTCATATACACAAGATGAAAGTGCCGCATATAGACTGTTTTAATAATGCTTTAAGAAAGAAAGTATTTATTTACAGATATCAGTGAGATTTATGTGCCTGCTTCTCACGACAGAGTTTGTCTATCCTTGGTAGGTGCACAGAGAGAACAGAGAACAGGAAGAGCAGGAGCCTGGAGTCAGCAGGAGCCTGGAGTCAGCAGGAGCCTGGAGTCAGCAGGAGCCTGGAGACAGCAGGAGCCTGGAGACAGCAGGAGCTCGGAGACAGCAGGAGCCTGGAGAAAACAGGAGCTCGGAGACAGTAAGAACCCAGAGAAGCAGGAGCCTGGAGACAGCAGGAGCTCAGAGACACCAGGAGCCTGGAGAAAACAGGAGCTCGGAGACAGCAAGAACCCAGAGAAGCAGGAGCCTAGAGACAGCAGGAGCCCCGGAGAAAGCAGGAGCCCCGGAGGCAGCAGGAGCCCCGGAGGCAGCAGGAGCCCAAAGACAGCAAGAACTTGGGGAAAGCAGCAGCTTTGAGAGAGCAGGAGCACGGAGAGAACAAGAGTCCAGAGAGAACAAGAGTCCAGAGAGAACAAGAGCCCAGAGAGAACAAGAGCCCAGAAAGAACAAGAACCTGAAGAAAGCAGAAACCTGGAGAGAGTAGAAGCGTGGAGAGGTCAGGAACATGGAGGCAGCAGGAACACTGAGATAGAAGATGGAGAGAGCAGGAGCACTAGAGTAGCATCGGGAGAGAAGGAGCCCAAGGAGAGCAGAGCATACCTTGGTCTGCCACTCTTTTTCTCCTGACGACAGTGCCCTGGGAGGTTACCCACATCGCCCACCTGTAAGGCTGGCCCCGCATCACAGACCCCCTGGAAGGTCTCTGTTGACTCCCAGGAGTCTGCAAACCCCAGTATGAGAACCACTGCTCCAGGGAGACTGTCAAAGTTGTCTCACCTCCTGCATCAGGACCTGCACCCAAATTTCACAGCTAGAACAGCATTACCAGTTGCAATCAAAGTCACTGCTCTCAGCTCCTTCCAATGGATATCACTAACATAGTCAGGCTGCAGTTCATGCTTGCATTAATCAGGTGGCTGTTGCCATGTTTGCTAGAACAAAATATTTCATCACATTGTTCATGGATATCCAGATGTAGAAGGATAAGGCTCTATTGTTTGCACAAATTATAGAATTGCCCCAAATCCAGGACATCATTGACTGCACCAATAACAATTGTAGGCTCCTTCACATAGCCTTACTGTCTTCATGACTCACAAGCGATTCCACATTATTAATGTGCAACTGGTGTGTGATCACCATCAGTGCATCATACAGGTCTGTTCCCATTTTCTTGGCTACTCTATTCCTCGAATCTGTACCCCTACATAGCAAATGAGAGGCTAGCTGTTTAGGGACATCAGCTATCTGCCATACAAGTGGCTCATTATTCCTCTTAGGATTTTACGCTGCATGCTACAAGCAGATTTACGGCCTTATCAAGCAATCCATTGGAGTCCTTAAGTAATGATTCTGTTACCTGGAAGGATCCAGTGGCTTCTTGAAATACAGCCCGAAGAGACAGCTGTGTATAATAGTGATTTGATATATGGTGCACCTTATACACCGGAAATCAGTATAGTTAGGCTATTGACAGGAATTTGTGACAGTAATAATGATCAGGCTGTAACGTCACCATTATTACTGGGTAAAACTGACAGCAACTTCTGGTGAGTGCACATGCATAGTTAAACATGGAAATCCAGACATTACTGTCAGAGATGCCCTTCTTCTCCACAGGGGGCACAGTTGCAGTCTTCGCATATGGAATCAACATAGAAATCACTGGGCTAAATTTTATTCTCCCGCTGCTGTTCCTGACGGCGGGTGAAAAAAATGGCAGCACGCATACACGGGCCGCCATGAGACCGCGATCTACTGCACGGTGGATCAAGTCAATACGCCAGTCGAGCCACATCCCACCCCCCACCCCCAATCACGTGGTGGGGACAGGCTCTGCAACACGGCGACGGCATCAGCTGCCTGTGCGCAGGCGGGCCGCCATTTATAAAGGGCAGCCAGACCTGCCGCTAAATTTAACTATTTAAAACCATATCCCCCTTATACACCACAATTAAAAATATCACCCATTTCCTCCCCCCCCCCCAATAACACTTATAGATAATAGTTGCCCTCTCCCCCCACAAAAGACTTACATGCAGGACTTGACCGTTCCCCGTTCCCCCGCCCCAAACTGTTCAAAGTGCAGAGGTCACCCCTTCACCCCTCCCCTACATTATTAGTGCACATTTGACCCCATACCACCCCCCCAACTACATTGAAAATCCTAAGTAACCCCCCTCCCCTTCCCCACCTTGGTGGCGCTAACTTTCCCTGGACTGGAAAGTCAAGGTATGTGAGTGCCGGCTGCCTCTCAGAAGTTCCCAGGCAGCAGGCAAGATCACTGACAATTTTATTTAAATGTCTTCAATTTCTTAATTTACATATTCAAAGTCAGGTCCCATCGCCCAGCAGCGGGAGGCCACCATGGAACCTCACCACTGCCAGGAAGATTGGGCCTGGCACTCCCAGCATCGGTCTCTGTGGTGGGCCGCTGCCAGTCCAATCTTCCGGCAGCCAACCACCATGGATCCTGATGTCGGGACCTCAACAAAATCCAGCCCACTGAGTTGGTTTGAACGTAAATGAATTACCCAAAATTCTCACTGCAAAGACCAATGAAAAATGTAAGCCTTGTTCAATCAGAAGTAACTAAATTTTAATGCTGTATTAAGTCATAATTACTGTTGAGCAACCTCTTTGACCCTGAAAAATTAATTTTACAAATCTAGAATCTCATTCCTCAGAAAAAGATTGAAATGTTGAAGATTTAAAAAAATGTTAAGATTTTTTTGGCTAGTTAAGTCTCTCCCTTAATCCCATGTTCCAATCTTCTTTGCTTTCTGTACAATGATTTAATTGTTATATGTATTACCTGCATTTTACTTCCTAGTTTGCCGTCTATGAGGATTTTTCAATCTCAGTGGTTGATCAGCCTGCCTTCTGACTACCAATATTTTTATTAGACTAGGCGTAGGTAGCACTGGCTGAACTGCTGAGTCAGGATATTAAGCTGCTGGCACCAATTTTATGTGGCCCCTATAATAATGTGAACAAACTCATATTGTGGATCACCACCATCAGTACCCAACAACCCCAACTCTCTGCACAGTGCCAACGTGGGGTTGATGGGCTGAATGGCCTCATTCTGTGCCATTATGACTCTATGGCCGGAACTTTTCATTGGGCTGGAGGCCCCACCCACCGGCCGAAAGGTTGGTGGCAAGCCCACCTTCACCGGGCCTGGGAATCCAGGCCAGGATGTTTTGCTCCCCAGGCCCTTAACTGGTCTTCGGTGGGGCTTCCACCATCTTTAGGCTTGATTGACGGACCCAATAAATTCTGTGTAAAAAGTGACAAATTCAAACTGACATCAGAATAAAGGAACCTATTAAAACTTTGAGGGCAGCTTTGCTCAGGCTGACTGCAAAATTTGGGCCATTGTTTTGGTCTAAGTGTTCAGGAAATTCCTGGCATTAATGTGTCACAGGAGTACCCATAGCACTTTTAGTGTGATATTTCACGACAGAAGTTGTATGGGTTGTCCATCATGCTCTCCTGTCTACCATAATAAATTTTAAAAACACCAAGCTATCATAACCTATTGTTCAGGATAAAATTGCAAATCATGCTTATTCTAAATATTAAGATTGTGCGGAAACAAAATTAATCTTTGGAATTCTCTTCCCCAGAGAACAGTGGAGGCTGATTCATTGAATATATTCAAGGCTGAGTTAGACAGATTTTAGATCTACAAGGGAGTTCAGGGTTATGGGGAAGACAGGAAAGTGGAAGTAAGGCCACAGTCAGATCAGGCATGACCTTATTAAGTGGCCAATGAACTGGCACTTCTAGATACCCCCAGGAGAGGAAACATCCTCTCAGTATCTACCCTGTCCAGTATATCTTATGTGTTACAATATGGAGTATAATGAGGGAAACTGTGAGGTTGTCCACTTTGCAGGGATGAATAAAAAAGCAGAATATTATTTAAATGGAGAGAGACTGCAGAATGCTGCGGTACAGAGGGATCTGGAAGTCCTCATATATGAATCACAAGAAGTTAGCATGCAGATACAGCAAGTAATTAGGAAGGGAAATGAAATGTTGGTACTTATTGCAAGGAGGATGGAGTATAAAAGTAGGGAAGTCTTGCTACAGTTGTACAGGGCATTGATGAGACTGCAACTAGAGTACTGCGTACAACTTTGGTTTCCTTACTGATGAAGGGATATACTTGCATTGGAAGCAGTTCAGAGAAGGTTCACCATGTTGACAGATCCAATAGATTCCCTGTAGAAGGCAGCAAATTCAAACTGACATCAGAAAAAAGGAACCTATTAAAACTTTGAGGGCAGCTTTGCTCGGGCTGACTGCAAAATTTGGGTCATTGTTTTAGTGTAAGTGTTCAGAAAATTCCTGGCATTAATGAGTCACAGGACTACCCATAGCACTTTTAGTGTGATATTTCATAACAGAAGTTGTATGGGTTGTCCATCATGCTCTCCTGTCCACCATAATAAATTTTAAAAACACCAAGCTATCATATCCTATTATAATAACCTTTTACATTTCTAATATCTGCTAGTTCTGAAGAAGGGTCACTGACCTGAAACGTTAACTCTGCTTCTCTCTCCACAGATGCTGCCAGACCTGCTGAGTATTTCCAGCACTTCTTGTTTTTATTTCAGATTTCCAGCATCCGCAGTATTTTGCTTTTATTTTAATTTATTATCATATCCTATTGTTCAGGATAAAATTGCAAACCATGTTTATTTTAAATATTAAGATTGTGCAGAAGCAAAATTAAGCAGTATATAACCAGTAGTGGTAATATTTATAAAAATGACAAAAAATTGGATCAGTCCACAATAATGGGAATGTAGCCTGTCCAAACATGTTTTGAAATAATCATACAAGTATTCCAGATATGATATTTAGGCATGGAAGTCACAGCACTGGAGGCTGGTAGACAAGGTTTAGTGCGAGGTCCATTTTTTTTTGACATATATAAATGACTTGGATTTCGGAATACAGAGTAAAATTTCAACATTTGCCAATGATACCAAGGAAATTGGATGGGCACTTGAGGGAAATAAATGTTTAGGGCTACGAGGATAGAGCCAGGGAATGGGATTGATTGGATTGCTCTACACAGAGCCAACGCAGAGTTGATGGGCTGAATGGCCTCCTTCTGTGTCATTATGACTCTATGGCCGGAATTTTTCATTGGGTGGGTGGCCCCACCAACCGGCCGAAAAGTCAGTGGCAAGCCTGCCTCTGCCAGGCCTGGGCAGCCAGGCCAAGATTTTTTGCTCCCCAGGCCCTTAACTGGTCTTGGGTGGGGCTGCCACCACCTTTAGGCAGAAAGTCCTGCCTAATGGAGCTGCCGGCCAAACAGCAGGCTGGCAGCTCTTACTCCCAGCAGCGCCACCAGGACTACACCCAGCCATCACATGCAAGGTGAAGGATGCCCCTGGAAGATAGGTAAGTTTCTAGAGCCTCGCAGGGCACAATCGGCCAGGCCCTGGTGAGGCAAACGGATTTGGTTAGGGGGATGGGGCAAGTGTGGTGCATTGGGGGCATTTGGGGCTTCCGGGATGGCCCTCTGTGGGGCACAGGGAGACCGACCAGGAGGGCCCCTCACCAGCCCAAAAGAAGGCCACTTGATTTTACCAGGTCGGGTTCTTGAGGCTTCTGCCGTCTGACTGCCGTGGGAGGCCCTTAAGTGCCAGTTAATTGACCACATAAGGGCTTTGATTGGCTTAGGGCAGGCGGGCCGTTTCTCACCAACACTGCCCCGCGTAAAATTGTAGCGGGGGCGGGAAGGCATTGGGAACGCCTCCCACCCCCCCACCCACCTTCAACTGAATTTAACCCCCCGCCCCCACCACCAGCCCACTCATTTGGGGGCCATAAAATTCCAGCTAATGACTCATTCCTACCATACTTAACAAGCTCAATTTTGCTTTAGCTGAAACCAAAACTAAAATGAGGAAATGTGAAATTAGGCTAAGATTCCTCTAAGCATAGAACTGCCAGTTTAACCAAATCAGAGGGGAGCCTTTCACACATGCCTGTACCTTTGAAGAAGCCTGCAGTCTTTCCTAACAGGCTGGTAATTATAATATAAATTATTTCTATTATCTCAGTGGATGGGGATTGAATAGCAGCTCCTTACTGTCAAGATAGATGCTTACTAGGTCAGGCCTGAAACAAAAGCTTTTGAAACACCTGTCTATCACCCTCAGTAGCAGTGACAATCACAGGCTTCCTGTCACAGTGACAAATGATGACATTATTATTTCACAAAGCTGAGGTCATGACAACCTAGACCTGATTCCATTTGTTTATGGACAATAATAAAAACAGAAGCAAGCCACCTTCCCTTGACTCAGCATTTTTTCACCAAGCATTATTGCTTAAACTCAAGGCCCCCAGCAAGACCTAAATAATTCCTTTTGGAGGAAGTCAACAGAGTTTAAATTATATAGATTCATTATTTTATATATATATATATATATATATAAAATTTCATATGAAAAGATATAGGCCCAGAAATTTGACCATGCCGAAAACAAATCTGCAGAGAGTTGGGGTTGTTGGGTACTGTTGGTGGTGGATCGACTACACGAGCTTGTTCACATTATTGCAGGGACCACATTAAATTGGTGCCAGCAGCTTAATATCCTGATTCAGGAGTGCAGCCAGTGCGACATATGCTGTTGAATGGTTACGGGTCAGTTTAGGATCACTCATGGAATCAGACTTGATTGACACCACTTAAAGGCAGCCAGCATCTCTTATGGTTTAATATAAATATTGGTAAGATGTGCAGTGAAGTATTGTGAGAGAAATGTTCCAGTATGCACCTTCTGCTTTTTGAACTTAGGTCTCCTTGACATTCCTCCTTTCACTGCTGAACCTTCATCCATACTGCCTTTATTGTTTTGGTTCCGCATCCTTGAACACTGTAACTAAGCTCCTCTATCTTGGTACCTCACTCTCTCTTCCTCTTTAAAAGCTATTTCTTTGATGTTCCCTTTGGCATCAACCCCAACCCTCTTTTACCATGATGTGTACAATTGCAAATTTTATAGGAACATAGGAAATATGAACAGGAGTAGGCCACTCGGCAACTCGACCCTGCTCCGCCATTTAATAAGGTCACGGCCTTACCTCCACTTTCCTGTCTGCCCCCATAACCCTGAACTCCCTTGTAGATCTAATATGTCTAACTCAGCCTTGAATATATTCAATGACCAAGCCTCCACTGTTCTCTGGGGAAGAGAATTCCAAAGATTAACAACCCTCTGAGAGAAGAAATTCCTCCACACCTCCATCTTAAAAGGGGGGCCCCTTATTTTGAAACTGTGCCCCTTAGTTCTAGATATCCCCAAGAGAGGAAACATCCTCTCAGTATCTACCCTGTCCAGTCTATCTTATGTGTTACAATAAGATCACCTCTTATTCTTCTAAACTCCAATGAGTATAGGGCCAACCTGCTAAATCTTTCCTCATAAGACAACCCCTTCATCCCAGATATCAACCTAGTGAACTTTCTCTGAACTGTTTCCAATGCAAGTATATCCCTTCTTAAGTAAGGAGACCAAAACTGTATGCAGTACTCTAGTTGCGGTCTCATCAATGCCCTGTACAATTGTAGCAAGACTTCCCTATTTTTATACTCCATCCTCCTTGCAATAAGTACCAACATTCCATTTGCCTTCCTAATTACTTGCTGTACCTGCATGCTAACTTCTAGTGATTCATATATGAGGACAGCCAGATCCCTCTGTACTGCAGCATTCTGTAGTCTCTCTCTATTTAAATAATATTCTGCTTTTCTATTCTTCCCTGCAAAGTGGACAACCTCACATTTCCCTCATTATACTCCATATGCCAAATTTTTGCCCACTCACTTAACCTATTTATATCCCTTTCCAGACACTTTGAGTCCTCCTCACAACTTGCTTCCCGACCTGCAATACACTCGGTCCCTTTGTCCAAGTCATTAATATAGATCGCAAATAGTTGAGGCCCCCAATAGTTACATTTTGCCAACCTGAAAATGACCAATTTATCCCGACTCTCTGTTTCCTGTTAGTTAGCCAATCCTCTATCCTTTTATTTAATTCATTCATACGATGTGGGCATCACTGGCTAGGCCAGCATTTATTGCCAATCCCTAATTGCCCTTCAGAAGGTAGTGGTGAGCTGCCTTCTTGAACTGCTGCAGTTCTTAGGATGTAAGTACACCAACAGTGCTGTTAGGAAGGGAGTTCCAGGATTTTGACTCAGTGACAGTGAAGGAATGGCAATATAGTTCCAAGTCAGGATGGTGTGTGGCTTGGAGGGGAACTTGCAGTTGGTGGTGTTTCCATGCATCTGCTGCCCTTGTCCTTCAAGGTGGTAGAGGTCGCGGGTTTGAAAGATGCTGTCGAACTAGTCTTAGTGAGTTTCTGCAGTGCATCTTGTAGATGGTACTCACTGCTGCCACTGTGCGTCTGTGGTGAAGGGAGTGAATGTTGAAGGTGGTGAATAGAATGCCAATCAAGCGGGCTGCTTTGTCCTGGATGGTGTCAAGTTTCTTGAGTGTTGTTGGAGCTGCACCATCCAGGCAAGTGGCGAGTATTCCATCACACTCCTGACATGTGCCTTGTAGATGATGGACAAGCTTTGAGCAGTCTGGAGGTGAGTTACTTGCTGCAGAATTCACAGCCCCTGACCTGCTCTTGTAGCCACAGCATTTATTGGCTGGTCCAGTTCAGCTTCATGGTAACACCCAGAATGTTGATAGTGGGGGATTCAGCGATGGTAATGTCATTGAACTAAAGGGGAGATGGCTAGATTCTCTCTTGTTTGAGATGGTCATTGCCTGAAACTTGTGTGGCACGAATGTTACTTGCCACTTATCAGCCCAAGCCTAGATGTTGTCCAGATCTTGCTGCATCTGAATATGGGCTGCTTCAGTATCTGAGGAGTCATGAATGGTACAGAACATTGTGCAATCATCAGCTAACAACCCCACTTCTGACCTTATAATGGAGGGAAGGTCATTGATGAAGCAGCTGAAAATGGTTGGGCCTAGGACACTATTCTGAGGAACTCCTGCAGTGATGTCCTGGGTCTGAGATGGTTGACCTCCAACAACCACAACCATCTTCCTTTGTGCTAGGTTTGGCTCCAACCAGTGGAGAGTTTTCCCCCTGATTCCCATTGAGTCCAGTTTTGCTAGGGCTCCTTGATACCCTACTCGGTCAAATGCTGCCTTGATGTCAAGGGCAGTCACTCTCACCTCACCTCTGGAGTTCTGCTCTTTTGTCCCTGCTTGGACAAAGGCTGTAATGAGATCAGGAGCCGAGTGACTCTGGTGGAACCCAAACTGAGCGTCAGTGAGCAGGTTATTGCTGAGCAAGTGCCACTTGATAGCACTGTCGACGACATCTTCCATCACTTTGCTGATGATTGAGAGTAGACTGATAGGGTGGTAATTGGCCGGGGAAGATTTGTCCTGCTTTTTGTGCACAGGACATACTTGGGCAATTTTCCACATTGTTGGGTAGATGTCAGTGTTGTAGCTGTACTGGAACAGCTTAGCTAGGGGCACGGCTAGTTCTGGAGCACAAGTCTTCAGTACTATTGCTAATATATTACCAATACAAGGGTATCTTGAGAGCTCTTATCTTATGTGTTAATCTTTCATGTGGCACCTTATCGAATGCCTTTTGAAAATCCAAATACACTACATCTAATGGTTCCCCTTTATCCACCCTGCTTGTTACATACTCAAAGAACTCTAATAAATTTGTCAAACTTGATTTCCTTTCATAAAATCATGTTGACTCTGTCTGATTGCAATATCATTTTCTAAATGTCGTGCTACTACTTCCTTAATAATGGATTCTAGCATTTTCCCAATGACAGATGTTAGGCTAACTGGCCTATAGTTTCCTGCCTCCTGACACCTGCCCCTGCCCTACGCCGCCCAGTTCCTTGTTTCCTGTTATTAATTCCCCAGTCTCATTCTCTAAGGGATCAACACTTACTTTAGCTAATCTCTTCCTTTTTATACATTTGTAGAAGCTTTCACTGTCTATGTTTATATTTCATGCTAGTTTACCCTCATACTCTAATTTCTCCCTCTTCATTTTTTTTTAGTTCTCCTCTGCTGGTTTTTAAAATGTTCCCAATCTTCTGCCTACCATTAATCTTTACAGCATTGTATGCATTTTCTTTCAATTTACTGCCATCCTTAACTTCCTTAGTTGGTCATGGATGCTGCATCCTTCTCATAGATTCTTTCTTTCTCACTGGAATATATCTTTGTTGAGAGTTATGAAATACCTCCTTAAATGTCTTCCATTGCTTCTCTACTGTCTTACCTTTTAACTTATTTTCCCAGTCCACTTTAGCCAACTTTGTCTTCATACCCTTGTAATTTCCTTCATTTAAGTTTTAGACACTAGTTTCAGACCCAAACGTCTCACTCTCAAACTGAATTGGAAACTCAGAGGATCATTTACTATGAGGTCATTTGTTAATCCAGTCTCATTACACATTACCAGGTCTAAAATAGCATGCTCCTGGGTTGGTTCCCGAATGTATTGTTCGAAGAAACTGTTCCTAATACACTCTATGAACTCACCCTCCAGGCTGCCTTTGCCCATTTGATTAATCCAATTTATATAAAGATTAAGATCGCCCAAAATTGTTGCAGAACCTTTCCTAAAAGTCCCCATTATTTCTTGATTTATAGTCTTTCCTACAATGTATCTATTGTTAGTGGGCCTATAAACTACTCCCACCAGTGACATCTTTTCTTTGCTATTTGTTATCTCCACCCAAACTGATTCTACATCTTGATCTTCCATGCCAAGATCATTTCTCACTATTATTCTGATCTCCTCCTTTATTAACAGAGTTACTACGCCTGCTTTACCTTTCTTCCTATCCTTCTTAATTGTAAAATACCCTTGAATATTTAGTTCCCAGCCTTGGTCACAGTACAAACTACGTCTCTGTAATGCCTATCATATCATACCCATTTATTCCTATTTGTGCTGTAAATTCATCCATCTTGTTACAAATGCTGTGTGAATTCAGATAAAGAGCCTTTAATTCTGTCTTCTTACCATTTTTCCCTACTTTATTTGCTGGTGCACTCATATTTCTACCCTCTATCCCTTCCTGGCACACTGTGGCTATCATTACCCATATTGCTACCCTGCACTATTGCCTTATCCTTTTTTGGTAACTTTCTAAATTTCCCCTCACCTGAATGCTCCCCCCCCCCCCCCCCCCCACTATTTAGTTTAAAGCCCTCGCTACAGCCCTAGTTATACAATTTGCCAGGACACCGGTGCCAGCGCGGTTCAGATGGAGGCTGTCCCAATGGTACAGCTCCCTCTTTCCCTAAAACTGGTGTCAGTGCCCCATGAATCGAAACCCATTTCTCCTACACCAATCTTTGAGCCATGCATTCAACTTTCTGATCTTATTTACCTTATGCCAATTTGCTTGTAGCTCAGGTTGTGGTTCAGAGATTATTACCTTTGCGGTTCTGCTTTTTAGTTGCTAAAATTTAATTATTTGAATTACTCTTGAAAATCAATTCCATATGCTTTTATTTCTCTAAACATTAAGCTTTCAAAATGCCTTAAATATGGTTTCTTTGATAAGATAAATAATCTTGAATGTCATTAATAGCACACCATGTATTAACTTGTGCTAAGTGGTTTTCAAATGATTACAATTGATGTTCTTGTCAGAATTCACTGAAGCCAATTTTTCCCTCAACATCCCAATGATAAGGTTATTTACACTAACATCAAGGGATTTTCCTTTTGTGACAAGGCAAGCATTTTGTTAGCAACAGTATCTGAGTAATCCCTTCTATGCTAAAACAGGTACACTACTACGATACAGAGGGGCATGTCTGGCAACCACTTGGCTAGTAACAAATGAAGCATTCCTGCATTCTGATTTCCCTCTTATGCAGACATTATTAATCATTCCAGTTATAGGCCAGTCAAAAGACTGCCTGAACTCCTTTTTTGGAAAACTGTTAAAATTATAGCAATTGACTTCTACATTTGTATTTATTTATTTTAATAAATGCATATAAATTACCCTAACAAAAAAAGAACGATATAAAATGCCTTAGCAATTCTTCTGTACTCAATATATTGTGCACTGTAAAAATGAATGCCAATCTGACCAGAGTAGCATGCAGTGATTTACATTACCAGTTTAGTGCACAGTACCAAATAGGAAATTTTTCCTTTTTGGAAACAGCAGGAAATTTTACGGATTGCACAATGCAAATACCAGATGCGGTAGCAAAGACAACAGCAAGCACACTGAGCTTTAAATTCCAATTTAAATGTTCCAAGCCTGATGTGCATGGCCTATGCAAGGACTTAAAATCAAGGCAGAGTCCTTACCTCTGCTCTCCACAAGTGCCATTTTTATCTTTGGGTTTCAAGAGGCACATGAGGCCCTCACCACAGGAGAGTCATGATCTCATATATATTCAAGCATCAGCGTCCGTTTATATCATTTGGACCTCAACACAACTTTAACATTGTGACCGCAGAGTCATGCACAATTCTGACCATGCCAGGGAAAGCTGACATGGATTAGATCCAGTGTTTTTAAATTTCTTTTTAAGTCTGTTTTCTTATGATCAAGGAGGTACAGGAGTGCTCTCCTGACCACAGAAGGAATCCTTGGTTCTCTCCTGACATAGGCTTCTCTTCCCTTGCTGCGAGAGTCTCTGACTGATCAGCATTGCAGAAATCAAGTCTGGAAGCGGCAAATACATGGATTGAGGTTTCAGACAGATTGGGGCAGGGGTGGAGGTGGGCAATGTTACAGAGATAGAAACCGGTGATCTTTGTGTAGAGAGACTATGGGGTTGGAAATTCTGCTCAAGGTTGGACAAGACACTGACGGTGTAAATAATCTTGTTCAGCCTAAGACTACAACTGAAGGGGGCATGGAGTTGCTGGGGAGGGCAGAAGTTTGTAACGCTGGCCAAAGACAATGGCTTTGGTCTTCCCAATGTTTGTGGAAAGAAGTTTGCAGTTCATCCAAGACTGGATGTTGAACAAGCATTCTGATAGGAGAAAAGTGGTTGAGAGAGGTAATGGAGAGATAGAGCTGAGTACCATTAACAGACATGTGAAGTTGACCTATGTGTCTGCACATAATGACACCAAGGGGCAGCATATAAATAAGGAAGCAGATGACCAAGGATAGATCCATGGGGACTCTGGAGGTGGGGAGAGAAGTCATTGCTAGAGATATTTTGCTTATGATTGGACATGTACCTGAAATGCGCTACATCTATCCAGGCTCAAAAGTATCTGCATTTTCTGTTCTGGGCCATTAAGGTGAAGACAGTTCCCTTGTGCAAGCCTTCCATCTGCCTGGGCCTTCCATCAGAAAGCTAAGCAGAAAACAAGCACCCAACTATATTCTAGAAGAAATAGCCTCTTATCAGTGGCCTTCTGTCTTTGGACTGCACCTGGGACTCTCTACCACATGGATTTTTGCACAAGGATGAATGCCTGCTTTCTTTTTGGAGGCTGCTCAAAATGAACATCTGACATACAGGAGAAGAAGGAACGGAGACTGAAAGTTGGAAATGAGCTCATCTATCTTAATTCCATGGGATTATTGGGTATGCACCTATTAAAAACATAGATCCTGTTTGGGGTCAACCACAGAAACACAGGGAATTTCAACAGCAATGAAATGAGGGAATGATAGACCTGGCAAAATGGATCTCTATCCATTTTTCCTCAGCCTCAGCACTGGAAATGGCTGTTTCCTAGGGTCAACGCCTGGAAATGAGCTCTATACAGTCATGATTACTTTTAAAATAGCTAAAGAGGCAGAACTAAATAATGTCATGGTGGCCCAGTTGTTCAAGTTCTACTATTCCCCCAAAAGAGACACTTTGCTTACCTTCAAAATTCAGAGCACTATACAACATCTGCAGGCATACCTAAATGCTGCAATCCCATGATGTATTTTGGATTATGCAGCATCATGTTAACTCTGTCTGTTACACTTGTACCAATGTATTACTCCACAAATGTGTATGGCTCAAAACAGCTGATGTAATTGGGTTCAGCAGCTCTATACTAGAATTTCAAGATGCAATTACGATGGCTCGAATTTTGGTGTCAGCGGAAAAGGAAAGGCGTTTGTCATTCACTCCGTTGGCAGCTGCCCACAGAGCTTTTGCAGCCTTTTGAGTGGAAACTTGCTGTCTTCGGGCACCTGATCCAGTGCACACTCTTTACAGGACATCTGTGGTATCTCTGAGCAAGGAAAGAAACAGTGAGGCACTTCAACCAATCATATTGAAGAATCCTCACTGAGCCATGCAGAGTTTAAAACAAGAAGTATCATCCAGGAAGTATAAATTAGATTTAAATCATGTACAGCCAACAAAATAAAGACTGGGAACGAAAAATGGAGTTAAGAGAGAGAGCTAAAAGAGACAGTAAAAGCCAAAAAAAATGAGTTTTAATTTTTAAAATATTTCCAAAACTAAATCAATTTTGAAGGAATGAGACTTCAAACCTGTAAAATTGCATTTTCAGTCTCAATTATGTTGTTTGACAATAAATAAGACTTAACACACCTTTAAAATGCATTTACACCTGAATACACCAACCCTACCTTTTTTCTGCCATGTTTAGTGGGGTACTAATGGGTAAGTTACACAACTTCATGCCCTTACTTTGGATTTCAATCCCAAGCCTATTGCTGAGGTATTGGTATAGCACAGCTTGTGGAAGAGCAGGATAACTCCGACTTCCAAATTTCTGCATTTAATTGTGCAAATGCGGACTCCGGAACTGGCTGTCTCATTTACTTCATAGTCATGGTGAGCACTGTTAGCTTCACTGTTACTCGCAAAACAAAATCCAAGCCAATATTGTGAACATAAATACAGATTGTTATGCTCCTAGTATAACAGGAGCAACAGACTAATCTCAGCACTTGTGAAGTGATTAAAGCTTGTGAAATTAAATTGTTTCAAAAATATTTAAAGAGTATGAGTGGACCTCCTGTGGTGTTGCTAATGGTAAGCTGGAGGATAAACAAACAAGTTCCATTTATGTAACATCATGTTACTGGGATGTCTCAAAATGCTTTACAATCGATTACCTACTTTTTGAAGTGCGGTAAGTTACTATTTAGGCAAAAGCAGCTGACAATTTCTTCACAGCAAGCTTCCACAAACATGAAATGAATAAATAACCAGATAATGTGTTTTGAAGGTGATTGTTGAAGAAGGAATTTTGGCCAGGCAACCAAGAAAACTTCTTTGAATTTTGCCAAGAGATCCTTTCCATTCACTGGAACAGGAAAATGGGCTATACCTCATCCAAAAGACATCCAACAATGCAGCCCTCCCTCAGTACTGCAGTGTTAGTGTAGCTTATATGCTGAAATCCAAGATAGGATCTAACTGTTAATATCCTGACTTAGAGATAGGAATTAGGGAATCAAAATGATAACACTGTTATATAACTACAAGACATATGTCATGCACAATGCATGATTATATAGTAGAAGATCTCCTGTAGTATTGGGAATGCAGAGTGGTTATTTAATGTATATAAATGTATACGTATATGAATAAGTCAAATAGTGTTTTTAGTACAGTGTTCTATGATCTTTAGTGATATTTTCAGCCTTAAATTCTATGATTATGTTCTTATTTATATGGACATTCTCCATGTCGAACAACAATTGGAAGAAGCACTAAGGGTATCAAGGGTGCAGAAAGTACTCTGGGTGGGGGACTTCAATGTCCATCACCAAGAGTGGTTCAGTAGCACCACTACTGACCGAGCTGGCCAAGTCCTAAAGGACATAGCTGCTAGACTGGGTCTGCAGCAGGTGGTGAGGAAACCAACAAAAGGGAAAAACCCACTTGACCTCATTCTCACCAATCTACCTGTCGCAGATGCATCTGTCCATGACAGTATTAGAAGGAGTGAGCACCACACAGTCCTCGTGGAGACAAAGTCCTGTCTTCAAATCAAGGATATTCACCATCGTGTTGTGTGGCAGTACCACCATGCTAAATGGGATAGATTTCAAACAGATCTAGCAACTCCAAAACTGGGCATGCGTGAGGTGCTGTGGGCCATCAGCAGCAACAGAACTGTATTCAACCACAATCTTTAACCTCGTGGCCCAGCATATCCCCCACTCTACCATTACCATCAAGCCAGGGAGCAACCCTGGTTCAATGAAGAGTGCAAGAGGCCATGCCTAAAAATGAGGTGTCAGCCTGGTGAAGCTACAACACAGGACTACTTGCATGCCAGACCGCAGAAGCAGCATGTGATAGACATGGCTACAACCAACAGATATAAGGTCTGCAGTGCTGCCACATCCAGTCGTGAATGGTGGTGGATAACCAAACAACTAACAGGAGGAGGAGGCTCCACAAATATCCCCATCCTCAAAGATGGGGAGCCCAGCACATCAGCGCAAAGACAAGGCTGAAGCATTTGAATCCATCTTCAACCAGAGGTGACGAGTTGATAATCCATCTTGCCTTCCTCCTGAGTTCCCCAGCATCACACATGCCAGTCTTCAGCCAATCCAATTCACTCCACATGATATCAAGAAATGGCTGAAGGCACTGGATACTGCAAAGGCTATAGGCCCTGACAACATTCCGGCAATAGTACTGAAGACTTGTGCTGCAGAATTAGCTGCGCCCCTGGCCAGGCTGTTCCAGTACAGCTACAACACTGGAATCTACCCAGCAATGTGGAAAATTGCCCAAGTATGTCCTGTACACAAAAAGCAGGACAAATCCAACCCGGCCATTTACTGTTGTGTGATTGCATTTAAGAGTAATGTCCCTTTAAGATCTTAATATACTAATAAGCCAAGTACCACGATGCAGTCATGTGACTACATGCCAGTCTGACTCTGCCACTGTAACACCAAGAGGCAAGTTCTGTAATAGTTAGCTCTGCACTGTATATAATAGTTAGTTGTTTAATGAACCTGTTTGAGATCTTCAATCAACCTGAACTCCACGCATCTCATTTATGTTGTATCAGATGGCATAAAAAAATCTTCTCATTGCTGTGGTGAGAAGAAAAAAGTCCAAGTTTGAAGACCACAGGGAAACAGCTTTCAAAAACTACCTCCCTACAGCTGGAAGAAGGTTACAGAAAAATACTGTCCGAAACAGGGAAAGAAGGAACACTTATCTCAAACTGTGGAAGAAAGAAAGCTGAACAATAGGCTGCAAGGAAATCAAGTGAGTCAATATGCTGAAAGGCGAGGGATACTGATTTTAAAAAAACTTTAAAGTTCTTCAGCACATTGATTTTTTTCCCAAAATGCTCTGAAGTGCCTAAGAATTGATCTTTCTCAAAGCCTCTGTTAAAAAAAATGGAGAAGACCCGACTCCCCTTCCAGGCTGAATGGTGGTCTGCACCACTACAGGAAGCGCCGGACAGTGAAAAGCGTGGGAATCCTCCATTCAGGCAGCTTGCAACTGAAGCGAGAAAAATAAACTCCATTAAAATCATTCAATGGTGAAGAGCTTTCATTCACTCAACCTGAGTTTAAAAAAACCTTTTAAAACCACTAAAGCTTTAAGAATTGCCTCATGAACGGCTGTATAAACAAACTAGCAACAAAAGGCACTGTAAATGCCTCTTGCACAGCTTTGTAAAGAAACAGATTAGAATGCTGGAAGCCAGACAAACAGACAATCTGTTTGAGATTTTCAATCAACCTGAACTCCACACATCTCATCTATGTTGCATCAGACAACATACAAAAAAGCTTCTCATTGCAATTGCTGCCCATCAGTCTCAACTATCAGCAAAGTGAGGGAAGGTGTCATCGACAGTGCTATCAAGCAGCACTTGCTCAGCAATAACCTGCTCATTGACGCTGAGTTTGGATCCACCAGGGCTCACTTGCTCCTGACCTCATTACAGCCTTTGGCCAAACAGGGACAAATGAGCTGAACTCTGGAGGTGAGGTGAGGGTGACTGCCCTTGACATCAAATGGTATGTTGGCCTTCATAGTGAGAGGATTCAAGTACAGGAGCAAGGATGTCTTGCCACAGTTATACAAGGCCTTGGTGAGACCACATCTGGAATATTGTGTGCAGTTTTGGACTCCTTATCTGAGGAAAGATGTTCTTGCTATGGAGGGAGTGCAGCGAAGGTTCACCAGACTGATTCCTGGTATGGCAGGACTAACATATGAAGAGAGATTGGGTCGATTAGGCTTGTATTCGCTAGAATTTAGAAGAATGAGAGGGGATCTCATAGAAACCTACAAAATTCTACCAGGACTAGACAGAGTAGATGCAGGAAGGGTGTTCCCGATGGCAGGGGAGACCATGACCAGGGGTCACAATTTAAGGATAAGGGGTAAGCCATTTAGGACTGAGACGAGCAGAGATTTCTTCACCTAGAGAGTGGTGAACCTTTGGAATGCTCTACCATGGAAAGCAGTTGAGGCCAAATAATTAAATATATTCAAGACAGAGTTAGATATAATTCTTAGGGCTAATGGGATCAAGGGATACGGGGAGAAAGCGGGAACAGGTTACTGAGTTTGGATGATCAGCCATAATCGTATTGAATGGCAGAGCAGGCTCAAAGGGCTGAATGGCCCACTCCTGGTCCTATTTTTCTATGTTTCTAAGGCAGCATTTGACCGAGTATGGCATAAGGAGCCCTAGCAAAACTGGAGTCAATGGGAATCAGGGGGAAAACTCTCCACTGGTTGGAGTCATACTTAGCACAATGGAAGATGGTTGTGGTTGTTGGAGGTCAATCATCTCAGACCCAGGACATCATTGCAGGAGTTCCTCAGGGTAGTGTACCAGACACAACCATCTTCATCAATGACCTTCCCTCCATCATAAGGTCAGAAGTGGGGATGTTCGCTGATAATTGCACAATGTTCAGCACCATTTGCAACTCCTCAGATACTGAAGCAGCCTCTGTTCATATGCAGCAAGACCTCGACAATATCCAGGCTTGGGCTGATAAGTGGCAAAATAACTTTCGCACCACACAAATGCCAGGGAATGACCATCTCAAACAAGAATCTAGCCATCTGCTCTTGATGTTCAATGGCATTACCATCACTGAATCCCCCACTATCAACATCCTGGGGGTTACCAGTGACCAGAAACATAACTGGACTAGCCATATAAGTACTGTGGCTACAACAGCAGGTCAAAGGCTGGGAATTCTGTGGTGAGTAATACACCTCCAGACTGCTCAAAGCCTGTCCACCATTTACAAGGCACAAGTCAGGAGTGTGATGGAATACTCTCCACTTGCCTGAATGGCTGTAACTGCAACAACACTCAAGAAGCTCGACACCATCCAGGACAAAGCAGCCGGCTTGACTGGCACCCCATTCACCACCTTGAACATTCACTCCCTCCACCACCGACGCACAGTGGCAGCAGTGTGTACCATTTACAAGATGCACTGCAGAAACTCACCAAGAGTCCTTCGACAGCAGCTTCCAAACCCAAGACCTCTACCTAGAAGGACAAGGGCAGCAGATGCACGGGAAGACCACCACCTGCAAGTTCCCCTCCAAGCCATGCACCATCCTGACTTGGAACTATTTCGCCATTCCTTCGCTGTCGCTGGGTCAAAAATCTGGAACTCCCTTCCTAACAGCACTGTTGGTGTATCGACACCCCAAAGACTGCAACGGTTCAAGAAGGCAGCTCACCACCACCTTCTCAAGGGCAATTAGGGATTGGAAATAAATGCTGGCCTGGTCAGCAAGGCCCACATCCCATGAATGAATTTAAAAAATCAATGGCCATTATTATTACAGGGCAGAATATCTACATTTAACGCAGTCCACCTTAGAAGTTGTGCCACAGATGCTCCTGGAATTTCTGGAGTCCCGAGAGTTATACCTATTTAAACAATCATGGCAAGCACCCAAACTACTAGGATTGCATTTCAGGCACCCACCAGTTCGGCAGGCTACAACATTCTGCTCCCACCTACCATTCAGGCTCTCAAAATATCAGGGCCTCCACAGCCTCCGCTTTGCTCAGGTCTTCACCAGGAGGAGGAAGAATTTTTTGTTGACATTGTCCTTTACTTTTTATTTATATGTAATTGCTGTAGCATACCTGACATTTATGTAGCGACTCTCAGATTCATTGAAATGACCACTTGCACCTCAAAGCAACTTCAAACTGGGATACTTTAAAGGCCATATCAGTCGTCAGCACTAAGTGAACACGAAAACCATCTTAATACATAAAGTTCATCAACTGAGCCCTGAGCTACATATACCCTTTATTGTATTAGACTTTGGCATAACTTATACTATTACTGGTTGGAAATGGGAAAAATGTGCACTTCTCCAGTTAGTTAACCTTGACTTTAAACAAAATTCTCCAAAATATTTAAAATGAAAAGTGGAAATGTGAATGCCAACAGGATTAACCCATATTTTTCTAACTGAAATGTTCAAGCATACCCTTCTGCATGAATAGCTCTATCATGTCATTTGCTTTCTGCAATGATGAGTTCAAGGCTAATGCTTAACCAATCATCCCGTAGCTATCCAACACAGATTTTGTTACATCAATATATCACTATCTGAATGGAATGTCATGTATAATCAAAAGCCACATGCTGTCTACAAGAATCTGATCTGGATAAATGTTTGGCAATTTGTTCATTTCAGCACTTCTTTACTAAGTATCAATGCTGGGTTTCCCTTCTGAAAGAAATCATGAAGTTGATTTTTGTGCAGAGTGTTTATTAGGCAGGGTGTCCATTCACTTGGGGAGAGGCCGGATCAACTTTTGTGATCAGGCATCCTTTAAATACAACAGGAAAGCAGCCAGCACTGACAGCTTGCCAGTGTGGAGGGCAGGGAATCCAGCAAGATGACCTCCACTCAAAAGGCAGACTGCAGTCATTAAAAGGGAGGTGCTCTTTTCAAAGATAATCAGCAGAGAGCGAGTTCCTGAAGCAGCAGGCGGCATGATGTCGTCGAGGGATGCTTGAATCTCAAATGCAGCTGTGGAATTGCTCATGAAGTAAAAGGAATCAATATGGGCAGTGTTGTTCCAAGGATCTTTCTGCAACATGACAGGAAATTTAATAACCTCTCCAGAATCGTCAATGTCAGACTTTTCTTCATATCTCCCTTACTCTCTGTACAGCCCTGCGCCATCCCACTTTAGCCCCAGCACTATCAAACCTTCTCTCCCTTGCTTCCCAAGCCCTTTCTCCAATCACAATAGGGTACTTCACTACTCCTCCTGAAAGGGAAATCAGGATTTACAAACATGTTTTTGAGGATGTAACTAGCAGAATAGATAAGGGAGAACCAATGGATCTAGTGTATTTGAATTTTCAGAAGGCTTTCAATAAGGTCCCATGCAGCAGGTTAATGAGCAAAATTAGAACACATAGGATTGGGGGTAATGTACTGCATTGTCATGACAACTTGCTATGTTGAATGATAACTTTCTTTAATCCACTGACTGGAGATCTGAATTTATATTTTTTGAAGAAACTTTAAAAAGAACAGATAAAAAGATGACTTTTCTAGCAGCTTTAGGATGGTCACCTAATTTGCAACATTGTATCCTACATTGCTAGGTCTGTGAGGAGGGAGAAAAAATGTCTGCTCATTTCTCAGCAAGAACCAAGATCCAAGAAGTTTAAGGGAACTACCTGTTCTTTTAACAAGAAGAAATACTGCTAACTGCTATGTTTGAATCACTGAGTGACTTCATGTGACAAGCCCCTCCCCATCTGTGATTTTAAGCTTGTGTTTCTCTGCAGCCAAATGAGAAGCTTCTGGACTCTGACACATGCAGACCTAAGTGGGGGTCATTCTCTTTCTCTCTCTCCATTTCAGCTTACAAACTTCAAACTCTGCCTATTGCCTGACCACCTTTGCATACTCTGGTTACAATCAGAAACCCGGTTGGAGGAAATCATCTGCATCGCGGTCTCCAAGAGACCCACCAAACCAGTCATCTACTTCTTCAAACTAAAAGCCTCAGGATCACCGAATTCAGCTAGAAGCCAACCAAATCACCAAACACCACAGACTGTAAACCCCTTTTTTCTATGGACTCTAAATCATCCAATCTGAATTTCCCCAATCTGTAACCTATTCGTATGTGTGCATAAACCTCTAGTGTGTGTGTGTGTGTGTGTGAGTGAAGGTTGGTGTGTAGTTTATTATTTTCATTAGTTTTATTTAGGTACAATAAAGTTAACCTCCTTCTTTGTTAAACTCAAGAAAACCTGCCCAATTGGTTCTTGTTATGATCATAGCAAGTAAGTAATCAAACACCTACTGAATTGGTCAGTATATCCACTTTAAAAGAATTAAACCTGTAGTGGTCAAACAGGGAGAGGGAAAAAAGGGAAACCCTTCAACCCGTCCTCAACTGATAGTAACAGCATGGATTGGGAAATAACGGACAGAAAACAGAGAGTAAGAATAAATGGGTCATTCTCAGGTTGACAGGCTGTAACTAGAGGGGTACCGCAAGGATCAGTGATTGGGCCCCAGCTATTCACAATTTATGACAATGATTTGGATGTGGGACCAAATGTAGTATTTCTAAGTTTGCTGATGATACAAAACTAGATGGGAATATGAGTTGTGAAGAGGATGCAAAGGGGCTTCATGAGGATTTAGACAGGCTAAGTGTGTGGGGAAGAACATGGCAGATGTAATATAATGTGGAAAAATGTGAACATTATCCACTTTGGTAGGAAAAACAGAAATGCAGACTATTTCTTAAATAGTGAGAAGTTGGGAAGTGTTGATGTCCAAAGGGACCAGGGTGTCCTTGTTCATAAGTCACTGTAAGCTAACATGCAGGTGCAGCAAGCCAACAGGAAGGCAAATGGTATGTTGGCCTTTGTTGCAAGAGGATTTAAGTACTTGAGTAAAGAAGTCTTGCTGCAATTGTATAGAGCCTTGGTGAGACCACACCTGGAGTAATGTGTACAGTTTTGGTCTCCCTGCCTAAGGAAGGACATACTTGCCATAGAGAGAGTGCAACGAAGATTCTTCAGACTGATTCCTGGGGTGGCAAGATTGTCCTATGAGCAGAGATTGACGAGACTGGGCCTGTATTCTCCAGAGTTTAGAAGAATAAGAGGTGATCTCATTGAAGCATACAAAATTCTTACAGGGCTCGATAAGGTTGATGTAGGAAGGATGTTTCCCCTGGCTGGTGAGTTTAGAACCAAGGGACACAGTCTCAGAATAAGAAGTAGGCCATTTAAGACTGAGATAAGGAGGAATTTCTTCACTCAGACGGTGGTGAATCTGTGGAATTCTCTATTCCAGATTGCTGTGGAAGCTCAGTCATTGAGTATGTTCAAGACAGAGAACGACAGATTTCTAGGTATTAAAGATATCAAGTGATATGGGGAGAGTATGGGAAAATGACATTGAGGTAGAAGATCAGCCATGATCTAGTTGAATGGCGGAGCAGGCTTGACGGGATGAAGGCCTACTCCTGCTCCTATTTCCTATGTTCCCATGTTCCTTCTTCTGCTTACATTCACACAATTACCAGCTGCTACTAGGAATACGGGTGCAAAAGTAAGTCATCCAGTCCCTCAACCTTGTTCTGTCATTCAATTCAATCATGGCTGATATATAGCTCAAGTACATTTACCTGCCTCTGTTCCCTATCCCATAAATACTCCTGCCTAATAGAAAAACTATTGCTGTCAGTGCCCTGTCATGAAAACGTGCTATCCTGAATGATGATTTGTAATCATCGCTTGGAGACCTAAATTAAACTTTTAAAAAGGACAGCTGGAATCCTACATTCAACTTTTAAAAAGCTGGCAGCTAAGATGGCCACCACAATTTGCATTGAAATACCTCACATTCCAAAGTATCGAAGTGGAGACACATGTCTAAATATACTCTCATCCAGGACAATGGCTTGAACAGTTGAATGAACTACCTGATATTGCTTTCATTAGTAAGACATTCAAAACCATCTTGGAAGATTAACCCTAGTGGAGATGAGCCTCCAGGAGGTAATCATTGAAACAATAAGGCCTGAGATAGAAATTATTAGACTTGAATCTCATTCAAGTGTAACAGAAAATAAACTGAGACAATCATGTGAAGGTCTGTCCATTTCTGTGAAAACTTCAAGTTTCTTTTGGACACATCAGACAAACTTTGAGAGCTAGTCAGTGCAGGACCCCAGTGGGACTGTCTCTCTCTCTCTCTCGCCAGGTAAGACTGTAGGTTTTGAAATCTGTCTGTGACTGCAGAACATCCAAGTCTATCATTGCTAGAGACTCTGGGGAGAAAGCCATCTACATCACTGTCTCCAAGAAAACCCTGAATCAAGGGGGTCACTGCTACCAGCCAGAAACTTCAGGACCACAAATTCATCCAGAAGACAATTGAATTACCAGACTCTGCGGACTGTATATTATTTTGTTTGTTCTGAACTCTTATCCAACCAATCTATTCTTAATCATTCTGTAATCTATTTATGTGTGTGTGGTTCACATGTGTATGTGTGTGTATGTGTGAAATTTGGAGTGTAGTTTATTATTTTTACTTAGATCTGGTTTTGATTTTAAGTACAATAAACTAATCTCTTTCTTGTTTAAACTCAATAAAACCTGTCCAATTGGTTCTTTTATGATCATAGCACATCAGATCAAAGGGTTAAACACTCACTGAATTGATATGCCTATTCACTGTTTAAAAGAAATAAACCCTGTTGCGGTCAAACAAGTAATGGGACAAGAGGGGAGCCTTTCAACCCTTCCTCACCTGATCGTAACAGCCCACTTAGCCACACCTGCTGTTTCTATCTCTAAAAATGCACGTTATTCTAATCTGCCTCACACATTTCAAAACACTTCAATAGAGTATGCACTAACCCATTTCCACTCTCTGGCACCGATGATGGAGGTGACTATCAATATCATTGGGAGTGGGATGACACACAGCATTGGAGATGGCCAGACTGGAGGTCATGCACAGCAGATGTTTAGGCATCTTTCCTTCCTTTCCTCCTTTTCACTTAACTCTCTTGCTCACATACACACATTCAGCATGTCAGCCAGATGATTACCTTTGCTATTACGAGCTAACCCATGTATACTTGCGCTTTTCCTAATCCTTCAGATGACTTGGGCCCTGAAGCCACACAGTCTGAAAAGGAGAACCCCTTCCAAAGGTGCACCATTACTTGCTATCACCCTTCTAAGCACCAGTATACAGACTGGCACCCTATGTGATATGGGTAGTAAATTAGCGAAGTCTGCACTAGGTGATTCGCCAAGCACAAATGAGCCGGAATATGTGCAGGGAGAAAGGGCAGCCCATGAAGCCATCAACTTATGTCCAGCTCTGCTGAAGAGGACAGAGGTACAGCTTTTAAAAGGAAAATGCATTCAGTGTACCACCAATCAATCAGTGCATGTACTGTCTGTCAAGAGATTTTGGTTACACATCAGAGAATATGGAGGGGTCCATTAGACCTATCTGGTATTCCACCTCATGGCATCAACACCACAGTCAACTACGGAGCATGTGGTCATCTCAACAGAAGCTGCAACTGGGCCCTCTTCACCGGAGTCTGTGGTCCCAGTAGTAACACCTCTCACATATACTCCTACTGGGGCATGCAGGCTCTGGTGTCCACCACCCTCTCCATATTAAACAAGCTGGGAAACCAATTGATTCGGGGCTTCATTCAGAGCACCAATGCCTTATAGTCTGGTCCCTCACAGATCAATGTGCATGCTGAGTTGCAGCCTAGTAGCAGGAGCAGTTGTGCAATGGGAATGGAATATGTTGACCTCTGCAGGATGACAGCTCTCTGGACTCTTGGTACCCACTCATCCAATGCCCACTCTGATGCCAGCTGGGCCTGGCAGAAGTTGAGTTGCTGAAATCTGCAGCTGGGCCCTCTTAGTCCTGAGCTCCCAGAGGAAACTTACCACAAGCATCTCAAAACTTTAGAGATACAGCACTGAAACAGGCCCTTTGGCCCACCGAGTCTGTGCCGACCATTAACCACCCATTTATACTAATCCTACACTAATCCCATATTACTACCATATCCTCACCTGTCCCTATATTCCCCTACCACCTACTTATACTAGGGGCAATTTATAATGGCCAATTTACCTGTCAACCTGCAAGTCTTTTGGCTGTGGGAGGAAACCGGAGCACCCGGAGGAAACCCACGCAGACACAGGGAGAACTTGCAAACTCCACACAGGCAGTACCCAGAATTGAACCTGGGTCGCTGGAGCTGTGAGGCTGCGGTGCTAACCACTGCGCCACTGTGCCGCCCTAAACTCCTTGACTAAGCCACATCAACCTTCCACCTCCCATGCTGCAGTCACTGGAGGAGCACAAGAGTTAGTCAGACAGCAAGAAACAGAGCTTCAATTCACTCAAGACAAGTTATCAACAAAGGTGAGACTGGGACAGAGATTTCCAACTTTGGGAGTTGCTGTGTTCCTGGCATCCCTCTGGTGGCAATATGCCCGATGATAACAGATGTTACAGCCCATAAAATGGCAAAAGAGACCACACCTGGTTTGAAGGCAGAGATGGTGGTCTAAACTCATGGAGAAAAAATTTAAAAACTGTAGAAGTGGGAGGCCTCCACTGTAGATATTTCTGGAATTATGTAGGTTTATGCACATGCAGAAAATGATCCCTTTCACATGAGCTCTCAGTTGCAGCACACTACATGGTATGGTCCCCATTAGCTGCATCAATGTGCAATCAACAGAAGGCATTCATCCCTTGAAAGCAGAATACACAGGGTCTACATCTTCAGCTCATCAGCTGAGCACTAACACTGGCTGACACTCCAGACAGCACATTCCTGCTCCTCCTCTATCTATATTAGCTGCTCCTGTTTAATTGTGCTCTGAGTCTCACCAAATATGCTCCCCTCTACATCAGTACTGTCTACCCCACCAGATGTATCTGAACTGGTATAGGGAAGGACAGTGTGCAAGTGAAGTGATGGAAGGCCTGGTGTCACTGCCTGACTTTTCTGACACCCATTAAGAGATGGAAAAGCATTATAAATGTCTTATTAGAAGCCATACCATATAGCTTCCAACAGAAGGAGTAATGTGGTAATGTGCTGCAACATATGACTGCCTCCAGCAACAAAATTAAAGAATATGATACGGAAAGCAGTTAGCATGAAACTTGAGCTGCAGCCAGTCTTCTTAACTCCCATCTCTATTCCTTTCTTTGGCCCCTATCTCCAGAAGTTTTCAGGGGGTTTTTTGATGTGGGATTAATCCACAAATCTTTTGCAAGGTCCTCCTCCTGCATGTATTCTTTCTCTTTTTTTGCATTGGGTTGTCCTTTCCTGCAAACCAAGTGGATGGTGAGAGGTTGCAATTGTCTGAATGATAAACAGTGATACGCAAGTGTCAATGATGATGACAAGTTCATGCATTATAAAACTGCTTGAGCAAGTACTTTAAAGAATTTCACTTATATAGCTCCTTTCACTACCTCAGAACATCAAAAGCCAATTAAGTACTTTTGACCTGCAGCCACTGTTATCGCCAAAATCAGCAGTCAACTTGCACATAACAATGTCCTACAAACAGCAATGATCAGATAATCCATGTTAGCATTATTGGTTGGAGGATAAATGATGGCCAGAACATTGGGAGAACTTCCATCTTCTCCTCTGAATAGTGCCATGGAATCTTTGAAGTCCACCTGAGAGGACAGATGGGGTCTCAGTTTAACATCTCAATTGAAATACTGCACATCTGTCAGTGTCACATTCCCATAGTACTGCACTGAAGTGTCAGCCTAGATTATGTTATCAAGTCTCTGGAACCCATGACCTTCCTGTCATCCTTACTATGGAAAGTTATCACATCACCGTAAAATATTGCATATTTGAAAATTCTGAGTCTGTATCAACTGCATCAGGACAGAGATAGGCTAGCAGAATGGGCAAAGAAGTGGCAAATGGAATTTAATATAGAGAAGTGTGAGGTGATGCATTTTGGCAGAAGGGAGAAGGAGAAGCAATTTGGATTTAATGGCACAGTTCTATAGTGTGCAGGGATGGAGGGACCTTGGGGTGCAAGTGCATAGATCTTTGAAGGTATCAGGACATACTGAGAGAGTGGTTAGCAAAGCATATGGGATCTTGGGCTTCATTAATAGAAGTATAGAGTACAAAAGAAGGGAAGATATGCTAAACCATTATAAAGCTCTGGTTAGGCCACAAATAGAATATTACATCCAGTTCTGGTCACCACACTTTAGGAAGGATGTGAGTGTCCTTGAGAGGGTGTAGAGGAGATTTACCAGAATGATTCTGGAGAAGAGGGATTTTAGCTCCAACATTAGATTGCTGAAGCTGGGATTGCTCACCTTGGAACAAAGGAGATTGAGGGGAGACTTCATAGTGGTGTACAAGATTATGATAGTTTTAGGTAAGATTGACAAGTGTCAAGAAAACATGCTATGCCAAATGGGGATTTTTAATTCATTGGTTGAAAACCTACATTAAACTTTTAAAAAGGAGTTGGGATCCTACAATTAAATTTTTAAAAGCTGGCAGCCAAGATGGCCACCACAATTTGCACTGAAATACGTCACATTCCAGGACATTGAATTAGAGATGCATATATCACAAGGTTCCATCCAGAACAATGCCTCATGAATTTGGAATCAGCTAACAGCTTCACTTATAATGGCAAAACATTCAAAGCCATCTTGGAACATTAAAAGTGGAGTCATATCTCCAGGGGGTGAACATTGAAACAATGAGGCTCGAGAAAGACTGAAAATAAAAGGGCGGCAGAGTGGCGTGGTGGTTAGCACCACAGCCTCACAGCTCCAGTGACCCGGGTTTGGTTCTGGGTATTGCCTGTGTGGAGTTTGCAAGTTCTCCCTGTGACTGCATGGGTTTCTGCCAGGTGCTCTGGTTTCCTCCCACAGCCAAAGACTTGCAGGTTGATAGGTAAATTGGCCATTGTAAATTGCTCTTAGTGTAGGTAGGTGGTAGGAGAATTGAGGGAAGGTGGGGATGTGGTAGGGAATATGGGATTAATGTAGGATTAGTATAAATGGGTGGTTGATGTTCAGCACAGATTTAGTGGGCCAAAGGGCCTGTTTCAGTTCTGTATGACTCTATGACCTAGACCCAAATCTAATTAAATTGCAAATGAGGACACTGGATGAGGGCCTCCTCATCAGAAAAACTAGCAGATTTTGAAAAAAAACAAGCTCCTGAGACTTTAAAATAGACAGGTTTTGAGTGCTAACCAGACAAGACTCCAGTAGGGGCTATGTGTGTGTGTCTCTCTCTCTCCAGATAACATCACAAGTTTGAAACCTGTCTGCAACTGTGGAACATCCAAGTCTACCATTGCTTCAGACAGAGACCCCAGGGAAGGAAGCCACCTACAACTCTGTCTCCAAGAAAAACCTGAATCAGGTGGGCCAGCCACAAATTGCACATCTACCAACCAGGGACTTCAAGATCACAACTTCAGCAGGAAGACAATGGAATTACCCGACCCTACAGACTGTATATTATTTTTACTTGTTCTGGACTCTAATCCAAACCAGACTATTCCTTATCACTCTGTACTCTGTTTGTGTGTGTGATTCTTGTGTGCGTGTGTGAATGAAAGTGTAGCATAGTTTTTTTTATCCAGATCGGGTTTACTTATTTTTAAGTACAATAAACTCACCTCTTTCTTGTTTAAACTCAAGAAAACCTGTCTGAGTGATTATTTTACGATCACAACAAAAGTAAAAGGTAAAATGGTCACTGAAATGATAAGCACATCCACTGTTTTAAAAGGAATAAACCCTGTTGCGGTCAAACAAGGCGAAGGACAAGAAGAGAGCCTTGTGACCCCCCTCCTCACCTGATCATAACACAAGGAAAAGCTGTTCCCATTAGTTGATACAAGAACTAGAGGACGTGGAATTAAGGTTTTGTGCAAAACAGATGCAGGGGGATGTAAGGAAGAACTTTTTTACGCAACAAGAACTTGCTGCCTATGAGGGTGGTGGAAGCAGAGACAAAAATAAATTGGATGGACCCTTGAAGGAAATAAAATTGCAGGGCTACGGAGATGTAGCGGGGGAATGGGATTGACTGGACTGCTCTACGGAGAGCCACCACAGACTCGTTGGACTGAATGGCCTCCTTCTGTGCCGTGATGACTCTATCACAGAATCACAGAATTGTTACAGTGTAGAAGGAGGCCATTTGGCCCATCATGCCTGCACCAGCTCTCCTAATGAACATTTCACCTAATGCCACTCCTCCGCCTTCCCCTGTAACCTGCACATTCTTCCTTTTCATATAACAGTCTAATTCATTAGAACATATGAACATCACTTCACATTTCTCCGCATTGAACTTCGTCTGCCACCTGTCTGCCCATTCCACCAACTTGTCTGTGCCTTTTTGAAGTTCTACACTATCCTCCGCACAGTTCACAATGCTTCCAAGTTTCGTATCATCCGCAAACTTTGAAATTGTGCCCTGTACAACAAGGTCTAGGTCATTAATATATATCAGGAAAAGCAAGGGTCCCAACACTGATCCCTGGGGAACTCCACTGCAACTCTTCCTCCAGCCCGAAAAACATCCATTAACCACTACTCTTTGTTTCTTATCACTCAACCAATTCTGTATCCATGTTGCTACTGTCCCATTTATTCCATGAGCTATAACTTGGCTCATACGTCTTTTGTGCGGTACTGTATCCAATACCTTTTGGAAATCCATGTACACTATGTCAACTGTATTGCCCTCATCAACCCTCTCTGCTACCTCCTCAAAAAACTCCAGCAAGTTAGTTGAACATGATTTTCCCTTAAGAACTCCATGAATCCATCCTCTATGACTCTATCTATATCATGTCTTTCAAAGGTTATACAGTTCAGGCTTTGCATCCCAGAACAATGAACTTGCCCAATTTTCCCTTTGTTATTTAGCTAATTATCAAAATAACAGTGCATGTATGCATGCAAAGGTGAATGTGGGATTACAAGGAATTGTGCACCATCAAGTGGGTCTGTGCTGATTATTTAATGTCATTAAAATGCCATGGCTCTTGCATCTGTAGACTTCCTCTGATATCTTCCTTGAGTGTCAAGCCTCAATGTGCTTCCCTCAACAAAGCAGTATTTGGGAACAAGAAAAAAAATGCTATAAAGTGCCCTGAGATACTGATAAGGAATAAAAGCAGGAAGTGCTGGAAATACTCAACAGGTCTGGCAGCATCTGTGGAGAGAGAAACAGTTAACAGGCCGGATTTTATAATCTCTCCGCCAAGATTGGTGGCGAGATGAGAAACAGTGGCTTGCCTGTGCGGGCCGCGCATCATACAGCCACCGCAATCTTCCATGCAGCAGCTATTTAAATAGCCAGGACAGGCCACCCCACCCCCGCCTCCCCAATCACGTGGAGGAGGCGGGCTGTCTGTCCCCGGCAATGACGTCAGCTGCCTGTGCGCAGGTGCTGACGCCATTTTTAAAGGGCTGTCAGTCCTACTGGCTAATTTAAATATTTACGGGTAAATTGAATTAAAATAAATAAATACATCTCTTTTGTCCCTCTCCCACCCCCATAACAATTAAATTAATTATTTTCCCTCTCCCCCTCCCCTCCAAAACACTTACCTTTACCATCTGACCTTCCCACCGCAAACTGCACAAACTTTGACCTACAACCCTTCCCACCATCACCTACACTCATGACACTAATTTGACCCTGCTACCCCACCACCCCCGCACTGATAAACTTACCTCCCCTGCCTCCCCACCAGTCTTGTGCTCGTTTCCCCGGACAGGGATCCAAAGGCATGAGAATGCCGGCCGCTGGGGTGAAGATCACGAGGGACATGAGGCAGTGACGTGAGCTTCATTAATTCAATCATTTTAATTTATTGAAATATTCAAATCGGGGTCCCGTCACTGAGCAAAAGGGGTGCGCCGCGAGGTCTCGCCGCCGCCGGTAATATCGAGCCAGGCCCTCCTGGCGTCGGGTGCATGGCAGCCCATTCCCGGAGACATTTTCTGGCACCCTCCCACCCCTGCCATGAAATCCAACGTTAGGGGGTCAGTAAATTCCAGCTCAACATTTCAGGTCTGTGACCTTTCATCAGAACTGGCAAAGGTTAGAAATGTAATAGGTTTTGAGCAACTGAAAAGGAAAAAGAGGGAAAGAAGAACAAAAAGGAAGGTGGGTAATAGGGCACAGGGCAGGAGAGATTAAATGACAATGATGTTTCAGAACAAAGGCAAAGAGAGTGCTAACAGCTGTATGAAAAGACAAAACATTAGTCCAGACAGGCAGCTCTGCAGCTGCCTTTTTCTATCAGCCTTAATGCATTAACATCAGTTCCAGTAGCTGTGACACCAGCATGGACATCAACAGAGCAATAAAGGGCTTCATACTTTCTTGAAATTGCTGCTGGTTTGGACGTCAACCAAATCTTAAGTGATAGCACAATGCCAGAATAGTTTGTGCTCATGGTGTTGTCATGCAAGCCCCCACCTGCCAAGAATGAAACACATTAATTTTGCCACATGAACATTGATTTTTAAACTGTTACTGGAGTCAAGAAAGAACTTGTTTTTAAAAAAAAACCACCAGACCCTTGACAGGAAAGACATTTTCATAGTAACAGACAGTACTTGGAAAGGACAAAAGCGCCACTTCCTGCTCCAATTTAATCCACAATGGACTTTTGATTACCAGACATTGAAGGTGGAGCTGCTAGCATTCCAGGTTAACTGCTAAGATGGCCGAATACACAAACAGACGTGGTCAGACCAGTTTAGTCACATGACTAACTGGCTGTTGGAGTTTTTTGAATTTGGACTTGGCACAGAGAACTTGAGCTCAGAAAGCTGTTTGCTCCTGGACTGAGAACATCTCTCTCCTGTCTGCTCCCATCTCTTTCTCGTGGAACTGGAGACCCATTGAAGACACATGAACCCCAAGAGAGAAAGGTCTCCTACAGTGAACAAGGTTTAAGAAGAATACTGGGCCCCAACAAAAAGCAAGACGACCTACAATCAAGGACTACAGTGAGCTCGAAGCACAGTAAACACCCCTCTTCAGAGATTGCCTCAAACGTCTTTATCTTTTTCTGCTCTTTTCTGTCTCCATTTGCATGTGTGTATCGCATATGCATGCTAGCGTGATGCACGGCATGTATCCATAGGCGTTAACCGAATTAGAGTTTACATTTAAGGCTGAATAAGTTTCACTTTTCTTTAAACCTAAGAAAACCTGTTGTTGCTCATTTCTTTGCCTTATAATTGGAAAGTGGTGAACAAGGATTCACCAAAGGGGAGCTCAAAACACACTGTGTTTAAAAGTAAGGCTGTGTTTGCTGACAACACAACCACTAGGTGGCGCTGCAGTGGCACATGTGCAAATGCAGCCTGTGCCACTAAAACGTCACAGTCTACGACGTCAGGCAGCTGCCCGGACGAAAGATGGCACTGCTCAAATAATCACACGAAGGCAACCTAAACACATGGCAGCACACAGTGGCCAGAAGGAGAGAGCGAGCGGGTTCGGGGAGGGAGCAAGTGGGCCGGGGAGCGGGCGAGCAAGCGGGCCGGGGAGGGAGCGAGCTGGGGACGGAGGGAGTGGGCCGGGGATGGAGGGAGCGGGCTGGGGAGCGGGCGAGCGGGGCGGGGAGGGAAGGAGCAGGTGGGCGGGCGAAAGTGAGTGGGTGCAGGGGAGGAGGAGAGCACACCCGCCACTACCAAGGTCTTCGGCTGCGCTCTCCCCACTCCCCCCCCACCCCCGCTCTCCCCCGCTTTCTCCCACCTCCGCTCTCTCCCACCCGCGCTCTCTGCCCAGTTACGCGATGACGTCATCTGCGCATGCGCCAACCAGTCCTGTCAATGCGGAACACAGCGCATGCGCAGAGAGTAGGAGCTAATCTGTGCATGTGCGCAGATTGGCGCAGTCTGATGACGTCAGCTGCCGGCTGCGTTGTCGATAATCACTTTGTATAATTAAACCCTGATACAATAAGAGCAGGTGAGGACAGTAAAAGACCCCTAGACACCTTTCTCACTTGGTGTAACAGTGTGAACAGAGATTAGCAGATTAGAAAGGGAACATTTTTCTTTTCTTCATACCATCTTCAGTTATTAACTGAGTCCAAACTGGCCCTCAGAGTTTCTTGGATTTAACTCTGCAAGCATTCATAGAGGCATTGTAGTGAGACAAGTGTGGATCAGAAATACTGCCAGTGCCCAGCAGCATGCAAGATGTAATTGTCATTTCCAAGCCAGAAAACCAGCCATTCTCCCTGCAATTGTCTGATGCAATGAGCAAGTGAATTGTCAATCCCTTTCACATAGTGCAGCATCCTCCTTTCTAAAAGGTCTAATAAGTGGTATGCACCCCTCTACATTACAGGATTGCCTAAAGTCACACTCAGCCTCTGCTCAGAGTTGCTTAACTGCCCTTTTACTACACCCACTTCATCCCTAGAGTCCTGGCCTTCACTCAATGAATGCCGAAACCTCACTTTCAGTGTATGGTGCATAAACTGCATAATGAACAAGATGGTGATAACAGGAAGCAGCTTGTTTTCAGCCTGCCAGCTCATGTGTGCTTGTTTCCCCCACATCTATAAACAGAGCAGATGGAACATTAACTTCGATGGAAATAAAAATCAGGAGAGATATAAAACAAGCTGCCAATTCGCTATGTCCTGTTTTACACTATCACACAAAGCCACAATTACCCCCACTGAGCTTATTTGGGAGTCGTCTTCATTTCTGTCCTTGCATGTGTAGTATAATGTATGTAAGCTGTTGCTGGGTAGATTATGTATATAGACCTTAAGCAGCATCACAGGATGTGATGTCACGAGTCTGATCCTCGTGTTGCTCAGTGTTAATGTAGCTGCCTTAGAGATAAGACCCTGTAAATAAACTCCTGTTACTTTAACTCAGAGTCTACTATCCTTATTGAGTATTAATGGCACACTGACCAGTATAGTACATGGTGGCAGCAGTAAAAACAACTTTTGTTGGTTAAAGACAGAAGATATTGAAACATCGGAAAGAAGCATGGAGAAGTCAATACCCTTACCAGAGAGCTTCGAGTGAGTGGCAGGGCCCAACTAGGCTGAGGCGTGGCCAGATGGATTTGAAGATTCAACAGGTACCATTCTGCATCGGGTCTAGCAGCACGACCAGACAAGAAGCAGGTCAGTACTTTACGTGATGGGAGAAAATGGGGATGACATTTTAACTACCCTGGGATCGATGAAATGGAAACCCCATATTGCAAAGTAATAAAAGCCTTGGAGGGATACTTTAAGATCAAAAAGAATGTTATCGCAGAAAGGGCGAAATTCAACAAATGCACCCAAAAAGACAGTGAAAGTATCAATTGATTCATTAATGATCCATATAAAATAGCAGAGAATTGCGACTACGGAAGCTTGCAAGAAGAACTGATTCGGGACAGAATAGTAGTCAGGGTCATAGACAAAGTGCTGTCAGACCAGCTTCAATCAAAAGAGGATCTGACTTTGCAAAAGACCTTTCTGTTGAGCAAGCAGGCAGAAGTCTGAAAATTGAACTGACTACTAGCTCGGGGGGATCGGGGGAGTCCAACCTCGAAAATTCTAGAATTAGTTGAGTTTGTGTAGAAGACAGAGAATAATGGCACCAGAAAGCCAGAAAGACGGGTGAAATATCTACAGACAGCAGCACTGAATTGCAGTAAGTGTGGCTGGGAGAGGCACCGGCAGGAAAATTGCCGAGCCAGGGAAGCTAAATGTTTCTCATGCAAGAAAAAGGAGCATTTTCAGCAGGTCTGTTGCAAACAAGCGCTGCAGACCAGAAAAAAAAACTTGAAATAACAGAAAAACGAGCTATCAATACTGCCTTTCCTTGGGGAAATTCAAGAGAAGAACGAAGATAGCTGGGAAGCAGAAATTTTAGCGGAGAAAAATAAAACCAACTTCAGGTTATATACAGGAGCCAGGTTAGATACAGGTGTCCTATCTGACAAAAAACAATGGCTAAGGAAGGAAAGGCTTAGAAAAACCAACAAAAAATTATATGAGCCGGGAGGAATTCAATTAAGGGTTCTAAACGAGTACTTTGCATTGGTATTCACCGAGGAGAGGGACATGACGGATGTTGAGGTTAGGAACAGATGTTTGATTACTCTAGGTCAAGTCGGCATAAGGAGGGAGGAAGTGTTGGGTATTCTAAAGGGCATTAAGGTGGACAAGTCCCCAGGTCCGGATGGGATCTATCCCAGGTTACTGAGGGAAGCAAGAGAGGAAATAGCTGGGGCCTTAACAGATATCTTTGCAGCATCCTTAAACACGGGTGAGGTCCCGGAGGACTGGAGAATTGCTAATGTTGTCCCCTTGTTTAAGAAGGGTAGCAGGGATAATCCAGGTAATTATAGACCGCTGAGCCTGACGTCAGTGGTAGGGAAGCTGCTGGAGAAGATACTGAGGGATAGGATCTATTCCCATTTGGAAGAAAATGGGCTTATCAGTGATAGGCAACATGGTTTTGTGCAGGGAAGGTCATGTCTTACCAACTTAATAGAATTCTTTGAGGAAGTGACAAAGTTGATTGATGAGAGAAGGGCTGTCGATGTCATATACATGGACTTCAGTAAGGCGTTTGATAAGGTTCCCCATGGCAGGCTGATGGAGAAAGTGAAGGCGCATGGGGTCCAAGGTGTACTAGCTAGATGGATAAAGAACTGGCTGGGCAACAGGAGACAGAGAGTAGCAGTAGAAGGGAGTTTCTCAAAATGGAGACGTGTGACCAGTGGTGTTCCACAGGGATCCATGCTGGGACCACTGTTGTTTGTGATATACATTAATGATTTGGAGGAAAGTATAGGTGGACTGATTAGCAAGTTTGCAGACGACACTAAGATTGGTGGAGTAGCAGATAGTGAAGGGGACTGTCAGAGAATACAGCAGAATATAGATAGACTGGAGAGTTGGGCAGAGAAATGGCAGATGGAGTTCAATCAGGGAAAATGCGAGGTGATGCATTTTGGAAGATCCAATTCAAGGGTGAACTATACAGTAAATGGAAAAGTCCTGGGGAAAATTGATGTCCAGAGAGATTTGGGTGTTCAGGTCCACTGTTCCCTGAAGGTGGCAACGCAGGTAAATAGAGTGGTCAAAAAGGCATACGGCATGCTTTCCTTCATCGGACGGGGTATTGAGTACAAGAGTTGGCAGGTCATGTTACAGTTGTATAGGACTTTGGTTCGGCCACATTTGGAATACTGCGTGCAGTTCTGGTCGCCACATTACCAAAAGGATGTGGATGCTTTGGAGAGGGTGCAGAGGAGATTCACCAGGATGTTGCCTGGTATGGAGGGCGCTAGCTATGAAGAGAGGTTGAGTAGATTAGGATTATTTTCATTAGAAAGACGGAGGTTGAGGGGGGACCTGATTGAGGTGTACAAAATCATGAGAGGTATAGACAGGGTGGATAGCAAGAAGCTTTTTCCCAGAGTGGGGGATTCAATTACTAGAGGACACGAGTTCAAAGTGAAAGGGGAAAAGTTTAGGGGGGATATGCGTGGAAAGTTCTTTACGCAGAGGGTGGTGGGTGCCTGGAACGCGTTGCCAGCGGAGGTGGTAGATGCGGGCACGATGGCGTCTTTTAAGATGTATCTAGACAGATACATGAATGGGCAGGAAGAAAAGAGATACAGACCTTAGAAAATAGGCGACATGTTTAGAGAGAGGATCTGGATCGGCGCAGGCTTGGAGGGCCGAAGGGCCTGTTCCTGTGCTGTAATTTTCTTTGTTCTTTGTTCTTTGTTCTTCTTTGTAGGAGAAATGCAAAGAACCTTAACACACAGGAATAATACAATTCCATAAATGTTACATTTTATAAAAAATATCAAGCCTGTTGGCTACTCTGTAAGAAATCTTGTTTGGCCTTATAGCTATTATGCAGGGTGGAAGAGATCAAGGGACAAGAGAAACAGCTCAGCGATTTTAGAGCTGAATTCCCCAAATTATTTGAAGGATTGGGAAAATTCAAAACATTATTCTCAATAAAGAGGCAGAACCCTGTGCCCGATGGAGGGCCACCCATGCTGCCCCAACCACCCCCAACACCCAACACACCTCCCCAGGATTACCCCCGGTGAGGCCCCAAAAACTTACCTTGTTTCCGGGGCTCCCCGACATCTTCTTCTTCAAGCTGGGCTGTACTCCCAGCAGTTGCCACCACTCCCAGTGGTGCTGCTGGGACAGTTAGCTGCCAGCCTGCTGATTGGCCGGCAGCTCTATTCAGTGGGACTTCCTGCCTCAAGCGGATGGAAGTCCCACCTCACACCAATTAAAGCCCGGCGACCCGCAAACTATGGGTTGGATCCCCAGGCGAAGTGGAAGTGGGCCCGTCACCGACTTTTCAGTTGGTGGTCGGGTCCCGTCCGCCCAGGGTTAAATCCCAGCCAAAGAGTCTAAATTGTTAACTACCTTTATTACACCATGCGGAATATTTTCTTTTAACAGATTGCCATTTGGTATTACATAAGCACCAGAGATATTCTGGCAGATGACGTCAAGAAGCCTGGAAGGCTTGGAGGGGATCATCTGCAACATGGATGATGTTCTGATTCATGGAGCAAACCAAGAACACGGCAGAAGGGTAACAGCACTATTACACAGATTACAAGAGGCAGGTCTCACATTAAATGAGAGGTGTGTATTCTCACAGTCGGCAGTGAGGTTCCTTCACCACATAATTGATGGATCTGGCATTAAGATTGATCCACAGAAGATGAAAGCAATAAAGAATTTCCCAAAGCCAAAGAACATAACAGATTCAAGGGTATGGTTAACCAGGTGGGGTGATTCCTACCAAATCTAGCCACTATTAACAAGCCTTTAAGACAACTGCTAAAGAGCAGCAATGCCTGGTACTAAGGAGACTGCCAGAAAAATTCTTTCGAGCAGATCAAGGAAATGTTACCTTCATCAGACGTATTAGGACACTATGATCCAGAGCTACTGACCATTATTGCAGCAGACGCATCGGCAACAGGATTTGGTGCAGATCTGTGTACTTTGCCTCTCATCCATTGACAGAAACAGAACAAAGGTACACAGAATTGAGAAAGAAGCATTGGCAGCAACATGGGCATGCGAAAAATTTTCAGACTACGTACTCGGCCTCAAAGTCAAGATCGAAACTGACCACGAGCCGCTAGTGACATTACTTAATTCAAAGGAATTAGCAATATTATCCCCAAGGGTACAGAGATTTCGACTACGACTAATGAGATATGATACAACAACTGAATATGTCCCAGGGAAATATCAGGTGACTGTTGACATGTTATCAAGAGCATCAATTGCTATACCTGAAGTGGGAGATGTCTCATTCCTGGAGGAAGTGGAAGTCTTTGCTTTCGCTATAACCGAAGATTTGCCGGCAACTGCTCAAAGATTATGTCAAATTAGAAACCTACAGAAAGAAGATGAAGTCTGTGGAAAAAGTAAGACAGTTTTGTTAAGAAGATTGGCCAGAATATATGCCTAATAACCCAGTTTTAAGAAAATATCATGACCAAAGAAGCCATCTTACTATTGTTGACAACTTACTATGACGAAAGACTAGTTATTTCAAGGGCTTTAAGGTTGGACATCCTCGAGAAACTACACTCAGGAAGACAGTAAGAATGAGAAATTCAGTATGGTGGCTGGGGGTTTCCAAGGAAATCGAAGACATGATTTCCAGGTGTATCACATGCACTACTACCAGACAGGACTCTAGAGAGCCACTGACGTCTTTGTTTCCATGCAGTCTATGACAGCACCTGGGAATAGACCTGTTTGAACATTAAGGAAAAATATTCCTTATTTAATTGACTAGTACTCCAGATGGGTTGAAGTCTAACCACTACATGGCCAGAGTTCTGAAGCTGTTATCAAGTCATTAAAAGAAATTTTCACCACACATGGTATTCCAGACCGAGTGATCTCCGACAATGGTCCAGAATTCGCGAATGAAGCCATCAAAGATTTTGCAGAAACGTATGGGTTTGCCCATGTTACAAGTTCACCGAGGTACTCCCAGGGAATGGAGAAGAGAGGTGTTCGAAGCATGAAAATGCTACTGAAAAAGAATGAGGATAGTCAGCTAGCACTATTAAACTATTGATCAATGCCGCTCCAGAACGGGTTGGCCTAATGTGAGTTGCTAATGGGTGGGAGGTTAAGGACACAACTACCCTTCAGCCATGAATCGGTGCAGAAGACCTGAAAAGGATGAGGGTGAGAGGAAAGAGAGGTCAACCCAAACAGAGAATCATGATAGATGCTACAGAGCAAAAAATCAAACAAACCTAAGACTGGAGATTTGATTTGGATTAAAGATCAGGGTCAATATGGGGAAGTAATGAAGAAATCTCCATATCCTCAACCCTACATAGTCCAGACAGACCAAGGATGTACAAGGAGAAATAGAGGATCATTGGTACTGACATCAAGAAAAAAACAAATGGGAAAAAGAATTAAGAGAATCAGCTCCCAAAGAGAGCTGATGAACCAGTGACACAGCCAACAACAGATCACCAGATGACAGTGAAGATAGAGAACCCGAGTCATCCAGTAGTTCCACTCACCCACAGGAAAGTGAGGAAGAAGAACCAAAAGACTCAATACTCCAAACAAGTGAAAGAAGAACACGCTATGGTAACGTCGTGAGAACCCCACAGCATTACAGATCTGATGAATGAAGTCAGAGACTTGAGGGTAGATGTAGTATAATGTACATAAGCTGTTGCTGGGTAGATTAAGCATTATCACAGGATGTGATGTCACGAGTCTGAACCTCGTGTTGCTCAGTGTTAATGTAGATGCCTTAGAGATAAGACCCTGTAAGTAAACTCCTGTTACTTTGTCCCAAAGTCTACTATCCTCATTTAATATTATCAGCACACTGACCAGTACAGTACAGCATGCTGTACTCGTACTGCCTCACTTTGATTACTTTCTTGATGTCATGAAACTTCTTTGTCACCGCTTTCCCTACGTTAAGATAGTGGAGATCGCAATGACCTTATTGACAATCTGCTGCCAGGCCTGTTGGGGACAGCCATGATTACAACATTGAAAAGCTGCTCTCTCACTTCCAGTACTAAACTATCAGTTGCTCCATGGTCCTGTCTGTACAACAGGCTTTAAGCATGTGCTTCACTGTCACTGTAAATGCTGCAAATTTCCACAGTACACAGTCACCAGTGTGGCCTGTGCCAGCACATATACCAGTTAGACAGCTGATCAGCTACTTGAGTGGTGTAAAATTGACACCAATGCATGTGTTTTGGAATTGATCTTTCTTCTCACTGGTGGAGTCCCCCTTTCAAGAATTGTACTATTGAAAATGATGGTGTGGCGTCAGTTTACTTCCTAATTGTACTTAAAATTAAAAACATGGATTCTCCACCTTTTCAACTGACACAAAACAATCCGTTTGTCACTGCTAGAAAGTCTGACTGATGTCACCTGCACATTAAGAGCAGGCAGTAACTTCGTACCATGGTTATTTACAAACTTTGGCTTAATTGTTTAATAGCCTTTCATATTTTTTAAATGCAGTTCTTCACATCAAACGAAACAAATCTCTTTCTTCTGTTTCACTTTTCAAAAAGAAAGTACATGGGATTCTCACCCCAGCCAGCGGGAACTGAGCAGGGGGCCATTAAAATCAATTGATCCGACTTACCATCTTGTTCTTGTTGAATCCCATTGGCCACAATTTCAACCCTGACTTCATTTAGATAGCTGAGGCACAAGCTGGAAGCAGGAAGATGCCTCATGAATGCATGCAAATCGAGGTTCTGTGATGTAATTAAGACTCTGATGTTATTTTAACTGGACAGGACATGAGTCCCACTCAGCGGTTAATCTGTTGGGTGAAGCCTCATAGGATTGGTTTAAAGTACTGACTGTCTGACTGGAAGCAGTATTTAAATGATCACTCAGCTGTAGACACTCATATCATAGGGATCTGTATGCTTAGTGGATTTTCAAGGCATTTTTCAGCTTGGAGATTGATTGTTTCTGGGGTTTTTTTGCCTCACGCACTCTGATTAAACTTTCAGAGCTTATCATGGGGATCATTTTTGGTTCATTCTTTGGATGAAGGAAGAACTGGTGGAAGAGGAGTAGCAACAGCATCAGCTTCAACAACCAGGATGAGCAGCAGGTGGGCCACTTCAAAGACAGCAGGTGAGGGGGGCTGCTTGTAGAAGGCCTTGTCCTGCCCACATGGTCTAATGGCCAAGAGCCACTTTTCTGGATATGACTGATAAGTCCTGCATCAGGAGGCTTTGCTTCACCTGGCTGGCTGTTGCTGATCTACGCAGCCTCCTGAAACAGGAGCTGCTGCCTGCTGGACCAGGAGGCCATGCTTTGTCAGTAATAAAAACAAGAAATGTTGGAAATACTCAGCAGGTCTGGCAGCATCTGTGGAGAGAGAAGCAGAGTTAATGTTTCAAGTCAGTGACCCTTCTTCAGAACTAGCAAATATTAGAAATGTAAAAGGTTATAAGCAAGTAAAGCGGGGGTGAGGCAAAAGATAACAAAGAAGGGGTAAATAGGACAAGGTCACAGAATAGCTGACCAGAAAGTCGTGGAGCAAAGGCAAACAATATGTTAATGGTGTGTTGAAAGACAAAGCATGAGTACAGATAGGGTGTTAACGGACTGACACTTGAACAGCCGCAAGTACAAACATGAAAAAAAACAGTGGGTAAGCAAACTGAACAAACTAAGATGAAATAAAATAAAATAAACACAAAAAAAATATTTTAAAAAGGAAAAAGAAAAAAATAACTGAAAATAAAAGTAAAATGGAGCACGTCATGCTCTGAAATGATTAAACTCAATGTTCAGTCTGGCAGGCTGTAGTGTGCCTAATCGGTAAATGAGATGCTGTTCCTCGAGCTTGCATTGATGTTCACTGGAACACTGCAGCAATCCTAGGACAGAGATGTGAGCATGAGAACAGGGGGGAGTGTTGAAATGGCCAGCAACCGGAAGCTTGGGGTCCTGCTTGCGGACTGAGCGGAGGTGTTCCGCAAAGTGGTCACCCAGTCTGCGTTTTTTCTCCCCAATGTAGAGGAGACTACATTGTGAACAGCGAATACAGTATATTACATTGAAAGAAGTACAGGTAAATCGCTGCTTCACCTGAAAGGAGTGTTTGGAGCCAGGGATAGTGAGGAGAGAGGAGGTAAATGGGCAAGTATTACACCTCCTGCAATTGAAGGGAAAGGTGCCATGGGAAGGGGATGAGGTGGTGGGGGTAATGGAGGAGTGGACCAGGGTATCACGGAGGGAACGATCCCTTTGGAATGCTGATAGGGGAAGGGAGGGGAAGATGCGTTTGGTAGTGGCATCACGCTGGAGGTGGCGGAAATGGCGGAGGATAATCCTTTGGATATGGAGGCTGATGGGGTGGAAAGTGAGGACAAGGGGAACCCTGTCACGGTTCTGGGAGGGAGGGGTAGGGGTGAGGGTAGAGGTGCGGGAAATGGGCCGGACATGTTTGAGGGCTCTGTCAACCACAGTGGGGGGGAATCCTTGGTTGAGGAAAAAGGAAGACATATCAGAAGCGCTGTCATGGAAGTTAGCATCATCAGAGCAGATGCGTCGGAGACGGAGAAACTGGGAGAATGGAATGGAGTCCTTACAGGAGGCAGGGTGTGAAGAAGTGTAGTCGAGATAGCTTTGTCAGTGTTTGTCAAAGTCTCCACCTTCCTTACTTCAGATTCTTTCCTGGCTGGAACAGGAAACATCATCCACATCTCCCAGTATGTAGTGCAGAACTGCATCAAGCAGCTCACCAATGCCCGATTTGCAGGAACAACTAATGCATTATCTTTCCTGTAAGCACCGAAACTCAAAATGACAGAGTTCTGGGACTTGCAGCAGTGGCTGGGTTTGCTCATGCCCAGGGCATTATGGACACTGCTGCGGTAACCATCAAGGCACCAGAAGACCAGGTAGAAAAACAGTCAACAGCTTTCATCCACAGGAAAGGGATTCACCCCATTCATGTTCAGCTGGTCTGTGATCATTACTGAAGAATCATGCAAGTCTGTTCCAGTTTTGCAGGCAGCTGTCATGGCACCTTCATCCTACAACACACTTCACTATTCCACCAATCCATTCTTTTACTTTGAATTAAAATCAGCCCTTTAGATTCCATATTCTGATATCTGAGCATGTTTTTAATGTATTCATAATGAAAAATGATGCAATTACTACAACCAACTCAGCTAACATTTTTCAAAGTAAGATCAATGACATTTTTCCGAACGTGTAACTAATGATAATTAACAGAGGACCCTTTGGATTGGTATTTACTGATACTATTCAGTCTAGACTTCATGTCCAGATATCCCCAGCAGTTAAGGACTACATATATCTATGTAATTTATGGTTCAAAATTATTTTATTCTACATACCTAATATATATTGATTCAGTAAGGAGCATGGGTTCAGATTGAGTACAATCTTGTCACATGGGGGTGAGCTTTTCAAAACAAATGTGGGTGTATATCATTAATACTGAGCAGGTAGATGCCATCCTTACAAATTTGTAACCTCCACCTTGTCATTTAGTTTAGTTTAGTTTAGTTTAGAGATACAGCACTGAAACAGGTCCTTCGGCCCACCGAGTCTGTGCCGACCATCAACCACCCATTTATACTAATCCTACACTAATCCCATATTCCTACCACATCCCCACCTGTCCCTATATTTCCCTACCACCTACCTATACTAGGGGCAATTTATAATGACCAATTTACCTACCAACCTGCAAGTCTTTTGGCTTGTGGGAGGAAACCGGAGCACCCGGAGGAAACCCACGCAGACACAGGGAGAACTTGCAAACTCCACACAGGCAGTGCCCAGAATTGAACCCGGGTCACTGGAGCTGTGAGGCGGCGGTGCTAACCACTGCGCCACTGTGCCGCCCAATTTAGCAGAACATTGAATCACAAGAGCCTCCATTGCTTTTAATTACCAAATAATGTTTAATCATTGCACAACATTGGTACTCAGTTTCATCCAGACAGCATGGGTCTGATTTGCACCATGAGAGGAGACACAAACATCCCCTCAGGAGAATGATGCCCAGACCATTAAAATGACAGCCAAGGGAAATAAATGTTGCTGGAAATCTGAAGAGTTAAGACTGAGATGTAAGGTAGCACTGCCTGCAATTATTAGTCACAATAAAAATTAAAAAGCTTGCCTGATTGGAGGATCTTATAAATGCTGTGTGTGATGGTTAAATGAGTTGAAATAAACACTAAGGGTTGGATCTTGTGTTCAGCCTGAAGGCGGGTTTCGTGCTGTGGGGAGGGGGGTGGGGGGAGTTACCTGACAGTCGGAGCACAATTGTCATGCTGGGTTCCGATTTTTCCAGAGGCGGCAAAGTTCCATGGCAGCACCGCCACTGTTCTGCGATGGGACCATACTTTAAATAAGTGAAATAATGCTTTGCATAAATTGGAATGCAATTCACCGCAATCCTACCACCTGTTCGCAATCTTCTGTTTGACCTGTGGCACTCACGTGCCTTCACTTTCCCGTCCTTGAAAAGCTGATACCACCAAGGTGAGAGTCCCCGGTGCCTGCAAATTTCGTTAAGTTTTGCCTTGCTGTCTTGCAGAATTTGTTGTAACATTGGACACTGCCACAAAGGTTAATCCCCAGAAGTGAGGGGAGGTTGAAGCACTGCATGTGTATATTGTTGGAGGGGACAAGGAAGGGGGTGAACCCTGCAATGTATATTGTTGGGAGGAAGGGGGTGAAATCTAGATGTATATCGTTGGTGAGGAACGGGTGAACTCTGCAAGTGTATATTGTTGAGGGGGTAAGGGGGGAACTCTGCAAGTGTATACTGTTGGGGGGAAGGGGGTGAAATCTTGATGTATATCGTTGGTGAGCAACTCATGAACTCTGCAAGTGTATATTGTTGAGGGGGTAAGGGGACACTCTGCAAGTGTATACTGTTGGGGGTGTGGAAAGGGGGGTATCTCTGCAATTGGATACTGTGGGGGGAGGGGATGAACTCTGCAAGTGTATATCATTGAGGGCAGGAAGGGGGGATCTCTGCGAGTGTATACTGTTGGGGAGTGTTGAAGGGGGCGTTGGTGGTGGAAGGTATATCTCTGCAACTGGGTACTGTGGGGAGGGGTGGAGGGTTGAGCTCTGCAATCCAATATCAGGAGACATCATAATCAGCATCATTAATGCTGCCCCCGCCACGTGATTGGGGGGACCGCCGCAAAGGTCACATACAGGACAGCCGACATTTTGCTCACCTGCCGCTGCTCCCGGCAACGCGACTACAAAATCCAGCCCTAAGACTTGAAGACAATGTTCAATCTAATCTGCGCGGTTGCATGGCTGTGCAGCAATCTGGAACAGACTGCGCAGGAAACAGACAGGCCATACACAATCAATTGTCCATTTAAGATGTGTGCATGTGTGACTGTGCTGCAATCTTAAAGGAATCATGCAGTGCAACAAACAGGCCACACTCAGCAAAGACAAAAAAGAGTGAAATTGCTTGAAGAAATCTAGTGGTGTGGTTCACCATTTCCTTGAGCCCTGATTGTTTGCACTGATTTATGCCCATTTACGCCCGTTTTATATGTGGGCATAGCCTAATGAGATTGGCAGGACACTTGGGCGTAATCTGACATCTGCATGTTTGACACAGCTTCAGGCATAATTTCGGGTACAACCTCTGGGTGGGTCCCACGGAGGTTGTCATAATTGTTTACCAAAGACAACTCAGTTACACCAACAGCTGAAGTATTACATGCTTTAACTTGTGTGTCGTTCAAATGGAAGGAGGGAGAAATAAACCGCAGTTGCGCCATTAATTTCAATGTACTGGATTTACAGTACTAGGATTTTCAGAGTACAATGAGAGGGCAGCATCAAGGTATATCACCCCTTTCACAGTGTTCTAAGACTGTGGTGGAACAGATTGCCTGCAGGAGTTGCACAGTGGTTTGCACCACAGCCTCACAGCTCCAGCGACCCGGGTTCAATTCTGGGTACTGCCTGTGTGGAGTTTGCAAGTTCTCCCTGCGTCTGCGTGGGTTTTCTCCAGGTGCTCCGGTTTCCTCCCACAAGCCAAAAAGACTTGCAGGTTGATAGGTAAATTGGCCATTATAAATTGCCACTAGTATAGGTAGGTGGTAGGGAAATGTAGGGACAGGTGGGGATGTGGTAGGAATATGGGATTAGTGTAGGATTAGTATAAATGGGTGGTTGATGGTCGGCACAGACTCGGTGGGCCGAAGGGCCTGTTTCAGTGCTGTATCTCTAAAAAAAACTAAACTAAACTAAGAAGAAAAATCTTGTTTTTAATTGCTGGCTGGGTGAAATTTGTGGAGGAGGGGTAACTATGAGGGATTAAATAACATTTGAATATTACCAGAAACTGGCACAAAATGTTGGAATTAAAACTGAGAAGCCTTTGAATTACTGTCAACAAGTGATAAGGTAACTTATTCAGTAAAAGATGGGGCAGCTAATAAATTGTCTAAATAATTCAGGAGAATGTAGTTTAAAGAATGAAGTGGTATTCTTTTTTATTCGTTCATGGGATGTGGGCATCACTGACAAGGACAGCATCTATTGCCCATCCCTAATTGCCCTTGAGAAGGTGGTGGTGAGCCGCCTTCTTGAACTGCTGCAGTCCAGGTGGCACAGGTGCACCCGCAATGCTGTTAGGAAGGGAGTTCCAGAATTTTGACCCAGCGACGGTGAAGAAATGCCAATAGGGTTCCAAGTCAAGATGGTGTACAACTTGGAGGGGAACCTACAGGTGGTGGGGTTCCCATGTATCTGCTGCCCTTGTTCTCTAGGTGATAGAAGTCATGGATTTCGAAGGTGCAGTCAAAAGAGCTTTGGCGAGTTGCTGCAGTGCATCTTGTAGATGGTACACACTGCTGCCACTGTGCACTGGAGGTGGAGGGAGTGAATGTTAAAGATGGTGGATGGGGTGCCGACAATGTGGGCTGCTCAATCCTGGACCTGGTATTAAGAAGAGCCTAAATGAATCATTCAGGTGTTTTCATGAATATTTTAAGCACTAGAAATAAGTTGTTAAAATTTTGTGTGGAAATTAGCAAAGTGGCAAAGGACTGCAGGGTTATAATTTTGGGATTGTTACTTTTATGTGGTCTGAAATGGGTTATCAAATGCGATAGGAGGTAATATGGCAATTTATTGAATAATCCACTCAGCACATTGTGGATGCTTCTAGATGGGAAAATTTAATTGGATTTAGTATTCAGTACTAAATAGCTGAAATGTTATCTCATTGCTTGGGTCTGAACTTAGTGATTATTGTATCTTTAGATTCTTACTAATGAGGCAGTGTTAAACAGGAGATAACTTGATGTTACTAAAGCGAAAACTTAAAGGCACAATAACTTAGCGTAAACTGGATTACAGTAATATGTAGTAATCATTATAAAACAGTAATATTTCTTAAATGTTTTTGAAGGAGAAAGAAGCTTCATATTTCCCAGGAATAGAAAAAGAGATGAGTAGAGGCTAAGCTGAAAGCTCAGTGATTGAAGAATGACATTCTGAGGGGTATACAATTATAAAAGGTACTTTGAAATGTGCAAAAGGTCAAATTGACAGGAATATAGAGACGAAATAACTGAAAAGTACGAAAAGGAGGGTTGAGGTTGCATGCAGAAAGGAATATCAAGGGAAATGTTGAGGATTTTTAAAGTTTATTTTTGGAGACAATGTACAATCAAGGACTGGAAAGGTCTTTTGAAAGGTATGTTAGGTTAGGTTATAAACAAGGATACAGAAATGGCTGATTAGTCAAGCAGACGTCTTAGCCTAGATATTACGATCAAATGAACCAAGATGGAGACAGGTAGAGCAATCACCGAGTATTCTTCTCTGTGATATATAAAAATCTTACAGTTAATCACACTTCCGGTCTACATTTTCCAGCATAAATTCCTATATCTACATTTTATTGGAATTTGCTTCTGTAAACTCCACCAAGTTTGAATGAAGATCTAGATCTAGATTTTTTAGATCTTTTCCACAGCCCACAGATCAGGAAAAAAAAATGGCAGGAGATTATAGACAGAAGCAGAGTCTTACATTTTTTCCAACGTAGTCCAGTGCAGGAACGTGATCTTGATGTCCACTGAAGCCAGGAATTTGAAGCCAGGGTTGAGAGAAAAACCACATCCAGCTCTTATCCAGATATTTACCAGAGTTTACAAGGTAAGGTTAGGGGTGAAGTTTGTACCATCAGACAGAGGCCGTTAAACGAACAGTTAATTAACAGTTAACTTAAAGTTTGAAGCATTATCCTGGCAGGGCAAAATCACAAATGTCACAGTTCTCTCAAAGGCATAGCTCTCAAGTATGTTGGCACTAATCAAACAGAGGCGGCTTCGATGGATTGGACATGTCCGATTGTCCAGACATTGGAGTTTTTGGAGGATGCAAGAAACAAAATTGATAAAGGGGAGTCAGTGGACGTAGTACAAAGAACAAAGAACAGTACAGCACAGGAACAGGCCATTCGGCCCTCCAAGCCTGCACCGATCTTGATGCCTGCCGAAACTAACACCTTCTGCACTTCCGGGGCCCATATCCCTCTATTCCCTTCCTATTCATATATTTGTCAAGATGTCTCTTAAACGTCGCTATCGTATCTGCTTCCACCACCTCCCCTGGCAGCAAGTTCCAGGCACTCACCACCCTCTGTGTAAAAAACTTGCCTCGCACATCCCCTCTAAATTTTGCCCCTCGCACCTTAAACCTATGTCCCCTAGTAACTGACCCTTCCACCCTGGGAAAAAGCTTCTGACCATCCACTCTGTCCATGCCGCTCATAACTTTGTAAACCTCTATCATGTCGCCCCTCCACCTCTGTCGTTCCAGTGAAAACAATCCGAGTTTTTCCAACCTCCCCTCATAGCTAATGCCCTCCAGACCAGGCAACATCCTGGTAAACCTCCTCTGTACCCTCTCCAAAGCCTCCATGTCCTTCTGGTAGTGTGGTGACCAGAATTGCACGCAATATTCTAAGTGTGACCTAACTAAGGTTCTGTACAGCTGCAACATGACTTGCCAATTTTTATACTCTATGCCCCGACCGATGAAGGCAAGCATGCCGTATGCCTTCTTGACTACCTTATCCACCTGTGTTGCCACTTTCAGTGACCTGTGGACCTGTACGCCCAGATCTCTCTGCCTGTCAATACTCCTAAGGGTTCTGCCATTTACTGTATACCTCCCACCTACATTAGACCTTCCAAAATGCATTACCTCACATTTGTCCGGATTAAACTCCATCTGCCATTTCTCCGCCCAGGTCTCCAACCGATCTATATCCTGCTGTATCCTCTGACAATCCTCATCATTATCCGCAACTCCACCAACCTTTGTGTTGTCCGCAAACTTACTAATCAGACCAGCTACATTTTCCTCCAAATCATTTATATGTACTACAAACAGCAAAGGTCCCAGCACTGATCCCTGCGGAACACCACTAGTCACATCCCTCCATTCAGAAAAACACCCATCCACTGTTACCCTCTGTCTTCTGTGACTGAGCCAGTTCTGTATCCATCTCGCCAGCTAACCTCTGATCCCGTGTGACTTCACCTTTTGCACCAGTCTGCCATGCGGGACCTTGTCAAAGGCTTTACTAAAGTCCATATAGACAACATCCACCGCCCTTCCCTCATCAATCATCTTCGTCACTTCCTCAAAAAACTCAATCAAATTAGTAAGACACGACCTCCCCTTCACAAAACCATGCTGTCTCTCGCTAATAAGTTTGTTTGTTTCCAAATGGGAGTAAATCCTGTCCCGAAGAATCCTCTCTAATAGTTTCCCTACTACTGACGTAAGGCTCACCAGCCTATAATTTCCTGGATTATCCTTACCACCCTTCTTAAACAAAGGAACAACATTGGCTATTCTCCAGTCCTCTGGGACCTCACCTGTAGCCGATGAGGATGCAAAGTATATTTGGATTTTCAGACGGCTTTTGATAAAGTCCCCCTCAGGAGGTTGGTTAGCAAAATTAAAGCACATGGGATAGCAGGTAATATACTGGCATGGATTAAGGATTGGTTAATGGGCAGAAAACAGAGAGTAGGAATAAATGGGTCATTCTTGCATTGGCAGGCTGTGACTAGTGGGATACCACAAGGATCAGTACTTGGGCCCCAGCTGTTCACAATATATATCAATGATTTGGATGTGGGGACCAAATGTATATATTTCCAAATTCGTGGATGTCACAGAACTAGTTGGGAATTTGTGTTGTGAGGAAGATGCAAAGCAGCTTCCAGGGGATTTGGACAGACTTAGTGAGTTAGCAAGAACATGGCAGATGGAATATAATGTGGAAAAATGTGAGGTAGGAGGTAGCTGTGCAGAGTATTTCTTAAATGGTAAAAGATGAGAAAGTGTAGATGTACACTGGGTGTCCTCGTCAATAAGTCACTGAAAGCTAACATGCAGGTGCAGCAAGCAATTAGGAAGGCTAATGGTATGTTAGCCTTTCTCGCAAGAAGATGTGATTACAGGAGTAATGAAGTCTTGCTTCAATTGTACAGAACCTTGGTTAGATGGCACCTCGAGTACTGTGTGCAGTTTTGGTCCCCTTACCTTAGGAAGGATATTATTGCTATAGAGGGAGTGCAACGAAGGTTCACCAGACTTGTTCCCAGGATGGCGGGACTGTCCAATGAAGACAGATTGGGGAAACTGGGCCTGTATTCTCCAGAGTTTCGAAGAATGAGACCCACAAAATACTTAAAGGGATAGACAGGGTAGATGCTGGTGAGATGTTTCCCCTGGTTGGGGACTCTAGAACCAGGGGACACAATTTCTATAAAAGGGGCAAGCCACTTAGGACCGAGAGGAGAAATTTCATTACTTGGAGGGTTGTGAATCTTTGGAATTCTCTACCCCAGAGGGCTGTGGAAGTTCAGTCATTGAGTATGTTTAAATCAGAGATTGACAGATTTCTGAATACAAATGACATAAGGGGAAATGAGGAAAGTGTGGGAAAAAGGCATTGAAGTGGAAGATCAATCATGATCGTATTGAATGGTGGAGCAGGCTCGATGGGCTAAATGGCCTGCTCCTGCTCCTATGTTCCTAGGTTCCTCTGTCCACAAGATAGAAGATGGTCACTTACCCAAAGACCTTCTGTATGGTGAGGTATCCGGGGCCAAACGACCAGTGGGGCGCCTAAAGCTCTGCTTCAAGGATTCGTGCAAGCGTGACATCAAGGCCCAAAATGTCTACTGTTGTACCTGGGTGTCATGAGCTGGCAAAAGAGGGAAATAGTGACACAACACATCCTGTGGACTGGTGTGCACACCACAACGAACAGTTGTTACAGCAGCTTGGCAACAGGCGCTAACGTCAAAAACAACAACTCACAGCGTCACTTCGCAGATTCACATGCAGTACTTGTGGCAGCATCTGCTTCTCAAGGACTTCACAGCCTTCAGCAAAGGTGCACCAAGAGAAGACACCCCACCTAAATGGATTGTTTGCTGCGTGTCCATTATCTTTCGTAGATGAAAGGATGCCAACCGACCAAACTTCACCCACTGGATTTACATCAAATCCCCCACCACTCCCATACGAACATACATACGAACATACAAATTAGGAGCAGGAGTAGGCCACTCAGCCCCTCGAGCCTGCTCCACCATTCAATAAGTTCATGGCTGAACTGATTACCCCACATTTCCACCTACCCCCGATAACCTTTCACCCCCTTACTTATCAAGAATCTATCTACCTCTGTCTTAAAAATATTCAGACTTTGCTTCCACCGCCTTTTGAGGAAGAGAATTGCAAAGACTCACGACCATTTGAGAGAAAAATTTCTCCTCATCTCTGTCTTACACGGGCAACCCCTTATTCTTGAATAGTGATCCCTAGTTCTGGATTCTCCCGTAAGAGGAAACATCCTTTCCACATCAACCCTGTCAAGATCCTTCAGGATCTTCTATGTTTCAATCAAGTCGCCTCTTATTCCTCTAAACTCCAGCAGATACAAGCCTAGCCTGTCCAACCTTTTAAGACACCCAGCCCATTCCAGGTATTAGTCTGGTAAATCTTCTCTGTACTGCCTCCAACGCATTTACATCCTTCCTTAAATAAGGAGACCAGTACTGTACACAGTACTCCAGATGTGGTCTCACCAATGCCCCGTACAGCTGAAGCATAGCTTCCCTACTTTTGTATTCAATTCCCCTCGCGATAAACGATAACATTATATATGCTTTTCTAATTACGTGCTGTACCTGCATACTAACCTTTTACGATTCATGCACTCAGACACCCAGATCCCTCTGCATATCAGTGCTCTGCAATCTCACCATTTAAATAATATGCTTCTTTTTTATTCTTCCTGCCAAAATGGACAATTTCACATTTTCCCACATTATACTAAATTTGCCAGGTCTTGGCCCACTCACTTAACCTGTCTATACCTCTTTGTAGCCTCCTTATGTCCTCTTCACAACTTACTTTCCTACCTATCTTTGAGTCATCAGCAAATTTAGTAACCATACCTTCGGTCCCTTCATCTAAGTCAATTACATAAATTGTAAAAAGCTGAGGCTCCCGCACCGATCCCCGTGACACACCACTCATTACATCTTGCCAACCAGAAAATGACACATTTAAGCCTGCTCCCTGTTTCCTGTTCGCTATCCAATCTTCTATCCATGCCAATATGTTACCCCCTACACCATGAGCTTTTATTTTCTGCAATAACCTTTGATGTGGCACCTTATCAAATGCCCTCTGGAAATCTAAGTACAATATATCCACTGGTTCCCCTTCATCCACAGCACATGTAACTCCCTCAAAGAACTCCAATAAATTGGTTAAGCATGATTTCCCTTTCACATTACCATGTTGACTCTGCCTGATTATCTTGAATTTTTCTAAGTGCCCTGCTATAACATCCTTAACAATAGCTCCTAAGGCAGATGTTAAGCTAAGGCCTGTAGTTTCCTGCTTTCTGTCTCCCTCCCTTTGTGAATAAAGGAGTTACATTCGCTATTTTCCTATCTAATGGAACCTTCCCTGAATCTAGGGAATTTTGGAAAATTAAAACTAACGCATCAACTATCTCACTAGCCACTTCTTTAACTCCCTAGGATGAAGTCCATCAGGACCCGGGGAGTTATCAGCCCACAGCTCCGACAATTTGTTCAGTACCACTTCCCTGGTGATTGTAATTTTCTTGAGTTCCTCCCTCCCTTCCTTTTCCTGTCTTACAGCTAATACTGGGATGTTACTTGTATCCTCAATAGTGAAGACTGATGCAAAATACCTGTTCATTTCATCTGCCATCTCCTTATTATCCATTATTAATTCTCCAGACTCACTTTCTATGGGACCAACACTCACTTTGTTAATAAAAGCAAAATACTGCGGATGCTGGAAATCTGAAATAAAAACAAGAAATGCTGGAAATACTCAGCAGGTCTGGCAGCATCTGTGAAGAGAGAAGCAGGGTTAACGTTTCAGGTCAGTGACCCTTCTTCAGAACTCACTTTGTTAACTCTTTTCTTTTTTAAATATCTATAGAAACTCTTACTTTCTGTCTTTATATTTCTAGCTAGCTTTCTCTCGTACTCTAATTTTACCTTCCTTTACAACCTTTTAGTTATTCTTTGCTGTTTTTTATATTCTGTCCAATCTTCTGACCTGTCTCCCATCTTTGCGCAATTATCTGCTTTTTCTTTAAGTTCAATACTATCATTAATTGTTTTACTTAACCACAGATGGCGGGTCCCACCCTTGGAATTTTTCTTTCTCGTTGAAATGTATCTATTCTATGTATTCTGAAATATCCCCTTAAATGTCGGCCACTGCATTTCTATTGACTTATCCCTTAACCTAATTCACCAGTTTACTTTAGCTAGCTCTGCTTTCTTGCCCTCATAATTTCCCTTAGTTAAGTTTAAAGTACTAGTCTTGGATCCACTCTTCTCTCCCTTAAACTGAATGTAAAATTCAATCATCTTATGATCGCTGCTACCTAGGGGCGCCTTAACTATGAGGTCATTAATTAATCCTATCTTGTTGCACAATACCAGGTCTAGTGTAGCCTGCTCTCTGGTTGGCTCCAGAACGTACTGCTCCAAGAAATTATCCCGAAAACATTCTATGTACTCCACATCTAGGCTACCCCTGCCCATCTGATTTTTCCAGTCTACATGTAGGTTAAAATTCCCCTATAATTATCGTCGGACCTTTCTGACAAGCTGCCATTATTTCTTCGTTTATAACCCGTCCTACAGTGTGGTTAATGTTAGGTGGCCTGTACACCACTCTCACAAGTGACTTCTTGCCTTTATGATTTCTCATCTCTAACCAAACTGCTTCTATATCCTGTTCTCCTGAACTTAGGTTATCCCTCTCTATTGCGCTAATACCATCATTAATTAACAGAGCTGCCCCTCCACCTTTTCCTGGCTTCCTGTCCTTCCTAAATTCCATGTACCCTTCAATATTCAGGTCCCATCTACGTTATCCTGCAGCCATGTCTCTGTAATGGCTATCAGATTGTACTTACCATCTCCACTTGCCCCTCCCAATTGGCCTTCATTTACAGAGTCTGTATCTATCCTTTCTGGAAAACTGAAATTAGATTATCGACCTTCAGATTTTAGCACTGACCTCATTTTTATAGAACAATAGAACATTATGAGAGTAAAAGACGACTTGATTGAAATATATAAGATCCTGTAGAGTCTTGATAGGGTGGATGTGGAAAGGATATTTCCCCTAGTGGAAGAATCTCAAGCTAGGGGGTCGCCCATTTAAGACAGAGATGAGGAGAAATTTTTCGGAACTCTTCCTCAAAGGGCAGTGCAAGCAGAGTCTTTAATTATTTTTAAGGCAGCGGTAGATAGATTCTTGATAAGCAAGGGGGTGAAAGGTTATCGGGGGTAGACAGGAATGTGGAGTCAGGTTACAATCAGATCAGCCATGATCTTATTGAATGGCGGAGCAGGCTCGAGGGGCCGAGTGGCCTACTTCTGCTCCTAATTCGTATGTTCGTATTTCAAGTGGTGTCTCCATCAATTCAAGTTTCATTCCTCAGAATGTCCTGCACTTATGAGCCATGCTATATATATGCAAGTTTGTTCTTCTTCCTCTCTTAAGTACTCTCAAATGTATTACATTGGTCCAGTCATTACATATATCTCCTATTGCTTAAAGGTGAAGTCACACGGGATCAGAGGAGAGCTGGCAAGATGGATTCAGAACTGGCTCGGTCATTGACAGGCAGAGAGATCTGGGCCTACAGGTCCACAGATCACTGGGAGTGGCAATGCAGGTGGATAAGGTAGTCAAGAAGGCATACGGCATGCTTGCCTTCATCGGTCGGGGCATAGAGTATAAAAATTGGCAAGACATGCTGCAGCTGTACAGAACCTTAGTTAGACCACACTTGGAATATTGCGTACAATTCTGGTCGCCACACTACCAGAAGGATGTGGAGGTTTTGGAGAGGGTACAGAAGAGGTTTACCAGGATGTTGCCTGGTCTGGAGGGTATTAGCTGTGAGGATAGGTTGGATAAATTTGGATTGTTTTCACTGGAACGACAGAGGTAGCGAAGTGACCTGATAGAGGTTTACAAAGTTATAAGTGGCATGGACAGAGTGGATAGTCAGAAGCTTTTTCCCAGGGTGCAAGAGTCAGCTACTAGGGGACATGGGTTTACAGTGCGAGGGGAAAAGTTTAGAGGAGATGTGCAAGGCAAGTTTTTTTACACAGAGTGGTGAGTGCCTGGAACTTGCTGCCGGGGGAGGTGGTGGAAGCAGGTACAATAGCGACGTTTAAGAGGCATCTTGACAAATCGATGAATAGGAGGGGAATAGAGGGACACGGACCCCGGAAGTGCAGAAGGTGTTAGTTTCGGCAGGCATCATGATCGGCGCAGGCTTGGAGGGCCGAATGGCCTGTTCTTGTGCTGTACTGTTCTTAGTTCTTAAATTACTTAATAACTGTATCTTTACTAAGTATTGATTACATCATTTTTAATTAGCCCCCTAACAGTTTGGTTGCTAATTCAAAACTTTTATTGTAATGTTTGCCGGAAAAATTTATAAGAAGTAGGTATTTAAAAGTTCAGACGTACCTTTCTCTTGACCCACTTTAGGTTTCACTTTCCAATGTGAGGGGTAGGTCTCACTAGCATGAAATGAGCAGGCTGAGCCTGTGAAATTGTCCACTTGTAAGCCTTTTGGATCCCACTCTAGCAGCACCGTGTACAATTATCCATATATGGTGGTGCACCCGTTTTGATTGCTTCTGCATAAAAGGCCCTGGGAACAATTCAGGGGTTTGGATTCGGGGGTGTGGAAGTGCAGGATTGGCAATTTTATGGGGAGTGCCAGGGTATGGTTTTGGAGGAGGCTGCCTTGAGAAAGAGGAGTTCAGGAGAATTGGACCCAAAAGCAATGGCAATTTCCCCACCAGGTTCTCGCCTGTAAGCCTTCTCCTTGACCCATCTGCAGCCCCTTTTGTGATATAAAGTACTGTCGCATTTCAAGACTATTAACCATTTCTCACAGAAAAGATTTGATGTGTAAGTGTTGTGCTTTAAAACGTTTTACCAGGAAAAGAAGCTCAATAATTTCCATCTTTGCTGTCTGCAGCGTATTATCTGCATATCCTGGCATGACAAAATCACAAATGCGGCAGTCCTCTCAAAGGCAGAGTTCCCAACTGTGTAGGCACGAATCAAACAGAGGAGGCTTCGGTGGATCAGACACATCCGCAGGATGGAAGACGGTCACTTACCCAAAGACCTTCTGTATGGTGAGGTAGCCGGGGCCAGATGACCAGTGGGGTGCCCAAAACTCCGCTTCAAGGATCCTTGCAAGGGTGACATGAAGGCCCTGCAAGTTTGAAGACGACACAAAGCTGGGTGGGATTGTCAGCTGGGAGGAGGATGCAGAGAAGCTCCAGTGTGATTTGGACAGGTTGAGTGAGTAGGCAAATACATGGCAGATGCAGTATAATGTGGATAATTGTGAGGTTATCCACTTTGGTGGCAAAAACAGAAAGGCAGATTGTTATCTGAACGGCGATAGATTGGGAAAGGTGGAGGTGCAGCGAGACCTGGGTGTCCTTGTGCGCCAGTCGCTGAAAGTAAGCATGCAGGTGCAGCAGGCAGTTAAGAAGGCAAACGGCATGTTGGCCTTCATAGTGAGAGAATTCGAGTACGGGAGCAAGGATGTCTTGCTGCAATTATACAAGGCCTTGGTGAGATCACATCTGGAGTATTGTGTGCAGTTTTGGTCTCCTTCTCTGAGGAAGGATGTTCTTTCTATGGAGGGAGTGCAGCGAAGGTTCACCAGACTGATTCCTGAGATGGCAGGACTGACATAAGAAGAGAGATTGGGTCGATTAGGCTTGTATTCGCTAGAGATAAAAAGAATGAGAGGGGATTTCATAGAAACCTACAAAATTCTAACAGGACTGGACAGACTAGATGCAGGAAGGATGTTCCCGATGGTGGGGGAGTCCAGGGTCAGGGGTCTCAGTCTAAGGATAAGGGGTAAGCCATTTAGGACTGAGATGAGGCGGGATTTCTTCACCCAGAGAGTGGTGAACCCGTGGAATTCTCTACCAAAGAAAGCAGTTGAGGCCAAATCATTAAATATATTCAAGAAAGAGTTAGATATAGTTCTTAGGGCTAAAGAGATCAAGGGATACGGGGAGAAAGCGGGAACAGGGTACTGAGTTTGGATGATCAGCCATGATCGTATTGAATGGCGGTGCAGGCTCGAAGGGCCGAATGGCCTACTCTTGCTCCTATTTTTCTATGTTTCTAAATGTCAACTATCGTACCTGGGAGTCACTAGCTGGCAAAAGAGGGAAATGGCGACACATCCTGTAGACTGGTGTGCACTACCACGATGCTGAGTTCCTACAGCAGCTTGGCAACAGGCTCCAACATCAAAAACAACAACTCACAGCATCATTTGGCAACTTCACATGCAACACTTGTGGCAGAACCTGCCTCTCAAGGATTGGCCTTCACAGCCATCAGCAAAGGTGCACCAAGAGAAAACACCCCACCGAAATGGATGTTTTGGCGTGTCCATCATCTTTCATAGATGGAAGAATGCCAACCATGTGCTTTTAAACAAAGTTAATTTGCTTAGGCTCAAATTGCCACATGATGCAGCAACTGAAACAAAGGAGGGTTGATGTGTTGTTGAATTAGGTATGGAAGAGGTTTCCACAATGACCAGGGACATTAAATAGTTCATTATCTCATCGCAGGTAGCCTAACAAACATCCAAAACTATTATAGGGGTGATTATTGTAATAAGTTCTTTATGTTGTCTGATGCACATAAATGAGATGAGTGGAGTCTAGTTCATTGAAGATCTCTAACAGGTTGATTCACAGCTAAACTATAACTTACAGTACAGAGCAAACTATTTACAGAACCTTCCTCGAGGTGTTACAGTTGTAGAGTGACTCTGGCTTCATGACTACATCCTGGTACTCGCTCATTAGCATACTGAGAACTTAGAGGGACATCACTCTTAAGGCAATCGTACAACAATTATTCTTGTGAGTCTGTCTGCTGAGAATAAACTCTTGTGAGAGGGGTTATCAATTTGGCTGAAGCCCTGTGGCAAATCCCTGAATGAGGCAGCAGTCACCGGCACTGCCCTTTCATTTCCTGTGACTATAGGGAGAGGAGAGTCTTGTCGTAACTGGTGTGAATGGTAGGAAAATTGGAGGAATCAATTAATTACATTAATTTTCCAAATGTGTATTTAAATGCTTAAAAAACACATTGAAATACTATTTGACTTTTCCATGGAGATAAAGTTATACCTTCTTGACAACCTTATAACGTTGTATTCTAAATGCCAATAAAATATACAACAGGAGCTATTAATCCAAAGTATTGCCTGTCTTGACAGAATATTTCAGCAGTTCATAACAGAGAAAAGGAAATTATTACAATGTAGAGACTACCTACCTTTTGGGAAAATCCAGCCCTGTGTGCCTCTATAAGGATTCTTCAATCTCATTGGTTGAAGAGTCAAGCTATTGCTTGCCCTGTTCACACATGCCACAGAACCCCTGTAGAGGTGGCTGGACTGGAAATGATCTCTAGGAACTGTAAGCAGTCACTTAAAAGCCTGTAAAAATTCTGCAGGCAGCTGTGAGCGTGAAAAACAATGAGTGCCATTCTTTTGCCACTGACTGCAAAACTTGGGCCTATATGCTAATTGAAACTTCAGTAGAGTGAACTACTGGCATCTCAGGGAAATGCAACAGGCAAGTGTGGAACATTTAACTGGGAATCTCCATAGAATATGTCTACGAAGCCACTTTCAATGGAAGACACCCCCATTTACAAATTTTAGGCAGGATTTTAACATCCCTCTACTGCGGGAGCAGGTTAAGAAGCGGTGGGGGGGGGGTGGAGGGGTTCATAAAATAGGAAGGGGGCAGGAATGCCATGCCCGTCGCCTACTTGCCCTGCCGCTATTTTAGGAGGTGGAGGAGGTGGTAGACAGCCTACCTGCCCTTAGGCCAATTGAGGCCTTTCAGTGGCCAATTAATTGTAACTTAAGGGCCCCTTCTCATCCTCACTGGTAGAGGACAGGCCAGCAGAGGACGGGCACTTCAGCAGCCAAGGAGGCTGTCTAGTAATACCTGGCAGCTTCCTTGCAGGCTGGGGTGAGGGGGGGACCTCCTGATCGGGCACTCTGTGCCTCACAGATGGCCCCCCCAAGCAGCATTCGCCATCCACCGCTAAAACAACCCCCCACCCTAGACTCTGACACCCACCCCCTCACCAGGGCTTAACCGAATGTCCCAGATGAGGTCCGACACTCCTTCTTTGCCTTTTCCAGGGCCACCTCCACTGTTGCTGGTCCCGACTGGGTGCAATCCCAGCAGTGGCCACCAGTCCCAGTGCCGCTGCTGGGACTGAAGAGCTGCTGGCTCTCTGACTGGCCGGCAGCTCTTGGAGGTGGAACTTCCTGCCTCAGAGGGGCAGAAGCCCCGACTGAAGCCAAAGAAGGGCCTGAGCCACGCGAAATAGCAGTGTGTTTTCCCGGCCTGGTCTTAGTATATTGTTGTCAGAACACAAAAAGTGATTCAGTACATGAATTCCATTCTTTACACAGAGCATGTATAATTTACTTAATCATGGATTTTACCTCACTTAATTCTCAAAGGGAATGAATAACCACAGGTAAAACATCTAAAAAGATAAAGTACTGTGAAATTTATCCTTCTCTGCCTCCCACTCGAGCTAATGCTGCATAACTCTAGGATATTAATCTAACGTTGCAATCTACATTACTCAATCCTGATTAGTTACATTCATGGATGACAGTTCCGTGTTTGCAACAGCTGAGGAAAAATGCGATTTTCTAACATTCAATCCTGCTCTTAACAAGATATTTATCCAGACTTTTTTTCGAATTAGCTGATTTAAATATCATTAACCATTTTGCTGAAAGTCAAATTTATATGTTCATTATTCTAAGGAAAAATTATTTTAATATTACATGCATGTCTCCAGTTCAATGAATGTAATCCTAATTCAATAAACCAATTATGCATCAAACTTCTTTTGTGCAATGAAAACAAGTTCAATTTTATGAGTATCTCTTCAGAAGATAGAACCTTAAATCTATGAATAATCCTTGTCACTCTTCTCTGAACTTTTATTCAAGACATCAACATCCTTTTCAAAACAGTGAGTGCAAAACTGCACACCATACTATAAATGCCGCTTTATCAGATATACAAGGTATATCTGATTGTAATTTATAACTTGTATAACTTATTGTAATTTTCAATCAAATATCCTTGAACTGTATCTAAATACTAAATTAGCTACATTGTTTGGATGCTCTCAGTGAATAGTCTCACAGCCAAATGCTTTTGCTTTCAAACCTTATTAATGGATACCCATTCTTTGGGGGATAATTTTGTTGGGCCTGCAGGAGTGGCTTTCATGGCAGGTGGAGTGACTTCATTAGGCGGGAGCTGCTTTATCGATTTCCCAACACCAGGTTCAATTTTAGAGATTAAGTCGGCGGCGTGATTGTCGCGGTTTGGGCCTCACGCTGTCGGGTGGCAGCTGCCAACTTTCAATATATTTGCATACCATGAATACTCATTACCCTATAAGTATTTCAAATTAAGTCTTATATGCCAGATTAAGTCCACGGGAATCTCATGGCACCTGGTTCACGTCTGTGCACCAGTTGGCTTTGTGCAGTTGTGAGGGTGACTCTTTTGGTAGCGGGGGAGGTAGTGGAGATGGTGGGATCGCGAGTCCCTGGAGGTGCAGAGGAGGGAAGCAAGGGAGGGCAGAAGGTGGGGTCTCAGGTACCTGGAGGTGCCGAGGAGGGAATGGGAGAGCGTTCAGCATGTGGAGTCGGTGGTACTCGTGGTTGTGTTTGGGGTGGGGTGTGTTTGGAGCAGATAATGTACTTGAGATGCATGATGGGCCTAAAGGAGGGTTGAGCACTGTCAACATTGGGGTCCTGTGGGGCGAACTCAGAGTTCTGGCTGGTGGAGGGAGCAGTCACAGTCACAGGGGACAGTTTAATTTGGTAGGGAGGCAGGTCAAGAGTCAAGGTTGGATATTGGAAGGAATCCTAGGGCGGGGCAGGGGATTGGGTGACTACATTAAGATGGATAACTGGGGGATCTAGGGTGCGAGTAGACATCTGACGGGTGTAGGCACCGGGGCACGAGATGGCATGGAAACGTCAATTCTGATGCAGTTCAGGGTAATGGGGGGAGGTTCAAGGCTCACCAAGGGAAGGTTCAAAGTAATTTTGGGTAGGCCAAGGGTGATGAGTGTCGGCTGGAAGGTGGAGGAACGGCTCAAATGTGATGCGCACCATTTTTCCAAACGAAATGATAAATCACATGGGTGTGCAAGGATTGCAGATCGAAGTGGGAGATGGCCAGAGCCGGGTGGAGTTGTGGCTGTGCATAACGGGAGATACATACAACCTTTCTGCTCATGAGTTCAATGGTTCAGCATCATGGTCAAACAAGGCTAAAATTTAATTCTTGTCTCATTCAAGCAGTTACAAAGTTGCAATGACATGGGTCTCATTCACCCAATAATCTTGCAACCTCAGGAACAAAAGCAAAAAATAGCAGCGACTGATGAGGGTTCTTACCGCTCAGTGGATGATGCTGCAACACTGTCAGCAGGCATCGTAAGAGGGGGAGGCTGCTCAGAATGATGGCATCCAGGGAAGGCATTATAGAAGACGTGTGCTGGCTCGTCAAAGCGTCCTCAGGACAAGGACATACCACCTTCAGATTTTTGGAGAGGCAATGGCAGAGACATCTGAGGATGTCACTTGAAATGGTCACTGAGATTTGTGGGTTCATTCAGCCGGACCTGCAACCACGTGATTTGGGTGGGAATCCCATGCCGGTTGCCCTCAAGGTGACTGCAGTGTTTAAATATTTTGCAAACAGTGCTTTCCAGGATTCAACAGGCGACATATGTGGAATCTCATAGGCTGCCACTCACAAGTGCATTAAAGAGGTAACCAATGCCTTATGCCTTCATTCCACTGATGTCATCTATTTCCAAGTAGACGACAATAGCCAGGCAGCAAGGTCAGTGGCCTTTGGTGCCATTGCTCATTTCCCTAGAGTGCAAGGAGTGATCAACTGCATTCATGTGACCATTCGAGCTCCCTGGGACCAGCCTGCTGCATTTGTGAATCGCAAAGACTTCCACTCTTTGTTCTTCTGGTTTGCATCCACAGATGAAAAATCATGCAAGTAGGTCTGTGCTCGTTTCCCAGGGGGTTGTCAAGACACATAAATTTGGCGATAATCACAGATAATGGGGATCTTTGAAGCTCCAGCCCAAGTTGATATCTGGATCCAGGGTGACAAAGGTCACCCCCATTGGAAATGGTTGATGAAACCAGTGAGGCATCCCCAACGTGCAGCTGAAGAGTCGTACAATGCAGCTCACGCCTCCACCAGAGCCATAACTGACCACACCATCGGCTTGGCGAAAATGCGCTTCCGTTGCCCTGACTGGTCAGGAGGGGCTCTACAGTACACACCACAGGGAGTCTTACGAATAGTTGTAGACTGCTGTGCACTGCACAACCTGGCTATACAACGCGGACATATTTTGCAGGAGAAGGAGGAACGGGAGGAGCACCGCTCCTCCTCAGAAAAGGATGAATTGGATGCACCCGAGGAGAAGCCCATAAATGTGAATGAGCCTTTAATGGATGCCAGGGCCATTGAGAGACTTGGGCCTCCAGATGAACCTTGCATTTGGCTGTTTTAGACAAGAGTGAGGTACCTACATGATTACAGTTCTAACACAGCAACTACATTGCCATCCTGGGATGTTGACCTACCCCAGTCAGCCGAACCTTTGCTCAACTTTAAAAGCAAGCATTCTCTGCCATCTATAATCGCATGTGGAGTGGAGCTTTGCTAAATGCACTTGCTGCTGAATACTGAGTTGGATAAAACCTGTGGCACATTTGAACATATGTCTACTTTTACGACCAGGTGAGAAAGATGTCCAGGGGTCTTTTACTGTCTTCACCTGTTTTTATTGTAACAGGGTTTAATTTTAAGCACACTGTGTTTTGAGCTCCCCCTTTGTGAATTCTTGTTCACGGCTTTCCAATTAAAAGGCAAAGAAAAGAGCACGCCAGGTTTTCTTTAGGTTTAAAGAAAAAATAAATTTATTAAAACTTACACTTAAACTCTAATTCGTTTAGCACCAATGGATACATGCCGTGCCCACACTAGCATACGCTCATGCAAATAGAGGCAGAAAAGAGAAGAAAAATAAAATGGAGAGATTTGAGGCAATCTCTGAAGAGGGTTTTTTACTGTGCTTCGAGCTCGCTGTAGGGTCCTTGATTGTAGGTGGTCTAGCTACGGACAGCCCGCCCCTCCACATGATTGGGGCCGTGGGGGTTGGCCCACCCTGGCTATTTAAATGAGCCGCTGCACTTGAGATCGTGGCGGCTCTCTGGCGTGCAGCCCGTGCAGGTGGGCTGTCATTTTTGAAGCTCGCCACCAATCTCGGCGGCAAGCTTATAAAGTCCAATTGTCATGCAGGCCCCCACCTGCCAAGAATGAGGCACATTAATTTTGCCACAAACTTCAAATTGTTGCTGGGAAGAAAAGAGGGCCTATTACAAGGAATTGCCAGGCCCCTAGCTGGAAAGACATTTTTGCATACTAGCAGACAGTGTTGGAACAAAGGAACCAGTCCCTGCTCCCAATACACAGAACAAACGTGGTCAGACCAGTTTAGTCACACGTCTAACTGGCTGTTGCAGAGTTTTGAACTGAGAGTTAAATTGGAGAAACAGTGTTTGAAGAGAGTAAGCTCCTGGTTCCTGGATTGAGAACATCTCTCTCCCGTCTGCTCCCATCTGTTTATCAGCAGCTTCGGAATCCATTGAAGACAAATGAACCCCAAGAGAGAAAAGTGTCCTACGGTGAACAAGGTTTAATAATAATACTGGGCCCCAACGAAAAGCAAGAATTACCTACAAGTAAGGACTCTACAGTGAGCTCAAAGAACCGTAACAACTCTTCAGATATTGCGTCAAACCTTTTCATTCTATTTTTCTTCTGCTCTTTTCTGTCCCTATTTGCATGTGTGTATCGCATGTGCATGCTAGCATGGGTGTGGTGTGTATCCAGAGGCATTAACCAAATTAGAGTTTTTAGTTTAAGTTTTAATAAATTTCACTTTTCTTGTTTAAACCTAGTAAACCTGTTTGTGCTCATTTTTCTGCTTTATAATTGGAAAGCAGTGAACAAGGATTCACCAAAGGGGAGCTAAAAACACAGTATGTTTAAAATTAAACCCTGTTTCAGTAAAACCAGGTGAAGGCTGAGAGGGAACCCTAGACCTCTTTCTCACCTGGTTGTAACAAACTGTATAAAACATTAGTTAGACTACAGCTAGAGTATTGCACACAGTTCTGGTCACCACATTAAAGGAAGGATGTGAATGCCCACAACACATGCCTTTTCCCCAAGATGAGACAAATCATGTGACTTATGAACTATTCCTTTGCTTGCAATTTGCTAAAGTGCGCTATCCTTTTAACAGCTTTGTTTCTCGAGAGTGTATGTGTGTGTGAGTGGTGAGTGAATGATGTCGCGGTAGACTTTCGGGGTGAACGTGTGAATAAAAATAATCCTCTTTATTTAAACCCACTGCTGGTTATTCAAATTGGCCATACACTCAGGGGTTAAGAAACATACACATCTTCCTTGTCAAAAAACCTTCTTATTACGGACAGTAAAGGGAAAAGAACTGGGGTTTCAGTTCTCTCTCAATTCTGTCCATAACACTTGGGCTATCTCTTCCTCCCTTTTTAAACATCGGTACAATGTTAACAGTCCTCTAGTCCTCTGGCACCAGACCTACAGCCAGAGAGGATTGTAAAATGATGGCCCGAGCCTCCACTATTTCTTCCCTTGCTTCCCTTAGCAGCCTGCTATACATTTCATTCAGGCCTAGTGATTTAACTACTTTCAAGAATGCTTAACATTTTAGTATTTCCTCCCTCACTACATCTATCCCATTCAATATTTCAAACTCCTCCTCCTTAACTACAATTTCTGCTTCGTCCCTCTCTTTTGTGAAAGCAGATGCAAAATATTTATTAAGAGCCATACCCATATCTTCTGCCCCTCCACACAAGTTACCTTTTTGGTTTCTAATTGGCCCTAGTCTTTCCCTAGTTATTATCTTGCTCTTTGTTTATTGATCTTTGGGTTCTCCTTGACTTTAATTGTCAATATTTTTCATGCCATTTCTTTGCTTTCCTAACTTCCTTTTTTTATTTTGACCCCTGCACTTTCCATACTCCCCTAGGCTTTAAAATATAACTACTGTAAATTTTCATTCTGCTTGTCTCCTTAAGATGTGACCCATTTTTCAACCTACCCGCATTTCAATCAAAGTTAATGCCCAAGTGGCTCCAGAACAGCAATATACAGTTTCTACTGGTCTTCCACAGGCCTTTTATCACTAGAAAGCTACTATAGATAAGTAGAATGCTTAACTGGAACTTGGATGGTGAGAGGTTAAAGTCAGACAATTGAAGTACTGTTCTGGAAGGCAGGTCCCAGCTGTGGTCTAATGAAAGATACTGAACAGAGCAACCTTGAAGAGATAAGGGATAAGGCCTAATGTCTGTATTTGTAGAACTGGACCCCCAAACTGGTTTCTGTTGTTTTACGAACAAAGAGAATAGCACATCTTGCTGTGGATACATCATATCCTGTGACCTTTTGGACTGAAAACACCAGAGATCAAGTTCAAGGCATCAAAGGTTCCATCCAGTGGGCTGACTAATGTAAGTTACTGCGTGATTTCCAAGTTTAAGATAAGATACATCTTATATTTCTTAATAAAGTACTAAAGTTCTAAAATTGCTGACACTAGACTCTGAGGTCAAAATCTTGGAACTGCCGAACAAATATCATTGTGGATGTACCTATACCGTATGGACTGCAGCACTTCAAGAAGGCAGCTCCCCACCACCTTCTAGAGGGCAATTAAGGATGGGCAATAAATGCTGCCCTTGCCAGTGATGCCTACATCCCGTGAACAAATAAAAAGAGTTACTAAGCTAGAATCGCATACAACATTGCACACAGCACTGACCCCTAGGGTACACAACCTCCAGCACTTCTCCAACCTCTCTGCAATCTGAACAACACTTATTTACCCTGACCTTTTGTGCCTGCTGCTGAGTTATGTTCAGCAAAGTCACATTTTAAATCCAGTTGAGATGAATGCCAGTTGCAACTTTCATGTTCTGCAACTTCTAGAAAAAAAAAGGCTTATACATTCGAATTAACACCGCTTCACTGACAGGTCCATCTGAAGAAATTCAGAGATGTTTTCCTAAGTTTTGCAAGTGACCCTAATAAAATAATTAATTAAAGAAACGTTATCATTGGGACTCCAGTAAAAATGTTGATTCATAACTCCACACGCTATAATATTTATTAAAAATCAGATATCTGGAAAAAAAGTTAGTAAAATCAAGATTATGGGATGGCAATACCAATAATTCCTCTCCAGCACTGATCTATAGCTCTGCATTTTATTGGTGTGTTGAACGCAGTGCAGGGTGTTCATGTACACAATGGTCCTCATGAAATGCTAAGGTGAAACACTATAGTTGAGTGAGACCAACAGTATTCCGGCAATTTATGCTATTTAATGTTGCTTAATTTAAAAATAAAATCACTGAACTAGATCACAGAATTAGAAATTGAAAGCAATTCCATGACAAACGGGCAAAAATATTCAAGTATTGAAAGTATATTTGCTCCCAGCATTTTTCCCTGAATTCCTTAGTCAAGGTAGTAGCTGGCTAACCCGTGAAAGAAATGAGTGATCACCCCTGTGGTAAAATCAGAAGCATTAAAGAGCTCTGTGTCCTCGTATAGTTTCCATTTAATGAAGAATAATCTTCAGTAATTTGCTGAAAATGGATCTTAATTGGAGAGAAAGTGCTGATAACCATCTCACAATCTTATTAACCTGACTTATATTTACCCTGATATTTGAATTTTATGTCAGGGTTAATTTTGCCAATTCATCTCCCAGTGCAAAGGTTCGCCAAACAGGAATCTAAATTCAGGCTTAGCAGATGGAAAATCCTCTGGGACCCACTCACCTGCACGTATGAATTCCCAATAAGCAGTCTTGGAACTCAAGTGAAATATCCTTGCTAGTACAGAATGTCTGGAATTTTAAATCAACCCTTTCACTACAGCCTCAGTGACAAAGGTATTTTTTAATCGATGATTTTATTTAGGTTATTTGCAAAGAATAGAAAATTAATATTTCAACAGGTGGCTATTTGGTTTAAAATTGTGGTAAACTTGTTTTCTAAACAGAATATTTTAATGGAGGAAAATTAAGTACAAAATTATGTTCCTACTTACCTCCCCATTACCCGATTAGTCAATCCCAAATATTTAGAAAAAGGAACAGATCCGAAGCAGTGCTGTGCATGTTTGTTTACATACTTTCTGATGTTTGATGAGTTCAAGTTAATAATGCAACTGTGCGACAAGTTGTGAAAAAATGCTTGCTAGGGATTCACTGCGGAACCCATTCATCTTTTGTTGCATTAAAGCTCTCAGGCAGGCACTAGCGTTCAACTGAAGCATAAAAATATCATAGTTTAGCCCACGAGTGCGCATTGGCCCTGATAATGAGTAAGACATAATGGTTTCCTGCGTCCTTCACTTTGGCAAGCTATTACAAGCCAAAGCAATAATGTATCAAAGTGCATAGCCTGGTACAGTGTATCAAGTCAGATGGCCTGTGTTGAATGATCTGCAATGTTGGACTAAAAAGCTTTCCAAAAATAGATCATACTTGACAGAATTGATTTTAATGCGTAAGTCTTCCCTGATGCTTCAAATTTCAATACATTATCTCGTTAAAGCCCTTAGCGTCATTTGCGAAACTATTGCCTGTTAAAATTTTACAGTGTTAACTCTTGTTTATCCAGCCTGGATAAATCAGATTAATCATGGCAGAAAACACGATACAAACGAAATCAATTTCGTCATATGGCCTTGCATGAGGAGCAAAACAAGTTAGGATTTGGAGCCCTGAAAGCTATCTCTAATCTCCTGCTGCATCAATTCACACATAATTAACTGAGTTACCACTGCAAAGAGTTCCCTGAAATGCTTGTTACATTTAAAATGTCTTCTTGCTTACAGCTCTTCACTAAAGTAACATGAGCCAGGTTCTTTTCTAGTACTGTGTACAATCTTCCAGCCTGTTTTAATTCTGCTCTTTGCATGAAGTTATGAAGCTTGATTGTCACACAAACTTCCTGACTCATATATGTTACATGTATTTCTTTTCTTCTTTGGCCTCCTTGTCTCGAGAGACAATGGATACGTGCCTGGAGGTGGTCAGTGGTGTGTGGAGCAGCGCCTGGAGTGGCTATAAAGGCCAATTCCAGAGTGACAGACTCTTCCACAGATGCTGCAGAAAAATGTGTTTGTCGGGGCTGTTACACAGTTGGCTCTCCCCTTGCGCCTCTGTCTTTTTTCCTGACAACTGCTAAGTCTCTTCGACTCGCCACACTTTAGCCCCACCTTTATGGCTGCCCGCCAGCTCTGGCGAACGCTGGCAACTGACTCCCACGACTTGTGATCAATGTCACAGGACTTCATGTCACGTTTGCAGACGTCTTTAAAGCGGAGACGTGGACGGCCGGTGTGTCTGATACCAGCGGCGAGCTCGCTGTACAATGTGCCTTTGGGGATCCTGCCATCTTCCATGCGGCTCACATGGCCAAGCCATCTCAAACGCCGCTGACTCAGTAGTGTGTAAAAGCTGGGGATGTTGGCCGCCTCGAGGACTTCTGTGTTGGAGATACGGTCCTGCCACCTGATGCCAAGTATTCTCCGGAGGCAGCGAAGATGGAATGAATTGAGACGTCGCTCTTGGCTGACATACGTTGTCCAGGCCTCGCTGCCATAGAGCAAGGTACTGAGGACACAGGCTTGATACACTCAGATTTTTGTGTTCCGTGTCAGTGCGCCATTTTCCCACACTCTCTTGGCCAGTCTGGAAATAGCAGTGGAAGCCTTTCCCATGCGCTTGCTGATTTCTGCATCTAGAGACAGGTTACTGGTGATAGTTGAGCCTAGGTAGGTGAACTCTTGAACCACTTCCAAAGCGTGGTCGCCAATATTGATGGATGGAGCGTTTCTGACGTCCTGCCCCATGATGTTCGTTTTCTTGAGGCTGATGGTTAGGCCAAATTCATTGCAGGCAGCCGCAAACCTGTCGATAAGACTCTGCAGGCACTCTTCAATGTGAGATGTTAAAACAGCATCATCAGCAAAGAGGAGTTCCCTGATGAGGACTTTCCGTACTTTGGACTTCGCTCTTAGACGGGCAAGATTGAACAACCTGCCCCCTGATCTTGTGTGGAGGAAAATTCCTTCTTCAGAGGACTTGAACGCATGTGAAAGCAGTAGGGAGAAGAAAATCCCAAAAAGTGTGGGTGCGAGAACACAGCCCTGTTTCACGCCACTCAGGATAGGAAAGGGGTCTGATGAGAAGCCACCATGTTGAATTGTGCCTTTCATATTGTCATGGAATGAGGTGATGATACTTAGTAGCTTTGGTGGACATCCAATCTTTTCTAGTAGTCTGAAGAGACCATGTCTGCTGACGAGGTCAAAGGCTTTGGTGAGATCAATGAAAGCAATGTAGAGGGGCATCTGTTGTTCGCGGCATTTTTTCTGTATCTGACGAAGGGAGAACAGCATGTTGATGGTCGATCTCTCTGCACGAAAGCCACACTGTGCCTCAGGGTAGATGCGCTCGGCCAGCTTCTGGAGCCTGTTCAGAGCGACTCGAGCAAAGGCTTTCCCCACTATGCTGAGCAGGGAGATATATGTTACATGTATTTAGGGCTTAAATAACTCCACAGGTTTAATATTTCAACAACAGTACAATGATTTTCACCTGCTCGGGAATAATAAATCACCACAATAAACTTTAAAGTTAATTTTTTTAGATCAATAATTAAATGATTTCAAGCAAAATTATTATCTCACCTATTGTATGAGTATAACCAACAATGGAGATAGACATAAAAACAAGAAATGCTGGAAATACTCAGCAGGTCTGGCAGCATCTGTGGAGAGAGAAGCAGAGTTAACGTTTCAGGTCAGTGACCCTTCTTCAGAACTAGTAGTTCAGATAGTAGTTTTTGTTAGAGTCATAGGGCTGGATTTTACAGCCCCGCCACCCCCACCCCAGACATTAGTGCTGGGGGGCTGGAAAATGCCTCGAGAGGCCCGCCATGGGCCTCGACACCAGGAAGGCCCGGCCCGATATTGCTTGGCCACTCGGTGACGGGACCAGAATTTACATAAGTAAATGTATTTAAATACCTGCATCACCGAGTGTCACGCTCCCGACATCCGTGCCGCATCGATATTAGTGCCAGTGGCTGGCACTCCCGCACCTTCAGATCCCCGACTGGTGATCCAAGGTGGAAAACTGGTGGAGAGGGGGGGAGCAGGTAAGTTTCTCTGTGTGGGTGGGGGAGAGCAGGGTCAACCTATTCTAATTGGTCTAGGGGATGGTGGGAAGGGGTTGAAGGTAAAGGTTTATAAATTTTCGGACGGAAGATCAGGTAAGTATTTTGGGAGGAGAGGGCAAGGAATGAACTGTATGGTTTTTGCGGGGGTGGGAGATGGTCTAGAAACATTAATTTAATTCTCCTAATTAAATTTCACATTGCTATATCTTTAAATATTTAAACTAAGTTGAAGAGCTCGGACCCCTTTAAAAATGGTGTCATCACCTGCGCAGTGGTGCTGGACGCCATTGCCGGGGACAAACCGCCCACTCCTCCATGTCATCGGGGCTGGGGGGGTGGGTGCAGTTTGCCCCGGCCATTTAAATGAGCTGCCATGTTTAATATCACAGCGGCTCCACAACAAACGGTCCTGAAGCTCACCGCTGCATTTAAAATCTAGCCCATAGAGTCATTTACGGCATAGAAGGAGGCCATTCAGCCCGTCGAGTCGATGCCAGCTCTCCACAGAGCAATTCAATCAGTTCCAGTCCTCTGCTCGATCCCCATAAGCATCCAAGTTTATTTCCTTCAAGTGCCAATCCAATTTCCTTTTGAAATCATTGATTGTCTGCTTCCACCACCCTCGTGAGCAGCGAGTTCCAGGTCATTACCAATCGCTGCGTAAAACAGTTCTTCCTCACATTCCCCCTGCATCTCTTGCCCAAAACCTTAAATCTGTGTCCCCCAGTCCTTGTACCATCAGTTAATGGGAACAGTTCTTCCTTGTCTAACTTATCTAAGCCTGTCATAATCTTGTTCACCTCTATCAAATCTCCCCTCAATCTCCTTTGCTCCAGGGAGAACAACCCCAGCTTTTCCAACCTAACCTTCTAACTAAAATCCCCCATCCCTGGAACCTTTCTGGTAAATCTCCTCTGCACCCTCTCAAGGACCCTCAAATCCTTCCTAAAGTGTGGCGGCCAGAACTGGATGCAATACTTTAGTTGGGGCCTAGCTAGAGCTTTATAAAGGTTCAGCATAACTTCCATGCTTTTGTACTCTGTGCCTCTATTAATGAAGCGCATGCTTCATTTTTGAAGATTTTGGGGTTCCCTTTTATGTTGACTGCCATTCTTTTCTCATATTCTGTCTTTGCCAGTCTTATTTTCCTCTTCACCTCGCTCTCATCTTATAGTATTTGGCCTGGTTCTCACTTGAGGAATTCACCTGACATGCATCATACACCGTTTTTTGTTTCATCATAATCTCTATCTCCCTCATCATCCAAGGAGCCCTGTTTTTGATTCCCCTACCTTCCGTCTGTGTTGGAATGCACCTAGCCTGTACTGAAGCATCTTTTCCTTAAAGATAACCCATTGTTACAGCTTTTCCTGTCAGTCTTTGGTTTCATTTTATCCTGGCTCGGTCGCTTCTCATCGCATTGAAATTAGCCCTCTTCCAATCTAGCCATTCTACCTTAAATCATTCCTTGATTTTCTCCATTATGAATCTAAACTTTATGATCTAATGATCACTCTTACCTAAGTGCTCCCCCACAGACAATTGGTCCACTTGGCCCACCTCATTTCCCAGCACCAGATCCAGCAATGCGTCCTTTCTAGTTGGGCTGAGAACACACTAATCAAGGAAGTTCTCCTGAACACAATCCAGAAATTCCTTCCCCTCCTTTCCCTTTACATTAAAATTATCCAAATCAATATTTGGGTAAGTAAAGTCCCCCAATATCACCACTCTATAGTTCTTGCACATCTCTGTGATTTCCCTGCAGATTTCTTCCTCAATCTCTCACTATTTGGAAGCCCTTTTTCTTTCTCAACTAACCAAATAGATTGTGTCCTTGCCCCCTCAAGAATAGCCCCCTTTCCAACACCACAATGTCTTCCCTAATTGGTACTGCCACCCCACCTCCCTTTTTTCCTTCTCTATCTTTTCTGAACACTTTATATCCTTGTATATGAAGCACCCAGTCCTCATCATTTTAAGCCAAATTTTCATTATTGCCACTACATCATATTCCCATACTGCTATTTGTGCTTGTAGCTCACCAACCTTATTCATTGCACTTTGTGCAGTTATATACATGCATTGTAATCTTGTCTTTGAATTCCTTGTAGCCCTTCTCAGTCTGCTCCTATCTAATATGGAATAACTTCCTTCTCTAGTGCTGTCCATTGCTCTCACATTATGCACCTTATTCCTCCTTTCTACTTCTATTTGCTTGTGCCCATATCCCTGCCAATTTAGTTTAAACCATCTCCAACCACAGTCATGAACCTCCCCGTGAGGACATCAGTTCCAATCTTGTTGAGGTGCAATGCCTCAAGAATCTGAAGCCCTCCCTCCTGCAGAATGCTTCAAGCCACACATTGATCCTCCCTATCTTCCTATTTCTACTCTCGCTAGTGTGTGGCACTAGGAGTAATCCAAAGATTGCTACCTTTGAGGTCCTATTTTAACTTCCTCTCTAACTCCTGAAAACCTGACGATAGGACCTCAAAACTTGCCCTTGCTATGTCGTTGGTACCAATGTGTACCACAACTTCTGGCTCACTCCCTTCCCCCTGCAGAATATCCTGCACCCTTTCTGTGATGTCCCTTACCCTGGCACCAGGGAGGCAACACACCATGTTGGGCTCACGATGACAGTTACAGAAATGCCTGCCTGTCCCCCTGACTATGGAATCTCCTATCACAACTGCATTTCTACACTTTACTGCTCTCTCCTGTATAGTTCCTTACCCATTGGCGCCATGGCCTGGACTGCACTCCTTCAGCGTATCATCACTTCCAGCACTCGCCAATGCTGAGTGCCTATTTGAGAGTGGCAAACACCCTGAAGACCCCTGCACCTCCTGCCACTTCCTAGTCTTCTGGATGGCCACCCATCCAGTATCCTGAATTCTTAATACCTGTGGGGTGACCGCCTCCTGGAATGTACGATTCAGGAAACTCTTCTGCTTCCTGATGCTCCGCGGTGACTCTAGCTGCCCCTCAAGCTCAGAAATGCTGAGCTCAAGCTGAAGCAGCTGGAGACACTTCCTACACATGTGGTTGCCCAAGGCATGTGAAGTGTCTTTGAGTTCCCACATGGTGCAGAAATTGCAAGCAACAGGTCGCAACTGCTCATTCATGATCAAAAAAAACTGTTTTCCCTCTTTTAGAATCTATTTGATACTTATTTAAACTATAAATTTTAATTAATGCATCTAGACCTGCTCTGTGCCACTACTCTTATGAATTCAGTTGCTATTATGCTCACCCTGATTGAGGTTATTAACTTCCCAGTTCCTAATCTGAAAAACTGCCCTAGTTTAGAGAGAGCAAAAGAGAAATACTCAGCAGACAATCACTTACCCACTTCCCTGTGACATCATTCTTTGATTTTTTTTTCTTGGTTTCCTCTCGCAGAGCTCTCTCTCTCACCATCTCTCCACTATTGTTTTATCCCCGCTATGCGCTCGGACTTTCCACACTGTTTTTGCAGTGCTCTCATTCTCTCCACTGCTGCTTTATCTCACAAGCTTCTCCACTGTCGTCCAGCTGGGTGGGACTGCTCTTGCCTGGTTCCATTCTTACCTATCTAATCGTAGCTTCTCTTCTTGCTCCCACACCATTACCTCTGATGTCCCCCAAGAATCTAACCTTGGTCGCCTCCTATTTCTCATCTACATGCTGCCCCTCAGTGACATCATCTGAAAACACAATGCTAGTTTCCACATTGATACTGATGACACTCAGTTCTATCTCACCACCACCTCTCTTGACCCCTCCACTGTCTCTAAATTGTCACACTGCTTGTCCAAAATCCAGTACTGGATGAGCAAAAATTTCCTCCAATTAAATATTAGGAAGACTGAAGTGACTGTGTTTAGCCACTGCCACAAACTCCACTCCCTAGCCACAGACTCCATCCATCACCAGGCATGTGTCTGAGGCTGAATCAGGCTGTTCACAACCTCTGTGTCATATTTGGCCACAAGTGGAGTTTTTAACCACATATCTGTGCCATCACTAAGAACGTCTAGTTCCACCTCCATAATATCGCCCAACTCTGCACTTGCCACAGCTCTTCTGCTGCTGAAACCCTCATCTGTGCCTTTGTTACCTCTAGACATGACTATTCTAATGCGCTCCTGGCTGACCTCCCACATTCTACCATCCATAAAATTGGGTTCATCTAAAACTCTGCTGCCCGTGTCCGAACTCGCACCAAATCCCGTTCACCTATCACCCCTGTGCTCGTTGACCTACACTGGCCTCAATTTTAAAATTTATCATCCTTGTTTTCAAATCCCTTCATGGCCTCGCCCCTCTCTATCTCTGTAATCTTTTCCAGCACTACAACTCTCCAAGATATCTGCACTCCCCTAATTCTGGCCTCTTGAGCATCCCCAATTTTAAATGCTCCACCATTGCTGGCCGTGCCTTCAGTTGCCTAGGCTCTAAGTTCTGGAATTCCCTCCCTAAACTTCTCTGTCTCACTTCCTCACATTCCTTCCTTAAGACACTCCTTAAAACCTATCTCCTTGAACAAGCTTTTGGTCATCTGACCCAATATTTCCTTATGCAGCATAGTGTCATATTTTGTTTTATAATGCTTCAGTGAAGCACCTTGGGGTGTTCGATTATGTTAATTGCGCTACATAAATGCAAGCTGTTGTTGTTGTTTCTCCTGACAGGCCTTCCAACTCCTCTGACCTTCTTGTCAAGATCCAGCATAATTCTCTTGAAAATCCAATAAACTTGCAAAACTCCTCCAATAACAATTAACACAGTACTTTCACTCACTCTGCACCAGCAAAAGTAAATCAAGAGTACATCACCTGAAAGTTGGATGGTAGGCCCTTTAAATAATGCTAATGGCGGGGTCCCTCATACAGCTGAACAAATGTATGTTCAGCTGGGAATGTTTAACAGAGAAGGTGAACTGGGCCTGTGTGGTGCAAAATAACATGTTTTGCATCAAATCATCATTAGAGACTGTTTGACATCACTCTGCAATATTCTGGCTCGTGTTAGCACCATGTCAGTCAGGACGCATCTCATGGACCATGCCAAAGGTGGCCCAAAGTGTACCAGCCATCACTATTTCACTACAGGGCTTCTGTCGTGCCAATACCAGCCCAATTGCACAGCAATGGCTCTTTCAGAGAGCCAATACGGATGGATTGGTCAAATGGCCTCTTCTTTGCTTTAAAATGTTAACATTTTACAGTGGTACAACAGGGCTTATTTCAATTGAGAAAAAGAACTTCAGAATTCAATTGTAACCTTCTAAGGATCATGTTATTTTATTTTTGAAACAGGGATTAAATGCCCATCACTCATATATTTTAACAGCCTGCAATCAAAATGTCAGATACGTAAAATTTTGCTGCAGGCGATTTCATGCAACACAAAGACATTAATAGAAACTACAGAAAACAGGTCCATCATGTTGTGCCTTTAATAATATCCCGTTACTGTTCTCAAGCAGTTAACTTGCTATGTACCTTGAATAAATAACAAAAGATTTGTTAGTCCAGTTGTGGCATTTGCGAAACTTTTTGAGAAGTAGCTAGGCAATTGTAGAATCCATTCCACGACTGTGTTCTGAAAATCCTTATGGACTGCTTAATGAAGAAATGGTATGACCTTTTTAACCTTAGAGTAGTACACACAGTGGGGTGGCTTTTGACTTTGTGCGATTGTGTAAAAAGGCCATTTTACATCTCTTTATATTTGTATTACCATTGACTTTGGGAGACCTTCCCAAAACACTCAACCTGTGTCTTCCTTGCTTGCTGGTGATATTTCCTTTGATGCAAACATCGGCTCCTACTCATTGACCAGCTGCTGCTTTCCCCTCATTTCAGGCAGACAACTGACTGAATGCATGGAGATGATGCCCCAGAATTTAAATAACCCAGGCTTCAAACTTAGGCCTATAAGTGGGATTTCTACTGAGAATTTTCTCAAGGCTTGTCCTGCTCCAACACCATAATGTTGATCAAAGGTAACCTCAAACCCTCAAAAGAAGGATTTTGGCAGATCATCAATCCAATGTGCAAGTTCTGAGGACATTCTCCCAGAATGTGCTGCAACTGGCAGGACAGTCAGCTGTTACGACCAAGGCGGGAGTAATGCACTGTTAATTCAGTCCTACTACTCCACAGGCCATAGCATATCAAATAAAGTTTCCCACCTACTGAAGAATGGCCAAATTAAACATTGTATTTTCCCCCCAGAATAAAGCACACCAGACCAGGTTTCTTTAAACAACAACATTAACTATTTATTAGAAAAGAAATAATAGGCCTTAACTATTAAAAAGATAAATCTATATATATGAGAAAACTCCTTAATCCCTTAACTCTCATGCACACATGCATACATTCAAAAAGAAATGGTTAATTGGTTTCAGAAGGCTGTTTTGTAATACAACTGTTTCTTAGGAATAGAAGGAATAATAAAAAAAATTGAGGTTTACATTCTGGTAGGGTGTTTTTAGTACAGTGAGGTGTCCCAGAGTTGAATAGTTGGATGCCACTCAAAGTCTCTCCAGGTGAGGATGATGAACAGTCTGTGATGGGTAGGTGTTCACTGCAATTTAACTGCAGCAGGCGTCACATCGGTCTTCCATCAGGGGTGTAGCAACAGGTCTGCTTGGATTTTGAAGCAGCAGTCTAGCAAGAGAAGAATTCTTCAGATTTCAGTATTTCTTAGAACACAGGAGGCAGCAGGAATCTCACTGGATGCAGAAATTCTTTAGGGACCGGAGGCAACAGGAACCTGCCACCTTTCACATGCAGGATTCCTTTTCAAGAGATGCAAGTCTCCTTTACAGAGAGAGGTAACACTTTTCTGGGTCTTTACTCTCTTGCTCCAGGCAGGTCAAGCAAAGATTTCAAATGCCTGCCCTTTGTCCAATTCACAGGCTTTTTAAAGGATCCAAAGTGAAAAAAAAAACTTTCTTGAACATGGTCACATGTCCAGACACAGTGTCTCCCCCTTGTCACTCAAGCTGCTCCAAAGAAAAGTCAAACCCTTGTGATTTCCTTAAAACTGCTGACCTTCCTGAGCTTTTACAAGTTTAACTTCCTTTCAGAACACCCATAAAGTTCACTCTTGTTCTGAACTTCTTTTCAAAACATTGCAGCAATTCCAATTATTTTTGCAGGTGTCTTTCACTGAGCAAAATCATTTTTTTCAGTTTATTTAAACACAAAGAAGTCCAAGATTTTAGTACAAAAATAAAATATTTTCTGACACAGTCCACATCTGTCCTCGACAGAAAAATCCCAGAAACCTTCTCTTCTTTGCTAGCAACAATGCAGCAAAGTGGTAGCTGCCTTCAGATCTGCACCATAGCTCCAGCTGAAAGGCAGCAGCCAAGCACCAGTCAGGGTCTCCACCTCCATGGGAAGAAAAGGCTGAAGGTAACTGCGGGTGGATTGAAACTCAGCATGGATCGTGGCTTCCAGACTGTGGCCACTGCCGTGGTGTCACAGTGTTGGGCATATCTGACAGCAGTCAATAGACCAGACATCCAACTGGTCAATGGGACAAGCAGATCCAGAGCCCAGCAGAATAATGGTGGCTGGAGTCCTTGTTGCCTGATACTAATGTCTCTCAGGACAGCAGAACATGCCAGGATTCCAGCAATCCCCCTCAAAATAAAATGCCAATGGATGATGGTGGGTGAGATCAGGCTGCATTGGAGCTTACTCCGAAGACACAGTCGGCAGCAGCTCGGTGTCAGGAGACAGCTGTCATGAGTGTAGGGCCACCTCAGTCCCATGAACCTTGAAAAAGCACAAGGAACCTACCACCTCTCATAATACGGGCCATTGGAATCACAAGTATGAGATAGGAAGGTGCAATTCAGCGTGAAGGGGAAGCATGGCCCCAAGAAAGAGTAGGAACAATTTATTTTCTGTAAATAAATGTTTTGCTTAGATCCTGTGCTTTCTTCCCTATGTTTATGATAATCTTTCAGGAAAGGAAGCACTCATTTGATGTGGCAAAGTCCTGTTTAGCCAAACTTGTGGCAATGGAGTGAGTTTGTGAAACTGGCAGAAATGCTCAATGGTATCCTTGGAGAGTTGCAGCCGTTGGACACCAAGCTCCTTGGAGACGTCCTCATAGGATTGCTGTTGGCAGTACACGGAGAAGGATAGTACCTGGTAGGCTACTGTCTTCTACAATACTGCTTGATTCTCCAGGTTTTGACATGCAGAGTCAGCCTAAACCTAGGAATCTTCTGTGTACTTGAAAAGTGAAACTTGAAGAGAGGCTTGACTGACATAAGATTTGCAATGTTGATAAAGGAAATTTGCAAAGGGAGCTATTAGGAAGGATGACTGAAAGCTTGCTCAAAGCGAGTATGGTTTTGAAGATGATTTTAAAGATGAGGTGGCAAGGTAGAGGAGTTTAGAGCTGGAATTCCAAGCGCAGGAGTGCAGCAGATAAAGCTCTACCACCAATGGTAGCTTGAAGGGAAGGATGCACAGAGTCAGAGGTTCAAAACAATTGTGACAGGATATAAGGCTTGTAGAGATTGCACAAATACTGTGGAGCTAGGGTTGTAGGCTCACGCCTCACTTCACCTACTCCAGGATATAATCTAGACTGACATTTGAGGTGCTATCATCTCAGATGAGATGTTAAACTGAGACCTCTTGTGCCTTCTTGTATGGGTGTAAAAGATCCCATAGCATTATGTAAAGAAAAATTGGCCAATATTTATCCCTCAACCTCTGCCATGGTGTAACAACCAGGCCAAAATGAGGTAAGTGAAGCAGTCAGAACAGAGCTTTTCTGAACAGAGGTCTTACTGCAATGGCTACAGAAAGGCAGGAAGTAGTATAAAGAAATTACTTGCATTTATATAGTGTCTTTCATGAGCTCAGGAGGTTGTAAAGCACTTTGCAGCCACTTTTGAAGTGTAGTCACTGTTGAAATCTTGGAAACATGGCAGCAGTTTGCACACAGCAAACTTCCACCAACAGCAATGTGATAATGACCAGATAATCTATTTTTTAGTAATACTCATTAAGAGATCTCAAGAGGAAAAAAGAGTACCCTGGTTATACCTCACATAATCTTAAAGTGCTCAACACTTCATTTAACCTCTTTATATTCATCAGCACATGCTCTTCCTTGTCAGGTATACTACACAGGATGCTGAATTCCTGGAGTAAGACTTAACAACCACTTTTCAGTACTGTGCCACTGGTGGGGATTCTTACCCAATGGCAATGCACATCAGCAAATCGTGGGCACACAGTCTATGATATTCTACCCATAAAGTTTAATGGACAGAAAATCATGGACAACCCACCCTGTAATTATTGATTTAATATTTGTTGAGGTTGTTTGTTGGCAGCACAAACTGGACCATTACCTCCTAAATGCCAGAAGGATGTTGGTAGTTGCAACATATCGGAGAATGACACACTATCTCAAAAAATCACTGATGGCTGGCATTGTTGGGAAGAATCACTCAGCCATTAGATCCAGATAAAGACTACACCTCATAGGTAAACTCAAAGACATGATCAATACTGCGAAGTGTAAGGAGAAGAGATAGTCATCATCATTTACAGAATGCTGCAATTTCTCATGTATTCCAGTTTGGCTGAAGAATACACCAGTTAACTGAAACCTTTGTTGCTTTCCTGGAAGCAATCCCATTTCCGACTGCAGCCTCCTCCTGCTCAAGATGACAAACTTGGACATCTTCTGTAAGTCATCCCCTGAATGATCAAGGGACCAGAATAACTGTTTGAGGATGCCACTTTTTATTCACCCTCAGGATATAGGTAGTGTTTGAGTAATCTGGATTTGATTGTATTAGTCTGTCCACTGATCTGTGTTCACTGTGTTTAATTGCTTAAGCCAATGGATGGAGCTTAAGAGTTTGAAGCTAAAACTAAAAAGACACAGAGCTAGAATGTTCTACTAGAGACAGTGACTGTTCTGAAGAAGACATTGTACTGAAATCTTGTAAGAGCTGAGATATTTTAAAGGTCTGTAAATAAACCAGTTGGTGATTTAATACAAGTGTGATATCTGCATTGCTCTGAGATAAATCAGATATATAATATCCAGCAACCTGGCGTAAGCATAACAATATGCATGTAGCTACCAAGCCCAGCACTTATTGTTCATCCCTAATTGGCCTTGAGAAGGTGGTGATGAACCTTCTTCTTCAACCACTGCAGCCCATGTGGTGAAGGTACTCCCAGAGTGCTATTAAGCAGGAAGGTCCAGGATTTTGGCTCAACGATGATGAAGAAACAGTGATATATTTCCAAGTCAGGATAATGTGTGCCTAGGAGGGGAACGTGCAGGTGGTGCTCCCATGCACCTGCTGCCCTCATCCTTCTAAGTGGTGGAGACATGGGTTTGGGAGGTGCTATCAAATAAGTGTTGGCCAGTTGCTGGTGTGCATCTTGTAGATGGTATACACTGCAGCCACGATGCATTGGTGGTGGAGGATGTAGATTGGGTGCCGATCAAATGGGCTGCTTTGTACTAGAGCCGTGCTTCTTGTGTGTTGTTGCAGCTAAACCCATACAGGCAAGTAGAGAGTATTCCATCACTCCCCTGACACGTTTTGGGGAGTCAGGAGGCAAACCAATTACTATAGAATGTCCATCTTATGACCTGCTGTAGAAGTCATGACATTTGTGTGCTGTTCCAGTTGAGTGTCTGGTCAATGGTGACCCCCCCAGAATGTTGATGATGAAGAATCTTCACATTTTGTGAGTATAATCCCTTATGGTAAGGTATTAATATATAACTTTAACTGATGGAGTTCTAGGCATGGACTTCCTCTTTAGGTCCAAGGAGGGTTATAGGGGTGACTTTGCCCAACCCCAAGACCCTGTTGGACCAGGGCTCATTAGTCACCCAGGGCAGACTCCCAGTAGGATTCCTGCAAGCAAGAGGGTACTTGCCATTGGCCATTGTTTTCATCCTTCTGATAATTTAATATCTCATCTGAAAGATAGAAACTCCAACAATGCAGCACTCCCTTAGCACTGCACTGAAATGCCAATCTAGATTACATGCACAAGTCCTGTAGTAGGACTTGAATCCACAGGCTTCTGACTTAGAAGTTAGTGTGTTAGAAGTGAGAGTGCTACCACTGAGCCAATCTAGCATTGACAAATGCTAACAAATTCCTGCAGAACAAGCTCACCCAACAAAATGCTGAACTAGTTACCCATTCTACTCATTGATATCAAAATAAAAAAAACATGTTGAGATTGATATCCTGTTTTCTAAAAATGGAGAAGATCGCCAATATATGCAACAGTTCTTTACTTCACCCCATTAACATAAATACTCATGGGGCAGAGAATTAAGAGTCAATCTACTTACTAAGGAAGAATTAGTGAAGCAATTTAAAGATGATAAGGCAACAGAAGCTCAAGAAAATATATTGTTTTGATATACAGAATATAGTACTGAAATCTAATAACAAAGTATGACTTAAAAATTACACCAAAATACATGGATATAGATTTCTCCATGGTCACACTTGGTGGAAACAGAAGAGTTTGCTACTTAAACATAATTACTGGGATATCTTAAAAGTAAATAAGGAGGCAGCAACCAAACATTATGACTTGGTCATATTTTCCTCTCATCTCCAACAAGAGAGAATCTAACTATCTCCTCTTGACGTTCAACAGCATTCCCCCACTATCAACATCCTGGGGGTTACCAGTGACCAGAAACTTAACTGGAGTAGCCATATAAATACTGTGGCTACAAGAGCAGGTCAGAGGCTGGGAATTCTGTGGTGAGTAACTCACCTCCTGACTCCCCAAAGCTGTCCACTATCTACAAGATACAAGTCAGGCGTGTGATGGAATACTCTCCACCTGCCTGGATGAGTGCAGCTCCAACGACACTCAAGGAGCTCGACACCATCCAGGACAAAGCAGCCCACTTGATCGGCACCGCATGCACCACCTTCAACATTCATTCCGTCCACCACCTGCGCACAATGGCAGCAGTGTGTACCAGATACTAGATGCATTGCAGCAACCTGCCAAGGCTCCTTCGACAGCAACTTCCAAATCCATGACCTCTTCCACCTAGAAGGACAAGGGCAGCAGATGCATGGGAACACCACCACCTGCAAGTTCCCCTCCAAGCCAAACACCGTCCTGACTTGGAACTATGTCACCATTACTTCACTTTCGCTGGGTCAAAATCCTGGAACTCCCTTCTTAACAACACAGTGAGTGTACCTATCCCACATGGACTGCAGTGGTTCAAGAAGGCAGCTCACGACCACCTCCTCAAGGGCATTTAGAGATGTGCAACAAAATGCTGACTTTGCCAGTGACACTCACGAAAGAATAAAAAAAGGTGCAGCAAGAGTATCTGTTCACTTCAATGGTCAGGCCTCATTTAAATGGAGTCAGTGAGCTGTCCACCTCAAAGGGGTGGCCAGAAACAGCTTTCTGAGTTCAGGTGGCAGAATATTAGGTGAACTAGAGGTTGCTCAGCTGCGGGCAGGGTAAGTGGACCAGGGCAGTTTGGAAGCCTTTCAGGAACATGAAAAGAGAGGAGCCCATGACAGCAGCAGCTCAAACTGCTTTGTGGCATCTAAATGAGAACTCCTGTCCTCCTGGACCCACAAAAAGAATTTGTTGTTCTTCTTAAACTTACCTTAGAAAGTTTCCGCTTCTGGTCCAACAGTCCCTGCCGAGCAGAGTGTCCATGGCGGATACTCTGTCCATTATGCTGGTAACATGGTTTTGGGATCCCAGCTAATAGGACCCTAATTTGCATGTACTTGCGAAGCTCAGTCAGGTGCGCACCTCAGCTGCCTGGCTTTAAGATAGCCAGCCACAGGGCAGAAAAGGAACGGTAAGTGAATCACTTTGATTTTAACTCCCATACCATTCCTGGGTAGAGGGATTTTAAAATCCACCAATGTTTTCAGCCTATTTGCAGAGGGCTAGTGGTGTGACATTTTCCATCATCTGAGATAAGAGGGAACTATGGCAGCCAATGTATTCTCCACTAAGCAATAAGTGTTACTTGCTGGACATTGGCAATGTCAATCCAAACATGGCCGAGATAAATACACAAGCTTCTATCTAGAAAAGATTCAGTTTGCTTGTGGAAACAGTCAGAAAGCTTTCTACATGAGAAAAAGGTGTTGCAAAAAAAATCAAACTGTAACTTTCTTATCTCCCTTTGTATTCCCTTCAAATATATATTTTTCCACCTTGATTGTATCTTGCACTATGGTCCATCACTTCAGTTTCTCAATGTAAAAAAAAAATATTCAATATAGCATTAAAGCTTGTACGATGCATGCAGACATATACAATATTGTATCAGTAATAATCTTAAGTTGCCTTCTGTTCACACACTGTGGCTGTTGTCGCAGGAAATTCCAAAACTGCTGTTGCATGTAGATCAACCTTGACTTGAGCTTGTAGAGGTTTCATCCAGGAATTGAACTCACAGCTACATAATTAAAATTAGAGTTTACATTTGCTCCATGCAGAAAAATGAGCATGTAAAAATAAACAGGTTCACGCACCTTCAGCTCGAACAACAAAAATGCTCGCATTTTTACCTTCTGGCTTATCAATTATGAATGGCTCTACAAAAGGCTCTCAGAAACCATTACTTTTCTAATGTTCTCTACTGATAGCTGAGAAATTAATTTTGTAAGAAAACTGATAATCAGTCCAAGCAACACAAGAGAAATTTATTCAAATACTGAGCTTTGAAATTATTTAGTAATAAGGCTTTTTTTTGGATTTGTGCACAGCAACAGGATGTAACAATGTTTCCAGATTTATCAAACTTATTTTACTAATAAGAAGCTCTTGTCTTATGGAGGTGTTAGGAATGAAAGCTTTGCAGTAGTAATTTATGTTCTGTACGGAATTAAAACAAAAGAAATATTAAAAATACAGTGCATTCGCAAATCTTCATTAAGGACGATGCATAATGAAAATAAACAGATATTAATGAAGCATTTGGTTTGTTGGACCACTAAAATTTATACTAAAGAGAATGTTATTTTGATGTCCTCAAAATGATTAACTATGTGCACATTGAAAACAAAAGTTAAGAAGTGGCTTTTGACACGAGCAAATGGTAATTGTATTCAAAAAAAGCAAAATAATGTGGATGCAGGAAATCTGCAGCCTCCTGCTGCTGCTTTTCCCTCCTGACTGCTGGCCAGGCTGTCAATTTGGCTGACTGGTGGATGCAAAACAGAACAAAAAAACGATAGAGGTACTCCCGTTAAATTCAGCAGGATCTCACATCCTACAGTTGATAATTCTGATGCAACATAACACTGGAGGTTTCATCATATGAATGTCAGCCTCCAACAACCCTGTCCCCAAGCTTTCACCATTGCTCACCTGACATTTCCATCCTTATGGCACGCCACCTATGCCAATCAGAAAATGAACAGACACTTCATTACCAGATTGTATAGCTCTTGACTATCAGTCAGCCTTTTTTCCCCATGCCTAATTATTTTTAGAACTAGTAAACAGAAGTTTTCAAAGAATTTTTTAAACACAAATTTTTTATTGCCTATATGATTTTTCTCCTGGGTTTCTTGCAGCAGTGTCCTGGAGATTAGTTGAATTCCTGGAGTGTTGGTAACTGCACTGCAACCCCTGCTTCGAGCCATTTTCAGCCTCCGTCACACCTTCCCCACCGCCCCATAAATATCAGGGCCAACATTTCAGATCAATGACCTTTCCTCAGAACTTCTACTGAAGCTGAGTTAAATTGTTTTGTTGCAGTAACAATGGCCTGATTTAACACTGCTCAATCGAAGTCCCGTCTGCTGTGAATAAAATGCAGCTGTCCTCATTTCATGTTACAGCAGATTTTCATTTCTACTCATAACCTTCAACCCCTGAACAGCAAATAGTTCCAGGTTGAGCTGGCACTCAGATGTCCAGAGATAGAAGTTAGCTCCAATAACATATACTTTTAATTAATATTCGCTTGTCCTTCTAGGTGGTAATGGTCGTGGGTTTGGGAGGTGCTGTCGAAGGAGGCTTGGCAAATTGCTGCAGTGCATCTTGTAAATGAACTGGTAATGGAGAGAGTGAATGTTTGAGGCAAAGGATGGGGTGCTGATTAAGTGTTGCTTTGCCCTGCGTGGTGTCAAACTTCTTGTGTGTTGTAGGAGGGGCATTCATCCAGGCAAATGGAGAGAATTCCATCATTGTAGGTGGTGGAAAGACTTTGGGGTGTTAGAAGATGAGTCACTGGCTGCAGAATCCCAGCTTCTGACCCACATTTGTAGCCACAGTATTAGTATGGTTGGTCCAGTTGTGTTTCTGGTCAATGGAGACTGCCAGGATGCTGATGATGCGGGGTTTCAACAACGGTACTACCATTGAATGTTGAGGTGAGGTGGTTAGATGCTCTCTTGTTGGAGACCCTCATTGCCTGGTACTTGTGTGTCATTTATCAGCCCAAGCATGGATGTTTTCCTGGTCTCGCTACATGCTTCCTGAGATAAGGTACACAGTTCTCCAGGTGTAATCTCATCAATGCTCTGAACAAGTAAGACTTTTTTTACTCTTAAACTCCAATCTCTTTCTAATAAATGTTATCTAACCATTTGCTTTCAATGAAAGGTCATCAACCTGAAATGGTAACTCTGTTTCTCTCTCCACAGATGCTACCAGAGCTGCTGAGTATTTCTGCTTTCCTAATTGCTTGGCATTTCTGCATGTTAACTTTGCAATTCATGTACAAGATCATCCAGATCCTTTTGAATATTAATATTTCCTAGTCTCTCACCATTCAAAAAATATTCTGCTTTTCAATTTTCCTACTAAATTGGATAACTTCACATTTCTCCACATTATCATTCCATCTGTCACATTCTGGGCACTCACTTAACTTGTCTTTTTCCTTTTGCAGCCTCTTTGCATCCTCACAGTTTATTTTCCCACCTAACTTGTATCATCAGCAAACTTAAAAGCATGAAGCTCGATCTCCTTATCTAAGTCATTGAGATAGATTGTAAGTAGCTGAGGCCAAATCACTGTTCTTCACAGTACCCTGCTAGTTACAGCCTGCCAACCAAAAATGATCTGTTTATTCCTACTCCCTATTTTCTGTCCGTTAACCAATCATCAATTCAGGCTACTATATTAATTCCAATCCCATAATCCCTAGTTGTAAGAACTTCTTAAATGGCACCTTATTGAATGCTTTTCAAATATCCACTACCTCCACTGATTGGTCCTTATCCACCCTACTAGTTACAACCTCAAAAATGCTAACAGATTTAGGGGCGGCACAGTGGCACAGTGGTTAGCACCACAGCTCCAGGGACCCGGGTCCAATTCTGGGTACTGCCTGCGCGGAGTTTGCAAGTTCTCCCTGTGACCGCGTGGGTTTTCGCCAGGTGCTCCGGTTTCCTCCCACAGCCAAAGACTTGCAGGTGATAGGTAAATTGGCCATTGTAAATTGCCGCTAGTGTAGGTAGGTGGTAGGGAATATGGGATTACTGTAGGGTTAATATAAATGGGTGGTTGTTCGTCAGCACAGACTCGGTGGGCCGAAGGGCCTGTTTCAGTGCTATATCTCTAAATAAATAAATTTGTCATACACAATTTCCCTCTCATAAATCTGTGTTGACTTTGCCTATCATATTATGATTTTCTAAGTGCCGTGTTGCCACATTCCTACTAATAGATCCTAGCATTTTCCCTACTACTGTCAGGACAACTGGCCTATAGTTTCCTGTTTTCTCTCTTCTTCCTTTCTTGAGTAGCAGTGTTATGTCTGCTACGTTCCAAAACATGAGGACCATTCTAGAATCTAGGGAATTCTTGAAGAACAAAACCGATGCAATCATTATCTCTGTAGTCACCTCTTCAAAGCCTAGGGTAGAGGCCATCAGGTTGAGAGGATTTGTCAGCTTTGTGTCTTATTAATTTCTCCACTAATAAGATTCTCATTTTCACTAGATTCTTGGTTCCCCACTACTTCTGAATTTTTTTTACATCTTCTACAGTGAAGACAGATTTAAAACATTTGTTTAATATCTCTGCTATTTCCTTATTTCCCGTTATATTTTCACCAGTGTCTGCATCTCGCTAATCTCTTCCTTTTACATATCTCGAGAATCTCTACAATCTGTTTTCATGTCTCTAAGTTACTCCTGTATCCTATTTTCTCTCTCTTTGTCAATTTCTTGGGCATCCTTTTCTGAATTCTAAAACCCTCCCAGTCTTCAGGCATAGTACTCTTTCTGGCAATATTGTAAGCATCTTCATTTCATAATACTATCTTTAACTCCTCTTGTTAGCCACAGTTGGATCGTATTTTCCATGGGGTTTTTATTCCTACAGGAAATGTATATTTGTTGTGAATTATGAATTAATTCTTTAAATATTTCCCGTTATATCTTTTAGTCTAGTTTCCCAATCTACCTTAGCCAACTTGCCCCTCACTATAGTTTGCTTTGCTCAGATTTAAGGCCCTAGTTTCATACTTAACTCAATCATTCTCCAACTCAATATAGAATTCTATCATACTTTGATTACTCTTCACTAAGTCTCCTTTATTACAAGCATATCAATTTAAACAGTCTCATCATACAATAGCATATCTGAAACAGCCTGTTCCCTTATTAGTTCCTTGACATACTGATCTAGAAAACTATCTAGAATGCATTCCATGAACTCATCTTCCATAATATTACTGAAAATTTGATTTGTTCAATCTATATGAAGATTGAAGTCGCCAATGATTACTGTATTATCCTCGTTACATGCATCTCTATTTTCCTGACTTATACTCTGCCCAGTCTGCCATTGTTTGTATATTTGGTTAGTCTAGCTAGGAGAGATTACTGAGTCTTCAGTAATTTTAACATGAACTTATTTATTACATTTTAACTATATACACCTTTACATAAGTCTATGTGACTCCTCGAAAGGCATGTTGCATCTCCCTCCAGTCTCTCTCACATGTGATCTCACATCATCATGGTGGGAGGTATTCCCTACACTGGCTCAAACATTAATCCTTTCAAACCCTTTACATCTCCCCCAAAGTCTTTATCCATATCTATATTTATGCATTCATTTTTTTTATTTTTACATACTACCCCATCTCCCCACAAGTTTCTGACATCACAGATTCAATCTGTCAGGAGGCTTCGCAACTCTCCCTGGTCGTGTTGTTCTCAGATATAGAAGATCAGTAGTCTTTCTCTGAACTCTTGTTTCTTGACTTGGATGGCATTCATTGAGGTTTGTAGTATCTGGTGTTTTCTGAATTTCACGTTCAACATCTGGTTCGTCCGAATGTATGACCGATTGACGTCTTTGATGAATAGAAATAAGATTCCACCTGTTTGTTCTTATAGTACCTTCTGAAGTATGTACTAAATAAGATCTCTGTTGATTCTCATCTCTCTAGACGATCACTCCTTCTCTGCTTTGGTCTCATACCCATACCTTTTCTCCTTCCATCAACTTGGGTATGTTCCTGGTATGATATTTTCTATTATAATTATAAGCTTGTTGCTTTCAGTAAGACTTTTCTCTGTCTTGAACTCTGAAAATCTTGGACTTGTAGCCTGGAAGTAACTTTTTGGGTCGGATGGGAAGTTGTGTTCGAAGTTTCCTTCCCATCAACAGTTCTGATGGTGCTAATCCCCATAGCAATGGAGTAGTTCTGTAGTTCAGGAGTGCTGTTTGAAAATCTTAATTTTTCTTGAACAGTGCTTTAATAGTTCTGACTCCTCTCTCAGCTTCACCATTAGCTTGTAGATATCTAGGGGAACTTGTAAGATGTACAAATCCACAGTTTGCTGCAAACTGTCTGAAATAGTAGTTTGCAAATTGTGGTCCATTATAAGAAACTATCTGGTCAGGTATACCATGTGTTGCAAAGATCTCCTGTAATAGTCAAATGACTGTCTCAGTTATCGTTGTGTAGAAACGTTTGACCTCAAACCAAAATAGTCGATGACAATCAGGTAGGATTTTCCATTCATTATGAATAGATCTATCCCCAGACATTCCCACGGTCATAGAGTCATAGAGTTATCCAGCACAGAAACCGGCCCTTCGGCCCATCATGTCTGTGCCGGCCATCAAGCACCTATCTATTCTAATCCCATTTTCCAGCACTTGGCCCGTAGCCTTGTATGCTATAACAGTTCAAGTGCTCATCTAAATACTTCTTAAATGTAGTGAGAGTTCCTGCCTCAACCACCTCTTCAGGCAGTGCGTTCCAGATTCTAACTACCCTCTGGGTGAAAAAAGTTTTCCTCAAATCCCCTCTAATCCCCTCCTGCCCCTTACCTTAAATTTATGTCCCCTGGTTATTGATCCCTCCGCTAAGGGAAAAAGCTTCTTCCAATCTATCCTATCTATGCCCCTTATAATTTTGGATACCTCAATCAGGTCCCCACTCAACCTTCTCTGCTCTAAGGAAAACAACCGTAGCCTATCCAGTCTTTCTTCATAGCTGAAATGCTCCAGCGAAGGTAACATTCTGGTGAATCTCCTCTGCACCCTTTCCAGTTCAATCACATCTTTCCTATAGTGCAGTGACCAGAAGTGTACACAGTACTCCAGCTGTGGCCTAACTAGCGTTTTATACAGCTCCATCATAACCTCCCTGCTCTTATATTTTATGCCTCGGCTAATGAAGGCAAGTGTCCCATATGCCTTCCTAACCACCTTATCTGCCTGTGCTGCTGTCTTCAGTGATCTATGGACAAGTACACCAAGGTCCCTCTGACCCTTTGTACTTCCTATGGTCCTACCATCCATTGTATATTCCCTTGTCTTGTTAGTCCTCCCAAAATGCATCACCTCACACTTCTCAGAATTAAATTCCATTTGCTACTGCTCCGTTCATCTTACCAGCCCATCTATATCGTCCTGTAATCTAAGGCTTTCCTCCTCACTATTTACGACACCATCAACTTTCGTATCATCTGCGAACTTACTGATCATACCTCCTATATTCACGTCTAAATCATTAATGTACACTACAAACAGCAAGGGTCCCAGCACCGATCCCTGCGGTACACCACTGGTCACAGGCTTCCACTCGCAAAAAGAGCCCTCAATCATCACCCTCTGCCTCCTGCCACTAAGCCAATTTTGGATCCAATGTGTCAAATCGCCCTGGATCCCATGGGCTCTTACCTTCTTAACCAATCTCCCATGCGGGACCTTATCAAAAGCCTTACTGAAGTCCATATAGATTACATCAACTGCCTTACCCTCATCTACACATCTAGTCACCGCCTTGAAAAATTCAATCAAGTTTGTTAGACACGATTCCTGATTAATCCCTGCCTCTCCAAGTGAAGATTAATCCTGTCCTTCAGTATTTTTTTTCAATAGTTTCCTTACCACTGATGTTAGACTCACTGGCCTGTAATTACCTGGTTTATCCATGCTACCCTTCTTGAATAATGGTACCACATTCCCTGTCCTCCAATCCTCTCCTGTGGCCAGAGAGGATTTGAAAATTTGTGTCAGAGCCCCTGCAATCTCCTCCCTTGCCTCACATAACAAACATCTCATCTGGGCCTGGGGATTTATCCACTTTTAAGCCTGCTAAAACAGCTAATACTTCTTCCTTTTCAATACTAATTTGTCCAAGTATATCACAATCCCCCTCCCTGATCTCTACACCTACATCGATCTTCTCCACAGTGAACACAGATGAAAAGCAATCATTTAAAACCTCACCTATGTCCTCCAGCTCCACACACAGATTGCCACTTTGGTCCCTAATGAGCCCTTCTCTTTCCCTGGTTATCCTCTCGCCCTTAATATACTTATAAAACGCCTTGGGATTTTCCTTTACCTTGCCCGCCACTGTTTTTTCACGTCCCCTCTTCGCTCTGTTAATTACTTTTTTAAGTACCCTCCCTACACTTTCTATACTCCTCTAGGGCATTCGCTGTTTTCAGCACTTTGAATCTGCCAAAAGCCTCCTTTTTTTTCCTTATCCAATCCTCTATATCCCTTGACATGCAGGGTTCCCTGGACTTGTTGGTCCTACCCTTCACCTTTACGGGAACATATTGGCCCTGAACTCTCACTATTTCCTTTTTGAATGACTCCCATTGGTCTGCTGTAGATTTTCCTACAAGTAGCTGCTCCCAGTTCACTTTGGCCATATCCTGTTTTATCATATTGAAATTAGCCTTCCCCAATTCAGTACTTTTATTTCCGGTACCTCTTTGTCCTTTTCCATAACTACCTTAAATCTTACAGAGTTATTGTCACTATCCCCGAAATGCTCCCCCACTGACACTTCTACCACTTGTCCGGCTTCATTCCCTAGGATTAGGTCCAGTAACACCCCTTCTCTTGTATGACTTTCTATGTGCTGGCTTAAAAAGCTCTCCTGGATGCACTTTAAGAATTCTACCCCCTTTAAGCCTTTTGCACTAAGACTATCCCAGTTGATATTGGGGAAATTGAAATCCCCTACTATTGTTACCCTATTATTTTTATACCTCTCTGAGATTCGCCTCCATATCTGCTCCTCTATCTCTCCCTGACTGTTTGGAGGCCTGTCGTACACCCCCAGCCGAGTGATTGCTCCCTTTTTGTTTTTAAGATCTACCTATAGGGTCTCATTTGAGGAACCTTCTAAGATATCATCCCTGCTTACTGCAGTAGTTGACTCCTTGCTCAACAGTACATGCCACCTCCTCTTTTACACCCTCCCTTGTCACGCCTGAAGATTCTATACCCTGGAATATTGAGCTGCCAGTCCTGCCCTTACCTCAACCATGTCTCTGTGATAGCAATAGTATCATATTCCCATGTTTTAATCAATGCCCTCAATTCATCTGCCTTACTAGTAAGACTCCTTGCATTAAAATAGATGCAATACAGCCTTGTATTGTTCACTTGTGCCTTAACAGGTCTATATTTGCTCTGCCTTCCAGACTGACTCAGCTTCTCTTCTATATTTGACTGTGCATCATCCCCTACTGTACCTCCACTCTGTATCCCACGCCCCTGCCAAATTAGTTTAAACCCCCCCCCCCACCCCCCCCCCCCCCCCGCCATCAGCACTAGCAAACCTCCCAGCAAGGATGTTGGTCCTGTTTCGGTTCAAGTGCAACCCGTCCAACTTGTACAGGTCCCACCTTCACCAGAAACAGACCCAGTGATCCAGGAAACTAAAGCCTTCCCTCCTGCACCATCTGTTCAGCCACACATTCATCTGCTCTATCCTCCTATTCCTGTATTCACGAGCACGTGGCACCAGGAGTAATCCACAGATTACAACATTTGAGGTCCTGCTTTTTAATCTGCTACCTAGCTCCCTAAATTCTTGTTACAGGACCTCATCCCTCTTTCTACCTATGTCGTTGGTACCAATGTGTACCATGACCTATGACTGTTCACTGTCCCCCTTCAGAATGTCCTGCAGCCGCTCCGTGACATCCTTGACCCTAGCACCAGGGAAGCAACATAACATCCTGCAGTCACATTTGCAGCCACAGAAATGCCTTACGATAGAATCCCCTATCACTCTTGCCCTGCCCCTCTTCTTCCTTCCCTCCTGTGCAGCTGAACCACCCATGGTGCCATGAACTTGGCTCTTGCTGCTTTCCCCTGAGCCTTCTCCTGCAACAATATCCAAAGTGGTATATCTGTTAGAGAGGGGGATGGCCACAGGGGACACCTGCACTACCTGCCTTCCTCTACTCTGCCCGGTGGTCGCCCAACCCTTTTCTGCCTGTGCAGCCATTACCTCGGTGTGACCACCTAACTAAACGTGCTATCCATGACAACCTCAGCATCCAACCGCAGCTCCAGCTCCATAATGTGGGTGTGCAGAAGGATATACTTCCTGCACACATAGTTGTCAGGGACACTGGAAGTGTCCCTGATTTCCCACATAGCGCACGAGCAGCATATCACGGGTGCGAGCTCTCCTGCCATGACTTACCTTTAGATTACTTAGTTACTCCCTTTAATTAAAAAATACTAATTATGCTAGGGGCTTCATTCTACTCCAAACACTACCCACTACAATCTAAAGTCCTGAATAAATTACACTATTTAAAAAAAAAACACTTTAGTCGTACTAATCTTATCACTTATACGGTAGTTTTTGATGTTTTTTTTTTCAAAAAAGAACTTTTCCCTTTTTTTAAAGCTATTTACAGGCACTAACAGCAGTTACTCACCAACCAATCACCTTGCAGCTTTCCTGTGATGTCACTGTTGACTTTTTTTTTTCTTTTTTCAAAACTCTGGAGCGCCTGTGGGAGCTCTCCGCTCCCGGAAGGTAAGTGTCTAGGTCTGGTTGGAAACTGGCTCGAAATTAAGGGTTCCCTTTAATCCTGTTTGTGTACTGCTCATACCAAGCAATTAGAAATCATTTCTTCTATATCTCTCGATATTCCCAGTCACCACACGGACAACTGAGCCCATGCTCTGCATTTCGTTCTATTCAAGTGGTCCTGGTGTATTTTCTCCAAGATGTCTTTCTAGAATGAGTCCGGAATCACCAGCCTCTCATTATATACCAGAAAATCAAGCACAATAGTAAAGTGTTTTCTGTGTTCGAAGAAGATTTTCATCCTCTTGCCACTGGGACATTGCTGCGGCCAACCTTGCTTGCAGTATTGGCTGACATAGATGCATTCTTCATCGTGCATCTGAGCATGACAAATTTCTTGAAGCTTTTTTGAGCTTGCCAGCCATTGTGATGCAGTGATTTGAGAATATGACTCAATTTCATTAATAAAGTTAACATCCTGTTGTGTAGGATGGTCAACAGTAGCTCTGGACAATTCATCTGCTGTTGTTTGTTGCTTAACCTCTTCCACTTTTCTTATGATAAAGGTCAATACAAGCTCTTCTACTTAAGGCAGAGAATTCCTGATTCTGTAGAACATATAGTGTTTCCAATATCTGCTTTCCCTTGTACTGGAGTGTTGCCTGTAGCTTTCCCTTGACCTTTAATTCATTTCTTCCTGGGCCATGTAACTTGAGTTTCTGTTCGTTGCAGGTAATGCATTGATAACCATGGTTCATTGTCTGATAAAGCCATTACACTTGCTCCAGTGTCTAATTTAAAATTGGTGATATGTTCTTTGACATATACACCTACAGACCAGAAGCCTGACTAGGGTCAATGATCGCAGCAAGGAAGTTTTCCGATTTCTCTCCTAATGGAGATTGTTCAACTTAATTACTTGAAGACTTTTTCTTTTGAACCTGTGTGAGTAGAGATTTTACTTTGGCACCTCCTCCCAAAATGGCCTACTTTCTTACAGTGGAAGTATTTTGCTTTGTTTGGTGGACACTGTTCGCACCTGTGGGTAGTTTTGGCGGCAAACCCTTATACTACGTAATGGGATGCATTTTAAGTGATGCATTAAGCAATAATGTGTGTTGATTTCAACATGCTTGGGACAGCTATTTCCCCTGATAGTTCTAGACAGGACTTATTCGTGACAAAAGCAAATCTGCTTCATGTAGCTTCTCTCTAAATGCAGCTTCAATTAAATAAATACTGGCAGCAGGATACTGCTTACCAAAGGTAGCATTACTGATTGGCACAAAACATGTTAACTTGACTGGCTCTGCTATTATGCAGCACTGAACAGAATTGATAGTGAAAAGCTGTAAACTGCTTGTAGCAATTCAAATGTTTAGTTGTGATTCTTCCACCTATTACACATTTGGCTGAAACCTGGTGATGCTGGTCAGCCTGTTTTTATATCTTAAACCACAAACTGTTCAAGAACATAGCCCAGAATTTTCCAGACCCTTTGGGGACAGGCTGGGAGGCAGGAATGCTGGCAAAATAGGGGGTGAGAGAAGCAAACACCTTGTCATTTTGCCAGCAGCTGGAAAGTTGGCAGATCAGCTGCCCACCAGGAGGCCAATTGACAGCCACTTAAGCGGCCAATCAGGGGTCACTTCCCACCTCTGCGGGCAATTTGCCCAGATTGGTGGGGGGGCGGCTGCTGCCGCCACATGGGGAGACCACCCAGTGAAACCTAGCAGCCTGGCAGCCTGCCAGGAGGCTCTGGGGGGGCCTCCTTCTTGGACACTCCACGGCCCACAGAACGGCCCCCCGGAGGCGATAGCCATCCCTGCGGCAACGGCGCCGCCTGCCCTCAATGGCCAGGCCCCAGCTTCCCCCAACCCAACAAAACCTGTCTTCAAAGGTGCCTGGCCATTGAGGAGCCCTCTCCCTGAAGTTGCAGCCTCAGCAATGGCCACCACCAGCATTACTGATTGGCGCAAAACATGTTAACTTGACTGGCTCTGCTATTATGCGGCAATGATCAGAATTGATAGTGAAAAGCTGTAAAATGCTTGTAGCAATTCAAATGTTTAGTTGTGATTCTTCCACCTATTACACATTTGGCTGAAACCTGGTGATGCTGGTCAGCCTGTTTTTATATCTTAAACCACAAACTGTTCAAGAACATAGCTGCTGAGGCTGCTGAGCTGCCAGTCTTCTTATTGGGCTGGCAGGGCTTGAGGGAGGGCCGCCATCCTTAATAGGAGGCAGCCATTTAATTGGCTGCCACCAGCAAAATCTGGCCCTGGCTCCCATTGCCCACCAAGGCAGGGTCGTCTCCCACTTTTGGTAGTGGGACTTCTGCCATCCCAGTAAAATTCAGCCCATTGTCTAAAAACGGCTTTATCTCATGTGTATGAGCATGAAACATTTTTAGTTAGAATAATTTTCCTTCAATATATGTCTGCAATAATGAAAGGTAGTCTATATCAAATTACACATTCAAATAGTTATATTGACTGGTGTCTGCCTATTTGGATTGCCATCGCCAACCACTGTGGCGAGGGAGTGAACAATGATGGAGAGCTGTTTATATTTTAGTTAGTAAAGGCAAAGGAATGAGAGACAGTAAATGTCAGGTATAAACCTAATTTTTAAAGTTCATTTATAAAAAGGATATGTAACATGGGGAGACCAGTGAAATGCACAAAGTACCTTATGTATATATATTCAAGCAAGGCAGAGGATGCATTTGCACTAATTGTCATCAAGTTGCTACATTTGAGTAGTGAATTGTTAAATTTGACAATCACTATAATAATTACACAGATCGGAACGAAAGTTTTAGACCAGACATTCCATCGCATGGCTGAGATTAGAAAGGAAGGGGAGGGCTGAGTAAAGATGACAGGAAGAAGAAAGTGAACTCAAAATTGTAGTCAGGGGTAAGACAGTCACAGTGAGAGTCCACAGGACTGAATCTAGTTTAGGAATCTGTCTAAAGGGGCGTTTTTGAAGAAAGAAGATGGTTGGTGGACACCATGTGGATCATGGCTCTATGGAACATAGTGCTACCTGAAGTCAGTGAGCATAAGAGGAAACTAGTGTTACTGGGAGACTCAGTGGTTAGGGGTATAGACAGACTTAGCCATGGGCATGAACAGATATCAAGTGGCATGCAGATTGATTTTTGGGAGGACTGGGTGAACAACCAATGGCTGTACTTTAGATGGAAACTAACAATACAGGTGGCACAGAAACTTCGATCTTGTGTAAGGAACATGAGGAAGTAGAGAATCTAAAAAGCAAGACCTCAGGGCAAGTATTCTAGGGAATACTACCTCTGCCATATACTAAACCAGACAGGCAGAGAAAGATTAGGCAGCTAAGCATAGAATTATGTACATAGATTTACAAAGAAATTAGAAAATGGAAACAGACTGATCTCCCAACCAGTCCATGGTGGTGTTTATCCTCCTGTTACGACCAGGTGAGAAAGGGGTCTAGGGGTTACCTCTCTGCCTTTCTCTGGTTTGACCGTAACAGGTTAATTTTTACAAACACTGTGTTTTTAGCTCCCCCTCAGTGAATCCTTGTTCACTGCTCTCCAATTGTAATGGCAAAGAAATCAACCAGACAAGCTTAAACAAGAAAGGTGTAAGTTGATTAACCTTAAAACTCTAATTCAGTTAAAACTACTACGAATATGTGACGCAACCACATTAACATGCATACGTGTTACACACACACACAGATAGAGACAGAAAAGGAGAAAGAATAAAGGGGAAAAGTTTGAAGCAATAGCTGTAGTTCATTTACTGTCCTTTCAGTTCAATGTAGAGAATTTGATTGCAGTTAAATCTTGCCGTTTCATTGGGGCACGCTTTCAAACTTGTTTTGATGTAGGAGTCTTCTGTCTTGAGGTTTAAGTGGCTTCAGTGGATCTGGAAATTTGTGAGAGAGAGAGAGACAGAGATCCAGGAAGAGAGACCTTCCCTCTCTTTTGTCTTCAAAGCAGTCGCTGTCTTCAAACTGTCCTGTGAGCGCAATTCAAACCTCCAAGTTGGCCAGCAAGTTAGTCATGTGGCTAAGTTTTTTCAACAAACTCTCCTGCGTTTTTTGTGGATTCTCCATCTTAGCAGTCACCCTCAGTGGGGGGCGGGGGTGGATGGAATGCTAGCTTGTTCACATTCAATGTCTGGTGATCAAAATCCATCTGGGTTAATTGGATCAGGGAGCAGTTCCACTTTCTCTCCAGGCAACTGGCTGTTAGAATGCAAATGTTCCCAGCCACTGCTGTTATCTCTTTAAACAAGTCATCTGGTCAGTCTAGCAACAGGTTAAAATTACTGTTCATATGACAAAATTAATATGCCTCATTCTTGGCAGGTGGGGTCTTCATGACATTCCACATGGACAGTAATCTTAATCAGGTATCCTAATTTTTATGTAACCGTGCCCTATGTAACTTGAACTTTCCCTGAGTCCATTCACATGCACATTTTGGCTGCTGCTCCAGACATGGGCCCATCACTGTATTTCCACTTTGGCTCTTGTTTTTTTTTCTTCTTTTCTCTTTATCCTTTTTAGACCTCTCTCTTCTTTTGTTATGCCTCCTTTCACTTCTACCCTCTCAGGGACTGTGCCCTCCCAATTCCCTACCCCAACCCTTCAGTACTCCTCGACCTTTCTTGGTTATTTTCTCCTTAAAACCTACTTCTTTGATCAAGCTTTTGGTCATCTAACCTAGTATTCTCTAATGTGGCTCAGTGTCATATTTTGTTTCCTAATGCACCTGTGAAACGCCTTGGGACATTTTATTATGTTAAAGGCACTGTATAAATATAAGCTGTTGTTGTTTCCTTCAATCTTAAATGTTTACATAATCTCTGCTCCAAACATTTAATTTCTGTAGTGCATCCAGCTCTCTTAAATTTAATCTTATGCCTATGTCTGCTAATTCTATGTCCCTTCAATCACCAGAAACAGTTTGTTTCTACGTATCCAGCATAACTTTAAATACTTCTGTCAAATTACCCTATATTCTGCACTGTTCTCATGAAATCAGCCCTATATTTCAACTCTTCCTTTGTATTTGTATTTTCTCATACTTGCAAATCTGAGTTGTACCCTCTCTATTCCCTCAATATCCTTCCTTCTGTCTGGAGCCCAAAACAGCATACACCACTCCAACTGTGGTGTTACTAAAGGTGAGCCATAAAACCTAAGCACCTATTTTAACTTGGGGTGGGAATCGGATTTGCAGAGGGCCATGGCATGAGATCTGGGAGATTTTTACTCATTAAATTCCATCTACCACTTTTTTACCCATTCTACCAGTTTATCAATATTCTCGTGCAGCTTTCTTTGGTCTTCAGAATTATTTTCTGAGTGTGCTTCTGCTTCGCTGGGCCATAAGGGACTCAATGTATCTCTGGAGGTCTGTATGCCAGATCAAATGAGGTGTACCAGTATCCACCAGGGTGCAAGTAGTGAGGAGTGGAGGAGGGAACGTTCAGGTCAGGGAAGGAGTGGGACCCCTAAAGATGCCCATTTTTCACACAATTTATTTTGTGTTGATCCCTTAGACAAGGGAGTGAAGGATACAGTAAATGGGGGACAGCTGGAAGGAGCCGGCAGGTGTGAGAGCTTCATGCAGCAAGGGGCGGCTGGGCATCGGAGATGCAGCTGTCGTTGTGTGGGTGACTGCTTGTCCTATGCCAATGAAGTATTCTTCCACTGACTCTGCATTCTTTGGCAGGGTAATGCAGGAAGCACCAGTGGGCGTGATCCCGGCCCGCAGAATTTCAGCCACTTTATTCTGGGCACCTCCTTGGGAAGGATATCACAGCCATGAAGATTCAAAATGCTGCTGAAATTTGGCAAACAAAAAACAATTTCCAAGGTTTTGTCTTGTCATACAGTTACACCACAGTCATAAATCATCTTCAGCTTTTGACACAAATTCACCTCATTAAATCTGTCACAAAAATAAAAAGAATTTTTGGTGTAATGAGAAAAGTACACACTCGCAGTCAAGTCTTGATGAGAAATTAGTTTGCTTTCTGATACAATTTGTGTGCAATATAGTTTGCACTTGCTTTGGATTCCAGTGGTTATATTAATGCTCAGATCTTCTGCACAACATTTTATAATCCAAAACCAGGTAACAATGTGCCTGGCAGGAGGTTTCCAACATGCTGAACCCTGTGGCCCTTAAAATCTGGGGGGAAGTAGGTAAGGTGGGGCTGGCATATGTGTCATTACTGTTTGTGGGATTGGGATTGGGCTCTTAGTTATGATGCGATAATGGATGCAGCTGGCTGGGTACGTAAGCATGAGATTGGAAAGTTAGACAGAGGAGGCTGAGCCAGTGGTTCTGCTGAATCCATCCTGGAAATATTGATGGTGACTCCCTTGTAAGTAGGCTGCATTGAATTTTTTTTTTTAAATAGTCCTCTTCAGCAGTCCGGGCCTTGATCCTGGCTGGTCTTTTATGAGGTATGACTGGTCACTTCTGCCAATTGTAATGCTGGGTCTTATCAAGGCCCAGAATGTGGGAACTCATAATGTAGGATGTCTTCAGATGGCCACAGATCTTTCGCTTGTGTCCTCAACCTCCCAGACATTCAACATATAGTGGGTGGGCACCGGTGTCAGTATTGTTGCAGCTGGGGCACCATTTGGGTGCAGTGCTGGTAGATGCAGCAGAAGATGGATGCAATTAACTAAAATGGACCCCTTTCCAGGAAGGCTGCTTTCTTTACATCACCCAGAAATCTGCCATTGCCCTTTTGGCACTCTCCACTTCCATCACTGTGAAGTACATGTCTGCCTCTTGTAGCTGTGCAGTACATTAGAAGCACTGGAAGCAGGACTGGTGGAAATTTTGTTGTTATCCAGCCAGCTCACCTTCACCCACAACGTCATGGTAGATGGCATATTCACCTCTATACCACCGAAATGAGGTAGAAACCTGATGTAAATGGCACTTGCCCCAAAATCTGCCCCTCATCTCGATGGTATTGCAAATCTTCCACATGGATTTTTGGGGCCAGTGTATGTATCTCACATGCATACGCACATTACAGGTATGTAGGCCTTAGGTGCTAAAATACAGGATGCTGGCTTCAACTTATTTACAGCAAAGGTGGAGATCTTCATATAGAAAGCATTGCAACAATTCATACAGGTAAATTTTTCTGTGTATCTTTTGAAGGACATTGATTCCTGTGATGTGAGATAAGAACATTCATAAGGGTTGCCTGCTGGCTCTCATGTTGTTGACAGTCATGTGTGAACACCAAGCACAGCATAGGTGCTAGTGGAACACACCTTCAATCCCTTGAATTTAGAGGTGGAATCAGTTCAGGAAGCTCCAGGGACTGATGATTGTGTATCATGGTCATTCACAGCTAGAGGTGGTGTGGCTCTGGCTCATTCATAACCTGATGTCCCTTGTAAAAAATCTGCCTAGCCCACAGACACCTTGACCAGTGTGAAACTGAAGTTTAATATAATTGAAAGTTCAAATGAAGGGTCATCTAGCTGAAACATTAACTCTGGTTCTCTCTCCACAGATGCTGTCAGACCTGCTAAGTATTTCCAGCATTTTCTGATTTTATTTAAAAGTTATGTTCTATTTTGATGTATACTATACTTAAAAATAGACACAGCTCTGTGTTTACATCGTAGACCCAGTAAAAACACAGAAGAACTTAGTTGAGACACAGGGCTAGTCACATAACAATACACAGTGTGTTGTTACCATGAGGGTTGGGAAATGGGGGGAGCAGCACACAGATGCACAAAGGAATTGCAGACAGTCCAGAAAACAGCCTGAAACAGGAGAGATGGCGCCAGACAGTGTCCTTGCACAAACTAGATGAGGAGTTGCTATGGACATGAGATATGATTAAACCCACAGTAAACAATGGGAGAGTGTGAGAAATGAAAGTGCTGACCAGACTCTCACTGAACCAAATAAGGAATTATCATTATGTTATTATGCCAGACCCCTATGAGTAAGTAAGAGGGGTGAGTCTTGGAAACAAGATTTAATCCTGGACTGAAACAGGGGATGGCACGAGAACCCAGGGAAGAACACTCGAGAAGACACCCTGAGTCAAGGACTCAGAGAACAGAAGGGCAGCCGCAAGTCCGAGACTGATCACCTCGTGTCTTGATGGGTAGTATACTGTGCAAGTAGTGAGTGCTTGTACTTTGATGATTTAATGTGTGAATAAAACATTGATATACCTTTCACCAGTCTGCTTTTGTGAGTTCATTAAGAGTAAGTGCAGATTAGGCACAACATAATTGATGTCCCCGGGTGGGCTCAATTGTAGTCCTATTTAAAGTTATTTTGAATAGTCTCGCTAAGTTCCAACTAATTTAAAAACTAAGATAAGAGTTCAACGGATTGGTAAACGGTTGAGTAATTATGGCCCTGGCCAGGCCAGAGTGGGAGTTGGAAATCCGGAAATATTTGAAGGGCAAGTGGCCCTTGTGGATAGATTTTGCATTTAAACAGTACACGGGCCAGGGGTCCGTTGGGGTACAGCATTGGGAGGATGCGCGTACCCACCAAGCTAAACGGGCACCTAAGTTAGTGAAAGCCACTGCTATAGCATCTTGTATGAAGGAATTGGATGAAAAGAAAAGGGAGAATGAAAGATTGAAGCAGGAGTTGCAGAAGTTAGAAAAAGAAAAGAATGAGTGGCGTGATAGGGCCCTGAAGGCAGAAGCAGTTAGTGCAGCACAGGTGGTGCATTTAAGTCAATTCCATCTCAGGCCAAAAAGGCTGAACACAGTCACAATAAGGCTGAGAGCGAAGCGGAGAGAGCGAAGGAGCAGCTCACAAGAGCGGAACAGAAGTGCTCTGACTTACAGACTGCCTTGACGGTTCTGCACCGCTCACAGACGGAGCGGGTGTACCAGTCAACGGATCATACCAAATGTCAGTGGGAGATAAGTAAACTACATTCTCAACTGTCAGCATAAAGGGGTATAATATGCGCGTTGGCAGATAGGGAGGATAATGACAATGATGACTTTAATCAGGCCAACTTGGCAGATAAGGCCTGTAAGTACCATGACGATGGTTACAATCCTTGGGATGACCACCCCCCGACCTTCCCGAACCTCCAATCGAGCCTCCACACTGGCCTTACCTATGGCGCCATTAATAACTAATCGAACAGATGGGGGCCATAGGGCTCAATGACTACGTTTATGGCAGAGTAACATAAAAAGACTATGTTTTAGTGAAATTTCAAGTGAGTAAAAACAAGTTACTGCGTCTTTTGATTCGAATGTGTGAATGTTAGAAGCTTCCACAAATGAAATGAATGTCCTTGGGATGTGCAGCTTGTGTTCTGTAGAACTGACTTTAATGATGAAAGCATGAGTCTGTTACTTGCTCTATTTTTTTACATGTGTATATTTTGTGGGAACGTTGAGTCATGTTTTGGTTGTGAACTAGTTGAACCTGTGTGTGTTCCTTGGCATCGGGTCAGGGAATTTGACACAGATTTTGGTGCTTTGAATTCATAACCCATTACAGGAATCAATGTTCTAAGTTGTTTGGAATTGAATGAGTATGAAAAGTGATTCTTGAGTGTTTAGTTCAATTTAAGATTGTGCACACAGAAGTGGGGTATAAAATTGAATTATATTTTACATTAAAGTTTTTATTTTTATTTTAAAAGTGTGTTTTGCATTGTGAAAAGGCAATGAACAATGTTCTAAGATATAAGCTTAAGCCTTGAAGGCCTAAAGATGTCTGGCGGAAATCCAATTTGAAGTTTAAAACACTGATTTAATTTGAGGTCCAGTTTAAAATCTGTTCTTAGTTTTTTTGCAGTTTAAAATAAAGACATGTTTTACTGACTGTTTTAAGTAGCAAATGTCAGGAATTGGATATTGGTTTAAGGGAGAGAAGGATAAACAAAGACGAGATGGGAAAGATTCTGTCTGTTTAAAGTTTGTTTAAGAAGCTGGTGTTAAATATTTTGTTATAAAAATGTTAAATAACTTTTTCTTTAGTTTTTGGTTTTATTACAGTCATTTGAAAAGGCGCCCAAAGAAAGAACAAGGGAAAAAATGACGTAATGTACCTTTTCTTTTAAAAAAAGCACATGCTATTCTGTTCTGTGTGTAGTTAATAAGCATTATAAATTAATAAGTCTGAATTAAGTTTAAACTATTAAGGTTAACTGACCTGTTAAGTTGAGAAAACTGGAAATTTCATTTGTGGCCACAATGTCCTTTTAAGTTTATTATGTCAAGTTTTGAGGGGGTCTTTAATTCCGGACATAAGACTTGCTCATATAACATTGGCAGTTTTGATTTTTAACTGTTTATTGCCATGAATTGGAATTTGGAATCATCTTTGTTGTATAAAAATAATTCTTGGATTAGAAACTTCTCACAAAAGATGCTAAAAGTTTGGAAACTATTGAAGTTTAATCTAAAATGCAGTCTTTCCTGATGGAGATGCTTTCCTTTGAAGTTGATAATGTTACGAATGATTTTGTTGTTTTCAAACCCTAAGGATATCAAAAGAATTGAAAAAAAACCAGTTTAAAATGGAGTGTAGTTCTTCTTGATCAGAAAAAAAAGGTTACGTAAAGTGACACAGCTGAGAAAGTTTTGCTCCGCCTCCTTGGAGCCAAGCAAAAAATTAACCCCGCTGCAGCTGTTGTTTTTTCCATTTAATCCACAACACAATTTTTGCATTGCTGAGAATAAAATTTATATATATTGGACATTATTAAATCTTAAATTTCTAAATTGGCAGATATAATTGGACAAATTAACCCACTAGGCTCAGGGGCAGAGCCACAATGGATTCTTTATGTTTTTTTTTAAGCAGGTGACGGTAGGTTCCAAGGTCACATGAGAACTGATGCCACAGAAAGAGATCCAGCAGCTTTAAGAATTTAAGAACATAACTGCAGACAACAAATGTCATAACATCTTTATCAATGAGACAAAGTGCTTGAGCAGGAGAGACAGTTGCAAGCACTTCTGTCTTTAATGTAAAACAAAATGCTATACCACCAAGTCTGGGCATAAGAAATTGGAATCGATAAAGAAAATTTTATTTAATGAGGCGTTATTTAAAGCACTCAAAGGGAAATTTTTCTGACATTTAATAGGACAATCAAAGTTTTAGAAAACAAAAAACAAGAACAGTCTAAGTGGTTTACTGTGTTGGACATTAGCAATGGGTTCTGGTCCATACCGCTGGCACAAGAGTGTCAATATAAATTTGCGTTTACGTTCCAGGGACAACAGTACACCTGGACGTGTCACTCCCAGAGATTTCATAATAGTCCATCGATATTCCACCAGCGGTTGGCACAGAGTAAGGAGGAGCACTTAGAACTTTTGTTGACGGTTCCTCTACAGTGGATTAGGCAGACAGGTCGTGGATTACATGTACAGGATCATAATGGAAAACTATTAAAGACCTTGCCTTACAGCTACCGGCGAGTCTAAGTGTGCAGGTGCAAAACTAGCTGCGGTCACTTTTGTGGTGACACAACCACAAGTTTCCGCTACCAGTTGACATATATTCTGACAGTATGTACGTGTATAACAGTTTGACCGAGTACCAACCTCTGTGGGAAGCGAGAGGTTTTGTGTCGGCAGATGGAACCTTTTCCATCTGCCCCATTACTGCAGAGAATAGTAGATGCAGCGAGGAAAGGGGAAAGGATTACATAAAATACTACAATCTATTACCCTATGTTGTGGAAATTTGAAAGGAGATAATTGGGACAACCTTGTCTAAGTATGGTCTGGAAAACCAGATGGTCATATGTCCTCACCATATATAACATAGCAGAGTCAAAATGTGGATTTAATGCCACTGTAAACTGCACCATGGAGACTAGGAAAGCATTGTCAGGGTTTTCCCATGTGGCCTATATGGGAAAAGGGAGATATTGCTTAACCACCACGGTGAAGGAATCCGAGTATGGACATAACCGGACTTGTCCAGTGAGCAACAGTACGTTCTGTTTCAACTCACAAATACCAACCAGAGTAGAAAAGATGGAGTTGGTAGACATACATAAACAAAAGACAGAATTGCTAACTCTGACAGAAAGTATTAAGGAGGCCTTGATAAATTACCTCTGGGAATATGAATATACTATTCAGCCATTATCCACATGCTTGGATAAAGAGAGGCAGCAGCTTGAGGCCATTGCTGTAGTGTACTACAATCTGGAACAACAGTTGAAGAAGCTACAAGATGAATTGATGAGATAAACAATTCTATTTGGTGGGAGGACTTATGGAACTGGGGGGTCAAAAGTGCAGATACACCCCTGGTTTAAAATTATCTCCCATGTCCTGATAGTGGTTATGGTTCTTATGGTGTGATATGTGACATATTTAATTTGGAAACTTAAGAAATTGATTAAACAATGTGAGAGAATGTATGAACGCAGGTTTGACAGCTACCTTAAAGGCAATCAGTATTCAAACTTGCACTATAAAAAGATAGACAATTAATTATGTAACATGAGGGTAATTGTATAACCTATTGGTAGATACTTAAAATTAATTAATGAATGATAAATGTATTGTAAAAATGAAATTGCGACTGTATTATGTTCGCACAATTAATTGATTACATAATAGTGATGCTTAACTTGTGCTTTCTTTAACATTACACTGTTTATGCTCTTGCTTTGAAAATGAACCTGTAATTGCATAAGTGTACTACCTAAGAGATATGAGAGTGTGATCCATTGGGCATAGCCCTGCAGGATCAAAGTGAGGGCTGTGGACGCAGTAAAAGCACAGAAGAACTTAGTTGAGACACAGGGCTAGTCACATAACAATACACAGTGTGTTGTTACCATGGGGGTTGGGAAAAAGGGGGAGCAGCAAACAGATGGCACAAAGGAATTGCAGACAGTCCAGAAAAACAGGCTGAAACAGGAGAGATGCTACCAGACAGTGTCCTTGCACAAACTAGATAAGGAGTTGCTATGGACATGAGATATGATTAAACCCACAGTAGACAATGGGAGAGTGTGAGAAATGAAAGTGCTGACCAGGCTCTCAATGAACCAAATAAGGAATTATCATTATGTTATTATACCTGACCCCTATGAGTAAGTAAGAGGGGAGAGTCTTGGAAACAAGATTTAACCCCAGACTGAAACTGGGGATGGCACGAGAACCCCGCGAAAGAACACTCAAGAAGACATCCTCAGTCAAGGACTCAGAGAACAGAAGTGCAGCCGCAAGTCCGAGACTGATCACCTCGTGTCTTGACGGGTAGTATACTGTGCAAGTAGTGAGTGCTTGTACTTTGATGATTTAATGTGTGAATAAAACATTGATATACCTTTCACCAGTCTGCTTTTGTGAATTCTTTAAGAGTAAGTGCAGATTAGGCACAACAACATGTTCTGCCCCTTGTACATTTTCCTGATACTGATATCTTGGTCATTTATTCCAAAATTCCAAACAATTACCTTCCTTTTCTGGTCTTAACTCAGACATCAAAAAGTTTTTTTTTTAATTATTAATTCATGGGATGTGGGTGATGCTGGCCCCTCCCTAATTGCCCCAGAGAAGGTGGTGGTGAGCTACCTTCTTGAAGTGCAGCTGTCCATTTGGGGTAGGTACACCCACAGTGCTGTTAGGAAGGGAGTTCCAGGATTTTAACCCAGCGACAGTGAAGGAACGGCGATATAGTTCTAAGTCAGAATGATGTGTGGCTTGGAGGGGAACTTGCAGGTGGTGGTGTTCACATCTGTTGCTCATGTCCTTCTAGGTGGTAAAGGTTGCAGGTTTGGAAGGTGCTGTCTAAGGAGCTTTGGTGCATTGCTGCAGTGTATCTTGTAGATGATACACACTGCTGCCGCTGTGCTTCGGTGGTGCAGGGAGTGAATACTTGTGGATGGGGTGCCATTCAAGCGGGCTGCTTTGTCCTGGATGGTGTCAAATTTCTTGAGTGTTGTTGGAGCTGCACCATCCAGGCAAGTGGAGAGTATTTCATCACACTTGTGACTTGTGCCTTGTAGATAGTGGACAGGCTTTGAGAAGTCAGGAGGTGAGTTACTCGCCGCAGAATTCCTAGCCTCTGACCTGCTCTTGTAGCCACGTTATTTATATGTCTACTCCAGTTCAGTTTCTGGTCAATGGTAACTCCCAGGATGTTAATAATGGGGGATTCAGCGATTGTAATGCCATTGAAGGTCAAGGGGAGATGGTTAGATTCTCTCTTCTTGGAAATGGTCATTGCCTGGCACTTGTGTGGCACGAATGTTACTTGCCACTTATCAGCCTAAGCCTGGATATTGTCCAGGTCTTGTTGCATTTCTACATGGACTGCTTCAGTATCTGAGGAGTCGCGAATGGTGCTGAACATTGTGCAATCATCAGCGAACATCCCCACTTCTGACCTTATGATTGAAGGAAGGTCATTGATGAAGCAGCTGAAGATGGTTGGGCCTAGGACACTACCGTGAGGAACTCCTGCAGTGATGTCCTGGAGCTCAGATGATTGACCTCCAACAACCACAACCATCTTCCTTTGCGCTAGTTTTGCTAGGGCTCCTTGATTACCACCAGTAGAGAGTGTGATATTCTTCAAAATTAATTTGGAAAATATAATTACAGTTCTACAATCTCTAAAATGCTTATTTTTTCGCTAAATCCATTTTCAGCTGTATTAATCAAACTGCACCAAGTTACCACTCTTAAATATAACAAGGAATATTTTTAATATATTTTGTTTTAAAACAAATTACTTTCTATAAAGCTGCTCGATTGCGCTGGTTCTGGGCAGGTTTTACATTAGCCGATATACAAATGAGTTTGAGCGGAAACTTGAGCAAAATAACTTCTTAAAACTAATGCAATTTTGAGTACAATCTGTGCCTGAATCGCCGATTGTTCCTGAAGAAGAACTCTTGGCCGAGATTCTCTTCTTGAAGGGAGCTCTGGGCTGGGTTTGAATTGTGAAGGAATCCAAAGACAGGCAGATCAGATTGGGAATGGGATTGGGAGGCACAGAAAGCTGAGGGTCTCATTTATGGAACAAATGGGGATGTTCAGCAAACTAAGGACTGAAGAGGAGACTTCACCATGAATTGAGAGTGCAGTTTATTATATTCAAAGAGGCTTATTAAAAAAAACTGTGAAGAATGTAAGGAATTTTTTTATATTTTCAATAGGAATTTATATTTCTATTCTAGCCTGATACATTTCGAGCAGAAATATATTGGAAGAAAATTCAACCACCCCATACTGCCAACAGAGAGGCCTGTTCAATGGAAATACTAATTTGTAACTTGGTACTACAATGTTGCCCATTTGTAACCTCTGCCCCTTTTACATATGAACATATGAACATACGAATTAGGAGCAGGAGTAGGCCACTCGACCTCTCGAGCCTGCTCCGCCAGTCAATAAGTTCATGGCTACCTATTACCCCCAATAACCTTTCACCCCCTTGCTTATCAAGAATCTATCTACCTCTGCCTGAAACATAATCAAAGACTCTGCTTCCACTAAGGAAGAGAATTCCAAAGACTCAATACCCTCTGAGAGAAAAGATTTCTCCTCATCTCTGTCTTAAATGGGCCACCCCTTAATTTTAAATAGTGACCCTTGGTTCTAGATTCTCCCACAAGGGGAAGCATCCTTTCCACATCCACCCTGTCAAGACCCCTCAGGATCTTATATGTTCAATCAAGTTGCCTCTTACTCTTCTAAATTCCAGCGGATACAAGCTTAGCCTGTCCAATCTTTCCGCATAAGATAGCCTGCCCATTCCAGGTATCAGTCTAGTAAACCTTCTTTGAACTGCTTCCAATGAATTTACATCCTTTTTTAAATAAGGAGACCTATCCTGTACACAGTACACCCCAGATGTGGTCTTACCAATGCCCTGTATAGCTGAAGCTTAAGCTCCCTACTTTTGTATTCAATTCCCCTCGCGATAAACGATAACATTCTGTTAGCTTTCCTAATTACGTGCTGTACCTGCATACTAACCTCTTGGGATTCATGCACTAGGATACCCAGATCCCTCTGCATCTCAGAGCTCCGCAGTCTCTCACCATTTATATAGTATGCTTCTATGTTATTCTTCCTACCAAAATGGACAACTTCGCATTTTCCCACATTATACTCCATCTGCTAGATTTTTGCCCACTCATTTAACCTAGCTTTATCCCTTTTGTCGCCTCCTTATGGCCTCTTCACAACCTACTTTCCTACCTATCTTTGTGCCATCAGCAAATTTTAAGAGAGGCCCCCTGCTGGAACTGTCAGATTGCTGAATTTACCTTAATGTGTACAAACTGTAAATCAGTCTAGTCTTCTACTTTATTTAAGATTATCAACTGCAGTAGAATGAGTTACAATACCCCAGAACTAGCCAAACTTTTACTTAAACTGTTGATTTAGGTAGATCTGGGGGATTGGTAATTGCAACACACATAGGTATTTAGGCTTTCTAAATACATCAGCATTAATCAAATGTCATTATTAATGGGTTTTCAAAGGATACCAAGGGAAGTATAATGCATTTGAAAACATTTTTATTATGGACAAATTTGTTGAAAATGTGTGCAAAATTTCTGTTTCCTATTGCCTTTCAATTTTATGTTCACTTTCATCTTCATGACAAATATTGTGCACACTATCAGTTGGAAATCCTTTTAAAAGGATATACTTAAGCTTCTCACGTTTAGTTTATTAAATAGGCGCAACAAATGGATAGGGGATGAGTGGTCATCTCCAACTTTTTCATTCTTCATTCTAGAATTGGTCTTGATGCAGATCCATTAATTTCCACACACTCTTCATTACAGGTACCAGCCAGAGTGGTTCAATATACTGTCAAAAGAGTTGACTGTTGGCTGTTGGGTGGCCATCACTGTATGCCAGTCTACTTTACTACATGGCTAAGCTGTTTTAATAGCACCTGAGATGTGGCAAACTGTGATGGCAGCTGTTTTGAGGAATGTTTTTGGTTTGGATCTGAGTTCCAATCAAGGCTATATCTGGAAGGGTTGAGACATTGTTCTTCTTCCTCTTGGACTTCTGGGTCTTGCGATGTCTTGGTGCTAGGTGGATGTTCATCACTGATCAAAAAAGTCGATATTCTGTCCAGATCACTTAGATCTTTGACTCAAACATTGACACAATTCACTAAAACATAAGGGGCGGCACAGTGGCGCAGTGGTTAGCACCGCAGCCTCACAGCTCCAGGGACCTGGGTTCGATTCTGGGTACTGCCTGTGCAGAGTTTGCAAGTTCTCCCTGTGTCTGCGTGGGTTTTCTCCGGGTGCTCCGGTTTCCTCCCACATGCCAAAGACTTGCAGGTTGATAGGTTAATTGGCCATTATAAAAAAAAATTGCCCCTAGTATAGGTAGGTGGTAGGGAAATATATAGGGACAGGTGGGGATGTGATAGGAATATGGGATTAGTGTAGGATTAGTATAAATGGGTGGTTGATGGTCGGCACAGACTCGGTGGGCCGAAGGGCCTGTTTCAGTGCTGTATCTCTAAAACTAAAACAAATAAGGCATTCTGAAGCTCTCTATGAAGTGCTGCAGCATTGGCATTGATGATTGGGAGGAGCTTGCTACCAATTGTTCAAAATGACCACAACTTGTCCATCAAGTTGCATCATGCTTTCCATCCAAACGCCTTAGTGATGAAGCAGAGAATGAAAGAAAAGGAAGAAAATCCTGCACTCTGGATCCCACTACCTCAAGGGACATCCTGCCCCATGTGCCCAAAGATCTGCGAGTCAAGAATCGGCCTGATCAGTCACATGAAGACCCATGGCAGAAACTCGTGACCCTGAGTAGATGTCATCCTCGAATTGAGGGACAGCCAACGACTACGACGATATCTGCAAGTTTTTTTTTTTGTTAGTCCAACCAGAAAATGTCTTTAAGGTGGGACCAGGAGAAATGTCAGATATATTAGCGTCTGGCCACTTCCAGGTGGTCTTTCTGGAGGTGGGCCATCACCAGTAGAGGCTACCTGCCTGGCTGTGGCAGGTAGCCAATTTGAATAATTAACTGCCTATTTGTGGGCTGACTGGGGATGCTGCTGGCATCTTCCCAGTGGCAGACAGGCCCCCCCACTGAGGGCCAAGCCCAGCTGGGGGGCTGGCGAGGCCTCCTGTTCTAATCCCACCACCAAGCTTGGTGGCTGAGGTTGCTCCTGCCACGTGATTGGGGGGAGCAGCCTGCGCTGCATATTTAAATGAGCTGTCGCCACAATGCGATGCACAACCCGAGCATCTGGGCCGCCATTTTAGAAAATTCAACCGTTAAGGTTTTGGGCAGGCGATGCAGGGGGAATGTGCTGGTGCAGGGGGGAGTGGTAATGACCTGAAACACGCTGCCTACAAGGGTGGTGGTAGCGCGGACAATGAATGATTTCAAAAGGAAATTGGATGGGCACTTGAGGAAAATAAACTTACAGGGTTACAGGGATAGAGCTGAGGAATGGGGCTGATTGGATTGCTCTACAGAGAGCCGGCATGGACTCGATGGGAAGAATGGTCTCCTTCTGTGCCATTATGTCTCTATGTAGCTCCTGAAGCACATGGAATTTAAGGCAGATTATTGACCTAGTTAGGAATTTGGCAGAGCCTAAGGAGACAGAGAGTAGGAATAATTAGCAGGTACTCTAATTGGCAGAATGTAACTAGTGGTGTCCAACAGTGTTCTGTGTTGGAGCCACAACTATTTACCGTATTTATTAATGACTTAGATAATGGGATAGCCACATATCCAGGTTTGTCGATGACATAAAGACATGACATGGCATTGTAAGTAGTGCAGATTGGAGTATAAAAATACAAAGAGATATTCATGTTGCTGTTGTAAGAGATTAATTGAATGGGCGAACTGTGACGAATGAATTTCAATATAGGCAAGTGTGTGGTCATCCACTTTGGACCTAAAAAGGCTAAATCAGAGGACTTTCTAAATGGTGAAAAGCTAGAAACAGTAGGGGTCCAAAGAGACTTAGTGCTCTTGTACATAGATCATTAAAGTATCATGGACAGGTACAGAAGATAGCCAAAGAGGTGAATGGAATGCTGGCCTTTATCTCGAAAGGACTGGGCAAGAGAGTGGCAAATGGAATTTAATGCAGACAAGTGTGAAGTGATGCATTTTGGGAAGTTAAACCAGGGCAGGACATATACAGTGAATGGCAGGGCCCTGGGGAGTGTTCTTGAGCAGAGAGGCCTTGGGGTGCAAGTACATAGTTCCCTGAAAGTGGCAACACAGGTAGACAGGGTGGTGAAGAAGACATATGGCATGCTTGCCTTCATCGGCCGAGGTATTGAGTACAAGAGTTGGGATGTCATGTTACAGTTGTACATAGCGTTGGTTAGGCCGCATTTGGAGTACTGTGTGCAGTTCTGGTCGCTGCACTACAGGAAAGATGTGATTAAGCTAGAGAGGATGCAGAAAAGATTCACAAGGATTTTGCCTGGTTTGGAGGACTTGAGTTATAAAGAGAGATTGGATAGGCTGGGTCTGTTTTCCCTGGAGTGAAGGAGGCTGAGAGGGGACGTGATAGACGTATATAAAATTATGAGAGGCATTGATAGGGTAGATAGCCAGAGTCTGTTTCCCATGGTAGGGGTGACTAAAACTAGAGGGCATAGATTTAAGGTGAGAGGGAGGAGGTTTAAAGGAGATCAAAGGGGTAAATTTTTCATACTAAGAATAGTGGGTATCTGGAATGAGCTGCCTGAGGAGGCGGTGGAGGCAGGAACAGTAGCGACATATAAGAGGCATCTGGAAAGGTACTTGAATGAGCAAGGCATAGAGGGATATGGAATTAATGCAGGCAGGTGGGATTAGTATAGATAGGCATTATGGTCGGCATGGATGCAGTGGGCTGAAGGGCATGTTTCTATGCTGTACGACTCTATGACTCTATGACTATGGGTAAGAAGTTACACTACAGTTATACAAAACCCTGGTTAGACTACACCTTGAGTACTTTGTTCAGTTCTGGGCACCACACCTTAGGAAAGATATATTGGCTTTGGAGGAAGTACAGCATAGATTTACCAGAATAATACCTGGACTTCAAGGGTTAAATTAAGAGGAGATTGTAGCATCTCCCTATTTATATCTTCATGCCTGAATTCACCATTTCTTCATATTGTACAATGTACTCTATCAATTAATCTAATGGCACATTTCACTTCATGTCCCATTTGTTGTCACCACTGTCAACTTTGAATACATAGTTCATAGTCTACCAAATTCTCGGTCAAATTTTACAAATTTCACATTCATGGCATTTTAAGAATCGTGAACTTCATGATTTCACATATTTAAGTTGTAAATTTCAGTGTTGCAACAAACCATGAAAATTATTTATTTAAAACAAAAAAAAGACAAAGGCGGTTTCTGGTTTCAAATGGCATTTATTGTATACACAAAAACTACTGTAAAAGGCTGACAAGAAACAGGTCACATTCTTTGTTCACTGAAGTCAGTGATTGAATGTGAATGTGGAACAACCTGCAACTGACCCTTTCTTCATTCCCTGTCTCCGCGCTGTGAACACCTGTCCGTGTTTAGACATTGCTCTCTCCATGTCCACAGAGTTTGTTGGAATTGCTAGACAGCGCCGTGCTAGCCTTACAAGGTGGGGTTTTGGCATTCTACAGAGTTCATCTCCTCACAATGTGTAGCAAAAACCTTCGGTAGGTAATCCTGTCGCAGGTTATTTGCACTTGGCAAACAACCACCATTTTGCACATTACGTTGAATGAATACCCACAGCTTTGGGTGATCCAAGTTTTTCCAATGGGATGTTGGTGCTTGCAAAAGCATCCACAAGTTCCACTGTAATCAACGGACGATTTTCTGAGTTCTCTGTCAATTTCTTAAAACGAGATGAAATCGTTGCTTTTTTTGTGTATGTTCATTTTCCAGTAGTGCAGTGTCAGATGCTCTCTTTCTACTGTGATGCCTTTTGAACTCTAAGTGGCCCATAACCATTGCCCTCCATGTGTGATCCAACGAAACATTACAGCTTGTACAAAACAGTATTCCACCATCAGCATGCAGATTTGACTTTCAACTTCTTTCACTCGATGTGCTGGCACCATGATTGTGCCTGTTTTTGATTTGCTTGTTCTGGGCATTCTCCCTTGTCTGCTAACACTTGAGGCTGCTTCTGTCAAAACTGCAGCGGAAGCCCTCCCTCATCTAGCAATCAGTGAGTTGAGCCTTGTGTCAATCAGTAGAACACGCTAAATTCGCAAAATGGCCGATTTCATGGAGGACCCGAGATTTTACAGAGGACCCAGGATTTCAAGGTCTGGGATGCATTATTCACTGCCGTGAATTTGGTAGGGTCCTATTCCGAGTGCACGTGCCTAAAAGCAGCAAAGTAACTGAAATAAGGCTGATAAATGGCAAGTAACATTCATGCCACACAAGTGCCAGGCAATGACCAACTCTAACAAGACAGAATCTAACCATCTCCCCTTGACATTCAATGGCATTACCATTGCTGAATCCCCCATTATCAACATCCTGGGGGTTACGATTGACGAGAAACTTAACTGGATCAGCCATATAGATGGCTACAACATCAGGTCAGAGGCTTGGAGTTCGGCGGTGCGTAATTCACGTCCTGACTCCGCAAAGCCTGTCCACCATCGATGAGGCACAAGTCAGGAGTGTGATGGAATACTCAGCACTGCCTGGAGGAGTGCAGCTCCAAAACACTCAAGAAGCTCGACACCATCTAGGACAAAGCAGCCCGCTTGATCGCCAACACATCCACCACCTTAAACATTCACTCCCTCTACCACCGGCGTTCAGCGGCTGCACTGTGTATCATCTACAAGGTGCACTGCAGCAATTTGCTAAAGCTCCTTTCACAGAACCTTCCAAACCCATGATCTCCACCACCTAGAAGAACAAAGGCTGCAGCACATGGCAACACCATTACCCCCAAGTTGCCTTCCAAGTCACACACCATCCTGACTTGGAAATATATTGCTGTTCCTTCACTGTCTGTGGGAGAAAATCCTGGAACTCCCTCCCTAAAAGCATTGTGGACGTACCTCCACCACATGGGCTGCAGCAGTTCAAGACTGTAGCTCACCATCATCTTTTCAAGAGTAATTCGGGATGGGCAATAAATGCTGGCCTTGCCAGTGCTGCCACAATCCCATGTACAAATAAAAAAGAAACACATTGATACTTTTTCACACAAAGAGTAATGAAAATCTGAACGAGCTCCCTCAAAAGACTGTGGGTGCTTGGTGAATTGAAGATTTCAAGAGTGACATCGATACATTTTTGTTGAGTAAGGGTATCAAGGAATATGGAACAAAGGCAGGTAAATGGAGTTGAGGTAGAAGTCAGCCATGGTCTGATTGAATGACAGGTTTGAGTGGCTGATTGACCTACTCCAGTTCCTAAGTTCTATGGTGTAACTGCTTTTTTTTGCTTTGCATGGCATAAAATATTGAAGCTACATGGCATGATTGTGCCTCCAACTTAATATTATGGATATTTCAATTCTGCTTCTTAATTTTAATCTCTTTAGCTATAGAAGCTTGTAGATCATGCTGGAGTGTCAGAAGATAATAAGCTTAATAAAAGCTATCTATTTTTCACAGTGATATAGAAATCCTTCTTTAATACTCAAGCAACTGATAATTACTTATACTTAGAAATTCTTATTGTTACAACCAGATGAAAAAGAGGTCTAGGGTACCCCTTCCGCCTTCACCTGGTCTTACTGTAACAGGGTTTAATTTTAAACACACTGTGTTTTTAGCTCCCCCTTGGTGAATCCTTGTTCACCGCTTTCCAATTATAAGGCAAAGAAACCAGCACAAATAGGCTTTCTTAGGTTTTAAGAAGAAAAGTTGAAATTTATTAAACTTAAACTCTAATTCAGTTAACGCCTATGGATACACGACGTGCCCCAAGCTAGCATGCATACGCGACATGTACATGCAAACAGCGACAGAAAAGAGCAGAAGAAAAATAAATGGAAAGGTTTGAGGCAATATCTGAAGCGTTTTTGTTATGGTTCTTTGAGCTCACTGTAGAGTCCTTGATTGTAGGTAGATCTTGCTTTTCATTGGGACTCAATATTCTTCTCAAACCTTGTTCGCTGTAGGAGACTTTTCTCTCTTGGGTTCATGTGTCTTCACTGGATTCAGAGGCTTGTGAGAAAGAGATGAGAGCAGACAAGAGAGAGATCTTCTCAGTTCAGGAGCAAACAGACTTTCTACCCAAACTGTTTGTACAAATTCAAAACTCTCAAGTTGCCCAGCAGGTTAGTCATATGACTAGCTGCTTTGACCATATCTGTTTGTATATTCGGCCATCTTAGCAGTCAACCTGGAATGCGAGCTCCTCCACCTTCAACATCTAGTGATCAAAGGTCCATTAGAGTCATACAGTTATAGAGCTATTCAGCACAGAACTAGGCCCATCTTGTCCGTGCCGGCCGTCAAGCACCTATCTATTATAATCCCATTTTTCAGCACTTGGCCCGTAACCTTGTAAGCTATGGTGTTTCAAGTGCTCGACAAAATACTTCTTAAATGTAGTGAGGGTTCCTGACTCTACCACCCCTTCAGGCAGTGTATTCCAGATTCCAACCACCCTCTGGGTGAAAGGTTTTTCCTCAAATCCCCTCTAAACCTACTGCCCCTTACCTTAAATCTTTGTCACCTGTTTATTGACACTTCCGCTAAGGGAAAAAGTTTCTTCCTATCTAATCTATTCTATGCCCTCATAATTTTGTAACCTCAATCAGGTCCCCACTCAGCCTTCTCTGCTCTAAGGAAAACAACCCTAGCCTATCCAGTCTCTCTTCATAGCTGAAATGCGCCAGCAACATCCTGGTGAATCTCCTCTGCACCCTCTCCAGTGCAATCACATCCCTTCCTATAGTATAGTGACCAGAACTGTACACAGAACTCCAGCTGTGGCCTAACTAGCGTTTTATACAACTCCATCATAACCTCTCTGCTCTTATATTCTATGCCTCGGCTAATGAAGGCAAGTATCCCATATGCCTTCCTAACCACCTCATCTGCCTGTGCTGCTGCCTTCAATGATCTATGGACAAGTACACCAAGGTCCCTCTGACTCTCTGTACTTCCTAGGGTCCTACCATCCATTGTATATTCCCTTACCTTGTTAGTCCTCCCAAAATGCATCACCTCACACTTCTCAGGATTAAATTCCATTTGCCATTGCTCTGCCCATTTTACCAGCCCATCTATATCGTCCTGTAATTTAAGGCTTTCCTCCTCACTATTTACGACACCACCAATTTTCGTGTCATCTGTGAATTTACTGATCATATCTCCTATAGTCATGTCTAAATCATTAATGTACACTACAAACAGCAAGGGTCCCAGCACCGATCCCTGTGGTACACCACTGGTCACAGGCTTCCACTCGCAAAAACAACCCTCGACCATTACCCTCTGCCTCCTGCCACTAAACCAATTTTGGATCCAATTTGCCAAATTGCCTTGGATCCCATGGGCTCTTACCTTCTTAACCAATCTCCCATGCAGGACCTTATCAAAAGCCTTACTGAAATCCAACTGCTTTACCCTCATCTACACATCTAGCCACCTCCCAAAAAATTCGATCAAGTTTATTAGATATGATCTCCCCCTGTCAAAGTCATACTGACTATTTGATTAATCCCTGCCTCTCCAAGTGGAGATTAATCCTGTCCTTCAGAAATTTTTCCAATAGTTTCCCTACCACTGATGTTAGACTCACCAGCCTGTAATCACCTGGTTTATCCCTGCTACCCTTTTTGAATAATGGTACCATATTTACTGTCCTCCAGTCCTCTGGCACCCCTCCTGTGACCAGAGAGGATTTGAAAATTTGTGTCAGAGCCCCTGCAATCTCCACCCTTGCCTCACATAACAGCCTGGGATACATCTCATCTGGGCCTGGGGATTTATTCACTTTTAAGCCCGCTAAAACCGTTAATACCTCCTTCCTTTCAATGCTAACTTGTTTGAGTATATCACAAACCCCCTCCCTGATCTCTACACCTACATCATCCTTCTCCATATTGAACACAGATGAAAAACAATCATTTAAAACGTCACCTACCTCCTCCCGCTCCATACAGTAATGGCCACTTTGGACCCTAATGGGCCTTTCGCTTTCCCTGGTTATCCTTTTGCCCTTAATATAACCACCAATGTTTTTTCATGCCTCCTTTTGCTCTCTTAATTACTTTTTTAAGTACCCCCTACACTTTCTAGGGCCTCCGCTGTTTTAGCTGTCTGAATCTGCCAAAAGCCTCCTTTTTTTTCCTTATCCAATCCTCTATATCCCTTGACATGCAGGGTTCCCTGGACTTGTTGGTCCTACCCTTCACCTTTACGGGAACATGTTGGCCCTGAACTCTCACTATTTCCTCTTTGAATGACTCCCACTGGTCTGATGTAGACTTTCCTATAAGTAGCTGCTCCCAGTCCACTTTGGCCAGATTCTGCTTTATCATATTGAAACCAGCCTTCCCTCAGTTCAGTACCTTTATTTCCGGTCCATCTTTGTCCTTTTCCATAACTATCTTAAATTTTACAGAGTTATGGTCACTATCCCTGAAATGCTCCCTCACTGACACTTCTACCACTTCTCCGGCTTCATTCCCTAGGATTAGGTCCAGTAACACCCCTTCTCTTGTATGACTTTCTACGTGCTGGCTCAAAAAGCTCTCCTGGATGCACTTTAAGAATTCTACCCCCTTTAAGCTTTTTGCACTAAGACTATCCCAGTTGATATTGGGGAAATTGAAATCCCCTACTATTATTACCCTATTATTTCGACAACTCTCTGAGATTTGCCTCCATATCTGCTCTTCTATCTCTCCCTGACTATTTGGAGGCCTGTAGTACACCCCCAGCAAAGTGATTGCCCTCTTTTTGTTTTTAAGTTCTACCCATATGGCCTCATTTGAGGAACCTTCTAAGATATCATCCCACCTTACAGCAGTAATTGACTCCTTGATCAAAAGTGCAATGCCACCTCCTTTTTTGCACCTTCCCCAGTCACGCCTGAAGATTCTATACCCTGTCTTACTTGCAAGATTCCTTGCGTTAAAACCGATGCAATCCAGCCTTGCATTATTCGCTTGTGCTTTTCTCTGCCTTCCAGACTGACTTAATTTCTCTTCTATATTTGGCTGTGCATCACCCCCTACTGTACCTCCACTCTGTATCCCATCCCTCTGTCAAATTAGTTTAAAGCCCACCCCCCAACAGCACTAGTAAACCTCCCAGCAAGGATGTTGGTTCCGCTTCGGTTCAGGTGCAACCCGTCCAACTTGTACAGGTCCCACTTTCACCAGAAACAGACCCAGTGATCCAAAAAACTAAAGCCCTCCCTCCTGCACCATCTCTTCAGCCATGCACTCATCTGCTTCATCCTCCTATTCCTATATTCACTAGCACATGGCACCAGGAGTAATCCAGAGGTTACAACCTTTGAGTTCTTGCTTTTTAACCTGCTACCTAGCTCCCTAAATTCTTGTTGCAGGACCTCATATTACGGTCGGTACCAATGTGAACCACGACCTCTGACTATTCACCCTCCCTCTTCTGAATGTCCTGCAGCCGCTCTGTGACATCCTTGACCCAAGCACCAGGAAGGCAACATATGATTCATGTTTGCAGCCACAGAAATGCCTATCTGTACCCCTTACGATAGAATCCCATATCACTATAGCCCTGCCACTCTTTTTCCTCCCCTCCTGTGCAGCTGAGCCACCTGTGATGCCACAGGCTTGGCTCTTGCTGCATTCCCCTGAGAAGCTATCTCCCCCAACAGGATTCAAAGTGGAATATCTGTTAGAGAAGGAGATGGACCCAGGGGACCCCTACACTACCTGCCTAGTTCTTCTACTCTGCCTGGCGGTCACCCATTCCCTTTCTGCCTGAGCAGTCTTTACCTGCTGTGTGACCACCTCCCTGTAGGTGCTATCCACAATGATCTCAGCCTTGCGGATGGTCCACAGTGTCCCCAGCCGCTGCTCCAGATCCGAAACTCGGATTTCGAATAGCTGCAGCTGGAGACACTTCCTGCACACGTGTTCGCCCTGGACACTGTAAGTGTCCCTGACTCCCCACATTGCGCAGGAGAAGCACTCCAAGTTGCAGAGCTGCCCTGCCATGGCCTACCCTTAATTTACTCCCCTAAATTCTTCAAAATATTGAGATTATTTATACTTGGGACCTTGAGTCCCTAAAAACTACTACTTACTACATAAAAAATTAGTATTGTGGGTTGAATGTCAGGTAATGGCTGCTTTGTCCTTTCAAATACTGGCCAGGATTTCACGTTGTGTGGACAGGAGCCGACCACCGACTGAAAAGTCGTTGGTGAACCTGCTTCTGCCTCGCCTGGGGATCCGACTCACATTTTACAGGCCTCCAGGCTTTAATTGTTCCAAGGTGGGACTTCCACCCACTTGAGGGAGGAAGTCCCGCTTAATTGAGCTGCCGACCAATCAGTGGGCCGACAGCTCTTAGGCCCAGCAGCGCCACCGGGAGCGGTGGCCACTGCTGGGACTGCAGCCCAGCCAAAGACATGGAGCCAGGAAGGTAGATAGGTTTTGATTGCCTCGTCGGGGGTAATTGGTCAGACCCCGGCGAGGCAAGGGTGGTCAGCTGGGGGGAAGGGGATGTGTTGGATGCTGGGGGTTGGTTGGGGTAGCGGGGGCGGACCTCCATCCGGCATCCTGTGCCCGATAAGCAAGGCTTACCCCTGAGATGATCGGAAGCTGCCTGGTTTTCACAGGCGGCTTTTCTCAGCTCCAGAATGCCCGCTTGCCACACGTAAAATCCAAATGGAGGCGGGCGAAGGTCTTTAAGTGGCCGTTAAGTGGCCAATTAAAGGCCTTGATTGGCCTCGGGCGGGCAGCCGTTTTTCGCCCCCCCTCCCCCCCACCATGCGTCAAGGGTGGGGGGGGGGGGCAGGGGGGCAGGAGTGGGTCAGGAAGGCCTCCCAGAGACTCCTGCTCCATTTTACGCCAGCCCCCGCCACCATTCGGCTCATTGGGGTGGCGTGAAATTCTGGCCACTGTCTGTTAATATGCAAATGTCTTTTCCAGCCACAGCTGATCTGTTTAACAAGTCTTTTTCACTACAGTAACAGTTAAAATCAATGTTCATGACAAAATTAATGTGCCTCATTCTTCGCAGGTGAGGGCCTAGCATGACACCTCCACACCCAGAGGAATGAGATGCGATTTGAGAAAAGAAAATTTTATTAAAAGGATCGAGAGAAAAATCTATGATACAGAAGAAAACATGCATTTCTCTCTCATTCCCATTCATTAATAAATCCTGAAACTTATTAAAATTGCCCCTTTTTGGTGTCCCAGTAAACATGTGGTTCTTTTTTGGGGAAGTTTCTCTTCCCTTTGCCCATTTCCATAGCTGCCTAGGGTCTTTCTTCCTGCTGAGGTAATTTTTTTTCCCAGGAGAGTCAGCAGTGGACAGGTCTATCCTGAACTCTCCTTTCATGCTTTGTTGAGTCATGCAAAGGCTTTTGACTTGAGGGGGATGGGTGGTTTTCTTTTTTCTGATTGTGGAGGAGGATTCTTTGCTAATTTCCACTTTGTCCCAGAAGACTCTCCTGCCTGCCGGTATTTGTACAGACTCTACTGCGCTCTGCTGTGGAACTTTGTCTAGGTGAGGCATCACCCACATGGTTTCTCTGGCTCCTAGAGGTCTTACTTTGTCTCTGTAGGTTCCTGTGAATGCTGTTAGCACCTGTGGTGGGATGCTTCTAGTGTTAAAATTTACAAAGGAGGATTTGGGGTCTAACGTTTCACATTTTTCAGGGTTGACTGACCAGATAGTAAGGGTTTTCATCCGGGATTCCTCCCGGACTTTCACCTGTCCTCTTGGTCACTTTTTCCCCTTCCCTGTCTAACCTTTTGTTGTCCCCTTTTGTTCTCGGGGGGGTCCCTTACAGTTCCCCAGCCATCTGCTGGAGGGTCCTTGAAACACCGGTACAGGACTTAGGGGTGCAGGTTTCACTGTCGGTTGGGGTTTCTCCTCAACCTGGCACATGTGGCAACTCCTGCAGTACTCCACCACATCTTTGTGGAGTTTGGCCAGTCAAACTGCTGTCTTATGTGGGCTTTGGTCTTTCGTATACCAGCATGTACAATCACTGTAGTCTCGTGGGCCCTTCTTAATATTTCTTCCCAGTACCTCTGTGGCATCATTAACTGGTAAATTACTGTCCATTCCTTGCTCTCAGGTCTGTGAGGAGAACTCCATTCCCTCATCAGTACCTCATTCTATAAATAGTAGCAATCAGGGATTCCCTCTGCTTCACTTTCAAACTGGGCGGCCTGTGCTAACTCTCGCAATACTGGGTCGGCTCGCTGAGCCTCAGCTAGGGAAAATCCATTTAATTCATTCCCTGGGTTTCCTAACTTTCCAAAGAAAGCCTCAGACAGGCAGACCTGGTCATCTGCCTGCAGTGCCAATTCAGTCTCCTCTGGTGGAGCTGATTTGATCCACTATACATTCAGGGAAACTGCAGGGGTCCGTTACCCACCACTGCCCCGTCTCTCTGACCTCCTCCGGTCTTTCTTTCCCTCCTGGGGGGGGTGGAGGGCAACCACCTTCACCCCTGCCAGATCATTACCTAGGAGCAGGAGGTCAGAGAGACAGGATCCCGTCCACAAGCAAACTAGGGACAATCCCTACGGTTACCGGTCCCGAAACTAGGTCGCACTCCAGGTGCACCCGGTGCACAGGTGCAGGCTTACACTGCCCTCCAATACCATTCACCAACATTTTGGTGTTCACTGCACTCTTTGGGGGAAAGGTCAGGCCTTTTCCCAGTAAAAGGGATCTAGTGGCCCCTGTGTCCCTGAGAATTACTATGGGCTTGCTTGCCCCTCTCGAGAGGTATGGGGTTACTATCCCTTAGGACACAAAACCCTGATAGCCTTCAGGAATCCTATTAAATGTTCCTGCACTTGCAGTATTAAGCTTCCTGGGTATCACTCTTACTGCAGTTAAAGCCACAGCTTGCTCTGCTGTGCTTTCCATCAGGGACCCTTCTCCTTCACTGAGCAGATGTACCCTGATTAACCCTACAGATTTTCCCTTTAGTTTCCAGCAGTCAGCATTTAGATGGCCTGCCTTATTACAATGGAAGCACACAGGTCTCCGGGTCACACTCTTGCTCACAGCACCTTCCTTTTTGGTTGGAGGAGGATCCCCTGTGTCTCCTGCTTTTCTTTCTCTTCCAGGACTGCTTGGGCTCTTATCACCTTCCCACCCTTTGTCCTTTTCCAATTTGTGGGGGTGACTAGGAAAGGTTCTCCCCTGGAAAACCGACTTACAAATTAAAGCCAACTCATTGGCCAGGACGGCCACTTGTCGGGGTCTGTGAACCCACTGCTCCTCTATATGGGTCTTTATGGAGAGTGGGAGAGAGTGTTTAAATTCCTCTATCAGAATTACTTCTCTGAGATTCTCATAGCTGAGATGTACTTTAAGAGCCCTCAGCCACTGGTCAAAAGCCAGCTGCTTGCTTCTTTCAAACTCCAGATAAGTTTGCTTCTTGAGGGTTCTAAACTTTTAGCGATAGGCTTTGGGTACTAACTCATATGCTCCGAGGATAGCATATTCAGTCAGTTCATAATTTGATGAACTCTCATCTGGCAACAGGGAATAGACCTCATGAGCTTTTCCAGTTAGCTTGCTTTGTAATAAAAGAGGCCAGGTCTCAGCTGGCCATTTTTGCAGCCTTGCCAGTTTCTCAAAGGACACAAAAAAATCTTCTATATCTTTCTTATTGAGTTTTGGAATTAATTGAGCTAGTTTTAACAATTCTGTACCCAGCCCTGAATTATGCTCCTCCATATTGGCCATGCTTTCACTGGGGTTACTCTGTCATCCCCGAGTTAACTCAAGCTGCTTCAGCTCTCTTTCTTCGCATTCTTTCTGGAATATTCTTTCTCTCTGTCTCTACTCTCTCTCTCATTCCTTCTCCCATCTTTGTCTCTCTCTGTCCTCTCTTTCTTTCTCGTCACCTTGCTTCTGAAAAGGTCTTTCTTTCTCCCTCTCCTGCCTCTCTCTCTCTTTTTCCTGGCTCTCCCTTTCTCTTTCTCTTTCCCTGTCTTCTAATTCAAGTTTCCTTTGTTCCAATTGTATCTTTGCTAGCAGTACTCTGTCTGGGTCTACTTCTAACTGCTTCTGCTTCTTCAGATTCAAGGGAAAAATGGCAGGCCACTAGCCTTAGGAGTTCAGACTTCCTAGCTTTGCCACATACAGTGATTTCACACTGCTCAGCCATTTTCCTCAACTCCTCCATAGACAGTGCTTTTAACTTATCCCAAGTTACTTCACCCTGGCTTGGAGAACTACTAGCTTCAGTCGCAGACATGTTCGTATTCAAACACACACAACCACAAGAAAACCTGTATAGAAATGGTGCTCTTTTTTGATTGGGAACAATTTGGCTTCCCACTTCTAATTTCTCTCATTTGTCTGTGGGTCAATTCCAGACGGCAGCACTCAAATTTCTGTTACGACCAGGTGGTAAAGAGGTCTAGGGTTCCCTTTCAGCCTTCACCTGGTCTTACTGTAACAGGGTTTAATTTTAAACACATCGTGTTTTTAGCTCCCCCTTGGTGAATCCTTGTTCACCGTTTTCCAGTCATAAGGCAAATAAACCAGCACAAACAGGCTTTCATAGGTTTAAAGAAGAAAAGTTGAAATTTATTAAACTTAAACTCTAATTCGGTTAACGCCTACGGATACATGATGCGCCCCATGCTAGCATGCATACGTGACACACACATGCAAATAGAGACAGAAAAGAGCAGAAGAAAAATAAATGGAAAGATTTGACGAATGGGGCTGGATCGTTGTTGGTAATAGGTTGGCCCTCAGTCATCGTATGAAAACAAGAAGTAGTTTTACATCTGGTTGGATGCTGTTATTGTGCAGTATACCGTGTATCTTGTGGAATTGTGGTTGGTAGCAGATACTAATATGAAAATAATTATAAAGTAATCAATGCAAGCAACACTAGCATGAAAATATTCAGCAACGGTCACAGCAACTGAAAATTCAAACAGCATATTTTGGAATAAAGGGTACCGTAATTTTACAATTAGTTTAAAATTAATTCATGAAGATTGTAGGAAATAATTTTTAAAGAATGTTATCTTGTGAAGGCCATTGAATCTTATAAAAGAAAGCCTTTCAGCTTCTAATCAGTTTCTCCCTGCAAAGATTTGCTGTCCTTCAATTAATACTGTTGCCTGGTTATAATCTAATTATTTTGTTAAATGTAAATGTATTGGTTTTGAAGGATCTTAATGGCAGTGATGTCCTCGCCAATCATGCTTCAAACCATTGTAAATCTCACTCCTAAGATATTAATTTAATGATGTTAGAATAAAAAACTTAGTGATAAGTGATTTATTTAAGAAAATTGTGTTATGAAGTTACTGTTTCTACTAATGCCCCATGGCCTGCATCTGCAATGAAGTTTACATTTTTCTCTCTTTGTTTTGACTTGTGAAAACAGAGAAATGAGCATGTAGATCAGTGATTTGTGTTTTGCAAGTTTATAAAAAATGCATTACTGCAGTAAAGCTATTTTAAATAATCTTGTGAGGCTTAAAGGAATTGTAACATGAAGATGAAAGATTGTGATTAAAAAAATTGAGTAATATAAATACAATGGAGAAATCTAAGCATTGAAGTCAATTATAAAGAAAGAATTTAGATTAAATATTGTTGCATTTTGTTTCTTGGGGTAATTATCATCCTGTATAGAATTACACAGACAGAAGAAATGCAAGGCATTTATATATCTGATTTACTGAAAATATGTTTTGAATGTACACATGCAATTGCAGATATTGTGGGATTGATTCACATTTTTGCATTGCTGAAATGATGCAAAATGTCCCCCTTCTACTTCCTGTTACTCAGTTGTTCTGGATGGACTTACTTCACACTTAATATAATGGAGGGAACTTTTAATTTATGCCCAAATAGGTATTAAGTGGGACGTCCAATCACATGAGTGAAGCTACTGACCATTTTCAGGTTTGTGCCTCATTTCCAGGAGATGGCCAAGCTGTCGGTGTTACTTGCACTGATTATTGGCAGCTTGCCATTCGGTGGACAGGAATTGGGCCAGAAGTGATGCCTACACTTTTTAAAGGGGAGGCGCACTCTGCCTGTGCGGCAAGTTTCTGAGCTTAAACATGGTGAATACAGTCAAAACGAGTACTGTAAGGGCCTCAAGGTTATCACACAGCATTGTAAAGGTCTTTGTGGAGAAGGTCAGCAGAAGGAAGGAGATCCTGTATCTGGCTGATGGGAAAAGGGTGCCAAGGCATGTCACCCAGCAACAGTAAGAGAGGTAGCAATATGCTGAGGACCTGGCAGCAGTGCTAAAAAAGATTCAGTGTCTTGACCAGAGTTGCTATGGTAAGACTCCTATTTATATTTCTTTCACTTTCTTCTCGGTTTTGTACCACCTGTAGTCCCAGCCTTCCAGTCATTCTTCCATTACACCAGCACATTTCACTCTGTCTCCTTCTGCTGCCACTTGCACCTGCTACTGGATTCACAATTATTTCCTTCATTTCTCCAGACCTGATGCTTCTTCCATGTACCATCCACCCTGACAAACAGATCCTCACAATAACACACTCCATTTATTTTTTCATGCAGGACAGCCTAGCACACAATAAAAGGGAGCCACTATCAACCTGAGTGGAAGAGGCTAATGTAGAGATAATGGGCAGAGGGCTGGCCAGAAGCGTGGCAGCTATCAAACAGACATTGTGTTAATCTGTTGTGTTACTTAATTCCTTTAGCCCCGATTTTAACTTAACCTGACTGGTGGGAATGGAGTGGGTTTGGTTTGGATGCCTGTTTCACATCCAACATGAAGTCAATGAAGAATAAAATCAGGTGTAAACTGGGCTTTTGTCTAAACCTGCCTCGTACCTGCCAGGAGGGTTAGGATAAAATCAGAGATTATTTTCCATTATATGTTGTTACGTAAACGCTGTTTTATTACAGGCAATAGAGTGACTTCAAAGTTCATCACAGACTTGCGCCAACATTTTTAAAAAAGCAGATGCAACTAGCTAAAGGATTCTGATACACTAAGAACTAACTTTGCAATCCATGCTCCCAATCGTGAAGACACGTCTGAAGGGAATGTGGGTTGTAAATTGAGGTATAACAATGTAGTCCCGCGCCTCCAATCTATAGTCCCATTAAGTGTGTCTTATTCCAGGGAGAGCAGAATTGTGGAGTTCATCTTGTATCCTGAAATAGTGCAGTAAAGCATTAGCCAGGGCTCAATGGAGCAATCGTCTGCTGAGTCAGAAGGTCATGGGTTCAAGTCCCACATAATCTAGACTTTAGTACAATAATGTTGGAAGTGCTCTTCATCAGGTGAGCCATAAAACTGAGGTTCTGTCAGCTTCTCATGTGAATATAAAATGTCCCACACCACTATTTGAAGAAGAGCAGGGAAGTTTCTCTCGGTATCCTAGCCAACACTTATCCCTCAACCAACACCATTAAAAACAGATTCACTGGTCATTTATTTCATTGCTGTTTGTGGGAGTTTGACTTGTGCAAATTAGCTGCTGTGTTTCTTTATGTGAGAGCAATCACCATATTTCAAACATCCTTCTTTGGCTGTGGAGTGCTTTGGCCCCCACGATGTGAAAGGTGCTATGTAATTGCAAGTTCGTATCTTTTAAAACAATCTGAATACATGAAAAGTCAGAAGGCTGGAGAAAAAAAGAAAACACAATAAAGAAAAACATAAAAGAAATAAATGCATTGAAAATAGAACAACAGTGAAAACATTATAAAAATGTAATCTGGTAATCTTTAAATAAAATGTGAATTCATGTCGATTAGAAAACTGTTCCTTTATCAATAATTAATAATTTTCTAATAATTAAAGGTGCGTCATTACATAATTTTTTAGATGAAAGTTTATGGTTGTGATATTACTTTCAAGGGACACCTAGTTGATGCAGGCAAGGGCTTTGCATCAAAATCTCCAGATATTTTGACAGGAGATATATGATGAGATATTTGTATTAATTTGACAAGCCCAACTTCATTTGTTAGCACAAAGCTAATTTGAGAATGGGAAATATGCTCTCCTGTACCTGTCTCAATGTAATATCATAATATAAACATATTATGATTCAAAGTAAATGCAGTGTTATAATTGAGATTGAACTGATGAATTATGCATTGGAACTGGTGCTCTATATGCTTCTGGCAATGATAGTTCTTTGTAATTTACTGTTTGTTTTGTATACTCATCAGTAATGTTAGTGATTGGGAATGGAATATAATTCAGTTGGTATTTGTAAAGACTGGGTCGGGTTTCAATTTCATACCCAAGCAGGCCTTTAGTGTTCATCTCTTACTAATCTGATGACTTGCAAACTCAGCATCCTGTATTGATTCAGAGCAAAGTACTCCACCTGCTACGCTGTCAGACCTGCTGAGTATTTCCTGCATTTAGTTTAGTTTAGTTTAGAGATACAGCACTGAAACAGGCCCTTCAGCCCACCGAGTCTGTGCCGACCATCAACCACCCATATATACTAATCCTACACTAATCCCATATTCCTACCACATCCCCACCTGTCCCTATATTTCCCTACCACCTACCTATACTAGTGGCAATTCATAATGGCCAATTTACCTACCAACCTGCAAGTCTTTTGGCTTGTGGGAGGAAACCGGAGCACCCGGAGAAAACCCACGCAGACACAGGGAGAACTTGCAAACTCCACACAGGCAGTACCCAGAATTGAACCCGGGTCGCTGGAGCTGTGAGGCTGCGGTGCTAACCACTGCGCCACTGTGCCGTGCATTTGTTTGTGCAAGTTAACAAACTCATAGCTCCAATGAACAACTGCTTGATAGAGGGTTGAATAATGTTCCTTTATAATCATCTTCTGTTCTGTGTTTGATTAGCTTTTGATTTAATTCCCTAGATTCTGGAAAGGTCCTAGCAGAATGGAAAACTGCAAATAGAACACCTCTATTCAAGAATGGAGGGAGACAGAAAGCAGGAAACAATGGTCCAGTTAGCCTAAGGTCTGTCATTGGGGAAATGCTGGAATCCATTATTAAGGAAGTAGTAGCAGGACACTTAGAAAATCATACTACAATCAAGCAGAGTCAACATGGTTTTGTGAAAGGAAAATCGTGTTTGACAAATTTATTCAGTTCTTTGAGGATGTAACAAGCAGGGTGGATAAAGGGGAACGAGTAGATGTACGGCAGAATTTTGTTCCTGATGTTGCCCGGGCCCCCATCCATTTTGTCCGAATCAGAGCAGGCCGAGGACAGCCTGCCCACCCTAGGCCAATTGAAGCCCTTAAGTGGCCAACTAATGTCCACTTAAGGATCTCCTTCCGTCTCCACCTCAATTTTGTGGAAGGCAAATGGTCCCGCCACCAGGGGAATGCTGCCAGGTAAAGCCCAGCGGCCTCCTAGAAGAGTTGGGGGGATCCCTCCTGTTGGTGACAATACATGGCACTGGAGGGCCCCCCAGCAGTGATCACCGACCTGCTGGGAAGACGCCCTCACCCTCACCACACCTCCGACCCGTCGCCGGCACCTACCTGAATGACCCTGGCGACCCCAAACCTACTAACTTTTCCCAGGCTCTCTGGCATCCTTGGTACTGCAGGCCCTTCTAATTGGCCGGCAGCTCTACGGTGGGAGCTTGTCCCTTAAAGGGATGGCATCCCTGATGGCAGGCAGTTAATTGCCTGGCCACCATCAAATGGCTTCTGGGGTCTGATGGAGGGCCGAGGCAGCGGTCTCCCTATGCCTTCCGTCCTGCCACTGGGACTCCCATCGCCATGATAAAATGCAGCTCATAGTGCATTTGGATTTCTAAAATGCATTTGATAAGGTGCCACATAAAAGGTTACTGCACAAGATAAGAGCTCATGGTTTTGGGGGTCTTATATTTGCATGAATAGAAGATTGGTTAGCTAACAGGAAACAGAGATTCGGGATAAATGGGTAATTTTCAGGTTGGTAAACTGTAACTACTGGGGTGTCACTGGGATCAATGCTGGGGCTTCAACTATTTACGATCTATATTAATGACATGGATGAAAGGACCAAGTGTATTGTAGGCAAATTTGCAGATGATACAAAGATAGGCAGGAAAGCAAGTTATGAAGAGAATACCAATGGCTGGATTTTATGGGGGCCCTGCGGCCCCAGAATCACGACGGGTGGTGGGGGGACAGAGGGTCGTTAATATTTGGAATTCTCTTCCCCAGAGAGCAGTGGAGGCTGGGTCATTGAATATATTCAAGGCTGAGTTAGACAGATTTCTGATCTACAAGGGTGTCAAGGGTTATGGGGGCAGGCAGGAAAGTGGAGTTAAGGCCACAATCAGATCAGCCATGGCTTTATTGTGTGGCAGAGCAGGCTCGAGGTGCTGAATGGCCTACTCCAGCTCCTATTTCTAATCTATTGCTTATCTTTTTCTTTTCAATTTCTGTGCTTCCCCCTGTTAACTCAATCTATTGGGTTAGATTTTGACTTTGTTTAATAGTGTAAGATGGGAGATAATGAATCAGCAGCTCGTTTTACATCCTTCCACTGACTGCAATAAAAATTTAAATCCGGATAGATGTAAAATAGGCTGCTGATCTGTTACCACTCATTACACTGTTGCACAAAGTCAAAATCTACCCCATTGTGTCACAGTTGTAATTAATTCATACATGCATTGTTTGTAAATGCACTCATAGATTCAATAAACTCGAATCATAGAAACGTACAGCACAGCAGGAGGCCATTCAGCCCATCGAGCTAATGCTGGGTTTTTGAAAGAGCAATCACGGTAAGTCCACATCCCTGCTTTTTGTCCGCAATCCTTTAAGTTCCCCAATCTTTTCAGGTGGAGCGTTCCTGGTCCTGACAACTTTATAGTGAAAACAATTCTCCTCATTGCCCCTCGAGACCTTTGTCAATGTTTTTGAATCTATGACATCTAATAATTGGTACTGGATGAGCAGAAATTTCCTCCAATTAAATGTTGGGAAGACTGAAACCATTGTCTTTGGTCCCTGCCAAAAACTCCCCAATCTTCTCCCTAGCAACTGTTTGAGGCTGCACCAGAATGTTCGCAACCTTGGTGTCATATTTGACTACAAGATGAGCTTCTGACCACTTTTCTGTGCCATCATAGACCACCTATTTCCACATCCGTAACATCACCTGACTCTGCCACTGCTTCAGCTCATCTGCTGCTGAAACCCTCATCCTGGCCTTTGTTACCTTTGGGTTTGACTAATCCAATGCATTCTTGGCTGGCTTCCCAAATTCTCACCGCTGTAAACTAGAGGCCATCCAAAACTCAGCTGCCTGTGTCCCAACTCGCACCAAGTCCCGTTCACCCATTACACCTGTGCACGCTGACCTCGATTAGCTCCCGGTTAAGCAAGAGTTCAATCTCAAAATTCTCATCCTTGTTTTCAAATTCACCTCTTCCTGTCTCTGTAATCTCCTCCAGGCCCACAACCTTCCAAGATATCTGTGCTCATCTAATTCTGGCCTCTTGTGCATCCCCAATTTTAATCACTCCACCAATGGTGGCTGTGCCTTCAGCTACCAAGGCCTTAAGCTCTGGAATTCCCTCCCTAAACCTCTCAACCTCATTTCCTCCTTTAAGATGCTCTTTAAAAACTGCCTGCTCGATCAAGCTTTGACTTAATATCTCCTTATATACGTTGGTGCCAAATTTTGTTTGTTAATGTTCGTGGGAAGTCCCTTAAGATGTTTAATTATAAGCTGTTGTTATTATTGACCTACTCACCACTCTTTCTACTCTATTAAAACCTTTCATTATCTTGAAAACCTCTATTAGGTCACTTCTTAGCCTTCCCTGTTCCAAGAGGAACAGTCTTAACTTTTCCAACCTCTCCTCATAACTGAAGTCCCTTACCCTGGTAACATCCTGGGAAAACTCCTCTGTACCTTTACTAAGGTCTATCCGTCTTTCATGAAATGTGGTGCCCGGAATTGTCCACAACACTGCAGCTGAGGCCTAATCAATGATTTATAAAGTTCTAAAATAATCTCTTTGCTTATAGATTCTCTTACTCTATTTATAAACCCAAGTAACCTATATGCTTTTTTTAGTACAGAACTAGTACACAAAGGTAATACTGAAACTCATGTCTTATCAAAAGTTGCTTAGCAGTGAAGATCAATAATGTGCATTTGGCTTGCTCCCCATTTGAAAACATAGTCCCATCCTTAAGAAAGTAAAACATTTTCTTTGGATTGATCTGTTATTTATAAATCCATGTCAACTTTAAGGTGAACATATTTATCTTCCATGGATGATCTTGATTTGTGTCCTTGATCGTGCTCTGCAGCATTTTTGTGAGTGATGTCAAACATAACAGCCCTATAATTCTCACGATCATTGCTTTGTTTTTTTTTTCTAAAAATATGCAAAAATATCCATCACTTTCCAGCTCCCAGATAATTTCCCAGGTCTTACTGAACTACTGAATGTTTCAGAGCTCCCCGATTTTTTCCTTTTTTTCCTTTTGTTATCTGTTATCAGCATCCAGAGCCTTTCTACCCGAGTCTTCAGCTTTTTAAAAATACATTTCCTTTATGAAGTAAATAACTAATTTTAAACTTCTCCTAGTATTTATTATTCAGCACACTTCTGTCTTGGACTTATATTCAATATTTAAATATTTACGATTCTTCAATGACTTTCTGAACTTGCATGGCACCTTTTTTTTCTCTTTGAATGTTGACATAAGCTATTATGCAGTTGTTGGAATGCCTCTATTGTGTAAACTGTGCTGCAATAATGGCCTCAGTGGCAATTGGTCCAGTCTTTATGTGTAGAATAGAGACAGCTTAAAAGTGCCTGGTGATATAAAACTCCTCAGCAAATGTGTTGTCATCAAATTAGAATAAATAGTTGCACAGAGGCCTGGGAGGAATAATAATGATTTACCTCTTAACTTTTAAGTCAACAGCTTAAAACTAAAATGTTTTGTGGTGCTAATGTTTTTACTCTTTGCTGTGCAGTTGAAGAACATAAAGGATAATAATAAGGAGCCATGATTTAAATGCCTGCTATATTGTAAATTGTAGGAAATACGGGGCAATTTTTGTCTGCCTAGCATCCCTTTCTTGGACATAAACAAAGCAAAATATAGAGTGGGCCTCAAAATAAGTGGCCAGTACTCCTTGGCCACAACAGGTGGATGCCTATTTAGCATACTTAAATAGTGATCCTACCCAATATTTAACCCTCTGATGCACTGACCAGAGTATATGCTCCACCACATGGCACTGAGTGCAGCAGCTGAACCAGAAGTCCTGGGGCTAGGAGGAACAGGAATATTCCACCTGCCACCAAAAGAATCTTCCCCCTGCTGCCAGTTCCTGACCCCTCCCTTTCCGAAACTGTCTCCCCCTCCCTGCTTAATGTCCCACTGCTAACTTGTCTCTGCAGAGATGCAGAGATTTCCCCCCTCCTCCAAATCCCTCCACACATCAGCTGCCTGTAAGCCCACATTCAACACTGGCACCTTGACAATATCATTGGAACAAGGCCCAACCATGACAATGGTTCAGGCCTCTTGCCAATGACATCAGGCAGGTGTTCTGATAGCTCTACACACTGCATACTTGGGGCTGGATTTTCTTCTCCCGCTGCCAGCAGTGCATGTGAGGGCCGTGCGCCGCCATGTCGCCGTGACCTTCCTTGCAGCGGCCCTGGATAATGAGCTGGTTGGGCTGCTCACCCCCCAATCATGCAGTGGGGACAATCTCTCCAATGCCGGCAATGGTGTCAGCTGCCTGTGTGCAGGTGCTGGCACCATTTTTAAAGGACAGCCAGCCCTGCAGGATGATTTAAATTTTTAAAGGGCTACCCCCCCCCCCCACCCCAATGTACTGCTAATAGATCTATGGCTCCTTCCCCTCCCCCCCCCCCCCCACCAATAGCTATTAAATTCAACATTTTCCCTCTTCCTGCCCCAGAACACCTACCCCAGATCACCTGACCTTTCATTCCCCCCCAAACCGATCAAAGTGCACAGGTCTCCCCTTCCCACCCTCCCCTACACTAGTAATTTGCACTCGAGCCCGTTCCAGCCTCACCACCGCACTAAAAATCATAGGTTCCTCCCCTTCCCCACCACTGTGGCGCCTGCTTTCCTGGGATGGGAATGTGAAGACACGTGAATTCCAGCCGCCACTCGGAAGATCGCGGCCCGAACGTAAGCTCACGGTTGATTTTATTTAAATGTATTCATTTCATTAATTTAAATATGTTAATCCAGGTACCGTCGTCCAGCAGCGGGGAGGGGGGCCGCCACGGAGCCTCGCTGCCGCCGGGAAGATCAGGCCTGGCACTCCCAGTGTCGGGCTCCGTGATGGGCCACTGCTAGAACAATCTTCCGGCCCCCCACCTGCGATGGAGCCCAACGTTGGGAACTCAGTAAAATCCCGGCCCTGATGTGCGTTGAAGATAAAAATGGACCTCATTACTTTTTTGATGTTGAACAGATTATGACAAATGTTACACACTTAATGGAATGAGTCAATCGGATAATTCAGCTGCTTGTTGATACTGAGCGGTCTAGAACAGAAAGATCCTGTGGTGCCAATTTTGGGGACCAATGTCTGACCCAATATTGGATTGGGTGATTTTTCAGGCATCTCTGTCAGCTGCTTTAAACAAAGGTGAGGCCCCTTACATATGCAAATGAGTAACCTAACACTTGTTCTAGGACCCCTTTTCCAATATTCAATATAGCTTGCAGCCTCCACCAAAGTGTAAGCTTTTTTTAAAACTGGAACATGATTGTTATGGAGCCAGGAGGGGCAGGAGTACTCAATGGTATTCCTATCACCACCAGCCCCCAGCCCCACCCCAGCTTGCTATTCCACACTGCTTCCATGGGACTTCCCTGTTGGAAAGGGAAGTGACACAAAATTCATTTCTTCAAATGGATGAGCTGTCAGTGAAGCCGTGATAGTTCGCTTGATCAATATTAGTGATGCATGCTACAGCCTCATTTTAGGTCGGCCTCCTAGCTCAAACATGTGTTGCAGCCACATAGCCACGTTTTCTCTCAAAACCAGGTGGTGACGATTTATACCCCCTCAGGTCTGATCAATAGCAATGGTAGAAGATGACTATTTGCATGAGCTCCCCAGACGGAAGAGGAAAGATATCAATCAGGGTTCCTACTCCTCATCGTTATCTTGTGATCTTGACTTTAGGTACACATGTTGAGCGAGGATGCAGATAGACTTGGCTTTGATGATGGCACTCATAGTTGAATAGGCTCACTTTGTGTGCTATCACATGAGGCTTGATTCAACAGTGGTGTGCTGAAATCTGGCTGCTATTTCACTAAGTTAGGCAAGGAGGCCTGAATTCACTGAGATCAGTGAGCTGTAAATTTGGCAAGTCTTTGAAGGCCTTACATTGAACCTGCTGGAGTCTCATTATACATCATAATTTTTGGCAATCTTAGGTAAATTAGTTCCATTCTGAAATCAGCTTTCTCATCTGTTCGCTCTTTCAGTGCTGTATATATAAAATTGGCACTGCTGACATCTGCTCCTTTGGCCTTTAGGAGTTTGAATCTTAAGGCTGTAATTCACTTTCAAGTTCTATTTTTATTTCTTGTCATACAGTGGGGATCTGCCTTAACTTCAGCGCATAACGTACTGTTGGTATTTTCAGCTACATTTTTGCATTACAAAGCTCCTTTTTTGTCAATACCTTTTCTCAAACAACCATTAGCACATCAGTACACTGTTGAGCATAAGAATTCCACTGGGTCTTGCAATGCCAATGCTAGATTTAGAGGAGGAATAAGAGTTCATGCAGAGGGAACAAAGGCAACTACAATTGCACTTCAGGACTTTGGCACCCATTTGGTCTTGTCCCAAGGGTTTAGACTAAGCACACCAATTTGGGAGATGTCAGAAGAGATCATGACCTATAAATAAAAGCAAAATACTGCAGATGCTGGAAATCTGAAACAGAAACAAGAAATGCTGGAAATACTCAGCAGATCCAGCAGCATCTGTGGAGAGAGAAGCAGTTGGCAGGAAAAGAGACAGAAGTGAAAGGAGAGACCATCTGTGTAACAGCCCTGACAACCAATTTTATCTGCAGCAACTGTGGCAGAGTCTGTCACTCTAGAATTGGCCGTGAGAGCCACTCTCGGCGCTGCTTCACAAACCATTGACCACCTCTAGGCACTTACCCATTGTCTCTCAAGACAAGGAGGCCAAAGAAGAATATGGACTGGTAAATGGTGAGTGCCAATAGGATATTTATGCATGGGGGAATCACCACCAAGTGTGATGTTTCCCTCAGCCAGTGTCCAGCTCCCCACCCACACACACACATATATATTGCAGTAGAGGTAGTGATCAGGAAGGATTAGGGTGGAATGTTTCCTCTTCTCACCCAGCTATCCTGCTTAAGATCAGAATCCTCACCTCAATAGCTCAGTATTTATCATGTTGTGCATTTTATTACATAAGTTAATATTGCTGTTTCTGGACAATAATCTAATGGCTAACATTTTATGTGAGGTGTTTGTTGTAATTTATTGTTTCTATTGAACAGTGATTTTTCTTCCTCCTCCCAATTACAAACAGCTCTGCATCACACCTAATTAATTTGCATAGGTAGCAGCACCGCCACTGCTACTGTGAAATCTGAGTTTGAAAAACTCAATGATAGCACTAATGGGGATATTAAGTCCATTTCTATGGATTTGTTCCTTGTTTCCTTTTAAATTATTAATGATTGCATCTGCTCTATATAACTTTTTAATCATATGCCACTGCCTTATAAAACATTAATAAACAAAGATTTAACTTCTAGTCCAGCTGCAGAAATATATTTTTACATTTAACCCGTAGTGAATTTTGATCTGCTTATGTAAAATTGTAATCCATTCTTGAAAACTATTTGCAGTTGTTTACTAGCAAAGGTACATGATTCTAACATCATACAGGGATTGGCCGCAGCCAATCCTTGTGGTCTTGTGAATGAATTAAATGGATTTTTTAGCCGATTTGAAAATTATGAATTTGAGGAAAATGCGATTTTTGCAGTAGGCTTCATTTCGTCAATTAGAAGGATCTTGTGTTACGATCAACAAATAGGAGGCAGAGAAGCAATTCAAGCGAGTGAATCCACAGAAAACATGTGGCCCAGATCAGATCAGTGGAAAAATCCTTAAAGAATGTGCTCATCAGTTGGCAGTTCCTTTCTCTCTGGTCTGACACACATATTGTTCCTTGCTGTTGGAAATCAGCCACCATCATTCCGGTTGCTAAGAAGTCACGGCCTGTTGAGCTGAATGATTACTGACCAGTTGCTCTTACATCAATAGTTATGAAGTGTTTTGGTCTTATTGTGTCAAAGCATCTTTTAGATTCTCTGTTCCACATATCGATCAGTTTGCTTATCAACCTCATAAGGCAGCAGACAATGCTTTTCTGACCTTGTGACCTTGGTCCATTTAATCCAACAGCACACGGACAGATTAGGCAACTTTGCTTACGCCACCTTTGTTGATTTCTGTTCATCTTTTGATACCATGCAACCATTCAAGCTTACTGAGAAACTGAAAAACCTTGATGTTGATCCTACTCTCCTACTTTGGATTAGTGATTTTCTTCACAACATAATCCAATGGTGTTTGTCTCTGGGATTTGCTCAGAGACCATGATAATGAATACTGGATCTCCACTGGGCTGTGTACTTTTACCCTTGCTTTTCATCCTCTACACAAATGATTGTCGATCAGAACACTCCGACATAACGATTCGGAAGTACGCTGATGATGAAATACTTGTGGGCCTCATCAAGAATAATGAAGTAAATTATAGGAACTCAGTGGAGAGGTTTGTAAAATGGTGTGATGATAATTCTCTTAAATTGAATGAAAATAAGACAAAAGAACTGGTTATAGACTTTAGGAAAAAAACAGTTAACGATATCGTACCCATGAAGGTTCATGATGCGGACATTGAAATAGGCACCAGTTATAAGTATCTAGGTATCAAAGTAGATGATAAGTTGAATTGGGGGGAACAGTGTAGAGATGTGGTGGCCAAGGGACATACAGGATTATACTACCTCAGAAAGTTAAAATCCTTCTGAGTAGATCCGACAATTATGAAACTCTTAGTTGAGAGTTTTATCCTTTTCGGATGTCTCTCCTCATACTGTTGCCTTAGGAATGGAGATACTTTAAGGGTACAGAGAATGTTGAACCAGGCAGGAGGGGTATTTGATGAACAAATTTTTCTTGACGAAATCTGCTGTCAAACAATTTTGCTGAAAGTAATGAGTGTTATGAACAATGAGAATCACCCCCTTGTCTCAGTCTTATTGTTGGATGCATTCAGGAAAAAGGCTACAAACCCTTAGATATAGCACAAATCGGTTCTTGAAGTCATTTGTTCCTTTCTCTATAAGAACTTTTAACAGGAGCTTGATGAATGGATAAGATTTTGCACTTATGATGGGACTCATTGACTGATTCTATTCATGTATTGGAATTAACTTTTAACATATATTTTTCAAGTTAGACTTTTTGTGATAGATTTTCTTTATTTTTATTGTTATTACGCATATGTAATGTTTTTAATGGATGAGCAATGTACCCGAAATGAATTTCCATACGGACAATAAATTGAAATTGAATTGAATTGAATTGATAATGTACTTCAGTGACTAAATAAATGTTTAGACTCTCTTTTTTTCTAATAATATATTATACTTCTGGCGATTCAAGATTTCATTGTTCAAAGTTCAAAATAGTATTTCAATGAAGCTTTTAAAAATATGTGCGCTTTTTTTTGTTGTTATTATTGGTTAGGTAGTCTTAGCAACAGTGTTAATTAATTTTCTATTTTTATGGTGGCATTCTAGTTAAAAGTAAATTTGATAGATATCTGAATTTTTTACTAGATTCTTGGTCCCATTGAAAGAAAGACTTACATTTATATAACACCTTTCATGACCACTGGATGTCTCAAAGCGCTTTATAGCCAAGGAAGTACTTTTGAAATGTAGTCGCTGTTGTAATGTAGGAAACGTGGCAGCCAATTTTGTGCACAGTGAACTCCTACTAACAGCAATGTGATCATGACTAGATAATCTGCTTTTGTGATGTTGATTGAGAGACAAATTTTGGCCTAGAAACTGGGGATAACTCCCCTGCTCTTCTCCAAAATAGTGCCAAGGGCTCTTTTTCATCCACTTGAGAGGACAGCGCAACGTGGATTGAGAGAGTCAGCAGTATCTCACGATAAATACACACATAGGGTTATACTCCTACATGAAGCTGCCCAATGGTGTGAAGTATTCTCCAAAAATCTTTCATGCTACAATGGATAAGATTTTGCAAGGAGGGCCGCATTGCTTGTGCACTCAGGATGATCTGTTGATCGCAATGCAACAGAGGAAGAGAATCTTCAAGTGTTAGATGAAGTGTTAAAAAGGCTCAATGTTCACAATATGAAGTTGAAAAGAGCAAGTGTATTATTGTGCAATCTAAGGTAATGTATCTTTGCCTGAAAATCAATGATAAAGGACTATCGCCAGTGAAAGAGAAGATAGAGGGTATAATCAGTGCCCCAAAACCAAAATAAAAGCAAAATACTGCGGATGCTGGAAATCTGAAACAAAAACAAGAAATGCTAGTAACAGAGATGTGAGCATGAGAGCAGGGGGGAGTGTTGAAATGGCAAGCAACTGGAAGCTCAGGGTCCTGCTTGCGGTCACTGACCCGAAACGTTAACTCTGCTTCTCTTTCCACAGATGCTGCCAGACCTGCTGAGTGATTCCAGCATTTCTTGTTTTTGTCCCAAAACCAAAACATCTCCACTCAGTCCGCAAGCAGGACCCTGAGCTTCCGGTTGCTTGCCATTTCAACACTCCCCCCTTCTCTCATGCTCACATCTCTGTCCTGGGATTGCTGCAGTGTTCCAGTGAACATCAACGCAAGCTCGAGGAACAGCATCTCATCTACCGATTAGGCACACTACAGCCTGCCGGACTAATTAGCTTTTGTTGTAATTAAGGGAACACCTAATGCATATATGTAGATACATTATGGGCCTGAAAGCATTCTATATGTCCCGAGATGGGTGAAATGGACGCAGGGTAGGGGAAAGATGTTCCCGCCCAACGGTACCTTTAATAAGGACCGAATGCTGAAGCGCTTAGATGAGTAGCGGAAGAGTCAGGAAAGTGTACGAAGGACTGAGGAAGTGAGACAGGCACCCAAAGCCAGGATCCTGGTCGCGCAAACACAAAAGGGGCCGGCTCCTAAGGAGTCTGAACCTTCTTTTGAGCAGGAGGAGGAAATTTAAAGTGAGTAAAAACAAGTTACTGTGTCTTTTGATTCAAGTGTGTGAATGTTGGAAGCTTCCATGAATTGAATGTCTGGGATGTACAGCTTGTGTTCTGTAGACTGTTGTTAACTCTTTGTTGTCTGGCTTTAATGTTGAAAGCATGAGTCTATTAAGTTGTTTGGAATTGAATGAGTGTGAAAAGTGATTGTTGAGTGTGTTCATTTCTATTTAGTGTTGTGCACCCAGGAATGGGATATAAAATTGAATTATATTTTAAGTTAAAATTTTATTTTGATTTTAAAAGTTGGTTTTGCAACTGTGAAAAGGCAATGAACAATTTTCTAAGAGATAAGCTTCAGCCTTGAAGGTCTGAAGAGGTTTGGCAGAAATCCAATTTGAAGTTTAAAACACTGCTTTAATTGGAGTTCCAGTTTAAAATCTGTTCTAGTTTTTTTTGGAGTTTAAATTAAAGACATGTTTTACTGACTTTTAAGTAGCAAATGTCAGGAATTGGATATTGGTTTAAGGGAGAGAAGGATAAACAAAGGAGATATAGGAAATATTCCGAAGAAGGGTCACTGACCCGAAACGTTAACTCTGCTTCTCTTTCCACAGATGCTGCCAGACCTGCTGAGTGATTCCAGCATTTCTTGTTTTTGTTTCAGATTTCCAGCATTCGCAGTATTTTGCTTTTAGGAAATATTAAAGTTTGTGTAAGGACCTAGTGTTAAATCTTTTGTTGTAAGAATGTTAAATAACTTTTTCTTTAGTTTTTGGTTTTATTACAGTCATTTGAAAGGCGCCTGAAGAACAAGAAAAATGACGTAATTTACCTATCTTTTAAAATAAGCACGTGCTATTCTGTTCTGTGTGTAGTTAATAAGTAGTATAAGTTAATAAGTCTGAATTGAATTAATACTGTTAAGGTTAATTGACCTGTTTAAGTTGAAGAACTGGAAATTTCATTTGTTGCCACAATGAACTTTCAAGTTTATTATGTCATGTTTTGGAGGAGTCTTCAGTTCCGGACAGAGGGCTCACTCATATAATATTAGCAGTTTTGATTTTTAAATATTATTGCAGTGAATTGGAATTTGGAATCATCTTTGTTTTAAAAAAAATAATAATCCTTGGATTAGAAACCTCTTATTTAAGGATAAAAAAAACATTTAAAATGGAGTTTAGTTCTTTTCCATTAAAACAAAAGGGTTACGTAAAGCGACGCAGCGGAGAATGCTTTGCTCCGCCCCCTTGGAGACAAGCAAGAAATTAACCCTGCTGCAACTATCTTTATCAATGAGACAAAGTGCTTGAGAAGGAGAGATAGTTGCAAGCACTTCTGTTTTTAACGTACAAAAAGTACAACCAAGTCTGGGCATAAGAAATTGGAATGAATAAACAAAATTTAATTGATCTGGGTGGTTATTTAAAGCACTCAAAGGGAAATTTACTGTTATTTGAATTTGGAATAATGTGAGATGTCAAAAATCCAGTTTAATTTGGCAAGTTATTTAAGGAGTTAAAATGTCATCTAAGGTAAAAAAAAACATAAACAATATACACTAATGTCTGGAATCAAATGGAAATGTTTGATTTTTGTTTTAAGGAATTATTGATATTAATTGTAAAGGTTCTCCAGGGCTCAAAATGAAATAGAATTATAATTAATCGGAATTGGCAATCAGATCTGGCTGATGCAAGCGCTAATAAAGGAATTCTGGGGATAAACAAATAGCGAAATAAACAGCTAATTTCCAAGAAGCCTCGAATTTTCCAGTGAAAGTCAGGAAAGTGTAGATAAGACTAGCAATTGATAGTTTTCTCTTGGAGATATGAGTTTTTAAGAGAGCTACATTTGAAAGTCTGGCCATAACCTGAGACATCAGGACCCTGCAGGGGGAGGTAAGCAAAGATCTCAGATAGACACCACCAGCGCCCCCCCCCTTTTCCTCACCGATGATATTTGATCTTTTGATAAGATCACCTGAGAGTTCAGAATATGTGGCATGACAGTGGAATACCAGTGTAAGTGTGCAGATGTGATTTGTTATTTGGAAAGCAACGGAAGCATTTGTGGCATTTTCAACTTCAAAGGAGAGCAACCCTAAGAATACCAAAAGGATTTAAAAAATAGATTAAAATGGAGTGTGGTTTTTTTTCGATCAGAGAAGAAAAAGGTTTTGTAAAGTGACGCAGCTGAGACGATTTTGCTCCGCCCCTTGAAAAAAAAACCCCGCTGCAGCTGCTGTTTTTCCATTTAACCCACCACACAATTTTGCATTGCTGAGAGTAAAATTTATATATAATGGACATTATTAAACCTTAAATTTCTAAATTGACAGATAGAATTGGACAAATTAACCCATTGGGCTCAGGGGCAGAGCCACAATGGATTATTTGTGTTTTTTTAAGCAGGTGACGGCATGTTCCAAGGCCACATGAGAACTGATGCCCAACAAGAGATCCAGCAGCTTTAAGAATTTAAAAACTTAATTGCAGACATCAAATATCACAGCATCTTTATCAGTGTGACAATTGACCTACTGGAGGAGCTCCTTCAACTCCTTTGGAAGGTTGGAGTGAAAGTTAACCAGGAAAAGGCACAGATATTGAAAGAAAAGGTTTATTATTTGAGAATAGTGATAACACAGGGAAAGCGTGAGACAGAGCAGATGCAAGTACAGATAATCCTCAAACTTCCAACTCCCCCTACCACAAGATACTAAGGCTCTGAGATCATTTTTGGGCCTTGTTGGGTATCACAGGAACCTTACTGATGGATTTGACTTAAAGACAGCCCCTTTATATAATGTCCTGCAAAGAACTACTATATGCCTGGCAGACAATTTAATCTGCTGAGTATTTCCAGCATTTCTTGTTTTTGTTTCGGATTTTCAGCATCTGCAGTATTTTGCTTTTACTTTAGTGGACAATTTAATCCACCAGGTGTGTCACATTTTGACAGCAAAGGCCCTCCAGGGACCTTTAGTGTCAAAATCATTGGGGGGTGTACAAGGGAAGGAGCCAGAAATCAAACCAGCACTCAAAATTTATTAAACGGACAACAAGCTCCAATCACCACAGTTAACCCCACATCCGAATTACTAACGAGTAAGGTTACGACCCAACAGCCACAAGTGACTGGTCTCCCTTGCCCGGCCTTGACTACAGGACCAGAAAATGGACTTGCAATAATAAAAAGTAATAAAATTGTATATGATAATATAAAGCTTGAGTTGGTACCGGTAATATTGAATATCTCAGATATCCAGCTACCTGACTGGTGCCCTGAGAAGATCCAAGAGTATTACTGCAACAATTGTTGAGACAGGAATTTGGTAATGAGAAAATAATAAAGGGAAAGAGCCATAAACGTAGTTTAGTGAATGACGCAGCCACAGTCCTTAATACAGGAACTTCAATTGTCAATACTGTAGATTTGGAAAATGTGGACCAGAAGGTTAGAACTCTCAGTCAGCTAGTAAAGGATATTTTTTAAAAAAAGAACAAAAGGCACAGAAGTGGTGTAGCTAAAGTAGGACAGGATCTGTCAAAAACAGTGACAGGACTGGTGAGAGTACGGGAAGGTCATGCTCATACTATTAATGATATCATAGAAAAGGTAAAGGAGGTCCACGACATTTCAAATAATGAAAGTGTTTGTAGTACATATGGTTCGTGGATGTTAGAACAAACTCGAGAAAATTGGAGGCAAATTGATGCAGGACAGGTACCAGTTTGGATCAATGACACCCAGTTGGAGGACTTAGCTAGTCACACAAATGATAAAATTATCAGGTGCCAACTCAGAAAACTTAAGGTATGGAAAGGTCAGGAATGTGTAAATACAGGATCTATGAGTATTGGAGTAGTGTTGGGAATACCTGTAATTCTGAGAGATAAGTTAGGGATACAATTACATGAAGTAGAAAATATAGGGGTGATAAGGGGAAAAGATTACATAGAATACCATGATATTTTACCCTACGTTATGGAAATTGGAAAAGAGGTAGTTGGAACAACATTGGCTGAGTGTAGTCTGGAAAACCTGGTGGTCATATGTCCTCATCCTATATATAAAACGGTAGAATCAAAATGTGGGTTTAATGCCACTGTAAATTACACCATGCAGACTAGGAAAGCATTGTCAGGGCTAACCCATGTGGCCTATATGGGAAAGGGGAGATATTGCTTAACCACCACAACGAAGGAGTACCAGTATGGACATAACTGGACTTGTCCGGTGAACAACAGTATGTTTTGTTTCAACCCACAAATACCAACCAGGGTGGGGAAGATGGAGTTGGTAGACATACAAAAACGAAAGACAGAAAGTATTAAGGAGGGTTTGACAAATCACCTCCAGTAAAATAAATATACTATTGCGCAATTGCCCACACGCTTGGGTAAAGAGAGACAGCAGCTAGAAGCCACTGGTGTAGTGTACTACAATCTGGAACAACAGTTGAAGAAGCTACAAGATGAGATTGACGAGATAAACGATTCAACCTGGTGGGAGGACTTATGGAACTGGGGGTCAAACGTGCAGATGCACCCCTGGTTTAGAATTATCTCCCATGTCCTGATAGTGGTTTTGGGTATCATGGTGTTATATGTGACATACTTAATTTGGAAACTTAAGAAATTAATTAGCCGATGTGAGAGGATGTATGAATACAGGATGGACAGCTACCTTAAAGACAATCAGTTTTCAAACTTGCTCTCTAAAAGATAGACAATTAGCTTTTCCACACAAGGGTGATTGCGTAACCTATTCGTAAATACTTAAAATGAATTAATGAATGGTCAATTTGCTCTAAGAATGAAATTGCGGCTGTATTATGTTCACACAATTGATTATGTAATGGTGATGATACAAATGCCTAAATGTATGGGATACAACTATGTGCTGCTATTACTGTAGCCAAGTTACTGTTACGTGAATATGGGCCTAGGTTTGGAATCCCTGAAATCATATCTAGTGACAATGGCCCTTAACTTCTTGCTGGCGGCACAAGGGCGGGGGGGGGGGTCTGTGCAGCTCATCCTGTACGTTGTCATCCAACTCTTCCTTTGTTGCATCCGCTCCATTTGCCGGTCACAGAATCTCCAGGGTCCTGGTGGCAATCCAACAACCCATCTCCTCCCTCTCCTTCTGAATCATGACCCCACTA